>NC_143456.1:9795976-10424452 GCF_987193195.1 Phasianus colchicus
CCACCAGCCCGTAGCCCCATGGCACAGGCGCTGCAGAGCCTCGTGAGAGCTGCTGGGAGTCCTTCAGCTCTACAAACCACTGCAAGCAGCAGGTGCTGGGTGAGCAGTACAGGCTGTGCAAGTGACGCATTAAGGCAGCTTCTATTGAGTGTCAAGCACAGTTTGAGTCCTACAGGTTTTGTCTCCCTTTCACTTACTAAAACTCGAGTTTCCTTCAGCACAGTAGGCAGCACATGCAAGCAAACCAATCAAACAAGAATGAAGCTGTGAAACGAAGGTGCGCAGAAAGAAGCCGCGCTACCTTCATGCCGAAGGAATCACAGACAGACATCAGCCGGTGCCAGGCACGGCACTGCTTCATCCGGCACCCAGGAAGCTCATAAGAGACAGCGGAGGCTCAGCGCCGAACTGCGTCCCACGGGGAGCTCCGGCAGAGGGGCGGGCGGAGCCCAGCGCAGCTCCACGGCTCCCGGCCCGGCCTCCCTCCCGGCACATGCTCAGTAGATCATTCACAGACAAAGTAAACACGAGAAAAATAAAGTTAGCTTCTCTTGCTACAACTTTCCCCAGCAACGAGCCATTTCCTTTCAGCTCAAAGTCCACGGCGGCTCTGATAACGCTCCCGGGCGCGAGGCAGCGCACGGCCCTGGAAACAGCGAGCAGCCGCGCTGCGCCCCGCCAGCTGCCCGACAGATGGACCGCCGCGGCGGGCGCAGCTCCCGCTCGGTTCCTACCGCGGCGGAACGCCTCCGCAGGGTGCCCGCACCGCGCCGCGCTCCCAGCTCCGCGTCGGGACATCACACAGCTCCGGAAGGCGGCACAGCCCTGCCCGGTAAACGGGACCTTCCTTCGTTACGGGGCGGGGGAGCAGCGCGGGACCGTTCGAGTGCAGCTCAGCGAGCAGCGACGCGCCGGAACGCAACCGCTGCGCTCCCGAGAGCGGACCGCGCGGCGTGCGAGCAAACAAACGAGCCCACGAGCAGAAGCACGCGTTGCACCGGGCGGCGGCTGCTCCCATCGGGAACGCCCGCAGCGCAGCCAGGCCCCGCCGCCTCGGTGGGGGCCGCCGTGCGGAGCCGGAGCGGAGCGGCCCCGAGCGGCTCCCGCCGTCCCGCTCGGTGCCGCCGGGTGACCTCCAGGCCGGGCCGATGGCACTGACCTTGGGCTGGGCGCGGCCACGCGGGACCCTCCGCGGCCCCCGGAGCGCAACGAGCGGCTGCGCGCAGGGCGGGCGGCGGGCGCGGAACCCCCGGCACCAGCGGAGCGGAGCGGCAGAAGCGCCGGGCCCGCGGCCGAAGGCTGGCAGCCCGGGACGGAGGGCCGCGAGGATGAAGGGATCCGGGCCCGGCCGCGCGCGGTACTTACGGACGGTCCGGCGCGGCGCTGCCCCTCCCGGCGCCGGTGCCCGAGCCGGTCCCGGTCCCACCCGCCGCCCCCCGCCCGCGCCGACCCACGTGCCGCCCGGCCGGGCCGCCGCGCTGGGACATGCACGGCACCGCGCCCCGCCCGCGCGCCACGCCCCTCTCGCGAGAGCAGCGCCGGGACCGCCGCGCCTGCGCACCGCGTCCCGCCGGCACCCAAGGGGCGCCCCTCCGCCCCGGCACGCGGAGGGTCGCGGCCCCGCCCCTGCCCGCCGCCATTCGCCGCTCCAGCGCTCCGCCCGGCGGTTCGCGGCGCGGCTCCCGGAGCCGTGGGGACGTTCCGGAGCACGGACGCGGAGCAGCACGGACGCGGAGCACGAGCCGGCGGAGCGCGACCGCGGCCTCTGCGTGCTGGGCGGAAAGGCGCGCGCCGGGGCGGGTAACGCCGCGCTGCGGGCCGTGGGCGCTTCGCTTTCGTTTCAGCGGGAAGCGGCGGCTCCTCGCAGCGCTGCGCGGCTCGGCGCTGTCGAGCTGTCGGTGCGCCGCGAGGAAAAGCTCTGGGGCGGCGCGGTGCTGCGCGCATTTGCGGCGCCTGATGGGGAGAGGTTTCCTTTACCGAGGGTCACGAGGGCGCGTGTGTAACGTAAACGTTTGAGCTGCGGGGACACAAAGCTGCGTCCGTCTGTGTGCGGCACAGAGCCGAGCTCCTCGGTCAGCTGAAGTCCCGGGCTGTGCTGCAGGGAAACCAAATCCGTGTGATGCTGCTGAGCATAACGACGCGCCAGATAAAGCTGACAGCTACCAGTGGATACCCGCTGCTGTCTCACAGTCACGTTCTCAATGAATTTCATGAGCAGGAAACGCCTCCTGGCCGCCTGGCTCAGCTGCCGCCACGGCTTAAAAAGCAAACAAATGTCCCTGGCAAGAAGAATTGGCACCGAACAAAGCAAAAAGGACTGAAAATGAGAAAAGGATGGGCGAGTTATGTCAGCAGCCTCAAGGCCAATTTACTCCTGGTTTGTTTTGTTTTTTACCTCTGCCTTTGCTGCGAATTGCAGGCGTGCCCAGTAGCATCTCAAACAGAACTGAAAAGTGAGAAGGCCAACAGAATGGTACTTGCAGAATTGCTTTGCAGGGTATTTGATTTGTTGTTGGAGTGTGACAGCAGGATCCTGGCTTTCAGTGTGAGCCTGGTTTCATCTCCCTGAACCCACACTGTTGGTCAGCAGTGCTGGCTGCTTGTTGCTCTGGTGCAGAGCAGCACAGCTGGCTGTCAGCTGCAGTTACAAAGGGAGCAGCAGTAATTTTTCCTTTTCCAGGAACCAGGTGAGACCAGCAGTGAAAACCAATGACCACCCTGGCTGGAAAGGGACCAGAGAAGAATCACACCTGGAGAAAGAGATCCCAGCCAGCTTTCCAAAGGACAGGAGACACGGAGCTGGTGACAGCCCCTCCTTTATCCATGAGCAGTAATTCAGCTCACAGAAACTCAGGAGCCAAATGTTTGGAGCAGACATGTAAGTTTCTTCCCTTGTTTTGCTATCCTGCCCCTGCCAACCCCCGGCCTCACCTGTGTTCGTACGGTGAGGCCTTTACTCCTTTGTGTGCTTTGCATTGCTCTGAAGCAGGCTCCCCTTTGGCTCACTGCCACTCTGTGCCATCTCTGGCCCACGTTCAGTCATGTCTGTAGACAGTTGGGTGGGTTTTACACACTGTAGAACTCTGCACATGCTCTCACTGTGAGAAGAGCTGGAAGAACCAGTAAAAAGGGGAAAGAACCCCGGCTGATACCGCAGGGAGCGGGAGGACGCAGCCAGCAAGTGAATGCACTTCACAGAGTGCAAATTAAGTTACGGAGAACAGAAGCCAGGACAGGTGAAGAGGTAGAGGCAGTCACTGCAACCCTCACCTAGCATCTTACCTTAACCACAAGTACTGAATTAATAAACAAGGGCTTGGAAAACTCAGCTCCAGTCAGGCCTGTCTCTGATCTGCCTCTTCAGGACACAGTCACTTCACTTACCTCCCTCTTTAGTGCCACGGTCTGGATGAGCAATTCTTGTACAGCTCAACAAAGCCATTCTGCTGAGCATCCAGCTCTGCACAAAATTCATTCTCTGAGCATATTAGTCAGGAGCAGAAGCTGCAGAGCAGATCTTTGTCATTTTTCTAAAGGACAGTGTGCTATGAAAAAAAAATCAACAGTTTAAAAGTTCAGTGGGAGCTTCTTAAACACACTTAGTCGTCTAGTCATCACTATAATGCTATCATTTGACTGTACCTTAAAATGCAGCTGTTGAACTTCTTCATTGTTGTGTTGAGCAGCAAAGCTGTACTTGTTTTAACAAGTTACATCATGGGAGACTTTATTCTACGCTCTCTACCCACACAACGCCGGGATTTATTTTCACCTGAGAACTTGTTAATAATACCAGCAAAGAAACTAGTGTTCCAAGATGCTTAGGATTCACACACAAATCTTAAATTCTACTGGTAGGAACAGAACATTATTGCTCTGGTAGGAAATAGTCAATAGCATTCTTCACAGCAAGAAGAGTTTTAGCTCAGTTCCATGGTGCTGTGCTGAGCATGATATACTTACTTAGGTCAATGTGTTTTCTGCCTACTTTACCAATCCAGATGGACTTAAAGGGAGGAAAGAAAAATAAGCATTTAACAATCACAGAAGTGACCAACTTGCAGCAGAACTCAGTGCTGTGGTAGGATGCTAAGGACCAGACTTACTACATTTCGTGCACACGGGTGTTTCTCAGATGTAGCAGTTTGCCCATGACAGCATTTGGTCACTTTAACAAATGGCTCTGAGGAACCCTGGGGTCAGCAAAGTGGGGCAAAGAACAGGACATCTCTCCCCCAGCCCTCGAAGCAGTGTGCTGTGATAAACAGAACGGCCACTTTGCTTTTATCTGCTGTGTTTCCTTAAACCAGCTGCGCACAGCTGTGAAGCAGCCTGAGATGAGGCTGATCCTCACAGCAGTGTTACCATTCAGAGGTGTCAGATTCAGCTCAATGCCAAAGTTGCCCTCAGTGCTGGCACCCCACCAGCTTCTGAAATGGGCTTTCAATTGTTACACCTGTGCAACTTCTGTTGTTTTTTAGCATTCACAATAAAGTCTGACATCGTTAAAGAGAACTACAATTTCTTACGAAACATCTGGGCTGTCTGAAGTGTGAATATTGAAAAGACTTGTTATTCCAATCAGAGCCATTTGGAAATATTTATGCTGGCCAGAGACAGCTTAGTGTTTAGGAATTAGCTACTCTCACTACAGGTCAGTCTTATTCCAGGTGTTTACAGCAGTTTTAACAATTGCAGTTTTCCTTCTTGTACAGTTTTACCCTTATTTAACTCTAGAACAAAATTTGTACCCTTTCATCGAAGAAGTTCTGAATTTAGACTTTTTTTTTTCCTTTGTAAAATGTTCTGGCATATTGGTGCCAGCTGGGCAGGGATTCTGAAGTTATTTCCAAATAGAGAAATGGTTGCTCTGAGGATGCCACTTTTTTCCCTTGTGTAGAGTTGTTCAACTGCATAAAGACTGAGCTAAAATAACTTCCCTTTCATTCTGTACCACAAGTAACAGAGAAGGTTAACTGTCCAAAAGAAGAATGTCAGCATTTTTAGCAGCAGTCACTTAGCATGGCTCAGGAAATACCTCTTAGGGCTCCTCTTTACACACAGTGCTGCTATTTCTGATACAGATTAATGCACGTTTCCTCTGAAGTAAAGAAAACGTACTCCTATAGAAGATACTCAACTAGTTATGGTTCATAAAGGCAGCATATAAGTACTTACACATTTTTGGTAGAAAAGTATTCACCTAAAATAATTTTTTTTTTTTTTTTTTTGGTCATAAAGGTTGCCTGACAGTTGGAACTTGAAGCTTTTAAGCTAGAAAAGCCCAAATAGACAAATTATACTGATATGTTCTTTAAAGGCCAAGCAGCTGTTTTATTAAAATACTGAATTTACATTTAAAAGTCTGATTCTTTCAATTATAATAATCTTACTGAAGTGACATGAAATTCACGACAAGGAGCTAGCTTTATTCTGTCCACATTCTGTCCTCAGTTATCCACAGACAGTTCTGCTGCTATTCAAAACCGTGCAAGTTCACACCCACACAGGAGCACATTTGTCTGGAAAGACAAATCCCAAGGCAGTTGGTTCTCATTTTCCCAAGGAAAAACAGCTTTTCAAATCTCAATTTCAAACCCATCCAAATCTGTGTTCCAAGAAACAGAGAAAGGATTCCAGAATATACCAACTCCCTTAAGTGAATGACCTTCAAACAACTTGAAGCAGGTTGAATTTACATTTTACTTCAAAAAAAGGCAAAGTACATACATGAGGAGAAGATGGGAGGAACAACAGTTACCTGAAACCAGGCTCCTACCATTTCTGTCTAAGCTTACCAGCTGTGTCTGAATCAGCAGGGCTCCAGCCCACCCTGGCACACTTGCTTACCATAGGAACAGGACTGTGTATCGAGGGAACGTTTTCAAAGTTGAGGCCCAAATGGAAAGAGTAAGATATCATACACAGTGTAAGTTTATAGTACACAGCTTTGTTTTTAAATGACATAACGCAACAGCAGGAAGGAGAAGTAGTAGTTAACAATTACTAACACTAGAATAATCAAATTTGTATGTTATACATATACAGCAACTAACTGCTTTACAAAAAAAGCAAAATAATACAATATATTGTCACATGTATTTACAGTGTAGTAAATATACTTTTCTGTCAAATTTTACACAAAAAATATTTACAGGTGAATATACTGCATTAAAAAAAATGGTGGGACCAACACTAAAAGTGACTTTCTGTGGTAAGTTTGTTGCATAACAGTAAGACGTGCTTCATTACATTTGTAAAAATTAAATTTAGGATGAAACAGAAAGAGCCCTAAAACCTACAACCCATTTAGGAAGAGAGCACTGGAATGCTCCCAAGTGCTCGGTCCACAATACTTATTTGAAAGGTTTCCTATTCCTGGAAACTTCATGCACATTAAAGCAGAAACATTGGCATAATTAACAGGTAGGTTATGTACTATTCAAATACTACTGAATTATCTTTAAGTCAGGGAAAATACAAACACAAAATGTTAATCATCTTTACAGTACTTAACTGTAGTTAGTACGTAATGGATAGCATGTTCTAAAACAGGGGTGTCAAACATACAGTCCCCATAGTGTAGCTACGTGGTCCACGTGTTACAATCAGATTTTTCTGAATTTAAGTTTTCATTCTGAAGTACACAGACTGCATGGCTGCAGAGCTGATCCTCTGACCATGATGAGGGCAGCCTGTGCAGTGCTGAGCGCCGCCTGAAACAGTGACTGGAAGGTCTGAACTTGGGAGTCTCCCACTTCTTACATCAGGTGTCAAGCCTGTTCTTGAAGCATTGTCACCAGCAACTAACTGCTGATCACTAGCATCAGTGGAATGACAGGATGAGGAGAGGGCTGAAAGAGGCTGGGTTAGAAATGGAGAGCGGTTCTCACAGGAATGAACAGAGCAGGACACAGAATATGCAGAACAGGAAAAGGGAGCAAATAAAGGAGGATATGAGAAAGAAAACAAAAAAGTAAAGCAATAGCAATGGCTATTGCAGGGAGCAAGTTTTCATAGTGATGGATGACAGTAAGGCACTGACCAACCACATACTAATCAGAGTTTACGAATGAAAGGAAGGCGTTTTCCCCCTTGGTCTAAGCACAAACTTTCTAAACCCTGGTGCTGCTGTGTATCAGGGCAAACATAGCCCTGAATTACATCTTTGCTGTCGACTGTGGCCACCTAGAGTACTGCATTCAGGTCTGGGCTCCCCAAAGGCAGATATGGGCCTGCTGGAGCAAGTCCAGAAGAGGCCAGGAGGATGCTCAGAGGAGGGCTGAAGCAGCTCTCCTATGGAGTCAGGCTGAGGGAGTTGGGCTGTTCAGCCTGGAGAAGGCTCTGGAAGACCTCACAGCGGTCCTTGGGGCTGCAGGAAAGGAATGCCTGGGAGTATGAGGGCTTTAAACTAAAAGGGTAGACTTGGACCAGGTAAAAGGAAAAAATTCCTCACAGTGAGGGTGGTGAGGCCTTGGCACAGGCTGCCCGGAGCAGCTATGGGTGCTCCATGCCTGGAGGTGCTGGAGGCCAGGCTGGGTGGGCCCTGGGCAGCCTGTGCTGGTGGGAGGTGCCCCACCATGGCAGAGGCTGCGACGTGAGCTTTAAGGCCCTTCTATCCAAACCATTCTACGGTTCTGTGTCTCCAGTTACACTCAAGCTCAGCTCTTTTTACCGAAAATGTTTGACACCCCTGCTCTGAAAGTTCGGGTCACCTCACTGAACTACAGAGAGAAAACGTTAAATGACTCCTCCCCAAGAAACAGAACAAATTAAACTTTGCCGACTTGTCATTTCTAGTTCTCACTGAAAAGGTAATTTTGGTTTCACCATACTCATAGCTGTAAGAATGCATTAGTTCTTATTTCATGATGCATTTTTTATAGAGGCAATGCAAAATATTAGAAGAGTTGCTCTCAAACGCACTCAGTCCAAACAGAGCAGAGCTGGCAGTTCATCTGGAATTATTTTTAAAGAAAATTTTCTCACAGAGAAACAACTGAACATTAACTTTTTGTATCAGTAAATTACAAGAGATTCTTTTTTCCTTCCACCTGTGGAGGGAATAACTCTATAGGTTTCTACAATTCATTGTCTTCAGCAAAACAGAAAGGGCTGGAAATAGCTTGGTTCAGGATAATCAGGTGCAAACCGACAGCGATAAGAAGCTATTAGCAATTTGATGTACGAGATGAAAAAGGTTTTTAAATCAGTGACTCCCAAAATTACAAATGCATAGCAGCTGAAAAACATGGCACAAGTCACTGCTCTATTCCTTAATTTAAGTCTAGCCTTGTAACCCTTCCGTAGATCTAACAGTTCAGGAATCACGATTCTACTGCAGCTCCTACACAATCAAGAGTAAAAAAATGTGGTTAATTGCACAAGTCTTTGTATTTTTTCCAATGATTCTATTTCAAGATTGCTAATTCTACATTTTCATATTGTTTTGGCAAATTATTTGCATATTAAGCTTGTGTTCATAGTTCTTCCAGGACTGTAAACAAATTAGAAGAATTGTTATTTTATGAATCAATACAATAAAGGCATTTTTATTTACATAAATGTTACATTGTTACTGTGTGGATACACGTGAATTATGTGCTATATCAATAAAATTTGAACACTTATAATTGTACCATTCTCTAATAATTTAGCTGTGGAGTTTGATTTACTGAAAGCCACTAACAAAATTGCACTAGAGGATTTTACTTTTTTCATATAGTGGATATACTTTTTTTTTTCCCTTCTAAAGCCATTTATCAGTTGTTAACTTCTAACATACAACAAAGGTCTGAATCTAGGAAGTTAACTGTTCTTTAGCAGTAGATTTGCTTAGCCCTACAGTGAGCACCTGGATGTCAGGCCTTTGTCAGAATGCCCATCCACCTCTGAGGTCCAACGCTCTGCACATCTTCAGTCCGTGCAGGTAATGCCTGTAGCACCCAGTGCTACATCTTTACACGCCATTCAACATAGCAGCATATTATCACAGTCCCCATTGCTAATGCACTACTGTGGCTGACAAGTCTTTCACAGTGATAGCAATTTCAGTTTCATATAACCCCCAAGTACGAGCCCTTACAAACTAAAACCCCTTGAAAGTTCTGCAAGAAAAGTTTGATTGCAAATGTCTGTACTGACAGCAGAAATTGCACTGCAAACATTCAAACGTAACCTGGATTTGACAAAATGTCAGTTACTTTTAAATTTGTGTACCTTGAGCAAACATTACTGTTTTTATATCACTGCTTGGACAGCACAAAAGCAGCTTTGCCAAACAAGAATTTTCCCCTTTGTATCCCAATAGTTCTTCTGCCAGGAATTTCTCGAAAGAGTGCATTGTTAGAAGGGCAAAACTAAAGCATATGTTAAATGGAAGAAAGAAGCAATAAATTTTAAACACTGCTATAATGACACTGTAATAGTCAGTTCTTGATGGTTTTCTTAGAATCATAGAATCACAAGGTTGGAAACGACCTACAAGATCATCCAGTCCAACCGTCCTCCCATCACCACTGCTACCACAAGCACTAGACCACATCTCACAGCTCCTCGTCCAGGCGCCTCTTGAACACTGCAGGGACGGCGACTCCACCACCTCCCTGTGCAGCCATTGCAGTGCCTGACCACTGAGAGAAAAAGTTCTTCCTTATGTCCTACCTAAACCTCCTCTGGTACAACTTGTGGCCATTTTCTCAGGTCCTGTTTGTTGCCTGGGAGGAGAGGCCAAAATCCTCTTCACCACAGCCTCCCTTCAGGAAGTTGTAGAGAGCAATGAGGTCTCCCCTGAGCCTCCTCTTCTCCAGACTGAACAATCCCAGCTCCCTCAGCCGCTCCTCATAGGACTTGTGCTCCAGACCCCTCACCAGTTTCGTTGCCCTTCTCTGGACACGCTCCAGGGCCTCAATGTCTTTTTTGTAGTGAGGGGCCCAAAACTGAACACAGCACTCGAGGTGCGGCCTCACCAGTGCTGAGTACAGGGGATGATCACCTCCCTGCTCCTGCTGGCCACAATGCAGGCCGGGATGCCGTTGGCCCTAACGGCCACCTGGGCACACTGAGCTCATGTTCAGCCGAGCATCAACCAACACCCCCAGGTCCCTTTCCTCTTCACAGTCATCCAGCCACTCAGCCCCAAGCCTGTAGCTCTGTATGGGGTTGTTGTGGCCAAAGTGCAGGACCCGGCACTGGGCCTTGTTGAACCTCATCCCATTCACCTCAGCCCAGCGATCCAGCTTATCTGGATCCCTCTGAAGGGCCTCCCTACCCTCAGGCACATCGACACTTCCTCCCAACTTGGTGTAATCTGCAAACCTACTGAGGATCCCCTCATCTCGGTCATCAATAAAGATTTTAAACAAGATGGGCCCCAGAACCAACTCCTGGGGGACACCACTTGAAAGGAGTCACCAGCTGGACTTCACTCCATTAACCACTACCCACTGGGCACGGCCCTCCAGCCAGTTCCTTACCCAAAGCAGGGTATACCTGTCCAGGCCACGGGCAGCCAGTTTCCCCAGAAGAATACCGTGAGAGACCGTGTCAAAGGCTGTGCTGAAGTGGTAGGTAGACTAGATCAGGTAGGTAGACTAGGTAGACTACATCAACAGCTTTTCCCTCATCTACTACGTCCCTTGTCTTTCTACTGTACAAGCTTTTATAGTGCAGTTAAAGTACAGCAAAAAAAACAAAAAAACAAAAAAAACCAAAAACAAAAACAAAAAAAAAACTTTGGAAAAGACAGTTTATCCAGTCTGGTCCATATACAGTCCAAGTGTTTGAAGCTATGGTCTGGGGAATGAAGAGACTCATGAAGCCTCCTTGTCCTCTCAATTTATTGCTAATTACTAGGAATTTAATCTAATCAACCAATTCTGGCTAAGCTCATTGTACTGCAGCTATTGTTAACTTTCTTTTAAGCATGGTAAAAAAAAGTCCACAGCTAAAATTCCTACAGGTTTGAATTAAAACCAGGATAATAGTAACTTCCCCTGGCTCATAAAGCCACTACCTTGAGAAGTGTGCAAACAGGATTAAGTATTAACACTTTCCTTTATAGAAGAAACAAACAAGGCGAATCACAGAAGCAAGGTAGAACCGTCTATGGAAATGGCTTTCATATTTGGACAAGGTTCCGCAGTGTTAAAGAACTCACATCTCCTTCGCCTACAAAGTCCTTCAGGGTCTACAAGTGGTTCTGAAACACTGGCTTAAATTAAAAAAAAAAAAAAAAAAAAACAGAAAAAAAGAAAGAAGGCATTAAAATTGAGGCAATGTTTCAGGAGTTGATCATCTGGCAACATGGCTGACAGGATGGGAACTTGAAAAATTAAGTGCAGCATCACAACTGGTGGGGGGCCCTTTGCAAGAGGCCCACGTACGTCAGTCAGTTTCAAAAAAAAAAAAACCAAAAAAACCCAATTAAACAAAAAAACCAGCCCCAAGTTTCACACAATCTTCTTAATGCTGTGACGTTTCAAGCTGCCAGCACTTCGCTGCTTTTGCACCTGGCTGGCAGAGCCGTGGCGCATCCTCCCGCTGTTGGTGTGGCCAGCGGTGGGCGAGAGCTCCACGTTCTCCTTGTCGATCCCTGGGGAAACACACAGACCAAGTGTTAGCCTCGCTGCTTTGCCACCCTGCGACTCAGCACCATAACAACAGACGTTTCTGCAAACGAACAGGTTAGCATGGAAGTGCCTTCACGGTACAAAATACTGTGACACCCTCGATGCCAGAATCAAGGCACCCTGCCGGACCTCGCGGGGCCGGGCGACGGCGACACAGGCGGCACTCGGTGACTGTGCTCAGGATACAACCCAGGTCTGCCATGCGAACAGGTGGCGGTGAGGAGACAGCCTCTGGGAACACAAGCAGCCAGCAGTGCTGCCCTATAGCTGGGAAAGCACCTCAGACATCCAACTAACAAAATATTTAAAATAACTCGTAATTCTCCTGGCAAGAAGTAACACAGCCTTACTGGTGACAATGACTCGCAAATGAGAGATCTGATGCAGCTGTTTTATTGCAGTACTGTAATATGAAGAATGATTTTTTCAGATCAAATGTATAACTCTGAGCTCAGAAAGCACAGCTGCTGACCAGATCCAACACTTCCCTGTGCTAACCTTCGTAAGGACAGGAAAAGTCACTGCAAATACTCCTGAAATTCCACTAGTAACAAACAGGGCAGTGAGACTCAGGTCCAGTTCAGGAGGGAGGGCAGACTGCTCTGCTCTGGAGTTGCCTCAACACCCTGCAGCTGACAGCAGTGTCAGAGCTGGCTGTGCACGAGGCTGCTCGTTTGCAGGAGCACGTGCTCTGATGTATTTGTGGGCAAAATGAACAAGGGTACTTGAAAACAAAATGCTCCATCCATACCCTCAAAAGACACCCTCCCAAATCAAGAATAAAGAAACTCTAGGGCCAAAGCTTGGACATAATTGCACAATCACTGACAAGACATGAGTCTGGAAATATACATGACTGCTATTGCAAAAGTGTTGCTCTCCCAGACAGAGGCAGGAGGGAGAAGGCGAGGATGAAACCAGCCAGGATTTCTACCCCAGTGCACATATTCTCCTAAAAGCTTTAGACGAATTCTACTGTGCTGTGCTAAAGGAATCACATCAAACAACCAGCCTAAACAAACCCCACCAGTTTAACTTCATGCTGACATGATGACAGCACATGATTGGGTATGAGCCACTGCTCTCCATCTCTGGGATACAGTCTGTCATCTGAAGACATAAATGTCTTAGTGCAGACGTGCTTTCAATCAGTCATTACTTTTATGCTAACCCTACTTTGAGTTAATCACTCGTGTGGCAGCATCTTCGTGCAGCTGTCAGTTTACTTCTGCTACAACAAAATGAGTATGCTTGAGGCACGTTTAACAACACTAAACACTTACAGTACATGTGCAGCATTGGAATGAGTAGTAGGAATGGTATGTTAATGGGAGAGGCTCAAAGTATAACCAGCAGCAAAAATTAGGATGTCTGACAGCAAATGAAAAGGTTGGAGCAAAATCCTGTCACTACAAACAGTATCTCCCACACTTTTATGTTTCATCCCTCTAACAAATTGATTCTCATTGGCACAAGAATAGTGATTACACTCCACTGTTTCACACAGTTACAGTGAAAATCAAAACTGCGTTCAGAAGCTGTCTGTGGGCTGCTGTCCTTCTGCTCCGTGTGTGTGTGAGCTCATGAAGTCACAAGCTATGATGAGAACAGGAAGCAACCTGCAAGGTGAGTAAAAAAAGTCTTTTGCAGTCTTATTTATTTATTTTTCCACACAGAAGCAGAAATCAAATGGTGCTGATGAGAATTCATTTTTTTTAACCCTCTGCCTGCTGCAATTTAGTCCAAAGGATTTGTGTCTGTTTCCTGGCAGTGTGCAAATGATGCTGAAGCTGACCTGTGAAACTAAAGAGCTCATGAAATAGTTTTACATTTTAGCTTAGTATGTGCAGCAGAATATTTTCACATACCAAGCTTCCACTTCTCTATTACCAAATGTATCTTACTCTTGAAGATGTGAGTGACCTTTGCCGCTATACCATTAAATATTACTAGCATCAGATGAGAAATGCAATAGCTTAGCACTTACACTGAAGCCATTCCTGTGTCCAGGATTAGTAAACCACTTCTCATGCCACAAGCCCAACCCTAAAGCAGATCAAGCAGCATCTCGTGCAAATATGATGGAAGTAGAGAGTACCTTGATGAGGAAGCTGCATGAAAACTGCAGATTTAGAGCAAGGCAGAGAAGCTTTACAAACACAGAATGAAAGAAAAAACGTAAGTGAATAATGTCCGTGACAAGGGGAATGGGGTGGGGAGAGATGACAGACAAAACATTTAATGCAATTGCAAGAATGCAATCATGTTTGATGTGTAAACACATTAAAAACATAACAAGATGGAGTACTTGGCCGTATAAATTCAGTACACATCCTTACCTATGAAGTACCGCAACTGCTACTGACCTGGGGAGTGCTGGGAAGTTGCGAGCGAGGTCATGGAATTGGAAAGGTTAAGGTTAGCAGTAATGCTAAGCTGGCTCTGCACTGCGGGAGGATACGGAGATGTGGGTGTCAGGAGAGATTCTTCACTGGTTTCCTCATCAATTCCAGGCAAATACGTGTCAATCAAGGCATCAAGAAACTTCACTATGAGCTCAGCATAGTCTGGAATTTGTGTTTGCTGTGAGTGATGGGGGGAAAAAAAAGGTTGGTTCACTTCCTCCTTCTTTACTGTCGATCAGTTTCACCCCTAACTCACTGTAAGTTTTCAATGCTTTTGCCTGAAATTTATAAAAGGCATTTGGAGGCAACTATGTGTGAAAATCCATTTGTGGTCCTTCCCAGATTAATCTAAATGCAACACTACAGAGCACTCGCAGATGTAATTTCAGTACATCTAAGAACTACAAAGCCAGAGGAGGGGGCTGTTCCATTCATAAAGTTCACAGCAACCAAACTTAAAATGTTATTAGGAGTATTACTTGTGCCCCCCAAAGCCTACTGCCAGAACACTGCTACTCTGCTCATGTATTTTTTGTAGCAATGACTAGAAGCAACAAATGGGAGCACAGATGGTCAATGGTTTTATTTCTTCTGTTGTAACATAGAATTTGTCCTTATGGAATTATCACTCTTAACGATTTAAACTCTTAAACAGTAAAATAAGGACAACAGAATCACAGAATGGCCAGGGTTGGAAGGGACCTCAAGGATCATGAATCTCCAACCCCCTGCCACATGCAGGGCCACCAACCTCCTCATTTAATGCAAGACCAGGCTGCCCAGGGCCCCATCCAACCTGGCCTTGAACACTTCCAGGCACGGGGCATCCACAGCCTCTCTGGGCAGCTGTTCCAGCACCTCACCACTCTCTCTGTAAAGAACTTCCCCCTGACATCCAACCTAAATCTCCCCTCCCTCAACTTAAAACCATTTCCCCTCATCCTGCAGTTATCCACCCTTTCAAAGAGTTGATTCCCCTCCCCTCTGTAGGTTCCCATTAGGTACTGAAATGCTGCAATGAGGTCACCCCGCAGCCTTCTTTTCTCCATGCTGAACAAGCCCAGCTCCCTCAGCCTGTCTTCATAGGGGAGGTGCTCCAGTCCCCTGATCATCTTTGTGGCCCTCCTCTGGACCCTCTCCAACAGCTCCCTGTCTTTTTGTACTGCGGGCTCCAGACTTGGACGCAGTATTCCGGATGGGGCCTCACAAGAGCAGAGTAGAGGGGAACAATCACCTCCCTGTCCCTGCTGCCACCCCTCTTTTGATGGAGCCCAGGATACCATTTGCCTTCCGAGCCACAAGGGCACACTGCTGGCTCATGTTAAGTTTTTCATCTATCAGGACCCCCAGGTCCCTCTCCACAGGGCTGCTCTCAAGGACCGCTCCTTCCAGTCTGTAGGGATGCCTGGGATTCCTCCAGCCCAAGTGCAAAACTCTGCACTTTGCCTTGTTGAACCTCATCAGGTTCATCTGGGCCCACCTTTCTAGCCTCTCGAGACAACAAACCAGAGTTTCTGAATAATAATCCATGTCTTTGGAGTCTTTACAAACTTCGGGGTGCTGAAAAGCTGTATTTACCACCTGACTGCTTTTATCCAGCTTCAGTAAGTTTACCTTATTGAGTTCATCAAAATAGCTGCTGCAGGCTAAAAAACTTCTAGCCATAAAAGTGACCCTTATGTTACTGAGTTGCTGGTGTAAGTTTTGTCATTTATCACTTATCTGCATCATACCTGGACCATCAGCGTGGTTTATAAAGAGAACAAAGGTAAAAAAAAAATCCAAGGTAAATCTCTTACCTTGGAAAATGGGCCAGCAAACCTCCACAACCCATTAAATCCGAAACCTACAACAACAAACTGAATGTTATGAAGGTTTTATGAGGTCAGAGAGAATCCACACAACAAAACCGATCAACTCTTTTGCGAAGGCATTTTCATTAGGATATCTAACTTTGAATTCAGCAATAAAAAAAAAATTACTTTGTAGATAAGAAGTTTGGTATTGGGGTGGAGACTCCTCATGGTAGACAACACTCTGAACAATCCCATGAATTGGATTCAACAAATTTGGATCTTGACACAGCGACAAAAGGGTGTTGATCTTGGAATCCAATAAATTATGCCTAAAGAGAAGAACAGTGGATTATCTTTTTCTGCAAGATAAATACACAGTTTTCTAACCCATATCTAAAAAAAATACATTGAAAGAGTATCCTGAAGTACACTTTGTATCAGTTTTGATATGCACTTGGGTTACTGATTAAAAAATTTGAGTCTATCTGGTACAAAATTATATAAAACTGTATATGTTGACTTCTATAGAAAACTAGATGAGTAAAAAGTTATTTGATTATACACTTAAAAAGTAATTTTCCACAGTACCAAATAAATGCCAAAGCCACACTAAGTCACCAGACTACCGAAATGGCAGCAGTGATACTGAAAGCTTTTGGGAGGAATGGATGGCTGCACAGACAGGCAGTCACAGACTGGCTGCTCTGCCAACCTGCCCAGAAACCAGACGTGTGCCAGAGGACCACCTGTAGCAGTGCTATGTGAGGATGCCCATTCCCCTAGAACATTCCTTTTTCCCCTATGTTAAGTAAACATAATGTTCCCAAGCTGTGATGGACATCTGTCTGAAGCAAAGGACAGACTGCTGCTCATAACGTACAAATGTGTAAAGCACCTCACACGTGCTTGCCCTGGTCCAGAGACATTTTATAGGAATGCCAAATACAGAATCATCACAAACAGCTTTAGATACTTACACAACAGGAAAGACCTTTGGGAAGACAACACTGGCTTCTGCTAAATATTCATATAGAATCCGCTGGTCAAATTCATCAGTAGTGTACTTCACTAACGTTGCCTGTGATAATGCAAAGGACTAAATCAGCATGCTTCTCAGGGAGGCTGAGTAGTTACAGGCTTTTTCGCTTGTTACTGTAGTTTAAGGTTTTTAAGATTTCAGGTTCCAGAAGAAGCAGCATTACAGAAGATTAATCTGAAGACATTAAGTTTTTTTATGTCATGAGAAACAATAAGAACAGTTGGATAACAGCTTCTATTTTGGCCCAAAATTAGCTAATCAGTTTTTGACAAAACTGTGCAACTCAGTCTTTCTGCATTATAACAGGAGTGCAAAGTGTATTGTTGTACCTGGTGAAAGCACTTACACACTGGTTGCTACATTACAATTTAGTCAAGGTTTAAATTGAATTGCGCTGGTATTCTAGCAATTTTTTCTTCCTAACTTTTAAAATATGTAATACATAAGAATAGCTTCTTGTTATATAAAATCAGTTTGTAGTAAAATTCTGTCAGGAAAAAGAATCAATTGTTAGACATGTTCTGAACTACAATATAGAATCATGGAAATTCCAGATTTCCCCTTGCGTTGTTTTTTTTAAATGGATTTATAAGACTGATTCCTAGGAAGTGTGAAGGAAAGCAGCAAAAGAGTAGAGTGGCACAATGCATTCTAATTCATGAAGTACCACAAGGAACATTTCTTTGGCCAGTGAAAGAAAATCAGAAAGTAACACACAATAATACACAGAAAGAAGGCTTACAAGAACTGTAAGCAGCAGCGCTTGAATTTTTGGATCAGTCAGAACTTCTTCATCCAGGAGAACATTTGACTCAGAAACAGAAACTTTTCGGAGATGGGGGTGCTGCTGTGGTGATATTCTCTGGGTTTCTGCCAAATAAAAAAGACCAACTAATCGAAAGCAAAATAAACCTAAACCAAAACAGAATTAGATTTTGCATAACAAGCTCAATTATATGCAAACTTCAGAGTTCACCAGAATTTTCATAAAGTATAAAAAAGCAACAATTATGCTGTAATACTAGCAGAGCTAGACTGTCACATGGGATGTATTATCAAATGGCAAACAATAACCCCAATTTCCTATTCAGTGAAATACAGGCCCAGGGGTGGTAAGTAATGTTTTCAGGGTCAGGCAGCAGACTGACATCAGATACAACAGAAGAACCCTGGTCTTGCATTGCAATTGGGGATGGGGTCACAGGAAGCAGATGTGGGAGAAGATGAAGAGAGGCATTCTAGGCATCATGTCAGATTCCACTTGCAAGATCTGCAGCTAGGGCTCAGTAAGCCATAAAAAGCCAAATTTTACTTATTTCACTCCTGTATATGGTACTTTATAGCTGCCCCTTATTCTGCGCCTACAAACTGAGCAACTCTAACTCAAACCTCAATTGCCAGAGATATGGAAGACTACACTCTCCAGAAGCCATTATTAAGATATTTCTCCCTTACCTTGTAGTAACCTAAGCAAATAAACACTGAATTTGGAAATAATCCTTTGTATATAAATACAAAGCATTTATAATTAGTGTTATTCTGAAAATGTTAGTCCTGTTTCTCACCCATTTCATAATCATTTTCGGCTACTCTCCTCATTTTGGGAGGCGTTGTGATTCCAGATTCCATGTCTTGCCTTTTAGGAGCCTTTGTGTCCGATATCAAATGGTCAAAACTTTTCCTTGTACCTAAAAACAATTTATCAGGAAATTAAAAACATTAAACCTAAATCCATACTTTAATATTTCTGATTGTCTGGCCAACCTACTATCCTATCTGCAACATATCAATAGGAATCTGGGGACATTTTCAGAGATGGTAGAGAAATTATGGTTACACCATGCCGCTCTCCATCACAGTTTCCAAAATGCTTCACAATGCATATGAGAATAGCATGCAGTTTATTCAAGTATGTAAGCTGTGGGCATGCTATGGTTTCCTGGTCAACACATCACATTGAATAAACATGCCAAAATGTGATTACTGAAAAGGAAGCAGTAACAGGATTGTAATGAAAGAAATGCCTCTCTTCTTCCATGTACACTTATGTACAAGTTATGTGGAGAACTCTTTTCACAGAATCATAGTATGTTTTGAGATGGAAGGGACCTTTACAGGTCATCTTGTCCCACCCCCCTGCAACGAACAGGGACATCCACAGCTCCACCAGGTGCTCATGGCCTGGTCCAGCCTAAACCTGATTGTCTCCAAGGATGGGCACCACCACTTATCAGGGCAACCTGTTCCAGTGCCTCATCATCCTTGCTGTAAGGAACTTCCTCCCTATATCCAAACTACATCTCCCCTCTTGTAGTTTGAAACCATTGGTCCTTGGTCTGACACAACAGACCCTGCCAAAGAGTCTGCTCCCCAGAAAACTGGCACTATGAACCTTAAGTATCTGAATTATTATTATTTTTTTAAAATCACTTCAGCATGCATATTCTGAGTAACATTTCCCATATTCCTGATCAAAGCAAACCAAATTATTCCTCTTCAATTGTAGTGTCCTCTCTTCCCATTTTGTAGAAATCATGTGTATTTCTCTGAATCAGGAATAAGTACTTAGAGTAAAAACAAATACAAGTATAATTTTTCTCCAGTAACGTTTCATGGAGTATCCTGTAGACAAATTAGTAAATTAGGCATCTTAATAACCTAGAAGCTTTTTAGTGTTTGCTTGCGAAGGCTGCCCCATATCCAAACTCATGGACTTTCGTGTTCGAGGGCTTATCTGTCCCACTGTTGGGTAACTGGCAGCCAGATGTCTGTCCGAGCCCTTTGGTGATGACCACGGTTGATTTTCCTTTAGTGTCCTGAAAGTGCAGAGAAATTAAGAAAATCTTTAAAACTTTTGCATATTCAGACATTAATTTTTCAGCTAGCCAAAGTATCCTTTATTAAAACCGTATTTTCTAGCAGGTTAATCTCCCAGAAATATGTAGTTATATTTATTTGGCTAGAAAAATGTCTGAGCTAGTCAAAATGAACAATTTGGTATGAACCTAATGCTGAAGAGCCAAAAATAAAGCAATAAGAACATAAGCAAATCTGCCCATAAGGCAAAATGTAAGACATTTAAGATCTGCTGCTCCATACTGGATACTAAAAGGAGAGGTACTGAGTGCTCCGTACTGAGAAAATCTGACTCTGCATGGCACTTCAGGGTTGATTTCCTAGCCTACTTTTGTGGATGCATATGGACAGTCAATAAGATGTCAAAGTTTTCCAATGTAAGGAATCAAGCAATTACTTAGCATCTCCTTACTTCTTAAAAAGACAAACAATTTTACTCTAAAATGCAAATGAAGAATGAGGTGAGATTAGATCTCATAGAAAAGGGTTATAAAAAAAGATTAAGAATCTCCAAAGCAGTTAACTGAAGTCTGAAATTGCTCCAGAGATCTCAAAATCATATCTCTAGGGATTCAATAAACAAAATGTCCTATGATTCTTGGTCACAGTAGCATATTGGTCAGGAACCACCAATGTGCAGTTGAACATTGACTTAGCTTTAATGAACATGGGGTTTAGTTTTCTATATATCATAGCTTACCTTTAGATAACTTAGTAAAGAAAACAGAGATCGAAATTTGGGTAACTTTTATTATCGAAAAGCTAGACAACCAACCTATAGCTAGTGTCACTGTGATGTATGGGATATGTATCCATAGGAACATTTTCCATCGCGACATCTGTCAACAAGAGAGACTTCCTGTGTTTTAGGCTGCAGCGACTTCGAACTTCCTCAGACACTGTCAGCAAAGCTAAATTAAAAAAAAATCAAAGAAAGTTGGTGCAAATTTTCTACGTCAGGAATACACTGAAGAAGGTAAGCATCTATTCACATTTTTTACTTAGTACAAAAAAGACCACAGAGACGTAATTACACCTTACTGAAATGTACGGATTAAAAGTAGGTCATTAAAAAAATAATTGTATTCTCCAACCAGCTAGAATTCCATGATCTAAGCATTTGCCCTCATACAGCCATGTTTTCTGTTTCTAGACCACTAGAAATGTAAATTCTGCAAGGAACACCACACTTTAGAATTTAAAACAAAACACCTTCAGTCTCCCTGAAGCATTTTGGAAGTTGCACAGTCGGTCCTGAGCTGACAAGCCTTCAGACCACACTATGTCAGTGATGCACAGCAGCCTAGCCCAGACTCTTGTCCAACTCCAGTTACAAGTTTCCTTCATATTGATAACAGAGTAATTAGCCTAACACCAAAAGATATTCCCACAATAACCCACTCCTTTCCAGTTAATGCAAGTTCAAAAGAATGTTTGTTTAATTTCACCTGCTAGGTAAGCCACGCTCTGGGTGTTCACCTCAAACTTGTCACAGTTCCTGTGTTTGTTAACCAGAGCTAGTAGTGTATGTAGAATCCTTACTGTTCTTGCTACAGTGGTAGGTGAAGGATGCCTGTACCCTGCAAAATGAGGTTTAAACACCAAATCTTGTATTTAATTTTTGAATACATATTTATGAAGCATAAATATTTTTTAAAAGCATTTATAAATATTTTCCAGCATGTTCTCAGGACACTTCACATGTAGGGTAATGAAGTACAACACTAAAAGAAATTGCACATTCAGGACTATTAATTTGGTCCCTCTGTCCAAAATCACATAATTACAAATGTCTGCACATATATTGCATCTATATCTCACAAATCAATCTTCAGTGAGCAGATACAGGCAAGCACAGGGAGAGAAAGTATTCTGGGAGAAAGAAGTAATGTACTATAGCAAATGAAACCACACATTCATTTCCACACACGAGCAACATGCACTCTTACCTTTCAAGAGGTGCCCCACTAGTGCAAAGTTGAAGTTGGAGTTGAAATTTAGCCCAACAAAATGATCCATCTGTTTGCAGTGCCATTCAAGTGGTCTCCTGATCTCCATGAACACCTCTTCTGGGCTCTGACTCAGAGAAAATAAGACATAAGAATATTTCATACAATCAAAGAGTAGTTTTGGTTGGGACCTCAGTGCACATCTCCTGCCATGGGCAGGGACACCTCCCACCAGCTCAGGCTGCCCAGGGCCCAGCCAGGCCTTGAGCATCTCTGGGTATGGGGCATCCACAGCTGCTCTGGGCAGCTGTGCCACGGCCTCACTGCCCCCATTATGAATTTCTTCAGAACAGCCTATTTGATTGAAGGTTACTCATCATAATCAATTAAAACAGTGACAAAACACAGTAACTTAAGAAAGTACAGGAACCTATTGACTGCACTCCTGACTTGAATACATCTATGTATTTCTCTGTTGCAGTTTGGGACTAACCTAGTTAGTTTGTCATCTCTACATCACGGTGTACTGCTGATACTACACAAGTAAACAGCTTGCAATGCAGATTTCAGTTTTAATTGCTTAATTATTGTTCACTTGGACAAGGAATATATGTAGTTTTTCTTTTGATTAGAACTAACTGCTTGCATGAGCTAAGGGTTAATCATAGCTGATTACTAGCAGGGGGCTTGCTTACCTTATCATTGAACACTCGAAGGCTATCCAAGGTATGCAGATTCTGTTCAAGCAGTGCTGTACCTGCTGAGTACAGGTTGACTTCATCCAACTGCAGTACTGCCATGGCTACCCAGAAGAGGGCCTTGTGCATAGGGGAGTCCTGGAAGGAGAAGGGAAACGAAAAGGCCACGATTCTACTTTCACATAAGACAGTGCAAAGCTACCAAGTAAAGAGTGAAACAAACTGAAGTTAATGTTAATTTTTTTTTTTTAAGTCTTTGGCTATGTGAATGAAAGTCAAATGTGCACATTAAAGCAGCCATTCAAATACACCTGGCCGGAAAAACAAGTTTAATTTTTTTAGCATATCTTTTAAGGTATTAACAAAGAAGGAGTTCTGAATACATCCATACTCTCCAGAAATCCCTTCTAGAACTTTGCCATAGAAGTGTGTTCTTTTAAGTGTGCATGACAATGCCACTCCACAGGAAAATTTTGAAGTGATTCATTAATGGTGCATCTACTGATATGCTGAGCAATTCACTGAAGTAACATAAAATGGCTAAATTAATATTACATAAGACATAATCAAAATGTATTACAAGGCATGATCAGAAAGATGTACGAACAATTGCAAATTCAAAAGCCAAGATGGAAAATCTTTTGGTGAGAATGAATGCAAACTGTGGTGCAGCCTTTGCGTACATTGCTATGGCCCAGTTTGATGAAGCAGAACAGTACATTCTGAAGTCTTTTTAAAGCTTCTGCACATACAAACATCTGTGACATACTTCCCATATGTAGTACTTTCAAGCGTGAGTCATAGCAGTGATGTGTGAACATCAGATACCACAAGACTTACATACATTTTTAAGTTTATACTCGTAATTATAACTTACAAAATACATTCTTTTTACTCCAGAAATCCAGTTGCTTACCTTGTTAAGAAGAGGTTGCAGTTTGGTGAGTGCTATAACCGTTGCTTCTATTAGAACTTGGCTATTGTAATTATCAGGGCCTTTTAAACAGCTCTCAAGTCCCTTTTTGTAGAAAAAAAGAATAATAAGAAAACAGAACCCATAATTAGATTTTGCTTTATGAAAAGATGAAAGCTCTAAACTATAATGTAGTTCTCAATTAGTTTACAAAGGCTGAGTTCCCTTTAAACCAATTTGAAAGGAGTTTCAGAAATGAAGATCTACATAAGCATTTATTCATTGCTGTAAACAATCATGCAATGTGTACTAAAAAAGTAAGGGTGCAAGAGCCACAGAATGGCTCTTCTGCAGTTCAGACACTGCACAGCTAAATCTTATGTCCACATAACATTAGTAGAATACTTAAAGAAATTTACCACTGTTCAGCTGCTTTAGAACACAACCTTCTTTAGAAAATATGGACATAATTACCAAGGTAGGTAGTATGTTGCAAAGTTTTCTTATACAAACATTCTGCTTTTTATTGTATTTAGTTGTTATACACTGTTAACGTCCTTAAAAAAAAAAAAAAAAAAAGAGTAACACACACAGCTAGCTGCATTACCAGAAAATTTCTCATTTATCTTAATACTGACTCTTCTGGATCTAAATTCAGTGTCTCAAATTTTAAACTCAATACTGAAAATTAATGTTACTCTAGAAGTAGCTGCACTGATAAACTCATTGTCACCAAACTAATTTAAAATAGAAAGCCAGGCAGGCCTACAAAGACAATTTCCTATCAGGTTTCCCTGTAGAATATGCTTGAAGAATGTATTTCCTGTGAAATTATGCTGAGTTTTATATTCAATAGGAATACTAAAAAATTTAGTTACTTTATGTGTCAGAGAGGAAGACAAATACAGACCCATATACCTTGCTAAGAATTCGGATTATTTGTTTTATTTGTCCATGAGAGACACGCTTACTTATACAGCCAAAGACAACAAGTGCTCTTGGCTGCAGGGATGGATTATACTGGAATGCAAACCTGTGAAGAAACAGAGTACACTACATTAAATGAATATACAGCAGACAAGCTGCACAATGGAAAACTGAAAATTCTATGTGTACTACACAGGCAGTCAGGGGTCATGCTTTGAGATCTGTAACATACTTTTGAGCCAGTTCAGTCCACTGGTCCAGCCACTTGCATGTTGGAATATCTCTCATACAAGCCTAAAAAGAATGACATTGTTTGAACATATATAACATAAAGAAAATGAATTATTTTAATTCAGAATGTTCAGTTATTTTGGTTGTCAGAAGTGTTCCTTATCATGTCATTGGAGGCACTCCTTGTTAAACTGCTTGTGGTAGAATAAGCAGCACTGTAACCTTGTTTTGAAACACATACCTCCATGATCTCCAACAAAGCTTCAGTAACTGTTTCCAAGGAGGTCAGTGCAAAAGTCTCCCTCTCGTAGGAGCCAGGTGAAAATGACCTGTCTCGATAGCTGGAGCGGAATGCTATGACTGCAGCTGACTTCACTTTGCTGATTCCAAACAGCAAATAAAATTTAGGCAGAGAAAATTCAGTCAAGCTCAGTCTTAAAACTTGCTTGGTCTCCTCTGTTGAATAAATTTTTACACATTAGACTTAAAACACTGACACACAATTCATATTTTAAACACACTTAAGCTCACTCTCCCACAACTACACAAGCAGATGATAAACCTACGCACGTTTCTATACTGTTTTCTTTGCTACCTGTCTCAGAACATGCCAGAACAACTGTGGCCTGTTGCACAGACCATTGAAAGCAGTCACGAGAGAGATGCAGTCTGGAAACAGATAAAAAGAAATCTGTCTACAGATGTGATTTTCTGAGACTTTTTCTCATATTTGTTAGGAGAACGGAAACACGGAGTGCTCCTGCTTTGGAAGGCCAACATTATGTCAGTTCAAACTGCAGTTAAATTCTGGTTTGGGCTCCCACTGCAATTAAGTCACTTAGATCAGAAGAAAATGAAGGCCCTAGTACTGGCACTGCATATTCTTACAATCCTGAACTTTGTTCCATTACTTCAAACCCATTTTTTAAACAGGAAGGCTTGCCTTTCTCTTTGTGCATCACAGCAAGGCTTTTCTTTAAATACAAGTGTCTGTTCTATGCACACACTCTGTCAATACACTTAGATACAAAAGGAGCTTTTAGATACTTAAAAAAACAGGATTACATAAACTTCTTGATTTTTTTTTCATGAAATCCAGCCTGATTTTATACTGTACTTCTGTGACTGCTTGAACCTTTGCTATCTCAAATATTTTAGGATTGCTAAAATACAGCTGTATGCAATATTCCTGCTTTAACCATGCAGTTTCAAAATTTCCTTATGTAACTGATATTTGTTACCACATTATGCAACTATTCAAAAGATGCACATCTGCCAGTTTTAGCACAGATGCATTTTATCCTTAATCTGCATTAAAGGAACTTACTGGTATTTACTTTCTTCCCTTTTTCAAAGACACGTTATACAATTCATACTACACACCTGCTTGAAACCAGTCATATTTTAACTCCCTCTTCATAGTTACTCTGGCTCATATCCTTATTCTGGTTTCTACAGAAGCTCAAAAGCAACACAGTGTTTTCAAGCTCAGAATTGTTGGAAGAGAAGAAGATAACTCTGGTATTTCTGAAACTAAGAAGCAACCAATTGAAAACCTGTTAAGAACTTACCACTAAAATGAAGCTGTGAGCAAGTGCACAGAGAATGAATGATGTTGATGACAAGACCATGAGTGGAAGCTCTGAGAGAAAGGGGTCCAGTGGCCACCAACAAAGTAACCACATGAAAGAGGTAGGGGAGATGTGCAGCCACATCCAGAGAATTGTTGAAGGACAGCATCAGCATGTAACGTGCTAGAATGGCAATATCATCCCACATCAGGTGCTGTTCCAGCGTAGGAGTTGGAGACAGACAAGTCTTGTCAATTATTTTGCACATCCTTCCAATCACCTGAAAAGAGAGCAACCATTTTGCTTTTATGAAACAAAGAGCAGAGCTCAAAATTTCAGTAAAATCAACATTGGAGTTATTCTTTTTTTTGTTTTGTTTTCATTATTGCTCAGTCATCAGAAAGCACCTCAGTGCTATGTTGTTATCTAAAGGTGAAATTACTGGTTAAGAGGCAAGGAAGGAACTCACTTTGCTTGAAACCAATTTTACATTTCCAGAAGCAAGTGCTACTGCTGTGTCTGCCATAACCTCAGCTTTAATGGATCCTAAGCCCCCTGTGGCACTAGTTTTGATGAAGCTGTCCAGCACTACGTCAAGGAGATCTGTAATCTGGTAGAGAAAAAAAAGCCTTTCTTACTGTTTGGTTAACATAATTTTTCTACAGTAAACAACCTTCTGAATAAGTAACCATTATATTTTTTTTAGGTGAAGGTGCATAGCTATCATAAATAGAAGAAACAGTCCCAGTGATTTGTCACCTTTTTGGAAAAAGCCTATTGAAATATTAGAATTGCAAAATGAATTGCATCAGATCAAAATGCTTCACAACTGCAGAAGAACTATGATACAGTATCGTTTTTATTTTGTTCTCTGCTTCAAAGCACAGCTATTCATAAAATGCTGCTAAAATGCTATTGAGAAGAAACTGGATTTGAGGTGAAAAAAAAAACCAAAACATACTTCTGAGAAATAAGCAAGGTCCTGTCTGTCAAAAATTTTATCCTTATGTAAGTGATTGAAAACACTATAATCTGCTTATAAACAAATTACAAGAAATCGTTCATAATTTATACCTGTCCAAGACTTCCCCATATTTTAGCCTGAATAGAAGGGTACATCTGTTTTTCATTTATGGTCATTGTTATAAGCTTATCAAGAATAGCAGTGACTCGCTGGCGCTTCGCATCGTCGTTGTGTTTGCAGAATCGAACCAGATTGGACAGCCAGGGAGTCATATACTCCAGACAAAGATGTTTCAGTTCAATACCTGAAATTAAAATTCACTTTGTAACAAAAGATCACTGCTGGTCTCTATGAACAGGTAAATAACTATTTCCAAGCACTACCCCTTTCATTTTCCTCCTAAAGTAACGACTATCAGATCTGAGCAAATAATACCTTAAAACATAGCTTTTGTAAGGAGCACACTGCTAATAACAACATCCAATGAACATCTGTAAGAATCTAGCAAGGAGATTTTGACATTTTATATCTTAAGACATGTGACAAAGATGTGTACGCTTAGTATGAAGTGGGACTAAAGACAATATCTCTTTTTAATCTTGAGAATGTATTCCAAACTGCTTCCAGCAGTAAAATCAGAGCTGTTTTATGTCTGGAAAACAGAGATAACAAAAGCAGAATGGCAGAACCAGATAGGAGATATCATCAATCTGAAAGGCTTAAATTTGAAAGACACGAACTGTTTTCTTAAGGTATCTGCTAGAACTCAGAACTTCATCAAGCTCTTTTTTTCCTTTTTTTTTTTTTTTGTCCTCTGCATTCTTAATTCTGGTGAATCAAAAACAGTGTGATAGGGATCTGATCACCAGATCATTCAGTATACAAAACTGTCAGGGGTATGAAACAAATAATTTGTGTTGTGATCACACTGAGTAATTGTCTAGATAAATGAGATGGCTGGTGTAAGCTAGAAAGACTGGGCTTGGACTGCTTTATTTCTTTTTAAAATATCTGCTTCCTTTCTTTTCATGCAGAAAGAAAAGGGTACACTCAGAAGTGTAAATCAAAGTACTGTTGGAATTTCTGCTCCAGCAGATGCCCCCCAGGTCACAACATTGGCTTCTGAGAATTACACAGCTTCACAGAAACACAGAATTATCTAATTAAACTTGATTATTAAGAAATAAATATAAATGGGTCATCTTAAAAACATCCAAATCAGTTTGAGGAAGCATTAGTAACTTAAAGTTGCTGTGATTCAGTAACATGAGGAAGTTTGTTAAACTTGACAGCTAGCAGCTTAAATTGTTTCATGTTCATGGTTAGCACTGAGGAACACCAGTGTTACTTACTCGATTTGCTAAATCCTGAAATACACTCTTCCAAGAACTCCAAGGTAAGGTGTGGCTCATTAGCTGCAAGAGTCTTACTAATTGACACAATAAAGAGCGTGTTGTTGGCAGGAATACATAGACCTGAAGTTTCCAGTAACTGGCCCTCAATCTTTAAATTAAAGGTACAGGTTAAGGCACACAGAAGATTATAGGCAGCAGACCTGTAAACAAAGCAAGCAATGTGATTTGTAATAGTCTTCTTGTCTGTTTTAAAATACACACATTACACTGAGACATTGCAGCAATGGCAGTCACATTTCCAAAACCAAATCAATATTGTTATATAATGTGCTATATTTAAACCTTGAGCTGCTTTTCTGCATCAGTTAAGATTCAGAGACAACATTTGCCTTGGACAAATGAATTAAATTACTCCTTTGTTTTAAACTGTTTCTGATAAGGTTACAGAGTATGCCTGAAGAATTTGGTACATGACTTCTCAGAAGAGCATCTAGTTCCAGGAAATGCTAGGTATTTCCACATGCACCTCAGTGGCTGAGAGGCAGGAGCCAAGGGCTACAGAGGCTGCCAGTGAGCAAGGACTCATTTTTGGAGGCAGCTCTCTTTGATGAGACCCAAAAACTTGCTCTGCAACGTACAGCTATTAAGCAGGAAGTTCAACAGCAAGCCAATCAAATGTACCCAATAAATATATATTGCAAACCATATTTTTCCTTACAAAGGGAAATTAATTTAAAAGATCAGTACCGCAAACTGGGGTCTGAGCTTCCCAAGTTGAGCAATGCTATGTTCAGTAGTGTTCCAGGAACATCCTTAGGGCGAATTTTAGTGTGCTGTGGGATGGAGTCCGGTTGTGACAGCTCCCACCGTGTCCGTATATGAATAATGGACCTCACAATGGCTTCACACTCCTGATGCATGAAGGTGAGTGGTGTTCCCTGGTTGGCAATTGTCAATGTAAACTGATTCTCATCAACAAGACATATTTCCTCAATTTCAGAGGCGTAGTATATATCATTTAAAAACACTGTCTGTCCCAGGACTCTTGTTCGTTCTGCTGATGTCACCTGCACAGCTGTTGATCCAACCTTAGAAAGAGAATCAAAAAATGGTTGAGCACCTGCTGTTAATGATAGAAGGAGACAAGTCTGACATTTCTATCTGATCAAGATAAATGTATGAAATTGTATGAAATTATACTGTGTTGTGATTTCTCTATGAGACAGAGAAGAAAATTAAAAGACAGCAGAAACGCATTCAAAATCTTATCAAAATACAACAATTCACTAATAAAGCATGAAAATACTTACTTTTATAGACACTTTGGTATCTTTGTGAGCCAATTTGAGGGCATTGTGAAATACTTTCAAGTCCTCTTCCAAAGCTAAGGTAGCTGCTGGAAGCTTCTGCTGGTCATGTTCAATGTGCTCCGCCAGCTTTCCTGGAGAGTCTATGAAAATCAGTCTTTTGCTTCCTTTCAAACCTGTCAAGAGTCTTTCGTGGTATTTGGTGTATTCTCTGACCCAAGAATTACAGTTATAAATAAAAACTGCTGACACATTTTCATAAGCAAAGCCTGGAAAAACTACAAACCATTTAGAAAGAAAGTCAGTTTTAAAGCGATTACTGGGGCCAGCATGTGTGAGGTCCACCACAATTTCATATGGCTTTGCGTAGTATGGCTTCAGAGTTAGCAGGACGTGGTATATCAATAAATCTCCATTGATCTGGCCAGTCTTGAAACTGTAAGAAAACATGACAGGCACTGTTGGGTTTGCCTTTTAGACCCATAATAAAACATTTCAGTGCTGCGTCACACACACTGCTACACTACAACAGACTGACATTTACATAGTCCCAAAAATGTCAAACTCAAAGCAATGACATTGGACTGACATCCATAGCCTAATTTCTGTCACGGCTCATATTCCAACCAAGTTCAGCCCAGTATGCTAAAGCTTGGATTCATTCATTTTGAAGTGCCACATCACCTACCACTGTCATGAAGTCTCTGGACAGCCAGGAGGCTCATCTAGCACCTCCAACAAAAGGTAAAATAAAATCTACACTGGTGAGGAAGAGTGCATCAATTGGCCCAAAGCTGATGCAAGTTAAGGGTTTCTTTGAAAAAAAGTGTAAAGTATCACCTCAAACTCTATTTTTATTATTATTTTTTTTAAGACATTTCTACAGGTTCATATTATACCCACTTTTATAAGTAGAAATAAATTATTTAAATAGTCTTGGTTAAGACTAATTAAACTTCCACATACCATTTTTTTCAGCTAATTTTGTCTGCCAAATACTGCAGCAAGCACAACAATGTACTCTAATGCTTGGTGGATTGTTTCTAAGAATGGTTGGTCCTTTGTGTAGTACAAAGGACCCATCTGTGAAATAATTCTTACCTGAAAAGCATTCAGGTACTATAAAAATATTAAGAACCCTTTGCTCTCATGTAATGCTTTGCTGAATTTTATGAGATCAGACAGAGCATCCGTCTGAACCAAGTTTTCAGAGTTAGTACAGCAGATAAAGTTCTACTAGAAAGAATTAAAAAGCAAACTTAGAGTAGTTTTTGAACTTCTAACGACTCGTGCTTGTTTTGAGCTAGCATCAACCCAACTCTTTCAAAGCAAGACAACAGGCTATGGAAATGTCTGCTAAGCACTGCGAGCACAAGTCATTTTGGTCATAGTGGGACACTGCTCTTGGTAACATCCAGGGTAAACCACCTGAGCACAGGATAACGGAGGAGATACACTTCACAAATGTAAAGTATTTATTTGTCTGCCCAAGAGGCTTTTTTTCCTGTGTTACTTCCTGTTACTCAGAAAGCTAATTTGGGCAAGTTGGTGTTTTTCCCCCTCTAAGATGTCATGGCATCGTAGTTTAGAAGAAAAAAAAAAAGAAGAAAAAAAGAAGGAAGTGTGTCATCACTGTGGTTTTAGTTCTCCACTTAGAATACAGGACATGTAATTTCAGTTACAGATTTGCTTAAAAAAAAAAAAGCAGCACTGTCCAAGCTACTTGCCTCATGTTAATGGACGTTTGCATCCTAAGAGCAAATACATGCACAGAGAAATCTTACTATTAAAGGACTAAATACCTAAACACCAACTTTCTTTTGATTGCACCGTGGAAAGGTAAGTGCACATTTTCCTTCTACTTTCAGTTCCACTTCAAAGTTTCCTAGATTTGGTAGGAAATTATACAAGAAAGTAAGGTTGACTTTTTTTGTTTAAGTACAACTCCACCAGTAACAATAGTTAAAAATCAATCTCTGCCTGATTTAAGGAATCTGGTAAACAATTGCTTTTAGTGATGTTAGAAGTTGTTCACAATCAGACTCTAAAGAAATAACAATAGCAGTCTACATTGCTCTGAAGTTCCTGTTACTGCGCGCTGACAGAGGACCCCATCAATACCTGGGACAAATGGATGAGTTAAAGAAAAAAACTGAAAAGTTTTTAAACTTTAAAAAAAAAAACAGTTCCTTTGCTAACATGATTTTAACTGAAGCCTTTAACAATACTAGTTTCTTTATGTTTAAGAAAAGCATATCTGGTCCAAATAAACATTCATACAGCTGCAGTTCTCGGGCAGTAAGGACTGGAGTGCATCTGTACTGGAAAGTGCACCTCATTTCTGTATGTCATGCAGAAACTCTGTGAAAGGTTTTGTTTCTTTCCATCCCAAAAAAGGCTGTGCTGTTGCTGCTTTTCCTCCTTTTTGAAGAGTGCAACAAGGCATTTCCCCAAGTAACCATTACCACAGAAAGATAAATATTGTACCCAAGCTGTAGCTGATTACTAAGATGGTTTCTAATTCAAACTTAATAATGACTCATCTCGGAGCAGAGTTTAGTTTGCAGTGTGAATTGCAAAGAAAGATACAAATATATTCTCCTCTCCTCTGCCTCGTAAGCAGCCACCACCACCTGCTCCCTGCTCACCCCCCAGGCCCATCACTCCCTTCCCTTCCCTTCCCTGGGGGACTCCAGGAGTATGAAAGATGTCATTTTGGACACTGAAAAGACAGGCAAGCTTAGCTCTCTGATTTTTGAGTGTAAACACATTAAGTTCTCTGGTAGATAAGCTTCAACTATGGCAAAAGCAAATTTATTTCTGGTACATTTCAAAGTTACCAAAACCTAGAAGCATACAGATGTGCTTTGTTACCTTTGAAGTAACAGCTTCAAGAAGAAACGCATTTCTACAAAGAGCACCATTAATGTCAGTCATCCTTTATACACGAACAAGATGTAAACTACAGCACTTGGAGGAAACATTTCATTCTGTTAACAGAGACAGGTAGGAGACGGGAGCACAACAGCCAGCCGTAAGACCTGAGGGTGTCTCACACATGTAAACCTGAGAAGACTCAGCACAGACATGATGCAGTAACTTCTCTCTCTCTCATCAGCATCACTCTGAGGTTATCCTATTTGTCTCTGATTCATGATGCAAATCTGAATATTACCCTAATGTAGAGCAGAGCATAATACTAATGGTAATCTGCATAATTTCAGAGGTTTTAACGGAAATATCACAATCTGAAGTATGTTTGCAATACAGTCTTTTGTACAATAAATCAGATATTAGAGAACAAAGATTTTCCTAGGGATTTATGAAATATTCCAGACATCTGTGATAAGAAATAAAATGACTAGAACAAGTTACTGCTGCCATTTACAGGAACGTTTTCAACTAAAGCTCTCTGCTTGGCCATCTGTACGAGCGCAGTTACTTCTCCCACATTTGGGGAAACATGGTGAAGCAGAAAGCGGTACTTTGTAGGTTTTACATGGGTGCATCCCTTCCCCATTTAAAAGCAGAAGTGATGAACTCAAAGATGTAATATGGTTAGTTTTAAAGAGGAGGAACTACAGCAGAGTCCATATCGACATCCACAAATCACTGAGCACTCAGCAGAAAGCACTTTCCTCTGTTTGCTCCATGTTCTTTTTTCATCTTCATACACATCACACATAAGCCTCCAAACACTGGAATTCAGCACTGTGAGAGCTGAAGTCCAAGACCACCGATTCAGTCAGGATTCCAAGCAGCTGAGTGCTCCCTCCTAACGGTAAGCACGAGGCCAAGATACAACACATTTCTGATCAGAAAAGCTGCTGGCTACTAAACCCGACAAGCCTGATTCAAACCTCTAAGAACTACCATTGCTACTTCCTAACACCAGAATTTCTACTTTTGTAGGTGACTGAAGAGGAAGATGAAGACAAAGAGACGTGGCAAACCACATTCTGCTTTCCCTCTTGCGATAATCTTTTCATTGTGTTTGCAATTAAGTGCAAACCATACTGACTATCCCAGGGTTACCAATGAAATCTGGTATCCAATCTGCCAAAACCGAACTTGCAGTCAGAACATAACAGAAGCCAACACAAGATCTCCTCCAGGCATTGATTTTAATGGCAACCCAACACCCACTGCTGAAATGCTGACAGCCACCTCCCAGTCTTTATCTTCAACAATGGGCCCAAACTCCTCACCTTCCTCTGCCCAAAGCGTTCCTGACACTGGAGGACTTAGGAATACCAGCAAACCCAAGATCCCCATGACAAAAGAAATATGTGAAGACAATAAGTTTCTTACGCTGATTTGCTTCATTATAATAGCAGCCCTTGTACTCATCTGCACCTTTTTGTTCCTGTCAACTGTCGTAATAGCAAATAAACTGTCCTATCTCAAAAAAGCTCAACAGGGAAAACGTCGGCCCAGGAGCAATGGCGATATTCTGGCTACCAACAGCTTCTGGCCAACGGCAGCAGGAACGTGGCAGAGGACACCTAAGGAGACAACTGGCACTAACGTGGTAATGCAGGACTTGCTATCAGAGAGAGATGCTGCAATCCAAATGAGAACCCAAGATGAATCTGCTGAGAGTCACGTTAAAGACACAGATAATAAACATGAAAACAAAGAAACAATGTCAGACAAAAACATTTTAACCAATTTTGTAGTTGAGATTTAGTCAACTAAAAAGACCTTCAGCTTTTACATTTTATACTGGATTAACATGAGACAGAAACTTAGTTTTCAAGAAACAACACACATTGTAACACGGTAAAGCTAACTCTTCAGGTTTCTCATTTTCTCAGGCAGTGGGTATGCTGTAAAAACCTGTACATCAAGAAGGGAGCAGGACTGCATTCAAGAGATTTTTAGAAATAGCACCAGGGCTGTTTTAACTCTCTTAACCAGCAATCATGGTTGTAGGAACCACACAGGATAAAGCAGGACAGAACTTTGCCATTTTTAAAGATCACTGGGGGACAAAAAAAGGAAAGGACAGTTAGAATATGCTATTTAAGCAAACTAAAGTGCTACACAGGCACCTGCTATTTTAAGAAAACCATAATTCAGTCACAACTTTGATGCCATTACAGAATCAGAAACTATTCTGTTAAAATGCCTTTCAGGTTTATTCCAGCAAAACTTCTGAAATCAGCTTAATTGCTTTTGAACCAGATTGAGAGCAGTCATGCTTTTTGCTTTGATTTTAGGTGTAAATATGTGATGTTTGTACTGTATGTTAAAATATAAGAACTCCTTTTTGTAATCATCAATAAACTAGAAACATCAGTTTTTAAATAAAGTTTACATTCTGTTTTTTCTCCAAGTCACAAGGGGTAAAACCGCAGTATTGTGAAAAAGCAGGAAAAAAGTAGAGAATCAGGATCCTATCAGTGGAAAGAAGGAAAAGAAACAGTAATGAGGGTGGGATCTGCAGCCAAAGACAAGTGGAAACTGTGAGGATTGAAGGGAACTTGGATGAGGTAAGACTCAAGAAAGTGTGTGCCATAGTATCAGCATGGGATCAGGATTTGCATGTGCAGCAGGATTTGGTAACAGACTGGAAAAGTGCCAGCACAGCCAGCAGAGCACAGGGACATGGAATGGCTATGGTGGAAGGCACCAGAATGCACTTGCAAAATGCTGTGAGGATAGACTTGTGCACGTTTCTTTTGGCAGGCAGCCTTTCTTGGCCAAAACACTCAAGGAGACAAAAAAGTAGTTTGGGTTACGATAGAAAGCAAAAAACAACTGCTTAGAGCATGCAGTCCTCTTTTAATGGTGGCAACAGGTGCCACCATTGTCCAGACAGAAAAGCAAAGTGGGGAGGGGAGGCAGAGGAAGGGTGAGATCTGCAGCTATCTGCCTGTAACACAGCTACCTAAAGGAAGATGTGCAAGCCAGCACCTCGTGATCAGATAGTGCTCTATGACTCACTGTAGCAAGCCTATGGTTGCATTTCCATTAATAACAACGATAACTCATCAAAACCACCATTGAATTTTTATTAGTAAAAATGAAATCCAATCCAAACTTACTTCTGTGTCATTCAAAAAAATTTGTAAGCACAACCATTTTCAGCAAGGACTGGAAAACAAGCATTCATGAATTCCTACGTAACAGACACATACCCAACAAAGGCCACTTAAATATTTGACTTTTATAAAGACAACTGAGCTGAAAAGTTTGCTTTTAAATCATGCAAACCTTGAGCTAAGCTTCTTAGTAGTCCTCCTACTCTTGACACTTCCTGCAGCAAGTGTTGGTAAACTTCCTCTTTAGCTGCAGAAACTTGCTTCAACGCGCAACAAGCCATTTTAGAGCTGCTCGACTCCTTGCACAGTCTGTCCTCTTAAGGCTTCAAACAAAAACTAAGAGAATGCTTGCTTGACAGAAGACAAAGGTAAGAATCAAATTCAAAATGTAAAGACTTAATATTTGCATTATTTATTTTTAAATGAACTGCACTTTGTACAGCACTTCCTAAGCTAATTCAAAGTTCCTGTAGTACTTGGAAGACGCAGACATTCCATCTAGTGCTGCTACTGTGAACTATCATGAACTCTAAACGTATGCATCATTTTAATATATTTTGAAACAGAATATATTTTCGAGCAGAAGAAAATAAAATGGTGTCATTTTTATCCGTTTTAAATCTCACAGTTTAGACAGTGATCTCTAGAAGCATTAATCTGCTGCTCGTACATGTTTGCATTGTTGCATCTGAAATTGGCTTTTATAGTTACACACACTGAGGCTCCAGGGGCAGCTTCACAAGAGCAGCGTGATCACAAATTATCTCAAAACACACAAAGTAACTTCAGGTAGAAATCACAATAGGTGTCTGTATTTTAATGATGTGCATCATACAGACATTCAAAACCTGAACTCTGAGCAGTACAGAAAAAAGTCTGCTCCATCCCAACCTCCTAACATTAAGACAACCTTCTCTGTTACAAAACCTGCCCCCTGTGCAGGAATTTATTTACAAAGACAGTTAAATATTGCAGTTCTGTACCATTACAGTCGCAATATTTGGTAACTTTTGCAAAATTATTACACTCTAACCTTAACTGCGGAAGTGAGGGAAGAACAGGAAATAGACCTTAAACCTTTCACCCAGGTCTCACTTATCTCTAGGCTTCTCTCTCAGTCCTTCAGGTATAAAGTAGGGCAATTTTCTTTACTCTTGTTTTCAGTACTGCTGTGAGTGTTTATATTTCATTTCACATCCACAATCATTTCTGTGATAGATAAAAGTTATTTTGAAACACCTTTGCACTTCTCTCCAAACACCTTTTTCAGAGAAGGTAGAAAACAAAAAAACCCACCATGATACTGATGTCAGTGACAAAGCTGTTGACCATACAAATGACAAAAAACATGCAAGTTTAATCTGGCCTATTTTTTTTAGACTATAAATATAAAATTGTCTGGTATCAGCACTGTCACTTCAGGTTCAATTTAATGTGTTTTACTTTATTCTTGATGTAGGAGGAGATATTTAAACAGACTGTAGGAAAATGGTCAGCAACGCAGTAATGTGGGTTCTCTTCTGTGGAGAAATTTGGAAATCATTTTCCACTGAAATACCTTCAAATGCTTCCACAAGTGGAAGCACTGTGCACACCAGCACCGGCAGCCCGGCAGAGGACAGATCTACCACCTCCCAGCTGCAAACAGCCGGCCCCAGCATGCAGAAGCCTGCAGGAGCGCTGACTGCGGGGACAACATCGCCACAGCTGCCTGAACCACACATAGAGCCCACCAACGGGAGCTGGGTTGCAGCTATGATAATGGGCATTGTTTTGGTTGGTATGGTAATTGCTATTAGTATGATTGTTCTATGGAGATGCTGCAAGAAGCCATTGCTAGCCGATTCAAACTGGGCAGGTCAGTCTCCGTTTGCAGACGGAGACACTCCAGATACCTTTATGGACTCCAGCCAGGCTACCAAACGTTCATCAGTTTTATTTATGTTGCCTTGGAAATTAAGAGAAGAAGCATCCGTACAGCACGACCCTCCCGCACCGGAGAAATCACCCAACGGCACCGCCGGCAGCGGCAGCAGGCAGCAGCCCCCAGCAGAGCGCGGCTGCCCCGCCAGCGCCGCGGCTGCGGCTCCCGGCCCAGAAGCGGCGAGCCCAGAGCAGGCGCCGCGCCCACCGCCGGCCGAGAGCCCCGAGCTGCCGCCGCCCCCTGCGTGGCTCACGGAGCCGGCCGAGCTGCGCGCCTCGGACCCCGGCCAGCAAGAGGAACTTCACGCGGAAGCGCAGGAAGCGCATCCCCCACCGCTCCCGCTAATTACTGAAGAGATTTGCGAACCGCTGCCGCAGCCAGAACATCCGCAGTAGGTTGCCAAAATAACTTTCCAAAATGCTTCTCATTTTTCTTAAACGAAGCACTCCTCAAATAACTGACTAATGGAGAAGTTGACACAGGCAAGAACAGTGAGACCGCAGCACGAGCAACAGCTCCCCAGCATTTCTCAACGGCAGCTTTCACAAAAGGGAGGAACCCCTCTCTGCCTGAAACAGACCGTGGCAGAGCACAGCACGCCCGGTGCCCGCTGCACGGCCAGCAGTGACTGCGCAGACAACAAACGATTCCTGATTTTGGAGACTGTACCTCTGTGCGTCAGTACAGCCAACACACAGATGTGCAGAGCAAAACTTTAGAGCTTCTTGCAAAGGTTTGTTCTATTAGACTACATAAATGAACGCAATGACTTCAAGTTAATTTTAATAAAGCTTTCTAATTCGAAGATGTTTTGGTTGCTTAAAGCATAACAGAGTTATCTGCTTAGATACAAAGCTTCTAACTCAAAACAGCCTAAACGCCCTGGCATGCACACATGCAGACTCCCTCACACAGAGGCCTATTTTCTGCATCACATGGAGCAACCGCTGGGGAACAGAGGATGAAGGTGTTTAAAGCAAATCCCCCAGCCCTCAGTCCAGACCAAAGACTGATGAAATGCTTCCTGTAAAAACTCCCCTTATTTTGGATTATTTTTCAGTAACATAGTAGCATCTTTTTGGTAGTACAGTGGCTGTGAAAAAGAGGATATGGCTTCACACACATGAAATACGAAAAGGTGGTGTTTTACCCAGACACGGGGTTTTGGTGGATGAAACAAACTGTTCACAGAACACCCAGGCAGACGACTATCAGAATTAACTGCACTGTAATGTTTACTAATTTCTTCCTTTTCTTCCTCTCAAGCAGGATTTTCAGATTGATGTTATTAAACTTCAAAAACTGGTTTAAGGTTGTCTAGACTGCAGGTTCCTTTAACTCCAGATGCCCAGGTGGGCCCATCCTCTTGGGCCTCAAGTACAAGAGAAGTTCACTGTCCTGCCCAGAACCAGGCATTTCTATTTTAACTATTTGATGGTAAATTGAAGGGAATTCTCAGAGGTAAATTATAAGCATGCATATTTTACTGGCATTTAATGCCTAGATTTGTAGAAAAATAAGATTTGTAGAGAGAAGCTGCTAGATACTAGAGCTAGGTTTCCATGACATCTCTGCAAAATGACAAAGAACTTGCAGCCTTGAGTTTGTTGGGGGAGGGAATATATGTTTGGATGTCACATAGGCCGCCTGTTTGTACCTATTACCATGGACATTACATTTTTAAAGTTACCACTAAAAATTAAGTCTGAAGTTGCACATACGCAACTCAACACTGCTGCATGTACAGAGAGAGTAGGAAAAGATGCTTACTATTTCTTTTTCTTATTGTTCATATGAGATGTATGAGCGTGTATGCCTGAAGAACAGCGTTCTGGTTGCTCAAAGACTTTGAGGCTTTATGCATTGCACCATGTTACTATATATGCATATATTTTGTATGTGACAAATGTATGCATTTGAAACTATGCACGCCCTTGCCATATTGTTTGGAGACAAGCAGATAAAGATTTCCTATAGAAAGCAGTAAATTCCTGCAGTATGTGCTGCTGGGTATAACCCCAACAACACAGAGACAACCTGATCCAAGCAGCACAAAACCAAGGATTTTTAAATTAGGAAAAGATATTCTGGCAGGGTAGCTTAAGTAAGCTCAAGATAGGAAACCTAAATTAACACTAACCTTTCTTACTGGAACAGAGACTAAATGAAGGCAGAAAAGAGCACAGCTTACAGGACGTTTAAAATGGAAACATTTAAATGCTATTCATTTAGATGCTGTTCATATGCTAAGCTAAGAAAATTTTATATGTAGTGTCTTGATGCAGTATCACGGCTACAAATACATAAAGAAGTTAACTGACTCAAATTAGAAAACCCAACTAATTTATTGAATATATATGCTTTGCAATAAATTTGAGTCAGCACCAGCGACAGCTCTGCAGTCCTCCAATGTAGTGCAGATCAGGTGGTTGCAGAGCCCCAGCTAGCAGCAATACGATGCAGCTGAAGAGGCAAGCACAATCCACAGACAGCAACTGTAGCTACTCTCTAGAACAAGACGACCTCTAAGCTTAAATCTTTCACAGAAATAATGTGCTGATATTGCAGAAGACATTACGGTAAGTTTGTGTTTTCTGTTTTTAATCACAAAACCTACTACAAAAGTAGAGACAGAAATAAGAACGAAATTATTAGTTGATGAGAGATGCTTGCACCAGGAATTTGCTGCAGTGTCAGAGATTTCTTACTAACATTAATTCAGCTTTCGAACATGTGTTAGCAGCTTTGGGAATGTAACTGACACGGTAATAAGGACAAGTACTAATGTGCATGTTACTATGAATGCAGAATTTGGGTTTTCAACTAAATTCCTAACAATTTAAGATGTATGTTAAGCAATTCTGCTTAAGCAAATAGCATGCCTGTATGGGGGGGTTCTGCTACATTACTGCAGAGATTTGTAAAGCAGATCCAGTTGACAGCCATTTTTTCATCCTGTATAAAAGAACACATTATTCCAAACATAATATAGGCTTGAAATCACTAAAAACAAGAAGCAGACATTGTATAACGTTTGGAAGAGACTTGCATTTTCGGAAGAAAGCCCTCATTTGAGCTTGAGGGGGAAAGGCAGATGAAAAAACAAGTCTCGTTCTGCCAGACAACATGACAGGCTCTGAAGGGATGCTTTGTAAAGTCTCTCTTGAACAATTACAAAAAGGACTGTGCCACAAAGGGGTTTATTGATATTTTTACTTAATTTCTGCTGCAACTGATCACTGCAAAGACAGCCCTTACAATTAAATAAAATATATTACATGGATTTAAAGGGTGTCATTTTTGTATATTTTTAGGCAGCAATGGAACACCAGATACTGAAAGCATCTACCTGCCTGCTGGTCCTTCTATTTTTCATACCCACTGTTCTGGGTATCTGTCCTTCTAACTGTACATGCTCAGGAAACAACAGGAACGTGGACTGCTCAGGCAGAAACTTAACAGTATTGCCACACGGACTCCAAGACAACATTACATATTTAAATCTGTCATTTAACCAGTTCGTAGATCTCGATCATCAGCTGACGAGATTCAGCAATTTGAGGACTCTTGATATTTCAAATAATTGGCTCAAGAATGTTCCTGCTCATCTGCCCAAGTCCTTGTGGGAATTATATGCCACAAATAACAACATTAAAGTCCTTCAGAAACTTGACACAGCTTACCAGTGGAATCTTAAAGTGCTGGATGTTTCCAGGAATATGGTGGAAAGAGCTGTTTTGATCAACAACACACTGAGCAGTCTCAAGTTTCTCAACCTCAGCAGCAACAAACTTTGGACAGTTCCAACCAACATACCCTACAACATAGAGACAGTGGATCTATCCAATAACTTCTTGTCTCAGATACTTCCAGGAACCCTGTTGAGATTACAGCACCTCACAAGTCTCTACCTACACAACAACAAGTTCACATACATTCCCGACAAAGCTTTCGATCAGCTCTTCCAGCTGCAAGTAGTAACACTGTACAACAACCCATGGTCCTGCAGCGACGAACAAAATATCTCTTATTTGCTTAAATGGGTGCAGGGCACCACTGCCAGGGTGCGAGGGGCTCCCTGCGCCGACCAGTCCGTGCTGTGGGCCAACGTCACGCCGACCTCCGGCGCCGCGCCAGATGCCAGCTTGGTGATTAAAGGAATGAAGGCAGCAGACACTGCTGCCTCTCCAGCGGCGGCTGAACCAACCCAAGTGACAAAAACGCACAAACAATTTAAAGCTAAGGAAGTTACTACCTTGGCTTCGTTAAGCCAGACAGTACTGTTCACGAGCACAGAGCGGCCCGTGCTCCTCTACCCTGAAGAGCTGACAACCAGGAAGGTCAGCGCTTACGAGGCGGCTGCCACACACACCATCTACATCAAAGATTCAACCGATGTAAACTCAAGCCTGACTCATTCAGCAGGATCATCCACCACCACTCCAATGACTCTTAGTATCACCAGTGGAATGCCAACAAACTACTCCAGAATGCCTCAAAGCACAACTGCTCCCTTAAGGAGAGAGGAAGCCACTACCAGCGTTCTGAATACTGACGTGCCCTCCAGAGCGAGCATCTGTGAGATATGTTTGTTTTATGCCGTAATGCTTAATGCTGTGGCAGTGTTTATTGGCTAGGAGCTCGTACTCTTTGAGGTTACTCCTGTGATACATAGCTGGGGGAAGGCATCCAGGCCAAACAGTGAATCAAAACATGAGAAGTCTGAAGTTCTGACTGATCTAAAGAAAATAACAGTTCCTAAAGAAGTGCAGACTAATGTCTCGATACTAAGCTGCTACTTATTTTAATATGTCTTAATTGAGTAAAATTAACCTATGATCTTGTTTTTTAAAATGTGCTTATTTTGTATTTAAATTTTTAATTTTACTTGCACAGAATTTTAAGTACTGATTGTATTATTTTGTCACTAAACAACTGGAAAAAACAGAAGTCCTGTATCATATCTGCATTGCCTTGCTTGATTTGCTGGTAAGCAATTCTTGTACTATAGCAGCACAGATTATTTGTAAGTTATGATGCCATGCATAAGGAAGGGAAAATGTAAAGAACCTAAGCCTAGCTGTTTCACTAATCAGAAGTAATTCTTGAGAAAAATCGCTAGCATGTATATCTATGTTTGCTTCATATGTACTAGGATATTTTAAATACAAAGAACAACCACTTTGAATTTAGGAATTAAATATGACAATGCCATCATGTCTATCTACTAAGAGAAGGTCAACTGAGAAGCTAACACAGTCCAGCTTCAGCATGGGAAGAGTGGTAGGGGCTGATCTCTCTTTTTTGCTCTGCCTTGACTTAGAATTGCAGGCAAGTTATTCCCTGCTCTCCATAATAGAAAACAAAAAAAGATAGAAGTAGAGGAAAACGCGACATGTTCAATGCCATGACACTCTCCAATAACACGAGCTTTAATCTACATGCATTAACAAAACCAAACAGCTTAACTTACAGTCAAACATCTGCATTACTTATTGTTAAAACAAAATTCGTCCAGAACGCTTCAAACCTCTTTTTGATCAAAATAAAATAAAATATTGGCCAATTTCAAATGCAAGTTATGTAACATATCAATGGAGCAGTTTGTTTAAAGCTCTCATTTAAACAATTCCTGAATCTTGTGACTTAAAATTTAAGCCAATTTAAGTCATGCCATGGCAATGAACATGCCCAAAGCCTTCCAACGGTGAGCACGAATGCTGTTCTCTTTGACATCCGCTATCAGCAAGTAGAAGTAGATGCACGCATGGTTCTGACCACTCCAGGAAAATTATGTGGCAAAGGTACTTGATATACTACTGATGAAGTTTTGCAAACAGCATGAAATGAAAACTGAAGAACAAGTTAATTGTAAGAGTATTATTCACTTAATATTGCAAATCTTTATTCAATATTTTCCATGCATTTCAGGCCATTTAATTTCCAGTTATTGTAGCACGAAGGTGCCACAAAATCTCGAAAACCTCAATACAACAACTGCAGTCCTTTACCTATTTGTCCTAGGTATCATTCAAGGCTGTAGATCATTTATAACCACTGGTATCAGAAAAATCACAACTTTCAATTGTGAACCGTATTTCTATAATCAGAAATGTGTTTTAATTTCTAACAGTACTGTAAATGTTGCACAATGAATTTGTACAGTTATTTCATTGGCATTTAAGTAAAAATAAAGCTATGTTTGTATTGAAATGAACTAGTGACACTATTTCTTTTCACTATTATCTTGCGGACAGGTAACTGTACAGAATAGATGCTATTGTATTACACAGATCTATTCCAAGTGGGCATTTGGCTCAATCTTTATGCCTTACAGAGATGAACTACGGTTTGATCACATAGTACTATTTTGATACTCAAATTTCCCTAATACTGTTTATTAATAAGCCACTGAAATAACGATAGTTGCCCACCCTTCTGCTTCTTACCATTTAGAACTTGCAAACCCCTAAGACCAATGTCTACCCACCAAAGAAGGCACTCCTTTCTTCATCTTAAAAAAAAATAAAAAGTACCTCCATGCTAAATAGAACAGAAAGCTTTTTAAGACAAAAAGCCCATGCAGGTGATATTTCCTAGGTGTTTTGGGTACATAAGAACCTGTTATCCAAGTCAAAATTTACAGAACTTAGACTATGAGCAACATGTGCAGAAGTGCATCGTTTTAGTAAGTGGCAACATCTGAAATCTGAAAGAGTTCCCCACTTGCACAAGTTCCAGATATTTTCCACATATAATCTGATATAAACAGATAAATTCCAGTAAGCAGCATCAGTATAAAGAAAATGCCATGGCCCGCCATCCTCTTTGGACAGGAATTGTACATGTCAGGTACTGTGACTGGCTCTAAAACAGCATCAACCTACTGACTGTGTTCAGAATTAGGCATTTTCTACAGTTACCTCATTCATATGGTGTCATCCCACACAGTTTAAAGCAGCTTAGACTGAAAGGTAAGACAGTTCACAAAATGAGGTGCTGTGACTCAAAACACCTTAAGTGAATTATGTTGAAAGAATTACACGAAACATGACACGTCTCTTGGCATCCTGTGCTGAATGGCTCAGCAAAATCCTACTGGATGCAAAAAGCCAACATGGAATTAACTTTTAAACACTCTGAGAGTGTTTCAATTGCAATTAGACTACTCAGTGAACAACAAGCCTTTGGGAAATCCTGCTTTTCAGAAGTTATTCAAGGCAAAAACTAAGTCCCGTACTGAATGATGTGCTACCCAGGCTTCAAAGTCTGACGCAAGCTGATAAACATTGGAAGTGGAAATGGGGTTGTGCATACTGAAGGCATACACTGAGAGAGGTGGGGGTGGGGGGAAATCACAGATGTGTATGGAAGTGAGATGTCGTTCCCTTCAAACTCTAGGGCCATGCTCTGTATCCAAAACTTGTCCTTGGTAGGTGCAAGCAAAGAGGGCTTCTCAGTCAGACTGCCTTCAATAAGCAGATTAAATTTGGATTCCCTTGTATTTTTCTGGAATACAAATGAGTTGATAACAGAGCACAAGTAGGCAGGCAGTGTGGGAGGCAGGCACCTGTTGCTTGGCAACAGCACAGTCAGATTGAAATAAAATCAACACGCATGGATGTGAGTGCTGCAGAACAGCTTGCTGTGCTTCTAACAGGCAGGGCACTCAGTCCACGATAAATATAAATACCATAATCCATCCTCAGGAAATTCTTTGTTTCAAAATAACAACACTTCAATATAACATTCAATAGTCTCTTTGAAAATGCTGCTGTCTTTATCTGCTGGCTGCTCCAGACATGATCCAGCACGCCTTGATGCAGAAATATGTTTGCTTTCAAAAGGCTAAAATTGCTCCACGGGCAGCTGCAGTGTGAAGCAACTCTGAGGTTTCTGTTCCCATGCTTCCTATTAATTAGTCTGAGATAGCAGCTTTAAAACTTAATGGCAGTACTTCAGGATCAATATATACTGATGTATTGATCACTGTAGTAACAGAGCAAGGATTAAAGACAGAGAGCACTGGCTTTGGAAGTCTGGTTGTTACCCAGGAAACAAAACACAGAGAAAAAAAGGCAGAAGAGATTAAATTTCACAGCACAAGAGGATATAAACTGATCCAGATATGTCAGAGAAATGACTCAACAATGCCCTAGCAACAAGACTTTAAGCTAAAAAAGAAAACTTGCCTGCTGCAAGCCCTCAGATGTACTGGCAGCTCAGACCTCAGCCGCCTTTCCACATTTCACACCTCAAAACATGACATCTGGCTCAGAACCGTGAGCTCAATACCCCAAAGGAACACCACTCAGCCACGTCCCTGTTTGCAGTGTCAGTGCAGAAAAGAGGTCCCACCTGCTAGGTTTGAACAGCAGCGTCGTGGAAAGAAACCACAGGCTTACATAGCAGCCAAAGAGAAGCAGTAATAAAAAGGGTGGTAAAGGCAATAAATAGTAACTGGCATGACAAATAGGTGCCATCCAGCCTCATTTTCCACATACTGCTTTATTCTGGCCCATTACCAATTTGCCCAACCTGGACAGATTTCTCCCAAACCCCTGGACACAACATTCACACACAGAGCTGGCACCTTATCCAAGGAGCATCAGACATCCAAATCACAGTCAGCATTTAATGACACTAAAGATCATACGTTTTCTCAGATAAAGCAGAAGCTGAATAAATTCCAAGTACAGCTACCAAGTATTCAGGGTTTGCTTCACTTATCTATTTGTGTTCACTATGCATCTCACTTGAAGAAAAGTAGAAGAAGTCCCATTTCAACTGGCTCATTCACATCAAAATTAACTATGCCAGGGTACAACAGCAATTTTAAATGTATTTCAACAGAAATCATATTTATTCAAATATAAAGGAGGTATATTTTTATTTTTGTTGTCATATAGTCAATATAACTTCCGTAAGATATGGAGGGCAGACAGAACAAGTTCCAACCCATTTTCCTCAACAACAGGATTGGTTACCTTGAAAAACTGAAGTATTTCTGAAAGTATACCTTCTGCTTTTTTCCATCCTAAAGAAACTACTTTTCCTCATGATAGATACATGCACGAGTCTCAGAGAAGCAGTTTCCAAAATGCCTTTGACACAACTGAAGGAAGGAGCAATAAATGCAGGAAGGGGTTGAGGTATGAAATGACCCAGCTGGTCCTTCTAACTCACCACGGATAGATGACAACTTTTCAAGCTCATTCAATTACAGCAGTGAACAAACACAACAACTGGGAGAAAATGAGAGTTTCCAAACATCCATTTTTATTCCTGTGTTTTCCATGCTAGTTTTTGTTTTCTCTGTTGAGAGCAGCACAACTAGTTTAGAAGGGGTCTGAACATAATACATCCTATAGTCCTTAAAATTCTACTGACATTCAAGTTAGTTACGTTGTCTGAAACAACCCGCAGGCTTTAAAAAACAAATTTATTCAAGCTGAACCATGCTGGCCCAAGAACGCCATACCCATTTTCAAGCTTATGCAGAAACCAACTTCAGAATAACCCAAAGATATACAATTTTAAGTCACCTACATGATGGAGCAATTAAAAATGGGTCCTTAGCTGAACTTTTGTAACCATGTGTGAATTTAGTTGCAGGAGCCTCTAGGGAAAAAAAAGAACTTAAAAACAAATGGAATACCTCAAGCTAGGTGAGCTAGTTTCAGTCCTGGCACTGGATACGCTCACTTTACTGCCAACTCTCTATCACAGCTCAACCTCTAAGGCATCATTCATGTCTTCTCTACTGCCTAGCATAGATGCAATGCTCAAAAATTAGTTTCTAATTCAGAACAATAAATTGTTGAAAACAGTTCAGAGAGAAGTGAGAAAGAAAACAATTCATGTAGTGAGTGCTTCTTTACGTTCAGTATTCCTTTGACTGGCACAGGCTTACCTATTCATTAAGTATACAACACACAAGCAGCTTGGGCACTTTGCTCTCAATCCCTGGTCTACTTCCACATGGACGAGCTGTCAGACTTCCTTTTTTCTCCACCTTATGACCACCTTACCCAAACGGCCATTTACATAAATTGTTTAATACAAACAAAATATGCTGCCAAGAGATGCCTTCCTCAGCCCGCCACGTGCACACTCAGGCTCTGCTGACAGTTCGCTCCAGCTCACAACGCTGTTAACTGGAAGAGGCCTCACAGAGAGCAGCAGGCCACAGCCACCAGCTTGGGCACCACAAAAGCTGCTCCCAGCCTCACATCAACAAGCAGGAGCACCATCACTCTGACACTGCGCACCCGCCAACACGGTACAGCAAGCAAGCCCCCCACTGCCAGCACACAAACATCCCATCAGCAGCAGAAGCACCAGGAGGAGACAAAGCAACCGCAAACAGTGCATCGGGAGCAGTGCTGGGCAGCTACGTTGGCGTGGCTCTGTACCCAGCAGCACCAGCAAAAATCACATTGCAATAGCAGCAGAAGCACAACCATGAACCCTAGGGGCACCAAAAGGCAAAGCAACAACCCGACCACAGCAGCATCCACAAGACCTGTCAGCATGGGTGAGTGCCACGTGGACACGAGGCCCAGCAGCACTGAGGTACAGCAAAGGCACCACCAACACCGCCACAGGAAAAGCAGCGAGCTCAGGGGCACAGCCTCGCTTGGCTGTGAGCACGAGGACTCTCCTTTCGTTAACAAGTCTGTGCTCAGTACTTAAAGTCATTCTCAGTTTCTATGGATACTGCTTTGAACATGCTGTCCTCACAGATCCACAGATTTTAAAAGGTCATTATTTAGTAACTGAATTAAAATACTAAGTTTCATTTACATTCTTACTGTAGTAGCACCTTCGCAGCCTTATTTCATTTGAATTAAACACAGATTTAAACAGAGAGAATTACTACTTGTTTGATCATAAACTGATTAATATTAACCTTGGGATATTCTTCCTAAATTCAGTATTGCAGCATGCTACTTGTTATGAATAACTGAAGCAACGCTATGGTGTTCACCACATACAAACCTTCTAAGTACTTGTATTACTCTTTAAAATGGGATATGGGGATTTTTTTGAGAAACATTTTAACTTGTTATTCATCTTATACTTCATAGTGTGAAGATGTTATAATCACTGATAAAGGGTTAACAGTAATGTGGTTGAAGGGTAAATAGTAATGTGGTTTACTTCAAACAGTGAAAAAATAAATAAAATTCATTTAAAGCTTCAGGTATATTCCTACAGGTACCCACACAGTCTGGGGTGTAAGAACTATGACAGTTCTAATTTAGTTCTGATCACAGTTCAGAAATATGGTCTCCAAAACTTAGCAGATAAGCTGCTTTCAGAGTCCTGTTTGTGTCACTTCACATATACACTTAATACTTTTGATTTTGCATTTTGTTTATTTTAGACAGGGTAGGCGAAAGATTCCTTACCGCCGAGCAATGTAGTAGAAAACAGGATTGCCAGCTTTAGATGTCCCAGCCTGGTAGAAAATATTTAACGTTTTCAATGCTTTGAACTCTTCTTTTTCATGTACCTGATGCCTAAGAAGTAGAACATGACATCAACTTTTCACAACTGCCTTACCAAAACAAACAAGCAAAACCCAAACCCTCTATTTGCATCTTTAAACAGAAGTATTATGTTCATAAAATCTGGAACCTTTGTTAAATCACAAAAGCTACTGAGGTTTCTCAGTTATTAAGATCTACTTACAACCATAGCAGGTGTGTGCGAAGCCAACTTTTTGAACGCTCTGCAGGCTTAGTAACTACTTACATTACTCAACATGCTGAAGACTAAAAACCCACAATAATCTCATTACCTTGTCATAAATTCTTCAAATTTTGAACTGGTGAGATTTAAACTGGACCAGTGTGTATCTGCCACAGGTTTGTGCTCAGGTGGACCCAGATAGGCAAGAAGAGTAGCCATTTTGTCAAAAGGTCGTCTTCCAACAGCTTTGTGGTCCCTAGAAACAGCAAATTTCTTAAAAGATAGGTCTTTCTTTACTCAGTAATTCTTGTAGTGCTTTGCCCAGTATCCTCCCTTATCTTGAGGAGGCTATATTTTCTTTTTTTAGAGTTTGAAAACTTTTTTTAAGAGAAATAATGAGAAAAATGCGTTACATGTTATTTCTACAAACCATATGACAGACACTGAGATATAACTATGTAAGTGCACAGAAAGCTGGCAGTAAAGAGGCCAAACACCTCAGACCCTTTCCCAGTAATGGGCTGTAAGTAAGGAAAAAAAAACTAAAACTAAAAAGTTCCCAAAGGTAAGACTTCCATCTATGAAATTCTTCTCAATATCAACCACTAAAACATCTGATTCCAAATTCCAAATCTTCATTCCCAATTAGCAGTTCCTTCCATAGCATTCCTAAGTCTTACCTATTACTGGAAAGATACTGGCCAATTTTCTCCTGATTGTTCCACAACAACCGGTGCAAAGCAAGAACATTGCCATCACTGATGAAAGACAGGCTGTGATTGACGGTGTCACTCGCTGGGCAATCGGAAGCAATATCAAGGAAAAACCTAGAGATGAAAACCAGTGATTGCCATAAACATATTAGGGAAATCTGTCACGTAGGCACGAGTTAAAAGGCCATAAGAACACATCTCTGCTTACAGTTCACACAATAAAGATCCTTTGCAGAAATTCCAAAGGGCCTACCTTCGAGCTGCGTCAAAATTGCTTTTCACAAAGTCATTAAAAGGCCTCATATGTTCTTCTTTTGTAAACAGGACGTGGTTGGCAATACTCTGAAGTATCTAAATAACAATAAAAACAGGTAAGGGCACAGAAAGGCTTCATGTCAAAACTGCTATGATAGCCAGTGTAACTTCACTGCCAGAAATACCTATCTTAAGTTGTTGTGAAACCTCAAAACAAAAGAAAGCCACACAAGACAACTAATTCGAAGTTCTTCTTTTACAGTATTTTAAATATTAGGATAAGACTTCACTGAGGCATAAAGGCAATAATATATGCTTATTTAAAGAAAACCACCATTTCTCAGCATTAAAAACACACACAGGTCGCAGAAATACAGAACCATTAAACTATCAATCTTGAGATTCAAGACAGGGGAAAAAAAGTCACTTTAGAACTTGTATGAACTTAATATCAGCACATTCTCTCTACTCAAGAAATAACATTGTTTTCAAATAAGGTTATGATGTGTAAAAGCAGCAAGGCAGCTCAGTTCAAATAAAAGTGATCTTTGCTACTCAGAAACAAGTTTAATTAAACGTTCCTCACATCACTCCGCTGAAGAAGAGAATTACTTCAGATAGAATACGAAATACGGCCAAATAAAGATATAAGCTGATTCACCTTTGACATCAGTTTCAGTCCCCTCTCAATTCTGGGCGGAGGCTTTTTATCTAAGATCCCTGCCTCGTACGGGGAGACGATCGCAGGGTTGATGAACCGCAGGAACATGGCGCTCCCAACCGCCCCAATGCTGTTCTGGGGAAATCGCTGACTAACAACCTACAAAGTCGAGAACCATAAATAATGTATTTGCATTAAAGGGAAGGCAACTGGAGAAAAGCCTCGCACGGCAGTCCCACATTATGTATTCGTTCCATAGCAGCCAAGCTCAACAAGTCTGAGTAGGATTCTCTTGCCTTGATAGGTCTTGCATTGCATGACAATCAAGAAAGAGAAGGAAGGCAGAGAAAGGGAGAGATGGCTGTGCAGACACAGGCCAGCTTCACTTCAGCTTTCACACAAACTTTCTCGCTGGGGTCAATTTCTGAATGCAAAATTCCAAGTTCTTGACTACTTAACTCCAGCCAATGACAAGTGGACAAACACCTTGTAAATGTTTGTAGTCAAGCATGCAGGATTCTAAAGAAACATGGATAATTCTTTTTAGATTCTTAGGTCTTTTTATTTGCATAAATATTTCACTTTTATTCTCAAGGTCCTCTCCATCAATGTGACCTAGGAAACAAAGTTTCAGGAATAATCTGAATTTGAGGGAAGGAGATATTTGTTGAAATACTCTCCATCACCATCGTATCTCATCAGATTTGCCAAAGAAGGAAACACAGAATGGTCCAAAGCTGAGTGGACAATGTCATTAAAAAAATTCAATATTTACACACATTTTTGTAAAACCAACAGCTAGTAATAATAAATCTGATTCTATGTTTCCACATAACAAAATCAGCAGTTTCATATGAAAGTTAAATTGTTTACATAGAACACAAATGCTCCCCAGTTTCCCATACTTCAAACCAAAACCAGAGCAATCTCAAATCATGCTTCTTAAAACAGACAAAGCCATTAGCACATACATAACATATCAAGATTCACTATGGTTCAGTAGCAACTTCATTCATAGTTATCTTGTGATACAATTACTGATAATATGTTCTTGTAAAATATTAGTTTGCAGAGAGATTTTGTATTTCCACACGTTACTGTTCTGCTCAGCTACTGCAAAATGTAAGGGAATGTTTAATAAAAGCCTAAATTTTCATTTTACTCAGTTTTATTCTTACATTATGTTTTGAAGTCACTGTTAAAGAAAAGGGTAAGCCTTAGCTTTTAATGACAGCACTTCATCACAATTTCCAGTAAGTCAGTTGCAATGGGAAATCTGCTTGTCTTCTCTAAGTAAATAAATACGAATGCTAAATTTTATTGCTTACTCACAAGGCAAACAAAAGAAAATATCTGAAATAAGTCATGGGATCTTTTTTTTTCTCCAGCAATTCATCAGTTAAGCGTTCTTCTGGCAGGATGCAAGCTGAAGTCGTTACCTACTAAAGCATTACAACAACTAAACAGACTCAGATTTTCCCCAAAACCAAAGAAAACATTTTCCTTCTCCATTTTTTTTTTTTAATTTGAAGATGGCAAAGGTAGAGGAATCAGAATATTACATACCAAGAAGTAATGTTAAAAATGTTTTTTTGTTTACTCAGATAGGCACACAGAGAATATTTTAAATATAACTTAATTCCAGTGTTAATTGAAATGAAAGCTATTTTGTGCCAGAATTAGTAGAATGATTTCACAGTGAGTTCAAACAGACTAAAGTGAAGATGTTTTGAACAAACAGCAAAAGATTTCTGTTGTGGGTTGAAAGAAATGGCTAGTAAAAAGGTCTCCAAACTTACTGATTTTTTGTTTTCCTTTTTTTCTTTTACGGTAGCTTTATTCAGTAGAGAGTGGCAAGTTGCCTACAGAACAGAGATGAGCACAAACAAGTCACAGCACCAACTACATACAGCAACAAAAAACCAATGTTGACTTGTACGTAAATTGCACAGTAAAATGTAACAAACATAACCAACAGAAAATGAAATATATAAACTAAAGACTGATGATGGAGGTTTTATTCCACTTTTTTTTTTAATTAAATCTTGTTTACAAAGCACTAAATATAAAACAAGCAAATGTTGCGTTTCAATCATTTCTACTATTTCTGGCTAGATTAAAAGTCAAACCACATTAAAGTGTTCATGATACACAATATATGGCATTAAATTGTATATTCAGCTTTCAGATGCAATTCACCATTCCCAAATAATTTTAATAGTACAAATAACAAAGTGTTAAACCTCTGAAATGCGCATTAACTTTTAAAGTAAATTTAGAGTTTAAAATCTTCCCAACGTTTCTCTGTGTGTCCTTCAATTTGGTTAGATCTGTGATTCATCACGGTTATTATGACTTTGATAACACTAACAATAAACACGTTTCTGTGAAAAATGGAGGAAAAAAAAAGCAGGTCTACATGACAGTCTAGATATTCGTTTTGATGACGTTAATTTCAAGGCAAAGGGACCCACCACAATGCATCACATTCTCCCATATTTTACATCAGGATCTGAGCAAAGCTACAGCACATCAGCCCTCTACTGCTCTCCTCCAAAGAGGAACATTTTGCTCTTGGAGCTCAACCCTCCATCTTCCATATAGGCCCTAACACTAAACTAGCATCACCAGATGATTGGAGCTCTATCAATAGAAAAGCTTACAGTGTTCAGTGGTTTGAGATCAAGCACACACCAAGAGTTCATATAATCTTTAGAGTATCAGAGAAGAAAAGAACTGGAAGAGAACTCCTGTAGCTTAAAAATGTGACAGAGTAAAAGCAAATGAGTGAAACTAACCAACTGAAGAGTTCAAATTTACTCAAGACCTTTTAATACTCAACCAATGGTGCATTTACCAAATTTTTGACCTCATATACTTTCCAGAAGGAAACAGTTAATTTCAGAAGCAGTCTTATCCATGCCTATTCATCACACTACTTCATTTAAAGGAACTAAAATTTCCATCTCTCTTTATTAAGAAAAATCATGATGTTTGCGTGTTTAATTCCATATGTTTCTATGTTTTTAGGAAATATTCGGCACCATTTCTTTGTCCAAGGGGCTATAATCCAGTTCATTCCTGACCACATAACATTCCAGAACACACATCACCTGAAAACGAGCAAGTGTGAATGTGATGCAGTTACTGCAGAATTAGCAGTTAGCTGTGTGTGTCCAGGGGAAAATGCTTATTAGGAATCTGTTCTGGCAAAAGAAGCACCTGTCAGTGCAGCCTGCAATATCCAATGAAATACAGCACCTGTTTCTATAATGTTACCACGCTAATTAACATTAGCTACAGACCTCTTACAGAATATGAATACCTGATGAGTATCACTGCTAAGCTAATTCGTTTTTTTCACTCGTTTGATTGATTTGGAGAAGACCAGCAATAATCTGGTTTCAGAAACAAATTATCATTTCTGTTGAAACAATGCAAATACAGCATTCACTTACAAAAAACAAGTAGTACCTACTGTGTACAACTTTTTCTGACTGTTCATAATTAGTTCAAGGTTTTTTCTCCTGTGTCTGCTTCCACTTGCCACAACTATCTCCCACATGCAACAAAGGCTGATACTCCGTGCATGTCCTCCTTCCAAACAAGGCTCAGAAAATCTGTTTTCCTTGTTTCACTTTACACCTGCTCCTCCAGAACACCTCAGGGCTCACAGCTCACAAACTGCTGTGCACAGCTCTTCTGTGACAGCATTCTCCTCCAGGACTGGAGACTAGATTCCGTACAGGTCCCACAGGCAGCAGGAGCATTCTACAGGTTTCCTATGTTCAAGCATTATTTATAAATGGAAGCAGAAACACACAAAGGAACAGTCCCAGTTTGGTCATTTTCTTTTGCAAGTTGACATGACAGCACAAAATAACTTTAGCCACAAGTCACAAACTCAATCTTTGTAATTCGCATCATGAAGAGAACTCCATCAATTTATTTATCTTTGTCTCTTCCAGGTTCTCTTCCTCCTGCTTACTTGCTTTATTCATCAATACTGTGTGTGTGAAAAACATCTGGTCACCCATTTAAGCAAAGCACAGCAGTCCTTTACGCACAACATACTCCAGGCATCTGGCAGGCAACCCTACAGTAACTCCAGGAGAACACGTTGCCCATATCAGTAGGAAGGTATTTACTTTATAGACTAAAATGTACTCCCGTTATCATTCTACATTTCAAATATAACAATTTCTCCTCTGTCTAATCATCCTCAAAGTACAAAGCATCTGCAGCATTCCAGTTGCAAGGTTGATGCTATTTACCAAATGATATGCAAGTGGACATCCTTCCCAGTAAAAGTTAATAGCTTTGCTTACAGCTGTCCACAGCAAACTAGAGACTCCTGCTTTCAGATCTTAATTGAGACACGATGCAGTGAGATCAGAATAACACTTGCATACTGTAATGTCTTGGTTTCACCTGTAAAAGAGCTTATTGAAGGAAGTACACATAACTACAACAACTCTCTACCAAATACAGCCAAAACATTTTAGATATTTCCACTACAATCCACTACAATCAGCTTCTAGTCATGCTTTCTAGAATTCAGGACTTCAGCTAGTTCTGTCTCACCAAAACCCATACAATTTTGTTGCTTTTTGTTGTTGTTTTTAAAATTTATTTATTCACAAGTATTTTATAATCTTTTTAGCCTGCTCTTCTAGCAAAGGTGTAAAGTGTGAGGTTGTATCCACCTGTAAGTATTATTCCCAGAGCAGTGATCTAGGTAAGATATTTAATAGACAGTTTTGGAAAAATTTACTGCAGGGGTGAAAATCCCTTGAAAAATTTGCCAAAATTTTTATGCAGAGAACTTAAGATTAATAACTGCACAAGTAGTTACTATACTCAAGAAGCTGATCAAAGGTATGAAGTTAATAAATTAACTTTAAACAAGACTAATTAAATCAGAAATAAAAAGTGAACAAGTACAGTGCTTTTATATTCAAAATGTAGTTTTGCATTCTGCTGTCCAAGTAGCAATGATTTTTTTTTTTTTGTTCCCTATTTGCTGCCTTCCCTGCAGAGGGAGCTGTATGACAAACTGATAGAAGTGAGTATAACCATTACCTCCATTGTTAACCTTTGGTCTCCCACTCGAGATGCTAAAACACTGAGATTATTAGGTCTGAATTCTTAGCTGTGATACAATTCCTTAAAAAAAGAAAATATTTTAGTCACCTCCTTACTGCCAGCTCAAGTCCTAAAGCAGCATCTCATCTTCAAGCTCAGATCCCTGCTATCCACCAAACTTCTGATAGAAGACTTTCAGTAATACCCACTGTGCACCCATTATCAGACCAAGCTGTCAGAATTGAAAAAACAAACCCCAAAGTTCAGGGGCAAGCAACCATTGCAGGCATACCTGGTACAAACAATGGCACACACTGCGAAGTTGTGGAGGGAATTCCGAAGAAGAATTAATGATTGCATGAAAAAATTTTTCTGTCATTTGCAAGAGACTCCGCTGGTTCTCTTCAAGGCTTTCTGTAGGCTCCAGCCTGAAACAGATCCATAAACATAAGACTGGAAATCAAACAAATCACACTATCTGTACTTGCACTTGGAACAGTAACCTTATTCCACAAAGTAAACAGAATTTTTATAGGAACATTTACAATCTTTCACCACCAATATTTTAAATTGCACAAGTAGAAGGTCATTTAAAACTCAGTAATAAACAGACAGCTAAGTTGGACTCTCTCTTCCATACAAAGACAAGCATTCGTCACTTCCAGAGGTCTGCACTATGAGTTTGATGGTTTCTCTGAAAGCAGTTTCTGAATTAAGAGACAGATGTTTGAGAGCTAAACTATTAAGAAGGCAGACTACTTTTTGTGAGCTTTTTAAAGCAAGAATGATGAAAGTTTTCTAAGAATTAAAGTCAAAACAACTAACAACTAAGTTACTAAATCCAAGTCTTGAAGTGACATGAGAAATTAAAACAAAAAACTGCACACAACATACATGCATTCCATCTTGCTTCTGTAACTAATTCAATGACCTAAACCAGATGCCTTCTGGTACTGCTGGAAAATGCCACATTATGCCTACACAAAAGCATGAAGTAGTATGAAGTAGCAAGCAGATGAGGTTTGTAAGGGCTCTAAGCCCTCAGGGCTTAGTGGACATGCAGCAGAACTCATATCACTACACTGGACAGCTCTGTAAACTCTCCCTGGGTCTAAGAAATGTAGATACAATGAACGTGCCTAGAGGAATGAGGAGCGGAAAGCATGAAAGTGTGAGAAAAATATTTGCAACAATGAAAAGGGAATCACAATGACTGGGAGACAAGTATATAAATAAATACATTTGTTTCCCCCTTTGAATTTCAAACCTTGTAGGATCCACCTCAAAGCTGACATGCTGCCATTCAGAGGATGTGATCACCGTTCTTAATAAAGGTTCCAAAAGCTTCTGCAAATAAGTAGCACCATATACCTGTTGAAAAAAGAAAACCAGCATATATGGCCAGGTTAAGATAGCAGTCCACAGGAACACTACAAAATTGTGTGAATTATGACAACCTGAAAACACTTGATTTGTTTTGGTATTAGACAGACTCTTAAAACACAGTTGTGGTCAACTTCTACAAGTATTTTAACTACTTAGAGAAAACTATAGGTTACTTCAATAACCATAATAAATAGATGAGAATCCTTCTTGGAGCGCAGTGACTCAACACCCCATCTCTGTACAGTACATCACATTTTATACTGAAGTGAAAGCACAAACAAGAGCTTGGAATTCGTCTCACCATCTTTAAATGCCCATTAAGTAAAAGGTCATCATATTACTGAGGTGGACATAAGTTTTAAGAGACTTACTATGACTGAAGATTACGTAGGTTAGGACTTCAAAATAACTAAACTCTGTACAAGTATTTAGCTGTTTTTACCAAGTTAGATCTTCTAAATATCTAGTAATGTTTGTCTTCAAACCTACAAATCTTGCATACGTTTTTGTTAAGCAATCAGCCAGATTTTTCCACAATACAGAGCACACAGAACAAGAGAAATGAAACATTTATTACTTTGGAAACTTTCAAAGGGACTAAATGCAACGAGTCAGACAGTCCTGGTGAAAGGTTAGTTCCAGAAGGATTGGTATTTTTTATCTACAAAATTACTTTTATCAACAAAAAATCATTTCATCAAGCATTAAACACAAAACTCCCTAAGTTTTCAAGAGGTCAGTAGGTACAACCAGTTTAAACTGAGTTTAAATTTAAACTCTGTACTATTTCCATAAAGTCCATTTTCTCAAATGCTTGACACCACAGATGGTTAGCTTTGTATTTCTATATTACTAAACCGTTCCTGTTGTTGACAGGATTTGTAGCAGAAGAAAAGGTTAGATAACATACCTTAAAACAAAAAGTCATTATTTTACTAGCTAAGCTGTTTCCTCGGAAGAGTGTCTGCATGGAATCTGCTAGCTCAACTTCCTTTGAAAACATATTCCAAAGTAGCTGGTAGAGCAAGTGTCGGGAATCAAAGAGCGTGACCAGGACGCGAGCTAGCTCATCCTGAAAAGAATCAAGGAAACATTCATCTGAGTGCCCAGTTAAAGCTTGTACTAATGCTTTAAATTTGCTATTTGAATATAAATATCCAATTAAGCACACACAACCTTTTCTTAAATCTTCCCTATGCTACTGTGTAGAAATCTCTTTCATTGTAACTCCTCATGCAATTTCAGAACGTCCAGATAGATAAGCAGCTATTCTGCTCTATAACAAAGATCAATTAATCTTGCTAAAATCTCTGCACAGGAGCAAACAGAGTTTTGTTTTTCTGCATTACAGCACACAATCTGTAATAAGTAACGTCAATCAAAACAAATACATTATAATAACCGTATATAAAATTACTTAGACATCAACTAAAATTTAAAATAAAACTCTCATTTGTAATTAAGATTTCTTAAAACTGAATACATTTTTTGAGAATATACTAAGAAAAGCTAACTGCTACAAAAGAGAGGTCTAATCTCACTTTGGTGGGCACTGTTACACTTCAAAAATGTTTGCACTAATTATTTCAAGTCTTATTACTTTCAAAAAACATAGGAAATAAAATGCATGAATCAACTCACCCACTGAGAACAAGGCACCACGTTTGCTAAAGCCATAGCAATAGGAAGCTCCCCCTGATCACCCATCATCGTAACCAACTCCACCAGCCTCTCAAACCGATCTGCCAGCACCGTTTCTGCTAACGTATCAAATTCTGTTCCCTGCTGTAGAATTTTGGTGAGCACTTCCATAAATGTAGCTCTTGTCTGGAGGTCTTTATGATAGCCCAAGCCTCATTTAAAAAAAGCAAAAAAAAAAACAACCATCCAATAAAGCTACTAAGAAAACATGTAAAAATAGATGGAATACATAATTACACACAGTTTTCTCCAATTACATTACCTATTGAATGCATAAGACCACTGTCCACGTTTGCATTGAGTAAATTTGACATAGCGAGAACAGTGCAGTGCCGGAGCGAAGCCAGTCTTCGGGACATCCCGCGTTTCCTGCCACCTGTTTGTGCACTTTCATCTTCAACTTCACTACAGTCATTTAGAAGGTTCATAAACAGAGTGAAATATCTAAAGGAAAAGATAACAACTTGGATCACTGAAAGATTATATGAAGGCAACACTACGAAGATTTGCACACAAAAACAAATAAACCATAAGCCTTTAAAAAAAAAAAACATGCATGCCCCAAACCTTTTTTGTAGTACTGTCTAAATTGTCTAAGAGCATGCTGAAACAACAGGAATGCAATGCCCTAGAAACACGTACACAAATTCCTCAGATCAAGAAAATGAATTTCACAGGTGTGGTTTTACAGTTAAATATAATTTCAAACCCATTTAATACCTCTCCCATGAGTTAAAGATATATCTATGTTAAGGGGAAACAAAACCAAGCCTAATAATTGTCTTCTAAACAAACATGTTTCCATAAACATTGGACAATTAAATTAATTCAGCCAGAAGAAAAAAACACAGTTTGTAGTAAAAAAAAAAAATCAGATAGCGCATTACTTGGAGCCACTGTATAGTAAAAATAGTTAAAAGTCACTATTTACTTAAGAAATAACTGAGATTTGGCTTCCATCAACTCAACACCATCTCCCTCTTCAGGTTGTAATGGAAGCCCAGCAAGAAGAGAGACCACCGCTTCCATACTTGCTTGGTCCAAATCTCTAGGAAAAAAAAAAAAAAGAGCTGTGAATCACTTCAGATTTCAGCAGGATTAGTCTCTGCTCCCTCCTGAAGATTTCCCTTCACGCACCAAGTCCTCCACTTACGCACTTAATTGCAGCTGAAAAGTCTACCAGAATCAGGTCTGCATTCTGTCCAGTAGGAAAACAGCAATCACATAATGCAGTACAGGTTCAAGCAACACATTATTAAAGGACAACAACTCAAAAGCAAGTATGTCACTAAAAACATTTAATACTAATTTTTGATGACTTTATAATGTATCACAGGACAACCTCATAAATTAAAACAAACAATCCTAATGCTAAATCAGGAATTGCATTAAGGAAAATTGAATAGAAATTGGAACACTTTGAAAGAACCCTTAGGAGCCATGTCAGTTAAGGCTATGCATTACATACAATCCTGTTGCTGCCCATCAAAAAATTAAGTTTCAGTTTTGGCATTTTCCTTAAAATTACAACCACTAAAGAAATTCCACACAGTCCAGCTGATCCATGGACATCAAATGACACCAGAAACACCATCAGCAGTTTCAGAAACAGCAAAACAGCATCCTTCCATACCTTGTCAAGCACTTCACATCTTCATCTGTTGCTTGATTAGATGTTCCCATAACCCAGTCTGTCAAATATTCCACCATTTTGTTCCTGTGAAATATATACATACACAGAATTGCTAGCTTTTGGTTTTCAAGTCACAATCCATTCCCTCAAGCACACTCAATACCATCTACCTCATCTTAATTATTACAAATTCGTATTTGAATCATCACACAGTGAAGTTTTACTGGACCATGGAATACCCCATCCAGCATCACATGCAGATTTCTTTTCTTTTTCTAAAACATACATTTAGCACCCCCAAAGTCAAAATAAAATTTTAATGTAGCACCGGATTCTAAATTATTAAATTTGAGGAGAAGGACTGTTGTGAAGAAGTGCTGTTTTTTTTAAACAAACAAACATGTAGCAGAACAAAATTACACTTGTACATGCTTACACTGTCCTAAATACTTTACTTACCTAAATTTCATTTCTTGGCAAAACGAAAGGTCATCTCTCCGCTCCATCATTACCTCCACCAACTGACAGAGTTTAGTTTTTATTTGAATCGCATGTACCAAGTTCCCAAGTACACGCACGTACCTGGGGATAAACAGCAAAATGATGAAGTAGATGCTTCATGGTGCACAAAAAATGGCCCACGCATCTGATACATCTTTTCAACTTCATCTCAAAAGCTACACGCTGGCTGATGCAACGGACCCGCGTAACAGCCAGCAAGTGTTTGGGCTGATGTTTTTACCAAGTGAGGAAACCAATCTTCATATATCAGCTAATTTCTTCTGGTCAAAAAAGTTTCCTATCAGTATAAAACTGAACAGAAACCTGCCCGTCATCTGACTGCTAACCACAAACACAACTGCATGTAAAAGAATGAAGGAATACTTCCAGGAAAGGAGGTGAGCTATAGAATGGTTGGTTCTGATAAACAAAAAAAAAAAAAGTCACCTTCCATCAGTTCACTTAACACTATGGTATAACTTGTCTCCATGACTAGTGAAACTTTTAGGACCATAAGAAAGGGGACCACAATCAACTTCCTTGATGGATGCAAGCAAAGGTATGAACTAAAAGAGTCCTCCTTAAAAATTTTCCTCCTTAAACATATTACTTTGTACAGGAAAGTCAAGAAGGTTTCTTACCTAACCAGGTTTAGCATCATTGTCTCAATACTAGCTTGTCCAAGATGTTCTGAGCTCCCTTCTGTATGATTGTCAAGCAAGTTCTTCATTATAGCAATGGTTTGTTCTACAAATTGTGTGTTGGTCTCAGTTAATAAAACCTACAGGAAGAAAGTTTCTGGTCTTAATTATGGACAGAAAAAAAAAGTGGTGGGGGGGCAGCTGTTTATCAAATATACTGCAGAATTTCAAAATCTAACAGACAAGCATTTTTCAATTATCACTTGATCAAAAGAAAGTTACTGTATGTCATTACTAAAATAGGTTAACACTAACCAATCTTAGAGATTCTGAGAACATTCTCACAGGTTCTGTTGTCTAAGAGTTTACTAAGAATTCAAAAGTATTTTTAATAACTTTATGCTAAATACAACTTGGAATCAAATACAAAAATTACATGAAGCATGCTCTCAAACAGTCACAACGTTAGCAGATATTTTGTACAAAACACGAACAGACACCTCATTTCAATTACCAATGTGAAAGACAAGACTGATGCGTTTTATTAAGATACAAACATGAAGGAAACACTTTACCTGTCCTTGAGAATCAAAAAACTTGCTGATGGTATTCTTCAATTTGTTAAATAGCATTGGATAAAGTGCTGGACTCAACTCCAAACCCACCAGATCTTTAATATTAGTCCGTATTTGTAGTCCCACTTTCTCATGGTTACAGACCATCAGAGTCAATAATCGATCTATGAATTTGCTAACAGGAGTCTCTGCATTTCCCTCAGTGGATACCATAGATATCATGGAGCCCTTACGCTCATTGACTGGGCCCATGGGTGGACTGTAGGTTGCTAACCCTGCATTGCTACGATGCTGTAGGCACACTCCTCCGAGGGCACAGAGGAATCCCGTCATGTTGATCCATTCCTGGAGAGAATCTGTGTCAGACAAGTCTATGGAGCCTCCCCCACTAACATGTGACATTCGTCTCTTAACAATTGTCTTATGAAGACTTTCAGTAACCTGAAAAAGAACAACTCAGAATGAAATCTCTTCAATTAAACAAAAATAACAGAGAGAGATCAGAATTTGAAAGTATTCCATATTGAATCCTGCCATTTAAAATTCCAGTCTTAACAGTTTTCTAAGATTTGCCTTTTGCAGTTCATTTCAGTCGTAAAAGAAATCTATCCAGGGGAACTATTTTTGAAGAAGTTGAAAAAACAAGGCTAAAAATGGCCCAAAGCAGGTTGTCTAAATGACTCCCGGCTGAATACCAGGATAGAGCATATTTAAGTGATGATTGCCAGCAGCTTTTTGTTTTCCTTTAAAAAAAAACAAAAAACAACCTTTCAGTGGAAAGGACTGCACAATTTCTCTAGTAGTATTCCAGAGTATTCTTTTCACTTTATAAGCTTAGACTCCATCTATCTTATAGCAATTTAAGGACTGATTTCTGGGATACTATCATGGCACTTATACCCTCCTACAGAACTAGCTGCCTAAGTTAAAGTTAAATTCCTTAAAATACACAAATTTAAATATTTACTTTGAACTTCTAAGGTTGAACCTATGGAAAAATCATAGTCACCTGCCCATCTTCCATTTTGGTCTTTGGATAGTTAAGGATTAGTTTTGTAGCTTGTTCCCATTTTGCATGTGTATCCTCCCAAGCCTAAAATAAGACATATCAAGATTTAACTTCAAAATTACTTGAAACAACAGTCTTTTCTGTGCTCAAAAAAAACAAACCATATCAACCAAAAAAAAAGAACCCACAAAACCAATAGGTACGTATATAAATTTATAAGAAAGTTTACCTCTGTGTTCCCTGCAGTTGGATGTTCAATACGTCTTAATAAAGCCATCACTCTTTTCTGAAGAGCTGCTCTCCCTACAAAGAACAGAATATTTATTGAACAGGTTTTTGAAAAGCTACCTGCATCAAATGTGAGATCTTTGAAAGTAATTTTTAAATTAGCAAGAGGAACATAACCCCTTAAAGTGTTTCAGAAAAGGTTCTCCCTGTTACACTTTCAAATCATCACAGGCACCCAAATTCCCATTTTGTTCCACCTATTTCAATGAAAGCAGGAGTTACACTTGAATCAAGAATCTTAAAGAACTTCAATCCCAATAGTCTTATTACCCAAGGGCAAAGATATTTTTCAGACTCATCATTCCTACCTGTTGACATCATATTGCTAACAGATGCAAACTCCATGAAAGTGTTGTAGTTTGGCAAAAAATTATGAACTGAAACTTCATCTACTCCACATCTGATATCTGCTTCCTCACAGAGGTGACGGAAACAGGACATTGCAACAAGGACTGCCTCAATATCTGGACTCCACAAAAACATGTATAAGGCGACTTCCAGTTTTGTTTGGGCCTGGCGACAAATAGGTGTTCCACTGCATCCTGCTGTACTTTCCTTGGGAAACAAAATTCCAAATTTGGTAATATTGCCTAAGAATATGACAGTTTTCATAAAATCTAGCTTTACTCCAGAAGAATACACAGTCCTAACCAAGATCAGAACTCTACTGTATATGATACTGCATAAACAAAGTGGCAAGAAACCACCTTCATAAAGATAACCATGTACTTATGGAAGTCCCCCTGATACTAGAAAATTGTGTGCCAATAAACAGATTTTTTTGCTCATAAAACATATTCAAAATATCATTTTCACTTTTTCCTGCAGCTAAACAGTAGATCAGAAAACACTGTCTGTCAAATGGCATACCTTACTGAAATGTTTGATATTTTCATCTTTCGCAGTACATTTCAACTGCATGCAATACTTTAAAAGGTGAGATTTCAGGTTTATGTTACTTACCATGGAAGAATTTCCTTTCCCTTTCCTGAGGGTGGCTCCAGGAGCACAGCGCATCATCTCTTCATGGTCAAGAGACATCTGACTAGTTCCACCTCCAGAGACATCATACAGGAAGAGAAAGTGACAGGAAGTTCTGTCTGATTGCTATGAAGAAAGGAAAGAAAAAAAATAAACCACCTTATCTTTTAAAACAATATGATTCAGGACATGGCTTTTTCCAAGGGAAAAAGCTCCTCAGAATTTACAATGTATCTTTCACACTGGGGCTCTAAGAGTGCCTTATCAATACGCCCATATAAACAGTATCTTAAATGATGCTTTCCCTCATGAAATTTGAGAACCATCTTCAAAATGTATCACCTTGAAGGAAGCTTATTATGCCTTCTCCTCCCTTCCTTGGGCCTGCCCTTGAAATCCCAATAGGTTTCCTGGTTTTACTCCACAGAACCAACATAATTATAGTTTAAATATAATAGTCTAAAGAAATCAAGCTCAGCAGTACTGGAAATTTTCTATACATTTTATATTTTAACACAAAAAGTAAAAACTGAGAACATGAAGCAGCGCTCTAGAAACAATTATTATATTTTTCTTATCCTGATACTAATAATCATCCTCTAAGCATTATGAAGGAAGAGACTTTTAACAACTAAGTACTTCTCCACTGAAAGCAGAATTACAATATTAAGCACACTCTGTGTCTCAGGGACAGCTGATTCCTACTTCAAGGCAAAACATAAAGTCTTCCCAAACTCATAAAAAGCCAGAATGCCCATAGTCCTGAGCTGCAGTATGAGATCATATTTTACAATTTTACATTATGTTGGAGATAAAGAAAAAAGCCTACCACTCAGCATTAAAACAAACTCAAAGTCTCCATTAGTAACAGCTACCAAAGTTGAAAAGACAAAAAAGTTCATTTAAAGATAAAAATGCTCTTGGTACAACAGACATTTAAGCATGTCACGTATCACACACGACATCTTCTCATGTTAGTACATCTACTCACAAGCCAGACAGAAAAAAACAAACTCTCTATTTTCAGTAGTAGGCCTTTAATTTAAAAAGTCTGGTTTTAATTCTAGCAAGTGCGGAGTTCAAAGTGTGTTCAGCTCAGAAAAAGTCCCATAGTATTCGAAAGAAGCGAGTTAGTTCTAGGACATGACTGAACACAAGATCAACGAAGTACATTTTCTCATAACCATCTTCCCCTCTCTCTCCTCTTGCAGACTATTTCCCCTGTATTAGGGAAATAAGTGTAAGGCATCACCTCCTCAGAAATAACTGAGGTTTTGGAAAACCATTTTCAGGGAAAGTAAAACAACACATGTAGCTGAATCCTCACCCAAACTTCAGCTAAGGGTTCTAATCACAGATGTCTCACAGCATTCTCTCATAGATGACAGAAGACAAAGCTTTTTTTCTCTTAGTGGAAATCAGAAAACAGAAAGTGCAAATGTAGCTAATACTCCTTCAATCATAAAAGTAACTTAATAAAGGGGATGACAAAATAGATATTTACATACTTTATTTTTTAGAAGAAATTTATTCCTACAGATGAGAATCTCTCGCAGCCACTTGAGGATTTCTGTACTGCTGAGCATCTGATGACTGGTTAATTTCTTGCAGATATAAAAAAGCATTTGTGAACTGCAGCAAAATGAAATGAAGCATTAACTTTATCATCTAATAACAAAATATTTGAAAAAGATATTACTACATTTTACATAGAAATAGATGATTAGCATGAATATCCTATATATGTGCTAACATCTTCTTTTAACTTGTATAATAGATATAATATAGGTGTGTACTTTAAAATGATACAACCCCCTCTGACCCTTCCCACCACCCAAATGGCCTCAGAGGTTCCTTAGAGGAAGTTAAGCAATTTGGGTACTTGTAAGAAGTCCAGACTCCAGGGCTGTTGATTCAGAAGTCCTCCATTTATCCACAGAACAGATACAGCACAGACAGTGGCAGTACAAGTTTACCTACACTGCTCTGATAACGTGTCTCAACTCTGTTCTGGAAGGAACATATCTAGGGATGTTCCTTCTTCATATCCATTCAGGCCTCACACTCTCTGTTAAAACTGCCAAAGGGTCCAAATTAGTGTCAATTTTAAAGGGTTTTTCCCCCAGCCCGAACAGACCACAGATTCATTTCTATTACTAGAAATTATAGTAATGGGTTTGTTATCGCCCAACTAGGTAGGACTCAGCCCCAAAACTATCCCATAATAAGCCCTTAGAGCCACCTCTAGCAGTCATGCAGGCCCATTTGTTGATGCTACTGAAAGTGTACCACCTAGACTTCAGACTTTCTTCCAAAACAACCTCCTGTACCAACTTGGAAGAGATCACCAAATTCTCTTCTTAAGTTGGTCAGCTCATGCAGTTCTTAGAATTCTGAGTTTACAGGCTCCTTAGTTTTTGGTTCAGCTCTTTTTGTAACTTTGTTTACCTTAGTATTCTCCCATAAATCAACTGCAACAGCTGCTGTGAAGTTATAAAAAGCAAGACAACTTTACCAATAAAAATTCTTTAAACACACACGAAAGACAAATGGAAACCACAGGTCAGGGTCAACTACAACCTTCTTTAGGTGAGGGTTTCAAAGTCATGATCAGCAAATTCATGCTTCTAGAATTGCTTAGCATTACCCTCCCTCAGTCCACACAAATACATCAGAATTCAAACAATAAACACTTGTATGCAGGGATAAAGCCTTTTTCTATCAACAGTCATTGCTAAACTTCAACAGGCTGAAGAGAATCATTAAGAAAGCCTGCAAAACACTTGTGGATATTTTTGTTAGAATTCAAATTGCATAAGAAAGATGCAGCTTTGTCATGAGAAAAATGCTTTAATAGAGTGCCAATTCATGCTGATGTTACATAGCTTTCCTGAACTATTCACAGGAAACAACAACTATTGCAAAAAAGAAGAGAAATCAAAACCTATTCCTCTTACTTACAAAAGTTAACTTACCTGATTTCCCAGAATGTTTCTATAGGTGCATCAGGATTCCATAAGTCAATGCTGTCTAACTGGTGAAGAACTAGCAAGGCCTAAATTCAAAACAAAATAGCATCTCACTTCAGATAAGTTTTTATTTCAATATTTACTGAAGATATTAGTTCAAGCAGTCCTACACACATATACCTCTAATGGTGACTACAAGATTTCTTTAGTTAAAGCTCTTCACCAAGGCCAGGCAAATACTTTCCTCTTTGTAACCATTCCCTGCACAACCAAAGGCTTTGATAGACAATGGCCAGAAGCTATTGTTAAGTGCTTAAGTGAACTATCACCAAAACTGAGACAAGAAACTACAAGCCCAATGGCGCTGTGCAGAGTGCAACAGAGGAACTGTCAAACTCTGTTCGATCAATGCCAGGGCAGAATCAAAATGTTTTAGGAGGTGTAGGGCAGTCACCAACTGGCAATCTGAATGGCTGTGTTTTAAAACTTTCCCTCCAGGTCTCTCCTGTAAAACTTTTAATGCAGGAGACATTTAGAAAAAGACCAATAGAGACACATCTCTAAGACACAGCCTCATAGTTGATCAATTCCTTGTAGTTTCTAGAAAAGCCTTGATTTGTCTAGCACAGCCTGTACGAACCATTTGGCATACAGAACATTCACCTCTTACCTCCATGGCTTCTTGTGCTATATCTGGCATACTGGACTGTGGAACGAGTTGTACAAGGCCTGTAATTAATTCAGCAGTGCTGCCTTGTGTCTCAGGCCCTTGCTTCCTTGGATTCTAAATAGCAAAAATAAAAGCAAGTTTAAGAAGCAAAGCTTGTCAATGACTGACCATGCTACTGACTGATAAGCAACCATTTTGTAACTAGCGGATTTCCACATCTTTAATAGTGCAGCAGCCACAACACCCCATATTATATCTTTGACATAATAGAAATCTGTTTAAATTAAACAACAAACAGACCAGACAAAAGGAAAATGTTTAGTGCTCTGGTTAGATGCTCGTACTGCCCTAGTTTTGGCAACACTGCATTCCCATGCCCTCCATGTGTAGACATTTGATCAATACTCAGTTTACTTCTGATATTTCAGACGTGATGTACGAGATTTACAGTCACAGAATGATACTGCAAAGAACATTCATTCTGACATGAATTCACAAGAAAGCTTAAACATAAAGCTTATTAAGTTATGGTTCTCTTTCACACCACCACAGTGAAACTTTAGCAATTTTACATATCTATTTTAAAGAATGCTTGCCCTAATGTTCCTTTTACTCAACACCATGGACAACAGAAACTGAAAGCTGTAAGGAACTAAGAAAGCATCCATTTTTCTGGTCACTGAAACAATGACTGTAAGTAACCCCTTCTTTCTCCCTTCAGTTACAGAGCTTTATGTTCCCTTTCATTGTGTTCCTCTGGTTCTGTAAGATCTTTCATTTTTTTTGTTGTCTTTTTGGTTTGACAGTGCAGATGAAAAGAATGAGCAGGGAAGTATCCTAGATGTCATGCGTATATTTTTAATTTTTATTCATTTAGAAACTTCAAAATGAAATTCTACTATGTGAATGAAATATTCTATATACTTACACACAGCAAAAGCTTTGGATCAGCATGGATCAGTTTTACCAAGGATAACAGCAAGAACTTGTAGCTTTTGGTTTCCAAGTCAGTAGGTTTTTCTTTAAATTTAAGGCTTGTCATTTTCTCTTTAAACGTGAGACTCTGACAGGAAGAAAAAGCAGTCATCGTCAGTAAGGCACTACACGTAGAAGTTACAACTAAACAGCTTACAAAGCATTATTGTTTATGTTATCTATGACTCACGAAAGAGTTAAAAAGTATATTCAATTCACTTAAGTACAGCTGCATGGACTTCTGCTTAAAAATTCCCCATTAAATATGCATATGCTATCACTATTACATCTTTCAAGTTTACTTAATAAATATTTTAGTGAGCTGCAGGTGGACATAAGGAAAGCTCTGGATAAGACAAACTATGCAAATGAAACGTAGAAGAAATAATAAAAATTTAGAGCTACTTCAGCTGTTCTGAGAGGAAAAACAAAAAAGATTACAAGAAAGCCTGAATACATGAGAGGGTAGGGAATTTTTTTTTTTTCCAAAGGCAACAGACACTATTTTCTGTCATAATTAGTCTGGATTAAGACATTTTCATCTATGTGATGTCTGAAAAAAGAGTGCCTTTCAGTTCTCACAAAGTACACAGTGCATCTTTTCATTAAAAAATGCTAGTTCCATTTGAAAAACCAGGAATTGTTCCTGTACCATTCAACGTCCTCATCTGAAATGGAGAGCACTGTGAAGTTGTATCAACAGCTCACATAAGGAATTCTGACTGTGAACAGTAGTGTGTTCACACTGCCATTCACACAACAGAACCCAGTTAGAAATATGACCAACACACCTAACTAACAGTCACACAGTGCTGGCTGTGCAGTGTGTGGATGTCACTCATCATAAGGATTTCCAAAACTGAGAATACGCTTCGGTCCTACAGCATGCACAAACTCCAGAGTGAACGATCTTGTTGCACAGCAAACTACTTCAGCATCTTCACCTTAACAAAAATTATATGGACAAATGCTAAGGCCTGTGAAAAACACTCATTTATCTCTCTATATGTATTAAAAAGATACGAAATATATTGCATTAACTGGACCCCAGGATGCTCAAATACAGATTTTCATCTCTCTCCAGTGAAAGTACAGAATTTACATTTTCATTAATTATAAACTCCATCACCAGGGACTAAGTTAGTATTTTTGCCTACTGCTACCAAAATAGTCGAGAGTAAACTGCACAAAAAAGTGCTGTGGATATTCACACAGGACAGAACACTTTAGAAACTCAGCTTTTTAATTATCTTGTCTAATTTATTATTTGATAAAATCTCAAACAGTAACAAGTTTAGTGAAGACAAAAAGCAAGTTCTAATTTTGAACATAAAATAAACCAGCTCAAAATCACCCTCAAGTGAAGTGAAGTGTATATACAATATTGTAGAATGCAATTCTTCCAGAAATGCTCAAAGCTCACACTATTTTGCTGGCCAGTGACTACATATGTGAAAATAGAATAAAATCTACCACAGAAAGTATCTGATTAAGAAATTGATACTGTGCTAGTAGAGCTAACTCATGCTGAGCAGAATCTTAGTTTGCTACAGTAAGGGAGAGCAGACACGTGGCAAAAGAAGCTGATCAGCTTCTGTGAAGTGTTTATTTACTTCACACTATCAAAACTAAAGGCAGGGACGTCTGCACAGACGTCAGGGGGATAAACACCAGTTTGAAGTGAGCAGACAACACTGGAACAAAAACACATGGGGATAAAGTTATACATAAATAAGTTTAGGCTGGAAATTAGAAAACAGTTCTAACCACAGAGCTAGGAGATTCTGGAAGAGTGTTGTGATGGAAATGTAGAGGGCAGAAAGAACAGAACAGATCCGACAAAAAGCCTTTACCAATGAAACAAGTTTGTATAAGGATGACATTGCGACTGCCAGACCAGCAGAAGCGGTCTCCTCCAGTCCTGTGTTCCACGGAAAGCATGCCACCTTTTGTGTCCGAGATGAAGTGATGTGACTGCAGTGGTAACTATGCACAGAAAAGTCAGAGCAACGAAAGGCTTTTCTGCGGTAGTTACGATGGGTCATACTTACAGCAACAGAGGCCCACTGCCATGCAAAACAGTGACTGGTTGGCATCTGACCATGAGCGACAGCAGCCAATAAGAATAGAAAATAAGAAGCAGAAGACAAAGCACCACCAATCAATGTCAGAGTTGACACTACAACACCCCTGCTATTTTCTTAACAGAGGAACATACACATGTAAAAAGCAAGTTAAACAAGTTGTAGCTTTCAACTAAAGGTATTTTGACCATTTTTCTTTCATATGAGAAGCCCAACGGGAGTATTTTCATGCATAATTTTAGGCCTTCTAAAAATAAACATCCAACACACTGTGACACAATACAGAACATCAGTGAGCTAACTTGACACATCCAAAGTCCTACACAGAAAGATTAGGAGGAAATGTGGTTCATCTGTATTTATTCAGTAAGTTCACATGCAACCACAAGTCTGAATTTTCTCAAAATTTCTTCTAAGACAACCGAGAATATTGACTTCATTTCACAATGCTTGAAAGATCTTTATCACTGATGCTGTCACCAAGACCAAACAGTCAACTTGCTCATCAGAAAGCAAGCAAGACAAATAAAATGAAGTAACAGTGTAATAATCATGCTAATCATAGTAAAAGCATTCCGGTTTTCAGAAATTAACCTCACATACAGAATGCTTCCATTTTTCAGATTAAAGAGAAATGGATATATTATCTAGCTATTCACACAGCAAGAACACTTAAAATGAATGGTTAGCCACAGAGGACAGTTACAGAATACTTCTATGTTGCCAGTTTAAAAGCAGCATGAAAAAGAAATTGAAGAAGCACGTGTCACTACAGCGTAGGAACAGCTAGTCAATACACCATAACCTGGAAAGTTTACAGAGCATGTATGGCTCTCTGTTGCTTTTTGGATTGTAATGTTCTTCCCCCCTCTAGTTTCCAGTCTAAAGTTAATGAATAAAAAGTCAAAATGGAATGGAGACATGGGAAAAGCAATAGGTTTGTGTTTTACCAACTTCTTTACAAGTCTTACCGGAGTCATGCGAATTGCTGGATGTGCCCCACAGCCCTGAATGGCTTTGTGAAGTGTCTCACTAAACATGCTGCGAAGCTCCACGGAATGGCAGTACACAGCATCGATCCTGGGCCACCAGTCCAATGCAGACTAGGAGGAAAATACAGAAATTCTCAGCAGATGCACCAGTAACATGAGTTACATTATGGTTTACCTATGATTCTGGAACTTATTCCACGATTATCTTAGACCTCTAAAAGTTACAAAAGGTTTAATATAACAAATGAGTGTTTTGCACACTATTACAGATATGTTAGTTTTTCATTTCAGTCTTAAACGAATTGTAACTGAAGCAACACCTCTAAGTTAGCTGCTTACTACTGAACAAACACAAACTGAAAATCCAGGAAACCAGAGTAGATTTCAGGATACAGAGAGCTAGATAATACTATAAACACTCAATATGCGCTCAATTCATTTTGATACACTAAGCAAAGTAGAAAAATGATGCTCTAAGAGCTTGATAATATCTAAAAAGCTGCATTATTCAACATATTAATCACCAGTAAAACAGCATTAATTTGAAAATGTACAAATATCATAGCAATATTATTTAAAATAACATCATTATTTTTCCTCCAGACACACTACTACATCCACAGTAGCACATTCTTCTCTATTTGTCAAAATGCCTAATAATTCTGTTTAAACAGCATTCTCGTTATCATGCTGGGATAAACGAACTAGGTTAACATCATGTAAAGTCAGTAGGGCTGGTTGCTGAGCACTGACTGGTTCCATTTTCACACTGACCAGGAAAACCTCTCAAATGGAGAACCCAACCAGCAGACAGTGTGAACTAAAGTTTGCACATGCTTGGCTATTAACAAGCAATTCTTGTGGCATGGATTTAAATCGAAGCAGCTACGGACCTGAACAGAAGCCACAGATAGCTGGGCTGATTAAATACTTTCAGAACTTACATTTGTGATTATTCGGTGGAGTGAATTTACTAGTACGTAATGAAATGTTGATGGGGAACTCTGTGCCAAGCAGATCTGCAATGAAAATAATACATAAAACCACATTTTTCTCTGACACCTTTCATACCACACTGAATAACATACTGGAGCCTTTTAATTAAATTGACAAAACTGTCAAACGTATAGACATGAGAAAAAGGAACTCTAACTCGCTAAGAAAAGACTTATAAAAACACAAAGTAATGTATCACTAAGGGACACTTGCACAGCTGACATTATTTACCAACTCCCAGCTGTTGCTGGCACATCTTTGATAATTTACAAGTCACTGACAGTATGCAGAATGACTTACCAGAATGTTGTGCTCTCACCTTAAAGTGTTGGTTATTATGCGGGTTTATGCGGAAGCATGAAACTAAGCAGTCAATCATAAGGTCTACATCTGCATTCTGATTGCTTCTTGAAAAAGGTTTGCTCGGATTAAACAGCAAATTCTATATACATTTTTTTTTTGTTAAAGAAAGAAGAAAAAAAGAGAGACACCAAGATTATTCTTGTCTATTTTCAATACATCACATGGGGGGAAAAAAGGAGCATGTATTCTATTCTAAAAATTGCACTTTTTTTCAAACAGTATCTATCATATCACTGTTGTGACATGACACCTTTGGGAAGCACTGAAGTAGTCAGTAAATTACCCAGGTGTCATGGCTTCACTCGTGAGGCACTAAATGAAGAAAAGAATGCAAAACTTCAGGAGATAGAAAGCAGACATTAATGAAAAAAATAAGGGAGTGAAATTAAGAATTGCAACAACTCAATCAAACGCCGCAATCTTAAAAAAGAAAAAAAAAACATTCCATTAAAGAACACCATGGCATTCATTTAAGGGGAAGCTTGAAGATTTAAAATTCATATTTCTTCATTGCAATTAGAAAACATGGTTTTACCTTAAGATCTACTACCATGGACTGCACTAGTAGGAAAATGACAGAATTATCCTCCCAGTTGATATAGGTAGATGCTTTGCACAGCTTAACACAAGCAATAGCAGCACTTTCAGTCAGCTGTCTGCTCCCACCGTGGCCTGCAAGTGCTTTCCTGAGATTGTCCAGGAACAGTTTCTGCAGAATTCAAGTGGGTAACAGTTATCATCAGAGCTTTGGTAACCTATGATCAGATTTTTCAGAAACTTAAGTATTAAACCAAATAATGTTGCATTTCCTGAATAGAAGTCACAAATACTGGGGCTGCAAAAAAACAACTTGATGCAGCACTTTTGAGAAGCATTATTATTTGAGAAGTATTATACATTATTAAGTATTACACATTCATTTTGGATTATCTAGGGCAATCAGAATGCAATAAGATTAGATGGTTGTTCACTTGTAATAAGAATGTTTGCAATCACACCAAATTCTTCTTCTGCAGGTACTGCAGTTACAGAACACACATTACACACAGTGCAGAACGATACAGAACAGCTAGAAGAAATGCTAAGCTTGCTACTGGTGGAAACAAGGGCACTGCAACACTGGGATTCAAATCTCTAAGCAAACATGCAAGTTCTGAAATAACATTATTTAGGACATACTAGCTGCATGGATTATTGAGAATGAAAGAACGTATGCCAGTTGAGAACAAAAAGGGTGCAGAAATTTATATATGGAATTTTACTACACCTGAAGAATAAAAGACGTAGTAAAATAAATTACAGAATAAGCAAAGACAAGCATCACCCAGAACTCAGAATTAAGATAATTTTCTTTTCTTACCTTGTTCATTTTAGTTTCCTCTACCACATCCTTTGCTATATCTTGAATTATCTCTGGACACAGGACCAGGAGTATGATTTGTAGTGGCCACACGGCTGCTTTACGTTTTGTGCTCTCTGCAAAGCCATCCACTAAATCAAACAACTTCTCTGCACAATCTGCACAAAATATAACCTCAAGTTCAATACTGACTTTAATTATGAAAAGACAGGAGTAAGACAACAATGATATCTCCACCTACACAGAAAAAAGTTCTGCTTTGCACATTACAAACATGCTACCCAAGATAAAATGGGATCGAACCATTCAAAGCCCTGGCTTATCTGAAAATATTAATTTTCATCCCTTTGGGATTAAAGATAAATAGAGCTGAAGGTTTTTTTTTTAGCATATCAAGAACAAAAATACACATCTGAAGACTTCGCATCCTTGGGGTTCTATTTCTTTGTGTTCTGAACCACAAAATGAATCTCTTTAGAAGTTGGGACAGGAAAGAAAGCAGAAACATTCTTGCCTGCCCTGTAACAGGCTGACAGAAATTTGTTCTGACATGTAGGATGGACAGGAAGGAAAAAAAAAAAAAAGACAAAATGAATGAGGGGATGCCTTGTGGGAAAACAAAACCAACTAAGAATATCCACAAACCCCTCAAGATTTAGTAAGAAAAAGTTAAAACCAACTTTTGAACAATGTGTCATTTGTTATGTCTCACCGGCCATATCAGTCTGTGGTGTCTGATACAGCTTTGTGAATTCATCAGGATAGTTTTCCACCCAGTTCCAAAATGCCTGCAGATAACACAGAACATCTTTACGTTCCAGAGCTTAAAAAACATTTTTTTAAATTACTTATTTAAATAAATATTTCAGTCTTAACTTTCAACAACTCAGCATTTCTTGCAGGACACATGCATCAAAGGGAAGCACCAATGCATATTTTTCAATAAAATTCTGAATTGCATATATTTTTAAGTTACAGTAAAACAGCAAATAAGCAATGAAACAGAAAATTAATAATACTTGCCTTTTCAAGACTGTTGATAACAGCTAACTGAGCTACTTTCTTAAGGGCTTTAAACTTGAATACTGTCTCTGTAAAGGTAAAACATCTCTGCATTAAAGAGGAGCGTAGTTCTAAAAAGCAGCAAATAAAGTTTACAAAAAACGTGTAAGGTACAAAGCCTCACTTTTTAAACATTTTGAAAGTAAACACTTTTTAATACTTTAAAGGTACTTGGATACCTGTAAGCAGATGGTAAAAACGTATAGAATATTTGGATTAAAGAAGAAAAAGTTGAATGTATCAATACCATTGTGTCATCTCTAACAACACATATTCAGATATAACTATTTCAAAAAACAGCTTCCCATCATACCTTGCAAGAGTCGTTTTAGCTTGGAACAATCCACACTGATGTACTGTAAAAGTTCAATGTCATGAACATCAGCATTATCTTCTGAACAAACAGTCAGTTCCTGCAATCTAAAAATATGCAAAGTAAATTAATTTCTCCTTCAGATGATGTCAGACAGGTATGTGTACACACCTACAATTGTATACATTTGCAGAGCAGCAGAATAATATATGATCTCCACATCTAATATGATCCTCTCAGATAAACTTATCCAGGTTTAGAAATAAAAGGCAGATTTTGCAAAATTAAGAGTTAAAATTAAACCCTGCTTAATCCTCATATTGAGAATAGATCCAAAAATACCAGTGGTAAGTCTCACAAGACACCAGTATCACCTGGTGACAGCCTGTTTACAGCCAAGATTTGCCGTCTTCTGCTATCTCCCCTCTTGTAGCTCTCATCTTGTAATCTTTTCATCCAAATTATTCACTTGATGGAGTCATGACACCTTTAGACTACCATTCCTTAGCAGCAAGTCTTGCCCCAGCTAATTTCTCTATAGTAAAACAATGACTGATGCCACTTAATAGCACAGAAGGGAGCTACAATCACGCTCTGTAAGCTGAAGAAAGTCCTTGTTATTTGTGCAAAAGAACAGGCTGAAGTTTAATCATACCATTCTAAATCCAATGGCACCTTTTCATAGTTTTGTACTGGATAATTTACTAAGCATCTCAACAGATACCAGGCCACTAATAACTAAATCATATGTTCTCACAAACTAAAGATTGCTATGTCTAGTTCCAAAGCTACAGATGTGTTTTTGACAAGGAATGCAATTTCTAGTACTACACACAAAAGCAGCTCTTCATTTCTTCAACACCAGGGAAACTTAACAGCCCACGCTGGGAATGGGAAGGTCCCCACTGCACTGCTTTTCGTGCCAAAAATCCCCCAGCTGCTGTACAAGGCCTAGAAATATTCCTAAACAGGAAGCACAGGTCAAAAGATCAGCAATGCTAACTGTCGGCAAGCTGACCCCTGTGGAGATCAGCAACAATTGGTCAAGTATTTAACTATTTCTGTGCAAGCCATCCTGAAGAGAAAAACAGGTCAGGGGGCAAAAGCACTATGTTACAGTCAAACTGATGCTAGGATGGATTTTGGAGCCTGAGAAGTAAGCCATACTACACACACATGAATAAGGATTATTATTAATTATTAAACCCAAAGACTGTCAGAAAGTCTCAGCTGAAAAATGTTTCCTATAAAAGGAGCAAATATTCAACTTCAGGCTACAAAATACATTTCTCTCAGTCATCACTGTTTCATTTTACAATAGAGTTTGACTTGGACTTACAAAAGCAGGTAAAAAAGAGCAATAACCACAACTCAAGTAGTATGCTGACAGTAACCCAGAGCAGATATGGAACGGGAACCTTTTCTAACCTGGAAGTCAGGTAAAACTTTGAAAGGCACAGGAAATTTCTCTAAATACCATTTAAACAGTAAGAGTTTTTCAAAAATGAAAGACTGCAGTTCATGAATGATCTTCTAGACACTTATTTTCAGGTGTTCTAATACACTGGGCTAAGTCAAGCTACTAAAACACCTACCTGGTGGAAATGCGGCTGAACACAGCATTGAAGTTATTGCAGCTAAGGGAAAAAAGAACCCCAGAGGCAGAGTTGCGCAGTTCAGCTGCATGCTGGTTCCCCTCACGGTAAGTGTGGATGAAGTGGCAGATTTCTGGCAGCAACTGTTTTACCAGCATAGTCTCATCCAGTCGCATCGTGTCCTTCGGTTGCTAAAATTAAACATTTGACACTTCATGATATTCAATTTTCTTGGTTCAAAGGCAAAGAATGGAGCATCTGCCACTAGTAGCACAGGACCTGAATCTGGATTTCAAATTCCACATGCATGCTACCACTGACCCTGGCATATGTAAGCTATGCAGAAAAGGATTCTTCCCATTTGAACAACAATCTGCACCATTCAAACTATGTTAACAGTTTTGAATTAGTCTCCAAAATATTGTAGGATATGAAGTTGACCAATGCCACCAAACAAAACACCAAATTCATCTCTGAAGTAAAATATATTACCTTTCTGAGTAATGTTCTCTGTCAACATATGTCAAACACTAACTGTCTTGGCTTAGAACAGTGGCCCAAAGGGCACAGACTCACCCGTACTTCTCTTTTGGTTAGTATTCTGACCCCTACACTTTAAACAGCAAATAATCTTTTAAATGAACTGAAAAAGAGGTGTTTCTCTGTTCCTCTTCCCTGGAATTGCTCTATAAGAGTCAAAAAGTGTCTCAACTTTCCTACAAAAGAAAATTTCAATTTTTGCCAGTTTGTACAGTATGAGAAATAAGGAAACTATTTGCTGAAGAATCTGAAGTGAAACTTTGCTCTAGTAAGAACAAGTTTTAACAGAAGGGTCAGCATTAAAGCTTTCTAAAATTCTACCAATGAATTTACCATAGGGAATTGGGAAGTTTCAGAGACTCCCACTTCGTTGACCTGAGCTCTGTTTCCATGAGAACTTGATGAAACATTGAGCAAGAACAGCGAGCAAGAAATAAGTCTGAAGATATCACAGAACACAACACTCTTTGTATAGAACTTTGGCTCAGTCTTACTGTACATATACAGGCTCAATTTGCTCTCATTTGAATGGACAAAGCAAGAAGCATCCAACATAATTTTAGGCTGCTGAAGTATCATCGTGTATCACGAAAAAAAACAACACTGATATTTCAAGCAAAATGTGTAAAAGAAATTTTTAAAGAAATTAATTTCAGAAATTAAACAGGTTTTGGGATGGGGTCTCCTTTGATTCTCTATATGAAAGATGGAAAATGAACCAAAGGAGATATTTACTTTAGCTTGTACAGCCATACTTTATTATGCAAAATGCATTTACCTGGATCTTCTGTGAATTCTGATGAACTCACAAATACTGAGACTGTTCTACTACTGTAAGATATAGTGCTTGACAAACCTAGTCACAATGTAGTTATTACCTTATAAAGAACTTCCAAAAACAGAGAAACAGCAAGAAGCTTGGATGATCTCATGATATTCAACCAGGGGCACAGCTTTAAAAAAAAATCCCTTTCTTATTAAAGGGATGAACCACAGATTTGCAAATTTTGTTCACAGTGAAATCTGACTTTGCAATTACACAGTTTAGCACAGTAAGCTGTACAACCATCAACATCCCAAAGGTAACAGCAAACTGCCTTTCAGCACAGCTCTGACTGGAAGCCTGAGGAGGGGACTCCCAGTGGAAGTTTGAACAGAGTTAACTAATGTAAACTAGGAAGCACCTGCAAAAGTAAATTTCAGAGTAGTGATAGCAAAGTTTCTACTGTAAATGCAATTACACAAAACTGAAATAAAATTACCAAATGAAACTCACAAGAAACTTTAAGTGGAATATGCCAATGCATTCAAAGTGTACAACAACCTAGCTAAGCAAGATAACCAAGTCTAATTCTTTACCTGTGCACCCCTTCTTACCCCAGGTCACATCTGCCTCACAGAATACAGTTGTGTGAAATTTTCTAACAAATTATTACATGAAACTCGTTATTTATAACTCCAGAAAATCAGCTGAGCACTGGGAAGGCCAAGTTCACAGGTTTACCTGAATCTATTTAGATGGAAAAATATTTCTAATCACTATAACTAAAGTCACTATCATTAATTTCAGGCAGGAAAAAACAGCCCACAAATACTTAAGTTATCAATTTTGTAAATAACTTTCATATATGTAAAATTTAGTCTTTTTAAAATAGCATTAATACTACTTTGCTCTATATGAGCTAAGTTTTATGTTTTGTACCAGTAACATCTGACAGACAGGCATTTGACTTATTCTCTCTTAGCTCATTTGATACCATGCTTATGCAAGTATACTCACCCCTGCTAGACATTTTTCCAGTGTATCCAAGATAATCAGTTGAGATAGATATAAGTTCTTTTCAGCAGTTTCTCCAAATATTCTCTGGAAGAAGAAAGGATATGGATCTGAGTGGCACAAATTTGACTTGCAACACATTAAAGTAATGCTGCAGTTACATAGAAAATTATGGCTCCTTTACTGCTCTAAAGTTAAGTTCAGAAACATAGCTAGTCCAAAAAAATTAAAAGAATTAAAACCCTACTGCTGAAGAAATATCTCTATACAGCCTGCAGTGCCAAATCTAATAAGGAACGAGCAGTTACTGCAGCATAAGAGTGGAGGTGCACTGCAGCCCCCTGCCTTCATCAGATTGGTGAACTATTCCGAAATGAAGGCTACACCTTTTCAGAAACTATTTTGGTATCAATTACTGCTGACTCTTTTCCAATTATGTATTTCATTGCCAACGTCTCACTTAACAGAAATGATGTTGCAACAAATCTATACCTACAAGCTTATTCAAGTGCTGCTAAATTTATCACAGACCACAGGAAGAAACATGAGACTCTCCAAAAAGATGCCACGCTTCAGAAACAGGATGGAGGTAAAGATCCATCCAACACTTAAGCTATCACCCAATTGTATTGCTGGTAGTGGCTGGTTCCAACAATACAAAGACAGCAAAACAACGCAGAAAAGATTTAGCCAGAACTGTATCAGTACTACTGCCTGAGTCCACAGCCAACGTAAAGCTGTCCAAAAGAGATTCCTCTCAAACATTTCACACTGCTCAAGAGGTTGGCTCAAAACTAATTGCAACTTTTGGCAGAGTGCAAACCCTACAGACCTTTTTCTTAATGCCTTTACAAATAATGCTGATTTGCACAGTAACTTACTCCACTGCATAGAGGAAAAAAAAAGTTCTGTTCCTCAGTGAAAAGCAAACATCAATTTTTTAATTAACACTTTTAACTAGGTCTTACTGTATATGCTCTGTAGATTTTGAGAGCTTCAACAAAACTCCTGGCAGGTCATGCACTGACAGCCTGAGTAACACCTTCCTAGCACTGCTGTTCTGCAGCTCCCTTGCTCTGCTGCATTCTTCACCTAAAAAGGCTGCAAGCACTGCTCCCCCAGCCACCTGCAGCACCTTTCCAGGCAACAGAAAGCATCCTCCTCATCTCCCAACACAGCCAAGTTGCACAGCCAGTACATAAACGCTACTCAGAGGCCCAGAGGACTGTTCCCTTAGCTGCCTACAACCCTCCCAGCTACAGACCCTTCCCATGAATTAACAGAGGATTTCCCTTAACCACCACCCTCCCTTAAGTTCTCTGCCATAGCGATCTCCCCATTGTGATTTGTAAAACAGTGCTGTTGGTGAATGTGATCACACAAGAAGAAAATATATAAGAGTAAAAAGCGACCAACACATTGACTGAGCTTCAGTGACTCTTTGCAGACATCGTCCAATGTGAATAAATAAAAATCATTTTGAGAATCATCCAGCAATCTAAAATGAGACAACTCACCATGTTATTAACATTTTTTAAGATATTAGTGAGACCACTGATGACCAGAGAGAACTTGTACTTGGAAATGTTGATGAGACACTCCTTGTTGTGCTCCGTGCTGACTTTGGTGTGGGTATTCTGCTGGCTGGCCTTTATCGGAAGCTACGAAGAGAGATAAGTAGTATGAGCTTTCTTGCACTGAAATTTACATTACTAGAGATGAATTAAATAAGACACCAGGAACAACCTTGAAACGCATTCTATAAGACAGCTACAAACAAATGGATTATTTCACTTTGTCTGCACTTCTCTTCCTACTAGAGATGTCTTCACAGCAGTAACACCAGCAAGCTGAAACAAGAGGAGATGAAAGCAAAGGTGCACCGGGGGTGCGAGCTGCAAGGAGACCAGGGCAGTTCTGAGTAACCCCTGCCTGGAACTCAGGGCTGCCCAGGAGGAGCCCCCAGCGTGAGCCTCAGCCACACCTCAAGGACTGGGAGCCCCACGTCAGCCCCTTCAACACCCTGCACTGACAACTCGACTGAAGTGCAGCTTTTCCAGAATTATAAGATTCAGAGTGACTGAAGAAAACCTGAGAACACCCATCATGCCGTACCCCAATTTCTCCAGGGTCACAAAGCAGCCACTTCCCAAGCACGCAGCCACTGCCCTCTGCTTCTCCACAGTCAGTTACAAAATATCACACAGCAATGTGAAAAGCAGTAAGTCATAAAAATTCATTTTAATGAGGATTTTTATAAAGTAACCAAAAATGGGAACCAAAAAAGTAACGGGTATTACTGTCCCTTTCCATAACTCATGTGTGTCACTTATCTTTCAAAGTATGACTCGGGAATTCCCCATCTACAGAAACTTCAATCAAATGCCTCTGCTAGATTTAATTCAGGCCAGAGCTCTCAGTAGGGCATATTCTGGAAGACCAATAGCTCGAAATGAAAGCCACAACCTTTTTTGCATGAAATGTAATGAAGAATCCAAAACTTGAAATATTTTTCTTAACAAGTTCTGATCTCATCATTAAACACAACCACTTCACACCCACATCTCCCATTTGTAGGGAAATGGACCTCTGTAGCACACTATCTAGCTTTTATGCCTGAGAGCAATTTCCTCTCCACATGAATTGCAGTGCAGTCCGAGTCCAAAGCACTGGTTTTTTGGGTACCGCCGTCCCAATCCCAAAGCGACCGCAGTGCCACGCTGGGTGCCGCAGAGCAGCGCCGCATCCCAGCAGCAGGCACAGCGAATGCCATCGGGGCCAGCAAACGAGCGCAGGGAGGCCCTCGAGGACCTTCCTCAGGTCGGCGGCTCTGGGATCCCCCAGCCCAGCGCTGCACCCCGAGCACAAAGCCAGCAGCATCGCTGCCAGCCGCAGGGCCGCGCGCAGCTCCGTCCGTACGGCACTGCTGCCCCTCAGGGCGCCGGGCCTTCAAGCAGCGCAGTGCGTCTCAGCGCCTTCATTTCAGAACTGGAAAAGGCACATCAAAGCATTTATGACTCAGGCTTTGTTTTCATTGCTAGATGTTATTTTTACAATGTATTTTCGGAAGTCATTAGTGGAAGATAGATACATTTAATTAAAAATTTCAGCATTACTTTTATTGGAATTCTGAAGTCTGTGCTGACAACGGCAGAAAAGCTCAGTACCACGAGTGACAGAACGCTTCAGAAGTGCCTCTCAAAGAAGTGTGTCAGATCCAGCTCTGCGTGCTGCCATGCAATGGAAACATCGCGTTACACGCTTCTGGAGCTTCCTGCCACCACAGCCACTGCAGCAAGGTCACCTAGAAGTAAAGCTGCTTTTATACTGCCTTTTGAAAAAGGAAGCTACATTAAAAGGAAATATTAGCACTGAATTTTTTTTAGATTCCTCAGCTATTTCCTTTGTGCTTTCTGACACGCCGGAGCACTCTGTGCACCCAACTGAAACGCAGTGCTGAGTGACCAAAAAGAAACGACTCAGCTTCTCCACCCAAACCCAATCTAAACCTTACCAAAAAGTTGAACCTTTACTTCCTTAAATTTTATTTTAGGAAAAATACAGACTGAAAACGGATTACCTGTACAGCCTTTATTTGAATCAGAAAATAAAGCACGAGGCTTCTGTATAACAGGAGTTCCCAAGTATGAGCAGGCATCACTTTGAACTCACTGCAGTCTGGCACAGGGCTGGTCACTGCGCTCTCCCCAGTAAAACAGGAAGCAATAGTCAGCAGCCTTATGAAGCACAGTGGGACACACAGCCCACGTGGAGGTGTGCTGTGATAAACCTCCCTGCCTCTTACCAGTTTGACTAAGCCAGGTTTAGGTGTCAAACCACCTAAAAAGGACAGGGAACAATGGCATTTTGGTCCACGATTGGCTTTCCTTCATGAAGCTGGCAAAGAAAAAAAATATGTAGATTGAATCTGGAATCTTTCCAGCTATCAAGCTCTAAATATTTTAAGATGAGCTGAAACAGAATCTTGCTGCCACAGATGAGGAAAAGCCATTAAATAGCTGAGCCTGACAGTTGCAGTAAGAGTACAAGCCCCTGTGCATCCTGAATTCAGGACAGAAGTAATCTTGTGTTCCAGTACTGCTGACACTAGAAAAGCCAACCGGGAGCAAACAACAAACATAACATCCAGAACAAAAACCTCCAGTGCCATTCTTAACAGCATAAACATATATCTACATTTTTGATTTCAAACAGTTTATTGGAGCTTCTTCATTAGGCTGTAATGCACAACTGTATTACAGAGACTGAAAATATACACAGCACCATTACTTCCTCAGCATCACCAGTTAAAGATCAACAGGCATCTCCCTCTGAAACTATAAACATGCACTGCACCACCTTCTAACAAGTCTTAGTTCAGTGAAAGTACCTCATAACTAAGCCTTCTGAAGAACAGGGAACTTTGAAAATAGTTTATAGACGTTGCCCTTGAAAAAAAAATAACATTTTCAAACAGTTAACTAAGGGTCTGTACCATCAACAATGCCTACTTCCCTTCTTAAACAAGGAATGATCATCAAACCACCTTGCGGCTTTTCAGCAGCTGATGAATGGACTCAGGTAACATCTGCTGCACGTCGACCATTCCTGTGTCTGTTCTGCAGGTCTGCACACAGAACAGCAGCTCTGCACAAGTGCTTTACATACACTGGTTTAGAAAAGTAAGACCAAAGCTGCTTCAGGTTTATGTTAGGGAGACACGAAATAGCACCTCTGTGCTTCAGCCCAGTGCCACAGCCTGCTTTGCCTCTCAGCTCCTCCAAAAACTTTTTTCAGACTAGTTGCACAAAAGAAATTCCACCTTCTGCACTGCCTGGTCCCCCTTGCAGCAAAGGGCTCTGCTGTGCCCGAGCACCAGAGCCATCAGAACTTACACAGAATACTTTGAAATTCCTTAAAATACGAACTCATCACTATTAGTGGTTTCTTAACAAGCTCAGATGAAAAACAACGAAGAATACAAAGCCAGTGCTTGCAGCCAGCACTTCTTTGGGTCTGCAGTTCTGTATAGATTTCAAATGCCACAGAGAGAAGCAACAGGAGGAGGGAAGAGCTGCTTTAACGCGATGCCTTTCAATGAAAGTTAAGAAGGGAACATTCCTAATGGCATTCAGTTTTTATACAAGCTTTCTTAACTGAAAGTAATCATATCTCAAACTACACATGGGGACACTAAACCATAACCTAACCCACAAGGGGCTTCTTCCATTATAGTATATCATAACTGTTTAAGTTGCCACACATTTATACTAGATTAATATCTTTATTCTGACAGTCTTTAAAACAGCCTAGATTTACCTGGTTAGGCAGTGAGGTTTCTTTGCTAAATGTAGAAGAGCCTTTTCTGTGATTTCACCACTGCATCAGCCTTCCCATGACTTCAGTTGTAACACATTAAAAAACACTATAAAATTACAGTACATAAAATTGAACGTGAACATTTCCAAAGGAGAAAAAAGACCATTTTATTTTACAAATTCCTGGATACATCTGAAATAAGAGAACTTCACTAAAACACAGCCCAGCCTCTTGGTGCTACAGCAGTCTAATTCCATCCAGACCTCTGAAAGTTTTGAAAAATGTATTCATAACTACTATATATGAAACATCTTAACTGAATTTGAATGCACTGTACAAGAAATGGGATCTAATCTCACAAGTACAGTCAATTGCTTCTTTCTGCACCAGCTGAAACCTTCAAGCAGCCTTCAAGGGTGGCTCAACACAGAGTGCTGCAGTAACTGAAGTGTCAGAATTGAGCGCAGATGGGCAAAACTGGCACTAGCTTGGAAAAATGCATTCAGTCAGTCAGCCCTTGGTTAATTCATAAAACTGTGCTTGCCATTCATTGTAGGCCCAGAGAATCATGCACACAAAAGCAGATTTTGGTTAAAGCATCGTTTATAACAATAAACAAGAGTAGACAAGAACAAACTGGTTTGCACTGATTTTGGTTGTTTTCAGTACGATTAGCATTCTCTCACTTTGTTGTTCATCTGTCCTAAAATGAATGAAAAGATTGGGTGTAAATTTTGGTGAAAGATGGTTACATTTTCTTTCTCTGTAAAAGAAGGAATAAACCTTGAGAACATTTGTCCTCTCCCCCGCAGAAAACAAAACAGAACAACTCACAACTCAAAACAAACACAACTCCCCTTCCCTACTCAAATCAGATGAAAACATCATACAGCATTCTGGCTCCCTCAGTGCTGAATCGAAAGGTCCTGCAAGTAGCAGGGCAGACACAGAATGCAAAGGCTCAAAAATGCATCATCATCACTAAAATGACACGCACTATATTCAGCACATTTTGATTAATTATAAATTTAATTTTCAAATGAGCGATCAAAGACATAACAAGTCGATAGCTCAATAAGCACGTGATTACCCAGTAATGACACAGAAGTAAGCAGCTACAAGAAGCATGGCAGTACCACCACCGACTCAGAATTCACTTAGCAGCAGAAAGCTGTCCCTTGAGGATTCTTTTGAGAACAGACACTTTTCCACCCTGAAGATCGCTGCCAGGCGAGGCAGAGAAATGCATTAAAAAGAAACCAAATTGAGACCCCTGAGCTGAGATTAATAAATGAGTGCAAAAACTTCTTGTAAAAAGTAGACATTAACATCTCATGCTTGTCTCACTGCTTCCTTCATTTACTAGTTGATGCACCGTAAAAAAAAAAAAAAAATTGGACTGGTTAAAGAGAAGCACTCAATAAACTGATTAAAATATTGCAAATAGAGCCCATCATCAAAACTACCCAGCGACCACAACAGTCAAAACTGCATTCGATGTAGATTGTCCCTGCAACTCCAATATTATAGCATCTCAAAAGCCAGAGCAGCTTCCTTCCTGTCAGGAGGATTCCTCCCACATACCTTTCTGCAATTATTCCATAAAATGTGCAGAAAAATGCTTCTGTTTAAAAAGCTCAAGTTCTTAACTCTTAACAGATGTTGGCAAGCCCAGTTCCACAATATACATAACAAAGCAAACGACAAAGCCTTGGGCCTTTAACACCAGTACACAAAGAAACATATTCTAGCAATACTGGGAAAATAATCAGTACCATGCCTTTAAAGCCTATGGAGAAAATGATCTATGATTCAAGATAAGGCGGTGTGTGGGGGGACACATTGGCCAACTATGCCTAAAACATGAAAAATCTGTATCATTTTAAAGTCAATAGACAAAACTTTTTTTCCTTAAATAAATTTCATTCGGAGCAGTTTTTAAATAACGTAAAAAGAAGAGCAGCTTATTTCCATACAGCTAAGCTGCCGTCTCTCCGCAGGCTGTCCGAATCCAAGGGTCACCATCAGGGACACACGGCTCAGGCAGGTGAAAAAACCCAGGGCTCGGAACCAGCGCCATGCGTTGGCCCAGAGCTGGGCTGAGCCCTCAGAGAAGTGCCTTTGGTGCCACGAGGGACGCGCTCACGGCACGGCCAGATGAGACACAACAGAAACCGGCCGCTCAGACTCAACCCGGCTCCCACTTACGTGTCAGGAAAGCATCCCGGGAGTAAAAACGCCAAGCTTAAGCAGCAGGCTTAGCCTCGCTGCGAAGTCACGCCACCTAATCCCAGTAAGCAGTTCCTTCATGCGGATCACAGACACAAAGTCCAAGGCCCACAGATCTCTCCTGCTTCCATTCAGAAAACCCTTCTCCCAGCTGCCGGCGCCGGCTTTCATAAACAGAAGCAAATATCCGTCACCGCCTCAGCTCGGGGAGCTGCTCCATCCCGCAGAACAGCTCCCAGCGCTGGGGGTGAAATTTCACACCCACATTCACCGTTAAGCGATGGGGAAAAGGCAGAGTCGCCCGAGCAGCTCTCCAGCCGCCCTCCTTACGCTCGTTTTCGAGGCTTTGCTCCTCTCCGCCGAGCAAGAAGGCGAAAAGCAAAGAGACGGAACCCGCGCTGGCATCCACAAAAGACGAGCACGCTTCTGGGAGCGGGGAGAGCGGAGCCGAGGCAGAAGCGGCACCTCGGCCCGCCGGCTCCCCCAGGCAGCGGCTGAGGCGCCCCAGGCCGAGGCCGGGCCCGGAGCCCCGCTCGGCTCCCGGACGCGGCTCCGCCCAGCCCCGCGGACCCGCACGAGGGGTGCCGGGCCGCGCTCCGCCGCCGTGAGAGCCGGGGCCGAGCAGAGGGGCCTCGGCGGCGGGCGGCGCTCCCCACGGCCGCCCCCCGCCCCGGGCCCGCGGCCCTCCCCCGCCGTTCCCCGCCCCCGGGCCCCCGACCCCCGCGCCGCCGCCGCCGCCCCCCGGAGCCGCCCCGCTACCTGCTCGTCGAAGCGGTTCACCACGGCCTGCACCCACTCCACCGGCTTGTGGGCCGCCATGTCCCCCCGCCCGCCCGGCCGCGGCGGGGGGCGGATCCCCGCGGGGGGGGGGGAGGGGGGAGCGGCAGCAGAGCGGCGGGGCGAGGGGAGCTCCGCGTATCCCTGACGCGCTCCGGGACCCTCAGCTCCCCGCGGCCATCAGCGCGCAGGGCCCGCCATGACACCACACCGGAAGCGGGAGCCCGGGCCGCCCCCGCCCGCCGAGCAGCAGCGCCTCGGCCGCCGCGCCAGGGGGAGCGCCGACACACGGCGGCGGCGGGCGGCGCCTGCGCGGCCCCCGGGACCTCCGCGCCTGCGCCCAGACCGCGCCTGCGCCGTGGGTCGGGCCGGCCGAGCGCCGAGGGGCGGCGCGGGGCGGGGCGGCGGCGGCCGCGCCTTCGGCGTGGGGCGGAGGCGGCGCGCGGCTCGGCTGTGTGCTGCTGGCGGGTTGCGTGCGGGCTGGGGAGCGTAGCTGGTGCTGCTGTGAAGAACGCGGAAAGGCGCTTTGGTAAATCAGCTGGTGGCGGAGTAACGGCTCCTCGCTGCGCGCGCTGTCGTCTCGCTCCGCTCGCTCCCGCTGATTCGGCGGCGGTACAAATAAATGCGCAAACTGCGGTGGGACCTCCCGAGTGAGAGTTCGCGTTGGCCGGCGCGTAGGGAAGAACCGAGGGCTGAAAAATAAAACTGAAATCTGGGTGCTGAAGCAAAGAAATTTTCCATTTGGCCAAAGCGGAAGAAAATCTCAAAACGGGTTTTCGAAACCGACAGCGCGAACGGCACAGAGCGAGGCGGGGGGCGGCGGCGCTGCCGGCTCCTCATCAGACACCGCCGTGTGCGACAGCGGGGAGCGGTTCCTCGGTGTGCGCTGCAGCCGTCAGCAGCGACACATCTCAGAAAGATTTCTGAAACTGAAGGTTGAATTCTGTTCTAGAAAATACTTTTGCTGAATTTGTTATATATATTTATGCCCAAATCAAACCGACGCGATATGTGTGCATCCTTGCTAAGTATCAAAGCGTCCCATAGCAGCGAGGAAGGAATGACGTCCACCTGAGGCGACACAGCCACGATCTTCATAGGGATCTCTGCACCCTGCCGAAATCAAAATAATGACTAACTGGGGGGCAGAAAGGCTTCAGCTGACTGATACTCGTGAAAAACATATCTCAAAAAGACAAAAAAAATTAGAGGTGATAAGATTATGTGAGACGGAGGCATCTTGGGAACTCTCAACTTCAGTAGAAAAAGACTTCCCCTCAGAATCAACTAAACCAAACAAACAGTGCTTCTTCCTGTTTCTCAGGGTGTTTTTCCCAAAGCAAATCTGTTCCCTAAAAGCAAACATGACTTGCTGCAGCCTTCCCAGATCCTGGGGAGGAGGGGTGTTTCAGAGGCTGGCTGGTGATGCTGGAAATCCTCAGTGCTTCCCTCAAACTCTTTGGAAATTTCCAGCCAGTATTTGGTCACAATCACTCTTCCACAATGTTCTGCTTCCTTTTATTTTTTTTTTCCTTTCCTTTCTAGATTCAGTACAAAGTGCTTCAAATCACATTATCCTAAAATCCCTATCCTAGAAAAAAGCACAGCATCTCTACTGTTAATTTTGGGGTAGCACTTTGCCTGCTGGACACATGAAAAGCAGCATGATTTTGTCTTCCAGCAGGCAGACACGTGGCAATTTATGACTGCTAGGTACAAATTGTTTGAAGAGAAATCATTGCAAGGTCCTTAGCTCCAGATAGATTCTGAGTTGTGGTCCCATTTCTCAGCAGCTTTTGGCATTCTGGTGCTTCTTGATTATTTTGGTAAGAGTTTTTTTTTTTAAGACACTTTAGTTTAATACACTTTCTTTAGCTTGTATGTAAACTCAAATAAGAAATTACAGCCTAACTCATCCACAAAAATACCCCACTGTTTTGTCAGGCTTTAAAGTGAATGTTGACGGTTTTTCCTCGCTAAAAATTTCTTTTTCTGGCTGTCAAAAGTGACAATGGTGATAGGGTCACACGTAAGAGGAAAGTCCCCACTTCATCCTCTGCCGCCTCTCGGCACAGGCTTTGGCCTCAGAAAACCTAAAGTGCCAAGCAGCTAAGCAAGAGCTGCAAATCTATCTACGTGGGAACAGTTCCAGACAGTCACGATTCTAGTTAAGTCAAGAAATGCCCCTTGAATCACTTCCTTGGAGGTATTCTGGCACTTCTGCTTTTTGCCTAACTGAGAGGATGGGGATTCAGATGAGCAAACCAAGGCATGCAGAGAAAACAACCTGGCCAGATCTGCCTTCCCCTGTAAGTCACATCTGAACTCAGTTCTTGATGGAGAGGTTGTCATTTTAGAGGAAATGGGCCAACTCTGGGGCCAATGGCAAAAATATTTTCCTACTCCTTTTAAGCACAGTTTGTTAAAAAAACAAACAAATTTCAGTTAAATGTGGAAGAAAGGCAGGAAGAAAAGGATCTGCCAAGATTTTGGTAAAAGGTGACAATGTCTCTAAGCTACAAACTCAGCAAACACGGATTTTCATCTAAGAGCTGGCAGGCCCCCAACGAAAGCTGCACAGCCTGTCCGGCAGTGCTGCCAGTTCTATCCCCATTGAGATGCTGGTTTTCACCTCGCAGGAGGACGTTGCTCCAACAGATTTGTCCATTAGAGGGCATTATAGGCCACTAAAACCCCTGAAGTTCCAAGTGTAGGAAAATATCCGTATTTATTTTCATTGGATAAAAGAATGGTGGGTTTGTATTCTTTCCATGACATTTACCTTATTATCTCATCTGAAATGTGTTGTAGAGATTTCAAAATGCAAAGAAACTCTCTCTGGTGGATTAAACCATGGATTTTATTCTGTATATTGTGCTTTCCAATTTCTCTCTGGCTGCAATAGGATCTGTTAAATCTGAGGAGAGAAAGCAAATGAACTAACTATCTCAATGGTAATCACAGAATAATGGATTATAATTTAGAGAAATTAGAGGTTGGACACAGAATATTCATACTAGAATTTTTACAACAGATCATTATGGGATAATTAAAACTGAAGCACATTATTATACAGTAAACCTATGCTGCTGGCCACCAGTAGCTACTGTTGCCCTCAACATGGACCTGACCCTACAGGGAGCTGGGCACTCATTAACCTACTTTGCAGATGTGGTCTTTTTTCACTCAGTCTTGCAGCACTGCAGCTCCACAAATTTCTTAAATATCATCACATGAATTAAAAGCAACAGTGAAACACAGAAGTCACTTCTGCCTTACTTGCAGCACTAATAGAAATTGAGAAACAAGAAGAAAACATTCCTAAGCTGCAAAGCACAGGGAAAAATGCCAAGCTCTTTAGAGAGTATGTAGTAGGACAGGAAAAGCCAGCTAAAAAAAAAAAAAGAGAGAGAGAGAGAGAGAGAGAGAAGGCAAGAGGAAAAAATACTTCTTCCCAGCTCAGCAAGAAAGGAAAGGGAAGGGAAGTGAAGGGAAAGGGGAGAGGGGGTCTTTGCAGTGCAATATGGACCGCTCCTAAAACCTAGATCCTTTATGTAAGGTGCTGCGCAAATACAGATTAAAATGAAACCCCTTCTTTGCAGCCTTAACTGATGAAAGGTAAAAGTCAAAAGGATAAACAGAGCCCAGGGAGCAGCGGACTGAATAACTCCGTTGTCACAGCAAGGCAGCACAGCCCTTAGCAGTGCCCATGCCCACCCTGTGGGAGAACTGCAGCTCATCAGAACCTCAGAGAACAGCTTAAATGTCTCTAGGAGAACATAACCTTGCTGATTAGCAGTTTAAGTGAGGATAAACACTAATTAGTAGCTTCTAATTTAGATGATATAGCACAAAAAGAGAGTTTACCTACTTTTATTTACAACTATCTTCAAGATCTACTCTCACATTATCTTATTACTGCACCAGCAAACTTTACTTTTCTGGAGTGAGTGCATCCCTGTCCCACCATTGTCACCGGTGTCCAAATGCCCTGGATTAAAACTGCCTCAAGTTTGCCTATGAGGACCGCTATCAGCCTTCTAATTGCACTGTAAGCTGAGCCTGATGACAGATGATGTTTACACCACATGATGTTGTTTCAGTGCACCTGATGCTACAGCATTACATCTTTAATGCTGTCATCTTCCGTTTGTGTGAGTACGAAGCGCTCGAACCCTCAGAGCACAGGATGTGTGACTGAAGAGCAGAGCTTACAGCCTAAATGCTACAAAGTGTATTTCTAACATAGTGTCGCTAAATAAGGATGCGTATGTATTTCCTGCTCATGTCAGGATATAGACTTAAGCTTCAGGTCTTGCAAAAAACCTCTCTTTCTTGTATCTTTTTTTAAGAGCAACCTTCTCCCACCAAAACTCTAGTGACCAGGTGTGCACGGCAGCAGAGGGGCAGCAGCATACAGCTGCTGAGATGAAACGTTCAGCTGCAATTAATGTGCTCTGCAGCAGCAGATCCATCTGCAGGTCTGAGCACGTACACCTCACCTCCCCGTGTGTGGTCACCCAAATGGCACCTGGGAAAAAGGTAAATTATGCTCCCCAAATCCTGCTTTGTCTCAGTGAGGAACACACTGCTACTGTCACAACTTTGTTACTACGCATTTTCTATACAATTTGTGACGTCCAGGGAGTCATAATGAACAGGTAACAAGAAATCTCATCAGACTCCTCTGGGAAACAAAGACAATACAAAACAGTTACTAGGTAAACATGAAGTACAGGCTGCCCACTATGCTGCTTGCATGAGATACTTATCACATGTTAACTTCTGGGTTTTCAGTACTAATGGCAAGACTCAGCTTTTACTTTCCGTGCTATGGAGCTGCTGGAATAATGGAGCACATAATTACATCCAGTCACTCTTCAGTACTCAGATTACAAAACCAGACTTCTGTGCCAGGCCTTCAGGAAGCAAGATGTGGAAGGAATTACACAAATAACCTGCAATTACATTAATGCAGAGAGCGGGACCTTCCCTTAAAAGCCATCAGGCTCACTGATGTGACCACATCTGGCTGATCCCAGGGCCAGGCACGGCGCTTTGGTGGAGAAAAAAGCAATGAAGGAAGCAAATTACAACAGCAGTGCTGGTGCCTCTGTGTGCAGGTCTGCTCAGAACCAAATGCGATGAAACAAAACCTTCAGCATGTAGGCATCTACAAAGCATAAATGTGCCTGCACTACTGTGGTTTATTCCTCTAATTTCAGCAATGAGCTGTGCTCACCCAGGGCCCTTCTACGTAGTTATAGCTCTACCTGCAATAGGAGTTGTTTGTGTATATATATTTATATCTGCTTTTGTTTCCTGAACTGTTTTACTCAATCACTGCAAACTGTTTGCAGGCCAGTGCTCAGATCTGTACGGATCCAGCTAAACTGTCAGATCACATCACATGCATTATTCTGAATGTGCCCACACAGAGATATCCTGCACTCTGATCTGCAGATGTGTTTGTGGGAATTTCCCCAAAAGCAGTGAGGTATACACGTTCCTTCAAAACAAATGCTGCTTTTGTTTGCCTACATATCTGTCCTTACACTGAGCAAACACAGGCATGCATTCTATAATCTAAGAGGCTGCACTGTAGATAGGCTTGTTCCCATTTCTCCTTTTGTTCTTATACCTATTTCCAAACATTTTTAACAGGCCATCAAAAATGGGAGCTAGGAGAGACTTTAAAAAATTCTCTTGTCCAACCTCCAGCAGCAGAGAACCTCCATTTCTCCCGAACTTCACCCTTTCTGTAACCCTCTGCACATTTCCTGCAGCAACAGGCCTGGACACAATCCAGCCCAACATTTCCAGGCTCAGATCCCTACCAGCTCCGGCTCACCTCTGGTCTGTGAGCAAACATGCTTTATCAGTAAGCAACCTGCTCTTTCCCAACCCAACTGCAGCAGGAATGCAGCCTACTCCATTTCCAGGCAGAAGCTGTCAGACACAACCTTATCATTCCCCAGTAGGGTGACTTTTTCTGCTCTTATTAATTTATCGATCTGCTTTGCAAAATGTAGGTATTCAATTGTTTCATTTTTCCTATTAAATTCAACTTGCTTTCTATAAATTTAATTTACGGAAAATGTATTGGATTTGACAAGGACACTCTTCATGTGATTGATTTTCCCTCTGCTTGCACAATCCTGCTCATCCAGTGCCAGAACACAGACTTCATCAAAAGCAAAAAAATATTCTTCTTGTTGTAAACACATTCAGCAGTTTATTGCTGATTGCAATTTAGGTCAGCATGTATCACTGTACACTCTTCTATTTATAGTTTTTAATTTTTAAAAAGTGATGCTTTTTTGTATCTACACAAACGTGTTTGGAACTGGCACCATTCAGAATATTCCCTGCTATCTCATTATCACACTCACAGCCAGCCAGGACACAGCCCTCCTTTCGACTGCTACGTGACTGCTTTGGCATTCCTCTGGTCTCACATCAGCTTCCCAACCTCAGCCCTTTTGGGCCCATTCCTCACCACAAAATAATTCAGTATTCAAATGCAGTATTTTGCAATTCTCTTAACAGTTAGTATCCTTATCTCAAAGCATTCTGTTACTGCTCCCAAACTGGGCGGTTTTATTTAAGTTTTGTTTAAGGCTGGACTTATTGAGTTGCTCACATTCACCTGGGAAGCATGTAGCAATGTCAGGAATAGTATTCTGACTGCATCCCATGCTTTGGCCAGAAGGTCTTCTATGCTGTTCAATTTTAATGAAATAATTAGAACAATGTTTATAACCCTGGTTATAATGACAGACTCAGTGTTTTGCACCTGTAAACAATCACATGTAACTGTAGACCAGAGTGCAGGAATTTAAGCCAAAAGAATGGAAAAGTGCTCAGTAACATTTTTCCCTGTGCACTGGAACAGAAAGTCACTGCAAATCCACCAGGACAGCACAGCACTGTGCTCCTCTGCAAGAAGCCATCATCTGCAAGGAGCCTTCGAGCTCTGAGGCTACAAAAGTCAACCACAGAGAAAGCAACCAGGCACAGAAAGCCAGCACACTGTCTGAAGGGCTTGTGAGAAAAGGAGAGCAAACTGCTGCTCAGCAGAGGTCAGAGACAGCTGAGGTTGTGTTGGCATATATCAGGTGCAGACACAGCAGACCCAACAGAGACTGCCTTGCCCTGTCTGCAGTACAAGGACCCTCTCTCACTGTCACAGCTTAGGGCAGCTCAAGTTCACACCTCTCCACATGACCTTCAGCCATCTGAGATAACAGCTCTTGTCGCTTCAGTGGGTAAATTTAGCACAGATGTCCCTGAAAGTGCTCCCTCACAAGGTGCAACACCCAGGGCCAGCGTACAAAGAAGGAATAATTCAAAAGTTTAAGTGAATAAACCCGGGGCTCTGTGAAGCTACCCATGGTGAAAGCGTCCAGTTCACTACACACAGAAAAGCCATCTGCTCTATTTATTGTAACAAAAAGATGTGGTCTAAAAATGATACAATCCCTAAGAGACCAAAAGAATGCTGAGAAAAAAAAAAAACCAACAATCTCATCTCTCTGATATTCCATCTGTGCACTTTTTCCCCACAGTGTGCCTTTAGCAGGCCTCTACAGATTAACCCCTTAGATGCCAGATGCATCAACTTACAACCATCTCCGGAAAACTAATCTAACAGCTAAGCAACAGAGCAATGGGGGAAATGGCAGCTTGGAAGTACAACGTGGAGGCAGCCTCACCCCGTGTGTGAGGTGACTGCGGGAAGTCAGATGTTGCTCCTGGTGCTCCACAATGACCCTGAGAAATGGCCTCGTCTCCCGACTCCCCTGCCAGCCAGTTTGTCTCTGTTTAGAATGCAGGCTCCTCAGGGCCAGCAGTCCTGTTCCAAGCAGCTGAGCTGTGCCAATATCACTTGTAGACATCAGGCAAAGAACAACACGTACATGAGATGAAATAGCCAAAACTGTGCCAGCCACAGCAGGGTGGCAACAAGGGTGGCAGGGAGAGACTGAGATGGGCAAAGATTAGAATTGCCTAGAATTGTTAATATTTATAGTATACGAGTATGTGAAATCATAAAGCCTGGTACACAAAGTCTCACACACTGCCACAAGTTTCTTGCAGGGCTGTGGTGTGTTTTCATGTATCAGTTTTTTGAGCCCTGTAGCTGGTGGGGCTGTTACCTGGACCACCTTCACTTTCTGCTGAAATTTACTTGTATTTGATCACCACTTGGAAGATCTGTCAACCTTGGGAAGTAGGTTACTTTCACCTACATGTCTTCAAGGAACAAGAAATTTTCTATCCAGTTCACAAATGCTCTGAGTATACAACTCTCAGAACTCCTAAAAATACCTTTTTGCTACGTTTGATACATTTTCTCAAGGGTCAATTAATCCATTCTTGCGACACATTTTTCCCCATAAGGAAGATCATGACTGGGGCCTGCACAGCTGAGCCTCTGCACCTCGCAGAGGAGCCAGGCAGGAGCCCAGAGCAGGCTGTGCCCACAGCCAAGACTGAGGCAACCGCACAGCCTTTTGGGGGCACCTGGATTTTCCCCTATTCCCCAGGCCTTCCACACCCACAGTCAGAGCTTTCCAGGGTACGCGGTGGCAGTGAGGGCAGCTCTCTGTCCTGGGATGCTGACAGCATTTCTCTCTTTGGCCAACACAGTGTTCAGCTGCTCACCATTCTCTCTGCTGCAATCCCTTTTTCTCTTCAGCCCACGCTGCCCTCTTCCTCCATTCTGAGTTTTTCTTTCACCTTTTCTCCTCCTTCTACAAACTAACGCTGAACTTTCTCCAACCCAAGGAGACAACTCAAAACAAACAGCAGATTGTGAATTATTAACAATGTGGACTATAAATAGTGTATTTTAATGACAGTTAGACCTCCCAGATGCATGCAGTACTGCACAGATCAGCCATCTTGACGTTCCTGTCACTGCCCATAACTGTCCCCTCAGCTGCCATTTGCCAGCGGTTCTCCACAAAACAGCAACTGAAGAGGAGGGACACGGGCCTGGCCATGGGCTCTTCTAGGACTTTGCTGTCATAATTGACTGTGCTGAGCTGGCTCCCAGAGGTTGGTCTGTACAACCCAAACAACCACAGATAACAGAAACATAACCTTGCTGGTCCCCAAACAGAAGATCTTTATTTGGATGGCTTGCACAAACTGAATGGGGACCTGCATATTAAGCACAGCATGAATAGAAACTGTGATCAATATTCACTTCTGATCTGTACCAGGATTCATTAACTGGAATGAACAGCCTTTCTGAGGTGGAAGCCTTTCAGCAGAAAGCCATAGCAATGGAAATGAAACAGAGCAAGCACTCCACCGACAGACCTGCAAGTGCCTAGAAGGCAGAAAATGCAGGAAGCAGACAATGCAGGAAGCAGACAATGCAGGAAGCAGACACCTGGGCTCATTCTACAAATTCCAGGCAGTGTATGTATAAGACCCAATTTATATAAGAGCATCATGGTCCCTTGTTTGGGATACACATAACCTAATAGAAAGTGACTGAGTCAAAACAACTCCCTCAAAGCTGACTGAAAAATACAAATCATACAAATTAGTTAAAAATTTCAGAGAAAAGATTAAGCACATGCAATGTGTTAAAGTAGATTCGTCAAGTCAGTACACAAGAATGTTGAATCAGTAGATCCTGGTGCCTTACAGCTGGGGAAAAGCCCTGTAACCTGGCTCTTAGGAAGTACTTCAGGCAAGCAGAAAACAAAAATCCTCTTTCATTTGTAACTGCTTATAACAATGCGTGGAGTCTCAATGGAGTTAGATGGCACTGAGCTTATTAGCTTCCCAGCTGAACAGCGCTGAGCAGACTTGGCAGCTGCATCCACAAGGGAGGATAATGGAAAACACATAAATCAGCCTTGAGTCATCCGCACAGTCCTGCAGGCCCTTGCTACATGTGACTGTGTGGGGTATGCGCTGGTGCCACCCTTGATTCCACAGTTATGCCTCACCAGTAGCCCACGGCAAAAACCATCTGAAAAGCCATCCACTTACATGGCAATAACTACAGCAAGGGCTCTGAGAATGGGAAGTGTGATTTTTTTCTCTGAGTTTTGACTGATTTTTAGAACAAGACTTTTTACCAGCTATAATGGTTAAGTCAGCATCATGCAGACAGAACTCAGCTTTCTGCCTCTTCTGTCCAGGCTCCAAACACGAGATAAAAGCCCTGCCAGCCGGGTGTGAAGAGAGATGTTGGTAATGTCTCCAGGACAGTCTGTGACACCAAACAATTTCCAATAAACTTGCAAAAATCTGGGAATTTACCTATCACAATTTGTGTCCAAAAGGCAGATTGGAAAGCTCGAAGACTGGCAGCTGGACTCGAGAGCTGTGATGGCTGAACAACAGAGCAACTGCTGGAAAGCCTCACTGCTAGAAGGTGCCTTACAGCAGACTATCCTCTATTCCTGTGTTATACAAAGACCATGCTAAACAAGCTAATCATCTCTTCAGGGCCTCAAATCTATTACACAACTGAACAGAAGGCACGCTGAAGAAGAAAGACAAACTACTGAAGTAGTCTTTACAAGAATATCAAAGCTTACAGAAATAATGAATTGGCACACACTTTGCTTCTTTTTAAAAAGCAAGAAAGTCAGTATCATGGCAACACTCCCACAAAGCCGTGTAATCTGACTGCTATCTTCCCAGGCTGTAACAGCCCCCAAGGTAAGCAAACAGAACCCAGCCTTACTCCGGCTGTAGGTGAGGCTCAGGCCCTGAGGAGAAACCTCATGACATGAATCGCTTCAGCCATGAGAGGATCCAGTTCAAACATTCTACACTTATGAGTAACTCCAAAGCAACTCTTTGCAATATCCACTGGCTACCAATCTGCCTTCCTGTGCAAAGCTGGTGAGAGTTTTTCCTTCTGCAGCCAACAAAGGACTGATGGAGCAGGAGCTGCATGGTGCCGCTAGGGAGTACAGTGCAAGCTGGTGTTACAGTGAGTAGAGAGAGCAGCAGACAGACATTGAAACAAAACCACACCGAGACTGAGATGGCCTCAGAGTCACCCAGTAGTTCATGGACAACCCTATCAATCTTAACTGTAAATTAAAAACTTAAGCATAAAACCAGATCTTGCTGGATCTAGACACTGAACTGTTCTACAAAGAAAAGTCGGGAAAGCAGGAACCTTCCCAGCATTTTCCAGCCTCTGGTCAGTGAAGATGGAATCAGGTGCACACATCAGTACGGTACGCAGACTGCAATGCACTCATACAAGCGTTTACATACTTCTTTGTTTACAGGTTGCCTCGCAGTCCCATGGTCACAAATATCAAGCATGCCACAATTTGTCTTAAAAGATAACAAGACATCTGCCATGTGAGGCACTGAGTCACCAGATGCTGGCCGGGCAGCAGATCCACGCAGGAATGTTTCTGACCCCACATGGAGGCCCTACAGCCCATCCACCAGCACCCCATGTAACAGGGCCATCTGGCTGCAACAGGTTCCCCCGTGATCCTCCCAGCAGGGAGAGCCCCATCTTAGGAGGAACCACGGCCAGGTTTGGTCCATTTCTGCAGCGAGGGTGCGGTATTTTTTGGCGGAGGTGGGACTGAAAGCCGCTGCTAAAGCGGGAAGGTGCAGGAAACCGCACTGCCTTGCTGAAGCAACGCCACGCGCTCTTTTTTGCCCACATATAATGTGAACACAGCCAGGGGACTTTCGGGGCTGTGACACCTCTAGGAAGGTGCGCTGGCTTCTGCAAGGCGCAGGGTCGAGCTCTGCGAGAGCCAAGGCGGTTCGGGATCCAAGAGGAGCCCGGCCGGCGGGGCCGGGGCGCTGCAAAAACCCAACGGCCGGTGAAAGCGCAGAGCTCGCGGCCGGGGACCCCGCACGGAGCGAGGAGGGCCGGAGGGAGGGAAGGAGGGACGGCAGGCAGGCAGGCAGGACGATGAGCGCCCGCCGCCCGCCCCTCCCGCGGGGCGAGGCCGCCGCTCCCCGCCCGCACGACTCCCCGCGCGCCGCCGCCATTTTGTCTCAGTGCCTGCGTCCCCGGCGAGCGGCGGTCGCTGTGCTGCGTTGCGCCCGGCCGCAGGTTTCCGCGCCCGAGCCGGTCCGAAGGGCGGCCCCGTAGATGGCCAGCTTTCCCCTGAGTGTTAACGAGAAGCTCATCGGTGAGACGGCGCGGTCGGTCGGTCGGGGCGGCTCTGCTCGGGCTGAGAGGGCTGGGCGGCCTCACCGGGAGCTGCTCCCGGACCCGCGGCTGCCGCTCGGCGCTCCCGGCCCCGGGCGCGGAGCGGCTGCGCCGTGTTGGGGCCGCGCGGTCGGGCCGCGTCGGGGAAACAGAACGCCTTTGTCCGCGGGTTTCGGAACGGGACGGCGGCTTTCAGCGGTCCGAAACGCACTGTTGTTTCCGACGGGCTTCTTTTGGCCGCTTCTGCCATTCGTGGGCAGGACTCCGCGGGGCCAACACGGCTTCTTCCCTGAGCTGCGGAGCAGTCGGGCGGGCTGGAGCGCGGTGCAGCAGTGCTGCCGTGGCAGCCGGCCTCTGCTGCAGCGCAGGCGAAACGAAAGTCGGCCGCTTCTCTTGTGACAGTGGGACCCCCCGCAGCTGCTTTACAAGCGATGAACCAGAAAGCGATTGAGTAACATGCTGCCTGGTTCCTCGTAGCATCTTAAAATACGCTTAACTAATTTTGAAATGGAATTTCCTCTTTGTCTCTCTTTTCAGCACGGTCGCGGGCTGTTGGAGAACTCTTGGCCCCCACTTCTCCTTTCGACAAGAAGTGCGGACGTGAGAACTGGACTGTTGCGTTTGCTCCCGATGGATCCTACTTCGCTTGGTCGCAAGGACATCGTATAGTGAAGCTGGTCCCCTGGTCCCAGTGCCTTACTAACTTGTAAGATAAAGCTGTGTGGCTTTCAGTTAGCCCGAAGAACTTCAGGATTTCAAAATAGGAGATAACTCTTCATAGAGTTCCTCTTGTATTCTTTTGTTTTGCAGCTTGTTGCACGGCACAAAGAATGTTGCAAATTCTGCCAGTACAAGGCTTTCAAGACAGAACAGTGAGGGCAGTCAGAGAAATAAGCCCTGTGAACATATAATAGACTGCGGTGATATTGTCTGGAGTCTTGCTTTTGGGTCTTCAGTGCCCGAGAAGCAGAGTCGCTGTGTGAATATAGAATGGCATCGTTTCAAATTTGGGCAGGACCAGCTTCTGCTTGCAACAGGCCTGAACAACGGGCGCATCAAGATCTGGGATGTGTATACAGGTAGGGTGGGGGAGGGGAAGCTGGCATTTCAGTGGCACTTTATGTGGTATTAACATCGTTGATACAAGAATGAATAGTTTGCAGAATTTTGATTGGGAATTGAACATTCAATACAAATTGATCTAAAAAAGAAATCATGGGTTGCAACTGGAAACATACTGCACTGGGAGAGGAAGGAACAGACTCAGGTTGTGCTTTGAGATGTAAGTGATGGGAGAAGAGGCCTTGGTGCTGCGGAATGGTTACGTACGTGAGGGACTTTATGCACATTAGTTGTTTACACCAAAATCTTTTGCGGGATTTTAAAGTTTTAGTATCTTTTGAAACAAAGGGGACTTTAAAAAGAAGAGGTTACTTTTTGTTCTTGAGTATAGGGAAGAATATATGTCAGTTTAATCTGAACAAAGTACAGCCCTTCATTTTAAATTGTGGTGTTTCTGTGTAACAGGAAAACTCCTCCTTAACCTGATGGACCATACAGAAGTTGTCAGAGACTTAACATTTGCCCCAGATGGCAGCCTGATTTTGGTGTCTGCATCCAGAGACAAAACATTGAGAGTGTGGGACCTGAAAGATGACGGTATGTTTTCAGTTCATCTGCTGTAATGCACAGCAGAAATATGCACGTACTCCACTGTCCATTGCTATTAACGCAGGTCAGAACTTCTTTAAAAAAATAAACAAATAATTCTCCTATTAATCATTGGCTCGGTATGTTCTTTAAACATTCTCCATATATTCCCCAGAGGTACAAGTTGGATTGGGCTACTTAAGAGAGTTCATGAAGTGGCTTCTTTCAGTAGGGAAATAAGACTTAGAAGCTGTGTGGGAGAATTATTATCTCTGTGCAGACTGACATTGCAAGATGTTTGGAAAGAGTATAATGTTTTGCAGAGCTTTTCAAATTGGATCTGTAACATTTAATGGAAATTGATCTTGTAAATTATTACGTATCTCTTATTTTTTAGGAAATATGATGAAAGTGTTGAAAGGACATCAGAACTGGGTATATGGTTGTGCATTCTCTCCAGATTCTTCCATTCTCTGTTCTGTTGGAGCTAGTAAAGCAGTATGTGTCAGAGTTTCTTGTTCATTAAATCTACTCAATTGTATGCATAATCATTTTAAATCTAAGTAACTGTAAGCTTGTGCTCTGTGTCATGGATTTCTAATGTTTTATGATGATGTAGAAATGCATGAAATTTAACTAGCAAATGTTGAGACACTGATTTTATGAATTGAACTTGCACTGCTTTTAGTTGAAGAAACTTTAAGTGTTCTTTGAAAAGTAATCTTGCACATCTGAACATGTTTGTAGTATAAAATCAATGACTAAAGCTTCCAGTGTTAAAAGATGCACAGACTAATGCAAAAGCTATTTTATTATTGATTCTATTCTTTCTATCTTCTACTCAATGAAAGGGACTTTTCAAAGTCTGAGGCAGTCATGGTATCTCCCTGCTGAACAAAAGTATTTCTGCGTGTTCCCAATACACATGGCACTCACGTGTCTAATAGAACTAGAATGAAGGACAGCATACTGGTTTTCTTTTCATCTGTATTGTAATGCCCTGCTAGAGAACTGAAAGCAGTGCAGGTAAAGCAAGTATGCAGTAAGCTACTTTTCTTGGCACCGAAGAACTAGATTAAGACAAAAAAGGGATTTCAGTCAAGTTACAGGGGCTTTTTGGGTAGTTTAACGAAGCCTATCTATGCTGATTAATAAGCACAATTCAGTAATTGAATACTGCTTTGTATAGATGACTGTTCAAATGCATTTTATGCTTTAAATTATCAGTGCAGTTCTGATAGAGAATAGTTGAGTCTGGGGGCTTGTTTTTTCTTTAATTAGAGCAGATGTAGATGTATACATTGCTATCTTTAGGCTGTGTGTTTTCCATAAGCTTCTTGCTTTCCCTGTCACAGGTGGTGGCAGCAATATTGGTGTGATTGAGGTTAAGCTGGCACCACTCACACAGGAGCACAATGGTGTTAGCTGGGCAGAAAGAGTGGCATCTCTGGCTACCAGGCTGGGGGCGAACTTTACCATAGGATGAAGTAACCTTGCATTCGACTGCAAGGTGTACTGTACGTACGCAGGTGCTGGTTGATGTCCACTTTCTGCTTTCTTTCTTTCTTTTTTTTTTCTTTTTCTTTTTTTTTTTTTTTTTTTTTTTTTTAATAATTTTCACAGCAGTGAAACACACTTGACTCCTAAAACCTAGTTTCTAGTTTTATGCAACACTGGTGTCTTCTTAGAGAAATTGGTTCAGTTTTAGGAAGTATGTGAGGCACTAAGGCCACGTTTGCTTTGTAAAACATAGACTTATCTAAGATGTTTGTTTTTAATCTGTGAGCAAGGGGAAGAAAAAATCAAGGACCCTAATAAGCTCTTTCAGGGACATATCTTCTGCTTAAGATCATACATTTTCTATCAGCTTATGCTCCAGAACAAAGATAGTTCGTATTAAGTAATTATGCACAATTTTCATTTTGATTTTATATATAATAAAGTACAACTGCATGTAAAATCCCAGAATGATATTTTATCATTGTTTATAATACAGTGTGCAATTAACTGAGTAAATTGTAATATTAATGTCTTTTTTATTGTTGACTTGATTTAAAATGCATAAATTCTTTCTAATAATATGGTTAGACTTCCCTGTTGTTTTGCCAGAGACATAACTTTTGGCTGTGAAAATTCTCTTTGCTTGCAGTATCTGTTTCTCTTCCTAGGCTGACGTTGGTGATCCAAGCCAATTGTAAACAAGTGATCTTAAACTCAAAGGGATGCCACTGGAGTAACAATATGTTAACCTTACACTTTCTGTCTGTATATTTCTTAAAATTTTGGTAGTTACTGGAAAGAGGGGACTGTAGAGTTTAACCCTATTTATTTCTGCATATTTTAATAAAATAGTTTTGTAATACATGATTTTCAGTAAGCTATGTGGTTAAATTGTGTTGTCTTTATCTTATATTTTGTCTTATTTTGTTAATAACATTTAACAAGCAAGTTAGAATTTGCATGTCTGCTTTAATTATTTTTAAAAATTTTCATTTTAATCTCGAGTATGACACTGAGCATATTTCTTAATTGTAGTAATTCATAATGCCTGATTTTAATATAATCCTAGATAAGCAGCTATTCTTAAACAAAGTAATAGCTTCATTGCTTCACTGAGCAGAGCTATAACATTAGCTTATTTAATTGCAGGTTTTTCTCTGGGATATGGATAAATACTCCATGATACGAAAACTTGAAGGACATCACAATGATGTTGTAGCCTGTGAGTTTTCTCCTGATGGAGCTTTACTGGCTACTGCATCCTACGATACTCGAGTCTATGTCTGGGATCCATACGTTGGAGTTATTCTTATGGAGTTTGGGTAAGTGTAGAAGTTAAATCTGGAAATTCACAATGAAGGCACTTACTGAAGATTAATGGTCTTGTTTAGCTGTAACTGTTAACAAGACTTGGGAAAGAAAATCTTAGTAGTGGCCGACAAAAGTCCTACAATGGTATGATAGTGGAGTTTTTCCTTCTGAGAAAGAATTTAACACACCAGTACTTCAGTGTGTCCTAATTAAAGCATTTTCACTAAAGCTAAAATACTCAGTACTGCAAAAGATACAGTAGTTAAATTTCCACTCCTGATTTCATAGTTAAAATGTTTGGTCCGTTTTTTTTTCTTTCAGCTTAACTAGTGGTGAAGGAAGTCTGCAGTAGCTCTTAAGTATAACACTCTTGGCTCTCTCTCTATCTGCAGGCATCTGTTTCCACCTCCTACTCCAATATTTGCTGGAGGTGCAAATGACCGATGGGTTAGATCAGTATCTTTTAGTCACGATGGACTACATATTGCAAGCCTTGCTGATGATAAGTAAGTATGGGGAAAGATCTGTTGGACTCCTTTAATTCCTCCCATATGATGTGTACGTTTAATGGCAGTTGGGTTGGTTTGTTTTAAACTGAGAAATGGCATTTGGTAGTCTTGGTAAAAGTACATGAGTTGACTGTTGTACGTTTCTATTCATTTGGAATGCAGAAAATAATGAGCTGTGTACAGTGGAAGTGATCAGAGTAACAACTGAAAATAAAAAAAGAGGGATTATAAACAATGAAAAATGTAAATTGAAATAATAGTGCAGTTAAGAATTTTCTATTGGTTTAGTTTACAAAGCAAAATGTAAAGTACTCCATGATCTGGTATTCAGTTTCTGCTTTGTGCAAATCATATTTTGAAGAACTCTATTTTAAGCTTATGAAGAATGCTTTCTCAAGATGATAGCAAGGATATTAACTATGGGAACACTTTAGTTTTTTGTTTGTTTAATTAAGCATTATTGGGCTTTCCTGTCAGGTTTCACGCGTAAGAGAGATTTTGTAAATCTTCAGGTTATTGCTTTCTGCTACAGAAGGCCACCTTTTATTTTAAATGGCAGAGTTAGAACGGTTGAAGAAATACAAATGATGGTATTTGTCAGGAATGAAGAAGCGATAATGTTTCAGGCCACATCTGAAATGTATTGTATGCACATTAAAATATTTATAGAAATTCCCAGACTTTTTATCAGACTTTTTTTTTTTTAATGGAATCAGAGATAATACAAGATAGAATTAAATGTCTGTTCTGATAACTGACTGCTTCATTTTTCCCTTTTCAGAATGATAAGATTCTGGAGAATTGATGAAGAGTACCCTGTACAAGTTGCACCTCTGAACAATGGGCTCTGCTGTACCTTTTCTACTGATGGCAGTTTTCTAGCTGCAGGGCAAGTATATGATCCCCCCCTTAAATATTAAAGTAACATGGTTAAGTTGTTAGTTAAATGTTCTAAGGATCTTCAGTCATAACATGCAACTCAATGTAGTAAAATCTGATAAACTCATTTCTTATCTTCGAGAATAAATAAAATACAGACCCACAAATGTGGATTGGAGTAGGATCGTTAGATGATCAAGGGCAGTAATTTTGTTTTATTTTTTCTGGTTTATTTACTAATTCATTTTTACTGTGCAGGACGCAAGACGGCAGTGTGTACTTCTGGGCAACTCCAAGACAAGTCTCTAGCCTCCAGCATTTGTGTCGCATGGCAATTCGAAGAGTGATGCCCACAAGCCAAGTCAAGAACTTGCCTATTCCATCAAAAGTGGTGGAATTTCTTTGTTACCAGATTTGAGCAGAGAAAGTAAAAATTATAGCAAACTGGCAGGTGGCCCAGCTGCTGAAACTGGCTGAACACTTTAAAGAATCCTCAAACTTTACAGCCTTTATGATTAAAATGCTACACGTTTTCAAGAGCTATTTAAATGTGATATCCTAAATATTTTGTCCAAATACCTGACAGTTAAATTTTTAATATTTATGGAAAACACAGTAGAAGTATTCCTGATGTTCTCAATTTTCTAAAATGTAACTGTGAAAACATGTACATACATAGACATAAGCTGCTATGTGCTGTCAATGTACCTTTAACATTGCTTTTATCATTTTTGATGTGTGTCATGTATATATTGCTTTGGTAGAGCCATCAGATGCATCTGTGCTGTAAAGTGGAAGGATAACTATTATTCTGGGACACTGAGTTAGAAAAAATATTGACATAAGGAAGCTTAACTGCTCTATATGTATGTACATTGGTTGGAGTTCAGGAAACTGATCCACAGATATGAATTATGTTAGTTTACTTGATGGAAAGGTACAGCTTAGCTTTTTAGAACAACGTATGGTGAAGGGAAGTAGGTTAAGGTAGTGAGGGATGGAGCATATCTAAAGTCAGGAATTTTGCCTGTGTCAGCTAAAGGAGGCCTTATGTTCCACGTCAGCAAAACAGGTTCTATTGAGGTATTGGGCAGTGTTGAAGAAGTATTTCCTTACATTTCTAAAAATTTAACTACTGTATTATTGCCTGATGCTCTGTCTGTAATAAGAGAAGTTTACAGACTCAGTTTATTATTCTTTGACCCTGTAATATCTCTCTGGGGGTGATTATTGGTTAATGGCCAAAGATAAGCATAGTACTTGTTTTTGCCTTCTGTTATTTATCTGTACCTGCAGATACAAAGAATGTATGCATTGCATAAAATGCCTGATTATATATATTTTTGTTGAATTTTTTTTTATTAAAAACTTGTATACAAGTATATAGCATCTGGTGACTGATTTGTCAGCGCTACCTGTGTGCACCAGTTGTAGCAGCTCTCTTGTACAGCTTTCCTTTCCAGACCCACAGAACACTGATCTCAGTAAAAATTTAGTGTGGGGAACCACAGCACGACCAGCCCTTTAATTAGACCAGGTCAAAAGCATACAGTGACATAAAGTGTTCCTGTGCTTGTGCACTGTGTCAAAGGGAGGAAAGGGAGTTTTGACTGCAGCACATAGCCGAAGTCATGCAGGCTGTAGTAACATGTAAGTTGAACGGGAGTTTTTACTTCCATACTCTTCCAGAGGTCAACCTCTTTGTCACAACAAATACATGATGCATACAACGTATGGCAGATTCACAGTAAATCGTGGCCAATGGCTCATTCAATATTAACCAAGCTACATTAGTGGCAACTATGCTGGGTCCTCTGTGGCGACAGACATGCAAAAGGCTGTGGATCCTTTGGAAGTGCGTAAAGCATTTGCTTAGGGATGGGAAGTAACTGCCCTCTGACCACGTGTGAATCCCTAAGGAAGCAGCCAGCACTTCCTAGAAGGCCAATTTCATCCTTGTGAGGGTGGGCAGCAGATGGAGCCTTGAATCTGAGCAGGGCCGTTGTCCATCTTACTTCAGCAAGTGAGGGAACTGTTTCCATGCTCTCCCAATCCCTATACTGGCTGGCTTAGAAAGAGTGGATTCCTGCAGCAGCACCAGCACTGGTACTATGATGAAGTGGTGAAAAACTTCAGGGAGTACAGATGAAAATGGAAAGTAGGACTGATAATAATTATTTTTCATGAATGTAGTGCATATGGGATGTGGCAAAAGCTCACCAGAACACAAGTCCTTCTGTCACAGAAGCTGGCAAGTCTGCTATGCAGAGAAGGCATCTTTTTGAAGGTTCCATCCAACCTCACTTGATCAAACATCTTTTTATTTTTGTGTGGAATGTGACAGATGGCCTACTTGGCTTCTACCAGCTTAGCTACTACATACAGAAACTATAAAGAAATCAATTCTTTTATTCTTGGACATGCTGTTGGCATTTTAAGAGACTAGGATGCTTTGGAAATACAAAGCACTTTTCTGCTTCAACAGCATGGTCTTACTGGCAGATTTATTTTCTGATCATGTCCTCATTTTCTGGGGTGAAATACAAAAAGTCTCTGACAAAGCAAAAAGAACTCATACTGAGCACAGCCCAGCAGGCCTTAAACTGAAAAATCAAAAAAAAGCCACCAATCAACCCTATAAATATCCCCATTCCATTGCTACAGCACAGTTAAGTGACAACACGTACTTCAGGCTCATAGTGAAAGAAGGTAATGTTGTGTTTCAGCCCATTTTCAGTGCAACATACTGTATTTGCACATGTACAAAAGAAGAGAGACAATGCCCTGTAGCAAGCAAGCCATCTTCTCTTCTGAATGCTCAGCCCAGACACTCAGGCCTACTTTCCAGGAAGATTTTCCCCAAACACTATTTCCAAACATCATAAATCAACTTTCACTTTACAAAGACGACTACAGAACAAAGCCAACGGAACGGAACTTCCTCAGGAGCTAAAATCCTGCTGTGAGGAAATCGCATACGTGTCACCGTGCTGCTTAACGACTCACTCATTTGGTGCAATATTTTTCATAGAATTGCTCCAATTTGGGACAATATTTATCTTTCCCTCCTCCCCCTAAATGCATGTATGAAGACGCAGCTTCTCATACACTGTCTAGCTGAAGGAAAAATTGATGAGTTCTGTAGCCCCCAGAACATCCCACCTCAACCTGAATGCAGAGATGAGTAGCTGCCAGACATGAAGTTTTCTGCCAGGGAGCCTTCTGATTTACAAATACACGCTCCTTCTAAGTGCAGTCACTCTAATCAGCTTAGCTCTGTTCTGCACTCTGCTGGAATGTCTGTTCTGGGGAAGCAGCAGCCCTCCCCATGAGAGACCGCAAACCAAGAAGTAAGCAGTTACTAACATTTCTGTATCTGCAAACATTAAACAGATGGATGCAGACAGCTGTGATTTGAGAGTATGTGCTTAATAGCTCTACTTGATAATGGAAATAATTATTCTACAACCTCGGAACAACCTACAGCTAGAAAATTGGCCAGAGCCATTTGTCAGGAACGGAGGAAATAAACTGCAACTCTGGAATGCTATTAAGATGCGTAGAAGTGGTTTTTAGACTGAAGGGTGTTTTGCTGTTGTTTCCAAGCTGTGAAATATTTGGCCTAGTTAAAAAGAGCTCATAAAGAGGAAAATTTAATGGAGCAAAAGTAGCCCCTTTGCGTTGGTGGCACTCTGTTTAGCTGGGACTGAACAGAACCAGATTTAGATCCATTCAAAGCCAACTAGAAACATGCTGTGCACAGCTGGTATTTCTGTGGCAAGCATAATTAATGTCCTTAAAGCATTTTGTAATCCTTTGCTGAAGTGCACTCTGGGTATTAAAGAAAATCAATAAAGTGGGCAGGAACTGAGCCGAGGGCCGGACGCAGAGCTCGTCCTGCAGCACGCTGACACACTGCGCTGTCTGAGCACTGCGAGCACAGCCTTGCCAGGCCAGGCTGCAAAGACAATTAGCAGGAAGAAGAGATGATGTAATAGCTTGCAAAATTTCCTAACATGGGCAGAAATATCTAGCAGTGGAAGAAAGACATGAATAACTGAGAATTTTTGAATCTAATAAGCTCTTCTAGAAAGAAAAGCATGTTAACAACACAAAAGTAATAGACAACGGCAGTCAAAATAGGCAAGAGGAAAGTGAAAATTTCTAATATGCCGCTGGTTATTTACTCCGTTATTGTTCATTAACCCTACATGCAGTATACAGAGCACGTTTCTTCTGGAGACAGGATGCTGGACAACGCGGAGCCCTTACTGATCAGTTCCATTCTTCTCTGCCTGGCACTGCAAAGCCCCAGTATCACCGTGGTTCTTGACTGTTTTCTACACCATGAGCCCGCAGATCCAGGCGTACCCCAGCTGAAGGAAACCCAGCTACAGATCCAATCACAAATCTCACTTACTTGTGCTCACACTAAGTTTTGTTTCTAAGTGTTGCCAATCTTGAGAGATTTTGTTTTGTTTCCAGACAACCTGCCTTTCACAATCTGTGTTCTCTGCACTTAGCAAGAGTGATTTAAACGTAGAGTCTTACTGGAGAGGCTTATTGAAGCCATCAGGCCAGGTTCACTGAAATGTGCGATTTATGAAAGCAGAGGAAGAAAACAACATCTCTGTTTCCTCTCCTTCACCAATTCAGAGCATCCCACGTACTCCAAAACAAAAACTATCCCCATGAAGCCTCAGCCTGCTTCTCCTCACTCTGTATCAGTTTTTTTTGTTTGTTTTAATCTTTTCTCCAGGACACAAATGATAATTTTAGACTAAGTACGCAAGCTACCTCATTAGTAAGTGTATATATAATCAATTGCTTTCAAGCATCTACCTGCTGCGGTGCAGAGAGACACCACAAGGTGAGATTTGCAACTGATTCATCCCCAGTATCTCCAAGGAGTTTCCAGTTCTGAGCATTGTGCAAAGCTAAGTCCATCAGTAAGGCCAGGAACACAGAAATGAACTCCGAAATCTTAGCACTTCCTCTGTAGAGTATCCAGGGTGAGGGATATTGTGTACCAGGAAGCTTAGCTTGAGACTCAATTGCTGATCCAAGTATGCCCAAGTATCAGGGACGCATACATTTGCACTTTGCAGCTGGGGAAGGAGCAGCACTTCTGGGGACATTTTTCTGGATTATTATCAGACAACTAACTCAAAATATCCCTGCAGATCATGCTAGTGTAACAGAGAAGACACATCTCACTAGCCAAGACTAAATGAGACAAAAACTATGAGGCACTGTGACTTGAGGGCATCAATTCTAGTTGACAGTTACCACAACAAACAAGTTACAAAGCTGTTGGTGCTCCTTGTAGGACCACAATACTTGAGGGGATTAGGCTGGTAATCAGTTATACTCTGCAAAGAGAGGTCCAGTACAGTTCTAGGAAGATTATAGTAAAACACTTGTTCTTGACCAGTGCATATTTATCCTCCCTTTCATTCACTTATAGCAGTATTTCCTGACAGGCCCAGACATCTGAGCTGCCCAAGCTTTGAAAACAGAAGCAACAATTACAACTTTTGTTATTACCATTTCTAAAAGCACAAGAAACCCACAAATGACTTACAGACAGCGGAGCTACAGCAGTCAGACAGGCAGCCTGGCCAAGGCAATCACTGGGCTCTACCACACAGCCAGCAGAGACACAGGAAAAGGACTTGAGGAGAAACTGCACTCATGTAACACAGAGAGAAGACCTGAGAGAGGAACAGAAAGATTAAAGATGTAGGGGATGATTTTCCACAGGGAGGATAGTGCTCAGGCTGAGTGCAATTAAGCCTATTCCAAGCTAATATCAATTCCCTCCCAGCTGTTATTAACTAGCACTTGTCAATAGGTTACACAGAGAGGGGCAAGGAGAAAGAAAAAAAAAACAACAAAAAACAAGTGGATAAAAAAGCAGCAGCATCAGTAATGGGAGCCTCTGTGGACGCAAAAACGCACGGGAAGACTGCAGAGATAGCAGACTGATCCTCAGGGACTGTCCCTGTCCCCTGGAGTCCTGGGCACAGATCAGCCTCTGCCTGCATCTCATGGGTGCAGAGGCTGCCTGAAAGCATGTCAGAGAGAAGTGAGATCAAGAAATAATTTCCTCATCAGAAGGAAGGTCCTTGGAAATGCTGTGAGAACAACACCTATTTTCAGCATTCACATATGGCATCTCCATTGAGTCACTCAGGGAGAGACCAAAAAACACTCCTAAGTATTTTGTGTGATTGATATCACTCATATTGCAGCTACATGAGGTCTTCCATTTCAACAATTCAGAAACATGGTGATGAATCCCATAACCTCTATTCCTCAGAAATTACAATGATCTCATAAAGGATAGAGGTTGTATAAGATCCTATAGGAACTGTGGTCAGGATCATCCCATAGGAAAGGTGTCAGGCAAAAACTCTTTAGCCAGGTAATTGTTTCAGATTAGAACCATCTGAGTAAGGCAGATGGGTTTTATGTGTGATGCTGGCTTCTGCACAGGGATAATTTTGTTTTATAAACACTCCTCCACACAGCACAAAAATCCAGCTGCAGTAAGCAGTTCAGAACAGCTTTAATTATCGATGTACTAGAATGAAAGCAAAGCCAATGTAAACTTCAGATAAGCAATCAGTAACTTCGTTTAGGTCATTATAACAATATTAGCTATCAGCTAAATTACACCTTTTGTAACTAGTTGAATTCCAGACAGAAGTTCTGGAATGTATGTTATTTCAAATGTGAGATTAGAAAATCCCAAACGCTCGCTGTCTTTGCAGATGTCTGAGTTCTTTGTTGCATGAAGGAAATAAAATATTTATTTATGGGCTGTTATATTGAAGTTGCTAGGCTGGGGGCTACATAACAGACTAATCCCACCTCCCTCTGACCTCACCTCTCAGCCTACGCAAGCCTCACAAACACTAAAGATAGCTCAGTTTGCCAGTACACGAGATGATGGACTTCTTCTCACTTCATTGGAGCATACTCTGCACTTCTTCAGGTGTCCAGGTGATTGTACATTACCTGGTGTATGTGAATTTACTTGAGTGTCAAACAGCTACAGTTCCTGCCTACATGGTTCTGTGTATATGGAAAAAAGATTATAAAAGCAAAAAGCCCTTAAGTCTTAATGCAGCCCTCTGTGTGCATTTATCTGCCCTCTCTGTTTTTTCTAAGCTGAACACAGAATGGCAGCTACTGTCTAGTGGTAGCTAAGGAGGATAGGAGCACACAGCTGTGAGCACTTATGAGAGTCCATAAGACTTGAGGCAAAAAGTAGCACTGCAGTGCTTGGAGCTCACTGTAAGTACAGCCCACACGATGAGAGTTACAGGTGAACTCTTACTTTGGAAAACACACCCTGACTGAGGGCTGCACTGGCAAAGTGTAAACCTGGCCTGAGTCCTGCTGAAATGAACAGCATTAGTCATGCAAGTGTGCCCTACGAATCCCATGCATCATCATGAACAAATGTGTATTATCCTGCTACACATTACGATTTGCTGTGCAGAATTATGCTCCCTTTGCAAGCTAGAAGCCAGCATTTTTAAGGAGGTATATCAGACATGATAATCAAAGGCAGGAGTTCAGGAGTATTTAAATCCAGAGAGGAAAGCTGTCACTGTTCATTTCTGAAAGACAGACATAGGAAGTTTTTCCTTACTTTCTACCACTTCAAAATCTGAGCTGCCATTTAGCTGTGCTTTCTCCCACCTATAACCTTCCCAAATCTTGTATACTCTGCAGGAAGACATAGGTTTTTTGGCACGTCAAGTGGGCTCACTTGGATGATTTCACTCTTAATCTCTTGAAAGCATAAGTGCAGAAATAGCTTCTCTGTTGGATAAGATTCAATTTAAAAGAGTCAAGCACTAAGACTGCATTTTCATTATTCAGGCTGGAAATTCAGTACACAAAAGATTAACTAGAGAAGTAGCTGTACAATCCAAAGAAGCTTTGAGATCCATTTAATTTGTCAATAAATGTCAGAGAAATGGCTAAATACGAATTCAGCAGGTAGACTAGAAACATGTCCTTCAAAGGTGAACTATAAAATACATTTTTGTATGCATGGTGTCCTTCACTGTTTCTTTTTTATGACTTTCCTATTATTATTTCAATTATGTTAGGCCACCCAAATTCCACTGGAGATCCAAAAAGCTCATCAGTTCAATGACCTGTGAGAACACATTAATTATGCTTGTCTAATTAAACCACTAAGATGTTACTGATGCTACTTCCTTCTCTGTTACTTTTTGTTCCTAAAGACAAATAACTCTTTGTGAAGGCTATCCTAATCTGCTTTCAAAAGATAAAACATCAATTTGCAAATCATCTTATACCAGAATAAATACCAGGACATAAAAAGTATATGAAAAAAAATACACTGGCATATGCTATTTGCAGTGTAAATGCACATATTCCTGCCTACCTGCACAGCTTGCCTGTTTAAATGAGCCACTAGGGTATGTTTTGATGGAATTATTAATTATTGACTAGCTGCTTGTGGGCACAGCACAAGAAACACGTCCAGGGAAAAGATTTTAAAAAGAAATATTGCTTCATCTTAATTGTATCAGGCGAAAGAAAAAAAATCCAAGGTCCACTGCAGATAACAGTAATGAGAAGACCTAGTTTGGGAAGAACTTTGATCCTGATGTGGTGTGTCACAAGACTGAGATTTCTGTTTGCTGCTGTCCCAGTCTGTTTCCTGTTAGGTCACTGGCATTGTAATGCAGCAGCTGAACAACTGCCCCATGCACACAAACCTCAGCAACACACCTACAAAACAGTGAGACATTCAGGAAGGGCTGCAGACTGTGGCATAAAGAGGGAATTCCTAATGTACCAAGCTATTTGCTTGACAATGATTCAAAAAGCACTGTTCTTTCAGAACAATAAATCAAACGTAGGGGCTACAATTGGCACACTCAGGAGAATAAACAAAAGTTAGGTGAGTGGCACTTTGTTGTTGTTGCTGTAAATCAGCACTAGATTTGGAGTACAGTTTGCTAAGCTATTTCTCTGATCTCAGTGCTACCACAGCTGAGCTTTATCTACTGCCTGGGAGATCTTTTCTGAATATACTCCAGTGCATAATGAATTAAAATCTAGCTGAACAGAGTACATCATGAGAGTGATCTGATGAACAATTGACCCAATCCTAATGAGTCAGCATTACAGCAAAGAACAATCTGCAGTGAAGAAAAGGAAGTTTGAAATGTCTGTGTCACGTGGATTAATGTGTGTGTGAGTGACTCCAGCTATGTGTGTCTAGGTGTAACTCAGACCTGGTGGTGTCCAGCTGGCCATGAGGCTGTGTTTCCTGGGCCTGGGAACAGCTTGGTCCTTGAGCTCCAGTTCCCACATCCAGTGAGCTGGCGGCTGTGTGGGCATTCATGTGGTGTCCCAGGGGAAGGTACAAAAATCACTTGGCTATGCATAGTTTATTTACTGTGCCCACTGGCTCATGAGACATGGGGGGGCTGGAAGTGTACTGAAGTGTTTCAAGTGTTCACCAAACACAAACACAGGTTTCAACCCCACAGGTTGGTGAAGAGCTGCCAGAATGGTGTTCAGCCGAGACAGTCAGTGTGGCATCTTCTGACTGATGGCCTGAACCACTAATTGTCAGGAAACGACCCACTGCTGCCATGGAATACACACTGCACAGACAGCCTCATATTTGGTGCAGAAGTGTCTCTTTCCAGCTAATCTGCATAATCAGACCAGGAAGGCTTGACTTAACCAAGCCTATTTCTGTCTGCAGAAGGATATGCAGTTCAATTCATGAGCTCTTCTGGCAACATGCTACAAAATAAATTCATTCAAGATGTTCATCTGTGTGGATGCAGAACTTCTTAAATTACCCTTTTCCTATGGAATTCTTTGCCCAATAAGCAATTCCTTTAAAGCTAAGCCAGCACCACACCCCAGACTCCCCTCAACCAAGATTCTTACACACAGCTGTGAGAATGCTTTGTGCAGTGTGATAAGTAGAGAATGGTTTCCTCTTTTTACTATCAGTTCTGTCTAGTAATATAAGAAACATGGTGATGAGAGTGTTTTTAGGCTATTTTTTTCCTGAATGTATTACAGTTCTAGGCTTCAACAGCAGATGCTATTACCTATTCAGAAACTAACCAGCATTTTAGATAACTAATTACCTCAAACCATACGTTACTCAAAATACAAGTCAGCAGCATGTATGGAGAAATGTGACAAAAATAGCATTTGAAATGCTTATGGAAATCAGTAAACATTTAAATCTTTATTACTACAATGCAGTAGAATACAAGTCCTCAAAAACCAAGTCTCTCTAGTCCAAAGAACTCCTAAACTAAGCTGACAAGAGACAAAGCGATGAACAGAAAACATAATCCCTTGTTTAAAGAGAAATAAATGAGGCATAGAAAAGGAGCCCAAGGATAACTCAGAATATGACTTTCCTTCCTGATGTGGTAAGATAGTACCTTTGACACAAGCCTATTTTGCTTCTCAGAACAAATATCAAATACAAATATAGTTCAATAAAATGCCTACAGGGGCAGATCCAGAGATTTTACTCCACTCGTCACAGATGTAGCTTTGCTGCTGACTTGGTTTCCCCTGCTCTTTCAAAACTGATTAGTCTTGTGATTTTACACCAACGATTGCTTGTTCTTAAGAACTCAACTTCAAGAATAAAATAACCAGAGCTGAATTTCATCTCAGAGCAACAGGAGCAAAATGTTGTTACATTTCCAGAATCATGGTAAAGAACATGATCTCTATTTATTTACATACCAAAACCCAGAGATACCAAGAGTGCGTTATTTTTAAAGCCACGTGCTCTTTAAAGATATATTCAGGATTTTGCACTGACCCTCACAATTCTGACAGTGGGGCTGGCTGGCTTACACTGCGATCTGACCCGGTGTGCATCCTGATGAGTTTCTACTTTTATATAAGACTTTGACTGTGATCCATTTAATTCCACTCGAGAAGCTGGGATTGGTTTGAATTGTTGCTGTATTCCTTTGCCAGGAAGAAAAACAAACAAAAAAAAAAGGCATGGAGAAACAAGGAGAACTCCCCCTAAAAGGCTTCCAGTTAAAAAATTATGATCAATTTGTGAGAGTTTAACTTCTCCCCATGTTGGAGCCCTTTCTGAGTCTACAGTGCTCTCTGCTGGCTAACATACACTATTGCTTACTTGGTTTGAAATGGAAATAGCTTCTTGGATGGAATCTGAGAAGACCACTGTCTTCTCAGCACATCCCTTGGCTCTCACTGAAGAGATGGTGAGCTATATGTTGTCAAGCCTCAAGGTGCTATCTGCTCTATAAAAGCAAAAAATGCTCACAAACAAGAGAAGTGCAGCAAAAATTAGCACATAATATTGTTTGCAAATATCTGCTATTCTCCTTCGTTAGATGCGTTTTGTATCAGCTGCCACATGAGCAAAAAGTGGGAGATCCTGGAGTCTATTTCTGATTCCCTCAAGCATTTCTTTACTGGTGTAAAATTGAAGTTTTTAGTAGTTACAATGATTACAACACCGGCTTTATTCAAAAAGTGTTGTGAATCAGCACTGACAGCAAAAGAACTGCCAGACAGACCACGTGAAGGAGCAAGAATTCCAGGCTCTCTGGCTGTCTGTGAACATGCAGTGAAGGAAGGTTTTTGAGAAAGCTCAAGAGAGTGCAACCGACTCCTGCATCAGTGGCTTTCTGCTAACTCCATTGCTGTCTACTAGGCAGTAAGCTGCAGGGTTTGTTCCCCAGATCAGCATGCTTGCTTACCTTCGCAGGCAGAGACATTCACCCATAGCCTCCTTATGATTATACATAAAGGCAGAAACTCTGAGGTCAGAGTCAAGAAAGTAGCTCTTTAGCAAGTAATAAAACTACCAGGGTGTGTTTAGATGGGAATCTGCAGTTTACCCAGGGTCTGAAGGTAACCTGCAGCAGCTGCACTTTGTGTCATAACAACCATTTGCATACCACTGCAGATTGGATTTGTCAGCTTTAGAGGAAGAAAACAAGCTGCGTGGGATTTTCTGATCCATTAGTGCCCTGGCTTCTCGCAGGAGGCCATCTGCTTGGAGCAGCATGGAGTATGACAGGGTTCTGCTAAGGCTAGGAGACAACCTCTGACTTCTTTTGTTTCCTCTGCTTTCATCTGGAAAGAACCAGTGCATGAAACACAAACAGTCTCTGAAAACCAAAGAAATGCATGCCTTCAATTTTTTTCCTGAATATTTACCTCTGTTAACTCTTCCAGGACAACTGCCTTTCAGAAACACACCGTCAGAGGCTATAGCTGTGAGATGCTGCCTTTGAGGAGGAAGAGGAAGGAAATCATAAATTATGCACAGCTTTATAGGCCTTTCATGATACACTTTGCATATGAATCATCAGAGCATGACAGTAGCCTCATGGTGGCTGGAGACTGGCATCTGTCAAAACTTTGTTTCCTCCTTCTAATGTTGCTCATTTGTCATCTGCAAGCAGTACTTTTTCCTGGGCCTGCAAACAATCGTGCTTTTGTTTAGTGGGGCTATATTGCAAGAGTCCTTTTACTGGAAAGCGTCAGCTAATGATGCTCATTTTCCTCACTTCTGGGAAAGAATAGTCTGGCTCCCAGCCTAAGGAAGAGTGGAAAAACTGTTCCTCCAGCATGTATTGAGGAATTGCACTCTGAAATTGTCCCAAACACAATGAAGTGATCAGTCAGCACTTCAGAGGCTCTGTAAAAACTTTGTTCCTGTCAGATACAGATGGCATTTTCTTAAATAATTGAGGTTTTGTTGCAATTTAATGCTCCATTTTGTTTACCATTGCTACACTCTTGCAAATAACAGCCTTCACTGCTACAAAGATAGCAATTCATTTCCGAGGGAGGCAGCTGTGGGAAAGCTGGATTTAAGTCTGTCACTCAGCTAACTGGAGTCCACTTCTGCCTCTGCAGCCATCTTCCTGTGTTATGTAACTTTAAACTCTTGGTACCCCAGTTCCTAACACTGTGCCATTACCTTATACACGAGCTGTTAAATGCAGGCAATCAAACATCTGAAAAGTGATATGAAGCTAACTCAAAGAACATTAAATACAATTATGTTCTTTATTGCCACCTTCTGGGACCCACACAGCCATACCTGTGTAGATCTCACACAGCTTATTTTATTCTTTTTTCATCTGAAGTCCTGAAGAATTTTCTTACTTTTTTGCTACTATAGCGAAGGCTGAGGTTTACAAGAAACCATGTTACTCCAGGAAATGGGACTTCAAAGTGAAAACACAAGACTCACTGCAAGATTATGAGATCAGGCAGAAGTGTAGGAGAGGCTGAGTCACAAGGGCCAGATCTGCAGACCAAGAATACAGTTCACATCCTGCCACCATCCTCCTCTGTGCCATCAAAGTAATCTTCCAGCAGCACAGGAACAATGTTCCTGCTGCTCTTTAATGGATACCATCACTTAAGATTTTTGTCTCAAACACTTTCCAGGGACAAACAAGGGGTATCCAGCCAGGAATTGGGGGGGAGTGTCCATGGAAATTTGCTTCTATCCAAGAAAAGTCAAAAGATATATATATATTTTTAGTAACTAGTTAAGTCATCAATTCTTTCACATCTTACCTGAAGCCAGGCACTATTCTGACCTGACCTAATGCTGGATTGTCTGTGCAGAACACAGATGCCATCAGGATTGGATGGACCCACCACAAACAGCAGCACAGCAAGGTAGGAGGTCAATAAAGACAGAACAACAACTTCTGTACAAAATTATTGCATCTCCACAGCACTTGAACTCTGTAGAGGTGCTGCCCTCCAGTACAGCCTAAGCCGCCTATCCTTGCTGTTATTAAAAGTACCTTGGGTGGGCTTATGATTCCCAGAGGCATAAAATGAAAGAACTATCCTCACTCATCACAAGGACCACATTTTCAAACGCATATTTTCCTCATATGGCAGCAGGGATGAGTACAGTTGTTTCCCCAAATTGTGGGCACAAGGCTATGTTACAACTCTGATAATGAAGGAGTAATTAATAGAAAACGGTGGTGGTGTGTAGTAGGAATGCACTGTTCCCTGGAATACCTGCAGCAATAATGCTGGGTTTTGTTCAATGATTATCACACCCACGCTTGGAGACAAAGAGCTTGACAAAGCAACTTCAGGCTTACAACATCACACAACATTTATCTTCTAGTGGTCTCTGCAAGGAAATGCATTTAGGAAGGGTTATAACTGAGCAGCGCTCATGGACAGGAAAGAAGTTCCGGGAATAGCACTGATGAAATCATGTCTCTAGCCCACATGAAGTCCAAAGTCTATTTTTAGGCAGAGGCCTAAACTGAAGTTTTAAGACTATGTCTTTTAGGGCTTGTTACCATCACTGAGATTAAGATTGTGAAGGGAGAACTGCCTGACTTTATATCATCACATGGAATACTTGTGGACACCAACGCAACTTTTTCAGGAGAAAAGGGGCTTCAATTATCAAAATCATAGGAAAATGTATAGGAAAATGCATTGAGTGGCATTTACAGGGGGAAGGGAGCACAAATGACTTGCATGACATGGACTGAAAGTTGGGACAAATGATGCCTACTGTGCCTTTAATATTCTTACCTTTCAGTCACTTCTGCACGTAGTATCACTACTGCAGCCTCATTAGTAAGCCATCTGTGCACCACCCACTTCTGCATCCATCTTTGGGAGGCAGAGAAATTCTGGAGTATGTTTGAAATATACAGAAATTGAGAAACTTACCCAGAGAGACACATGAAGTCTGTGTCAAGTAAACATAGGTTTTTCTGTGCCATTGGCTAATGCTTGTGTTATGGAGATCTGTATTCCTTCTTAAAAAATAAAAAAATAAAAATAAAAAAGAAAGGAAGCAGCTGGCTGCTAGTAACATTAAACCAGAATTTTAAGCATGCCATATTGCTTAGCAAATATGCTGATTATTTGGCACCCCTTAATTTATAAATTGTGAAGCAGAATTAATGGGGCCTGTTAGATGATATAATCTTCTAGTCAAATGTTCAGATTTTTATAAGATAAAATCTTGAGTTTTCTTTGGCCTTTTAATTGAGGCCAAATACGGGTCACCTCATTTTTTCCAAGTTAGAATCGTTGTTCCTGTACTTGTGCTCTGGACTCACTTTCTGGGCTAGAGAAGACGTGGTGTAACTGCTGGAGGCCAGTTTCTTTAAATAAAAAAGTAATCTAGATCAATGGGGGATTACAAGGCACCAAATCTCCTCACAGCTAAGCAGGGGCAGCTGTCCTGGATGGCAAAACTGCCCCAAAATTTTAGTTCATGATGAAATACCTGCTCTCTTGCTGCCTGTTGGGTTCCCCTCCCAGCAACGAGCTTGCCTCAGTGCTACTTTTCTTTCTACTGACTAGTGGCTTTGGTCCATCTGCGAAGATGTGCTCCTCACACCCACAGGATGCCAGCAGCCACAGCTCAGTGCTCACTCTGCAGACGAGCCCAGGAGTACAGACGTGCACCCTGAGGTGCCGAGACCTAAAGACACCTTGTCTTGTTCTTGGGTGTCAGCAGGAAAACCTTACCCTATAAACCCAGCACTGTTATTTTTCTCACCACTGTTTGAATTCAATAGTATTTCTGGCCACAGGAGCCTACTTTTAGTGTTGTGGCAAAAGATTACATCTGTACCTGAGTTCAAAGACACTGTAAGGGAATTCTCAGTGTGTACACAAAGCCAAGTACAGGGTTGTGGTGAGCCAGTGACATCCATAGAGAGCCTGATCTCCCTCAGAAATTGCCTTGAGATAGATACATAACCACTCCTAACTTCAGAGTTACTGTGTTAGGATGTTTTGTCATCATAAGATGCCTCTCCTATGTCTTGTTTGTTATTCCATATTTACCTTTACCTCTGATGAAATCATCACTAGCAGCAGGAGCTATTTCAACTATCACCTCCTCCTCCATGGAGTGTCCTGTGTGTTGGACCTCCAGCAGGCTGCACTCTGGTGCCACAGCCCCCATTCCTGAGAAAGAAGGGACTGGGGGCTCCATTCTCATACCAAGTGTTCTGCTTGCAGAAGGACACATCTGCCAGCTAGAAATAGATTTCAGATGAACACACTGAGTTGTGAGTGAACTCACAGCTGGCCACCGGTCTGAAATGAGTTCAAAGCTCTGAGCTGGCCCCAAGGGGTCGGACATCCTCCTCCTCTTCATCTGAGCTCCCACAACACCTGTGTTCAAGTAGTGGTCACTCTCAGGAGCTTATTTCCCTGGCAGAGATGCTATGACATATACATCAGGTGCTGAAAGCAAGGCTGTGCCAGCAGCATCAAAGTCAACTTCTATTTGCAACTATACCTTTGAGGAAAGTGCAAATATCACACAGGAAATTAGCAATGATTTCATAATAGCTGTGTTTTGTGTTTTTTTAAACAATCATCTTCAACAACAGGAAACAAAGGGAGAGATCTGAAATCAAAGTTCTTCAACAGAGAATATTTTACAGCATAGGATTCCAGTGATAAGACTCAAATCACTACATCAGCCACCTGAACAAACATCTCATCAGGACACAAGAGCGACCAGCCCTTCAAAATTGTAACTGCATAGAGGAGATGGTCTGAGGTCACCCCTGTTACATCCACACGTCAGCTGTCAGGAGGGTGCAATGGGTAGGCACCATTCCCTTCTGCACAACTGCACCAAAACATGTGGAAGATGTATTATTTAATCATGCCACAGGGAAAACTGTACAGTCTCACAAGCAACACTGAGAAAAAAAGTAGATTTGACAATTACGTAGTAAGTCAGTTGAGACTACTGCTGATTTACTTCATCTGCGTCCTGCATCTCTTCCTCCCAATGTTATTATAGAAAAGTACATATACATCTACTGTATTTATATGCTTATATATATACACATACATTTCTATATATAAACACATATAGACACACAAACATATACTGTGTAACTGTGAGTGAGAACCATTATCTTATTCTGGATCTGTCTTTAACTGTATTTGCTAGTGTCTCGAGCAGTGGGAAATCAGTTCCTGACTGCAGCTCCTGAGGGCAAAACCATAGATACATGCACGACACAGTGAAGAGCATTCAGAAGTAACAAGTTCTGAACTTGTTCAGAAGTAACAAGTTCGTATGAGGTGAGAGGCTTGCTCAGGTGCAGTGACTGGATGTGAGGACGGCAGCTTGCATTTACCTGCACCGCATGGATGACCTGTGTATGAAGCAGCACTTGGAGTCGAGGTGCAAGAGCACAAGGAGCAGGAGAGGGCTGGCTCTCGGGTTATTAACACTGCTGGTATCCCAGTAGCTGCAAGAGGGCCACTTTTAATTTATTTAGTTTTAAATAAAGATGGTTCTTTAACTTCCTGCAAACGGCTCAAAGCACACAAGGATCTCATGGCTGTGCTTTACAGAATTCACAGGCGAGGGTACAGGAAATCCAGAACAGAAGGGAGAGAAGGAAACACATCCACCCTCAGCCCCTGCATTACGCACACGCTCCGCTCTCGAAGGACGCTGCCTCGGACTCCGCCGCCGCGCAGAGTTGAGCACCGACCGCAGCTGCGCCCCGCAGCGCTCCGCTCCCTCCTCTCGGCTCCCCTCCCGCTGCCGGCGGCCCGAAGGGAACGGAGCCGCTCCGGGGCAGCGCGGGCTGCAGGGGGCATCCGAGCGCCGAGAGCCTCGCAGGTAGAGCCGGGACTCGCCCCGCGACCGGGGCTTAACGCTTGGTTTCGGGGCCCTCCGGCATCGCCGCCGTGGTGCCAGGGAGCCCCGGTACCGGACAGACAACACCGTGCGCAAGGCAGAAGGAGATTTACAGACCCAGGGCGCTGGGTTCAGCTGGCTAGAGGCTCCGCTCCAGAGCAACAGCAATAACACGTTGGCCCAACTGATTTCTTAGGTAAGTTATTTCCAGGAGCAGGATAAAATGCAGAACTGTGCAGCGCTATCGAGCAGGCGTTTGTTCAGCACTGTGTCGCCCCAAGGTGCAGAGCCCCGCTCCAAGCAGTGCGTGCTGCTCCTCTGCCACAGCTGATGAAGCCTCAGCAGCTGCAGGCAAACTCCGCTCTGAGCAAGGCTGGAGCCAGCGTGAAGAGATGAGCTGCAGGAGGGCTGTCACCTCTCCTGTGGCTGACACCTGCATCGAGGAGCTCAGACACCCTTTGTCCCTGCGTCCCACAAAGCAAGGACCAGCAGCTCCCATAAAGTTTGCAGAGGTGTTCTAGGTTTTAAGGACTTGCACTCACTGCTTTTCAGAACATGTCCTGAAGTTACAGTGAAAGTAGGACATTGTCCTGACTACGCTCCTTACCATAGATCTGAATGTACTGGAAAGCAAAATCATCCATCTGGGAAGGACTTTCTCAGGACTCATCACACTCACTTTACCAGCAATGAATCACAGAGGTAACTTGTTTCCCTTCTTGTTACCAACTGCTCCCTCCAGTAAGGATTTAGGTGGTTTGAACCAAGACATTACTGTTTTCTAAGAAACTCCCAGTCTCTATGTCTCTCTCTAGCTTCCTGGAAGATGCTCTTCATGCAACACTCACAGTGTCTCAAAGAACTGTGTCTGTTTTGAGTAGAAAGAGCAATAGTTTGGAGATGATTTGGAGCCTTTTGAAGACTTAAGAGATACTGGATCAAGCCCAGAGGGAATGGGAAATAAGCACTGCTCTTATCTGCAACATCAACGCTTTGTGTTCAGCAGCCTGCATAGACAGCTGGCATCTGTTCTACAGCTCTTCTTACAGGGAAGAAGTATTCATACATTTTTATCCCAGGATCCTTAAATAGCCCTACACTGTGTGAAAACTGTCAAATCCTTCACTGCAAATCCTAGGCAGGAGGGAGTTAAGCTCCCAGCCCTGCACATCCCAAAGTTTTCCATAGTTCAAATCTCTATCTAAGCTCAGCAGACAAAATCCTTGATTCCCAGTGACAGTAAAGGATTGCATTTCCATTATGAGCTCGTCATCTACTCCCTTTGTGACATTACTGCACAGTATTTATCTAAGTAACTTGATAAGCTCTTTTGAGTTTTCTTGCACTTTTAAATCAATCCACTATTGCTACAGATAAGTGGCCATTTTAGGTCATTGGAAAGCAAACTTCAGATAAGAAAACTCTCCCGGAGGTCTCCTCTTGCTGGCAGTCTTTTGTTTCTCCCTCTCTTAATACACAAGATCTCTATGAGGCTGTTCTTACTGTGTGGGAAAGTACAGTGATTGCTTCCACAAGCGGTTGTGGAATCCATTCTGCTCTTGGGACTCCCAGAGCCCAAATTTGCAAGTCCCACTTGCATATGTGAGCTGATGTGGGTGTGTGCATGCATCCTTACTGAGATGCCTCAGCCTTTGCCCAGCACTCCTGCAGCATGGACTGAAGGCTGGGAAGGCTGTCAAATGCTCTGCTCCCTGAAACCAAGGTTGATATTTATTTACCTCCCTTAATATGTCATCAGCTGAGTCAGTAAACCTTAGTTTCGTGCTGAAGGCCATTATTTCTGGAGCTGAGACACTCCAGGTAGAACCTTTCTGAATCATCTCACAGCGCAGCTCAGCTGGATTTGATGTGTATTCAATTTTTTTAATCCACTTTGCCAAATAACTTAAAAATACCAATCTAGTATAAAGAGCTTGCCTACACGCAACTGTTTCTCAATGCATGTAAAGCTTGAGTAGGAATTTAATGTGTTACCCTGCTTTCTTCTTATTTTTTGCAGCTTTCAGGAGTAGAAAGGAGCTGTTGTGCTGGTTGTGCTGTTCTGGCCATCCAGCACAAATCTCCAGAACAGCCCATGTCAGAGCCTTCTCCTATACCCTGTCTACGTTCCTGTTCTCACCATCACTGTCCCAGCTAGCAATCAGAAGGGATTGCCCACAGTCACAAGGGAATGAGCCAGTGCAGGCCTTTTCCTGATTTTCAGTATCAACAGTTCCTTACACCACCTTGCTATTACTCAGCATTTCCCAGAGGATGAGGACCCAGGCTACCAGATGAACCCACCATAGTCTGTTTTCAGTTCTGCCTGTAACTCACAACAGTAGACCAGCTTTCCTTCCTTGGTGCAGCAAGACTTTGAACAGCACTTATTTCTGAAGTCAGTTTAGAGCCCAGTGTATTAGAACTTCTAAAAAAGATCCTCTAAATATCATTTATCATGATAAATTACTCCTCATTAACTGATCGACTTTTTTAAAAACTTGTGAAAGAGACAGGTACATTTTGATTGGCTCCAGTTTGCAAACAGATTATGACATTACCTTTGTGTGTAGGTACAAAACTACATGCCATATAGAGCCAAAAAAGCAAGCCAGGCTGCATTTCTCTCCTAATACCACACTGGGATCTCTGGAGAGTGTGCTATGTCTAAAACCAGTCTTTATTACCAGGAGCTCATTGGGAGAATTCTCTTTTTCTTTTTATTGTCCTGTATTAGAGATTCTGCTTCTTTAAAAATCACCAGAGGAGGCAGTCCTGGTATTCAGACTGCACCTGACTGCAAGGAGAGCATCCCAGACTGCATGGATCTGTTATGCTTACTAAACCTGCCTTGCATGTTGGTAGGACATACAGCGGGTATCCTGACACACACAAGGTAACACCTCCAGCTATAAACTCACAGCATTCCCAATTCAGGTGGCTTAATTGAGCACTGAAGATAATCAATAATACATTATTTGCTGCTGCTGAACTGGTGATTGTCATTATTTGCTGAGTTTCCTTTTTCCCTACAGAAGTAAGTGCACACAGCTCCGCACACTGTTATTTGTCAGTCTGTCTTTCTCTGCTTGAATTTCCACCCTCCTTCCTAACCACCATGCCTGCCATCAGGGGAATACCTAACACATCTGTTATCTTGCTGATTTCTCTGCATGTAATTGGCTCTAAGCATATATTCCTTTGAAGAATCTATCTGCTCAGCAAATGTGCACTGTGATTACTTTGCTGAGTGCTATGCCTGTCCATTATTTACAAGCTTCTATCATGCCCCAGCAGCAGGAATGCCATACATAGGATTAAAGAAAGCAACAAAGCAAGAACAAAAGCCAGGTTTCCCTGGCAGCACAATTTATGTGCCTTTCTAATGTGTTGCCTTATCTGCCTCACAGAACAGTGACAGCTCCCTGTTGAAGAGAAAAATAAATTATACCTTAATTGAGCACTGCTTTTCTTGTGTCCCTGGTAAGGGAAGGCTGTGTCATTCTAACTGCATCCCTTTAGAGAAAAATGCATGCATCTTTATTTAGAGCCATAGACACTTGGAAATACTCCCTAACATTTCTGCAGCCACACTTCTATCTGTAATGTTGCATGGTCATTTTTTCATTGGCTCCAGGTGGGATAAAAATCTCATGTACCTTTTTTCTGATTTCTGTCTTGTACTCACATCTTCTCTTACTTTCTTATGCAGCTCTAGCCTCAGCTAGAGGATTATCCAGAGGCTTTTAATCTGAGGTGAGAGCTTGCTATAGGAATAGCAACTGAATGTCAAAGCTCAAGTTCTTTTCTCAGCTCAGCTGTCAATGCATACATTTATTTTTTTCTTCCCCCACTAATTCCCAACTACTCCAGGAGGAAAGTAACTCTATTTGGAGATGCTGCTTTGTGCAGGCTGCAAGAGGGTGGATAACTCGATTCAAGGAACAAGAAGAAAAGGGAATAGACATCCAGTTCTGGTCTAACTAACTCTAAATTATTGTGTGGCTCACTACAATCACTTGGACTTTCAGATGTGTTAGATAATTCCATGACTAAAAGCAATTTGGATTTTGTGGCTAACCGTATCCTCCAAATGTAGCTTCTCTTATGGGAATGCTTGAGAACTCTTCAGTGTCTGTAAGTTATAACTCCATGCTGAGGCTTTGAACTCACATCACAAGATTATCTTCCCTAAACATGTAGGGTTTTAATTATCTGTAAAATCTTCACTTTTCTGTGAAATTTGCCCAAAATCAATAAGTACATTACTAGGGATTCCACAAACTGCCTTGACCTACCTAGTGTTTTCAAAAGCAGAGGCAGTGTACTACATGGAACAGAAGTTTGTGCATCTGTGTGCCATGCTCTGATGCACAGTGCACCTCTTACCAGTATGTCTCATGCACTTAGACAGTGGTTTGGACTGAGAACTGTCTGCATAATGACTAATGTAATTAGAATTCAATCTTGACTGGTCCCTCTACACATCACTGTATGAAAAAGAAAACATTAAGTCTGGACTGCTAAAAGCTAGGTTGAAGTGCTTTGACCACATCACAGTAACAACAGTTAACAAGGCTAAATGTCCCCTCTCATAGCCTATTCCCAGCTTTCCCTATACTGCTGTAGTAAGCAAAGCAGTCTGTTTGTTTTTCTAGCACAAGCTGACCTTCTGTGCAATCAATATCTAAAACACATTGTCTGAGAAGAGGGAGTTCACAACACTGGATTATGCAATTATATGAGTGCACCCAAGCGTTTTGCAATGCAGACTGCATCCAGTCCTGCTGACTAGTTGTGATTTTCAAATACATTGGAACTGGCACGTCTTGAAATGTGAATTCTTAGCAGATGGCTGTATCTGCTGTAGGCAAAACTCCACTATGATATTCTAAACAGTTCCCCTATTGTGTAGCTCTGGGGCATGTGAGACAGGGAAAGATGTGAGCAGAAAGACATTTGCAGCTCCAGTTCTGTTGTTTTTCAGATGGGCCAAGGCTGATAAGTGGAGCTGGAAATACTTCTGTAGCAACCTTTCTGCCCGTGAAACTTCCCGTTTGAAGGGTCTAGGAGGGGTCAGGATGTAGAAGAAATACACAGAGTAACAATTTGCTAGTTGCTATTTTGAAGATATCTAGAAGAGCCAACAAGTGCTGAAACTCCATAGACGTATAGCTTTGTAACAGAACTATAGAATGGGAAAGGACTATATAAGCTCTTTCATAGCTTGAACACCTACATAAAATTACTAGCAAGTGTAATATCCTGATTATCCTTATGGAAGCATTTGTATGCTTGTGATTTCCTATTTTAAATGTGAATTGTTCAGGGCAAATTACATTTGAGGGGGGACAGTTTTTTGTTTTCACGTTTTGGTAAAATATACCATATATTACCAAACCGAGCTTTTGAATTTAGAGTTTGCAAATCTCAGAGATGGTAGAGAACTACAGAACTTGCAGGCTGTGACCACAATCCCATCAAAAAAGAAACAAATTCAGACCGAGTACTTTAAGCTCTGAATTGATTTAGCTCGGTGAATATTTGGAGTAACTCCACTAAACCAAGGGAACTGTTTTTATTGTACCATTGTAATTGGCAAAATCTGACCTATTGAAAGGGATTCTGGGAAGCAAGGGTATAGATCAAATCTATCCTTTTTATCCTTGTAATTTGAAATCTTAAGTGCTCTATGTAGCTTAAATTTAGGTATCAGAGAGAGGAAACATTGTCTTCTCTACTTCACGAGGAAGCTAACAGATTAGATGATTTGCCCAGAGCTATACTTTCTGAAAGATCTAAGGACTGACCTAGACTGCCCCAGTCTCAGTGTCTCAACCACAGGTCATCATTCCCTTTGAAATGGTTTCTGAAATCATTATTATACTGACTGGAAGCCAAACTACTGGAAACACATTCTCCCAGTGAACCACAGGCTATGGTTAGGGACTCTTCCCTCACACTGCCTAAAAAGTTTCACAATACCGCCCTTAGTTTTTCATGGCACTAGAAACATATTCTGGCTTGAAGAACAGATAGATCTACCAAGATAAATCTTGCCTTTGAAAATAGTTTCCAATTTTTATTGAACAGGACTTTCCCATGGGAAAGAAACACAATGTGCTGCTTCATGCCAACATTCCCTTTCCCTATAACTACAAGTTTATTAATAGGGAAGAGGGGAGTTCATCTGAGCAAAAAATAAACAGAAATTGTATCAAATGGTGGAAACACGAGCACCTGAGATGTCAGATACCATGCTAATCCATTGGTTCTTTAGTCTGGGTAGCTGACCTATTTGCTTTCTTGTGCTCTGCTCTGCCAATTTCCCCTCCTAGCTAAAAGTGCTATGCTTTGAGCTACTCCAGTTTTGTTGCTAAATTATATAGGATGCGGACTGCTGCAAATCTGTTGCATTAATGTAATACAAATGACCAGAAACTGCAGAAGTGTCAACTCAAGAGTCTCCTGTGGAGTGTTTGGAAATATATTGGCCGTAAAAAGAATTGAAATTAAAAGCAAGGAAGGAAGGAGGACTGGCATGCAGATGGCTTTTGTATGGCTGGTGTCACTCAACTGCAGTCAGAAAAAAAAATTCCTCTCTGCTTTTTTAGATAACTTTGCAAAGAGGATGTGTTAGTATTATTTCCTGACACTGGAGGGCTGCTATCAGTGCTGTGACACTGGGAGGCTGCTGTTAGTGATGAGAGACAGCATCCCAGAGAGGAAAGGGCCGTGTAAACTAGTTGTCATTCCCAACTACACACAGATCTAACTTTCTGAAAACTCCATGATGATCAATGGAGTAACTTCAATGACTGTAACTTCATTGTCTCTTTCCTTCTGATGACTGTATCCAAGCTACCGTAGGATCTACCACATGAGAGAAGAAAAGCTTTTTTCTTAATTTTCTTAATTTTTTTCTGTGTTTTTTATTTTTGTTGTTGATTCGTATAAATTTACAAATTTTTGCATTCACAGAGATTTAGTTCTCCCATCAGTATGCTCAAAAAATACAGTGACACTGATTTTAGGACCTACAGTTAGAATTCCTGCCTTCCCAGACAAACAGGTCATTTAGCCTCACGGCACCTGCTCTGAACTTGATCATAAACTAACTAAAGTCAAGGGGAGTTTACACTCTGCTTTAAATTAGATCTACACAGCTAACTTGCAGACACACTGAAAAGATCAATGCAATAAATAAGAATTAAGTGTTAGCTTTTTCGACTTGCTCTTTTGTCTTAATGAAAACAACTCACAGTTTGTGGTGCAGAGTGATCATTCCAATGGCAAAAGCTGGGCTTCTGCTGCCCTTCTTCCTGTAATGCAGAGACTACCCAGAGTGATAAAATCAAAGAATCATAGAATCAGAAAGGTTGGAAAATCCTTAAGCTCTCATTTAGTAAAACACTTTACCCTGGACTGATAAACATTTGGCTCCGAGTTAGCACCTTAAAGTGTGCTTAGGCAAAGCCTGTGCAGTAGCAATCAAAATCTTACTTCAGAGTAAATGCTTCTGTCATATGACTGCTATGGCACTTAAATATGCACTTAAAATCAATGCTGTGCCTACGTAATGTCTTGAAGAAAAACACTTTCCTGCACTGGGATCTCTGCCCCTATTGTGAACCAGAGTTGGGGCTTCCTTAGGAGGTATTCCCCATCAGAAAACAATGGGGACTTTTTCCTTGTGAACTGCAGAAGCAGGCAGTAGCTGCTTATTTCTCAGTTGAATTAATTCTTCAGTTTTGCAGTGAGAACAAAGGCAAACAAACTTGTGAGCTGCTGGATCAGGAAAAACTAAGCTCGGATATGAGAGAAAGTGGCAGGGGTTTATTTTGATCCTTCCTGTACATTCATCTGCCATGAATGCAAACAGTTTTCTATTTGATGCTGTGAGGTGAGAGCCAGAATCTTCAAAAATTTGGCTCAGTTCCTGCTAACATTTACATTCTGCTTATCTTGATTCTGGGGCAAGCCTTTTCCAGAGACACTGTCACTGTGTAAGCTGATGGGTGTGATGCAGACTGAGGAAGAAGAGTTAGCAGAAAATTGAAAGACGGAATTCAAATGCTGACAAGCACTATCCAGGACCTTTCTCTCTCTTTACACTAACCCAAATGGTTTTATTTAAAGGAAGTTTTGCATAGTCTTGCATAGAAAGTTTAGGCTAGCTTACTACTTCTTGAACTCATGCTAATGTATGCTGTTTGCTGGTTAATCTGTGGATGCACTAAGTAGCTTAAATACCATATGACCACTGTAATCCAAAGTCTGAACTGTATGTGGAGTTCTAACAGGGATTTGGCTGGTATATGCTCTTAAATGTGACTTTAAAAAGAAATATATATATAAAGGTTTGTTTACTGAGAATGTATACAGAAACAGTCTAAAGGGATTTTAAGGATGTGTTTTTTCACTTCTCCTCACAAATTCCCACTTGACAAAAATTGTTTATTATACATAAGCATTTCACCAGATGAAGAATCCTTGTGCAAACGTTTAGTGTTTGCACCCTAATGGGAATGGAGTATCATTCCATGAATATGAACAGCACCCTACTGGCTTCTCTTCATGCTACCACAAGACAACAAATAATTTGCAACTCCCAAGGGCTCACAAATTAAGACATAAAACTCCTTCACAGCAAGCATTTGGCCAACAAATCAACATAGAATAAAGCAAGAAGTTGTTTTCATTCTAGTTTAGATGGCAGTTTCTTCATTTTCTTTTATTTTCATTTTAGCCTGATCCATCCCCACTCCCCTAGGCTTTCTTTCTTTTTTTTTTTTTTTTTTTAATCCATGGTCCAATGGATGCTTTTTCATGGTTTCTGTGTGACCTTCAATATTTTCCTTTTACACTCAAATCTCAGTCCATCATCTACCTTGAGACCTGACCCAGTTATATACAGCAAGGTGCACAGAACCCTTGCTCCCCAGTGACAATCACTGACTTGAATAGAGCCCTGTACACAGTTTATATTGCAGCACTGGGTCTATGGCTGCCAGCCTGCTGTGCAGAAGGAAAGGAAGGGGTTACGTTTTTTAGTTAGTTATGAAAAATAGGGTGCCAGTGTGAGACAATTAAATTGAGAAAGAAAAAGAATGTAGTGGCTTAGAACACAACACTTTCTATAGATCACTATGTCTTCTCCCTTCAAAATTCCACTTGGTCTTTAACATACATTACAGCTATCATACTGTTTATATATAATTCTAAACAAGAATATTCAAGTAATGTCATAAAATCTGCTACAGCAGAAACCAGGACTCTCCCTGTAAGTATTTTTCTCTACTAAACAAATTAGCATTACAATAATCCTTTTGAACAAAGAAAAAATGCCAGACCCTAATCAGCACGCAGCAGGGGTACGTCATGAACACATTTATCTTTCTTCTCAAAAGCCTCCCCTGGATAAAGGAAATGCCCTAATACTCAAGGCATCTTGGACACCAGATGGCTGATTATTAGACATTTTATGAAGAGGAAGGAAGTAAAGAGCAACAGCTTGAATTTTCATGGTACTGTAGGGACAGTGAAAAGGAAGGCAGAATGAGAACTTCATCCAAAACTCACTGACAGGGAAGACACTGATTTCAAAGGGTTTTGAATAGGAAGGAACGAAAGATTTTGTTTGCTTTTCTTTCTGCAGATTAATTCTCGATTCACCAAGAGCTAGAATGATTGATTTATGAGTTTCTTCCTATTATTATCACTGTAGTGATGATAGTGATGATAGTTGAGCCAGTTTTTTTTACAGAAGAAAGGTCTGAGATTTTAGATATTCCCAACAACACTGTAAGCTTTCTTGAGACTATCTGCAGGTTTTTTATAGACTGGCCTCTGAGAGCCAGACTCAGTGAGCAGGAGCATGTGGTAAGGTCAGGAGGAATACTAATATATGCAGGCAGTGCTTACAGAATTCTACCTCCTATGTAAGAATTCTATTGGGAATACGAATTGGATGCATTTGGACTCATCCTCTCTTAATACAAGCTGACCCAATCTGTTTTACACTGGCTGAACTAACTAACGCTGTACCTTCAGCTATCTAGACAGCTCTACAGGTTACAGCAAGTAAAATGTACTCTAATCATAGATATTTACAGGAACATTTATATATGTATATATATAATTTATGCTAGAATAGTTATTTTCTCCTATCTGGACTCTCAGAAAGCCAGCTCCTTCCATGTCTATCTACTACACGGTTCTAGCAACTCTTCTAAAGCAAAGATGTTAATCTATTCAGGCTCTTCCCAAAGCTTTCTACTTAAGAGCTACAAGACACATGCACAAGAATGCTTAGGGCAAAGAAACTTCATGGGTATTTTACAAGTGGAAGATGGCAGTAGTTCCTCCAAGGTCACACCACGTGCGATGGAAGGACATGGCTGCCTCAGATGTGCAGATGAATCTTGAGAAGAACGCGGATGTGGGAGCCAGTGGTCTGTGGTCCTGCTCCTCCCATGGAAAGGGATGTGGATTATCCAGCCAGCCCTGCTGATCTGAGCACAGCCTTCTTGTTAGGTATGTGATGAGAGACATAATGAATTGTTTGAGCAATGTATGTGGTCACCCCACTTCTGGGGCATTGCACATGTAGATGTGGAAGCAGGGTTGCAGAACTGGAAGCAAGGCCTCTCACAGAACAGTGCAAGAATTGATGGTAAAATCTCTCCACAAAGAACAAGCTGCATCTGGAAAGAACTGTTTTGTTTTTTTTTTTTCCTTTTGTCATTAAAACTGGCAGAGATAAGAGTTTTGCTGGCAGAAGTATGGCATACAGAGGTGTGAGGAGTTTCTATTCATTATGCTAATGAAGATAACTACACTGCCAAAACACTGAAGTGCTGTACAGGCCTTACTTAGGGTGTGCAAAAGCAGAACCTGGACTCATTCACTTCTATGTCCATGTAATATCAAACAAATCCACGAGCACAGACTGTAATGTGAATAGATGATTAATCTGTCAAACTTCCTTTGCTTTTCTAAAATAAGAAGAATAAAGGGTTTGGGGGAGTGGAGTCATGTGAAGTAACAACTCTGAAAATTACCATGGGCTTTGGAACATTTTCTCAAAAGTGTAAGAGAGGCAGTTGTGATGCAGCTCTGTAACACGCTAATGACAGAGGTATTGGCAAAATCAATTAAAACCTTTAGCTGTGGTTGCAACTCAGGGCTGTAATCTCCTTACGCAATACACTTGACAAAGCCTTGTAGAACATGAGCCTGTTTTTTGCACCACAGTATATTCCTCCTCCCTTGCCATATTATGGGTTGCTGGGCTTGCTTTCTTTCTTATTTTTATTTTTACTCTCATAATATTTAACCAAATAAGCTTGTTATTCTGCCACAGATAAAACAAACATAGGGAAGCTCCTTGCAGGGATGGGTATGCCTGTGCTAGGGGAAGAGCAGCAGCTTACCTGCCCCGGGATTTTGTGAGATAAAACTGCTTCATAATTTTTGATTATCCATGCATTGTTTTGTTAACCAAATATTTGTCTTTTTGCCTCACACACATATATAATGCCAATATATAAATTGCACAAGGGGGTTATAGCAGCATGAGTCAATCTTTGGTATGTTTATCCATGGAGAGACACAAGCCTCTGTCTCTAGAGGCATTTCCTCTCCTTGTTAGACCTATGAATATCTCTCACCAACAAAGTTTGTCAGTTTTCACTGCTGGCAATGTGCTGCTATAACAAACCCTGCAGACTGGCAAGCCTCCAAGTGGGGCGGGAGCTAAGTCCTCTCTACTATCATTAGTTAGTATTTACGTTATGGCAGAGCCTAGAGGCTTCTAGCTGTGATTCAGGCGTTGCTGTGCAAGGAGACAGTAAAAGACACTTCCTGCCCCAAGCAGTTTATAGTCTAAACAGAAGAGCCTGGTGATAAATAGCAGAGAAAAGGCAGTACTTTTGCAACATGGAAAAGCCTGCAAAACACATGAGATGTTTCTAAAAATAAATATTAAGTCTTTGTATTTGTTTTATAGAATACTAACATTTGTCATTTCAAGCCTTCTTAGTCCTTAAAGCTAGACAGTTTTTACTTATTCTAACAGCTACAGTTCTTGCTTACTCACTCAACTCCAGGAGGCAAGGTCTCTTCAGATGAACACATCATGTCAATGATCTTCCTTCCAGTCCTATGTCAAAGTTCCCTGCTGCTGACCTGTCCAGAGAAAACAATGACTGCAGCTACACAGCTAGATTCTCGTGTTCTCCATTTGGGGAGCAAGAATTGTTTCTCTTATCTTGACCAAGTACAATAGTTTTCTCCCATTAATGCAATTGATTTTTAAGAATAGCAATAACGTTTAATTTTCACATACTGCATTATTCTCAGTGTACCTTTCAGTTTCCCACATCTTTTTATTTCTTGTATTCGTGGTCCCATTGGTAAATACTGCTGTCAAACCTGTGGATTCACTGTTCCATCCCTCACTTTTGACCTTGCCATTTTAAATGGCAGAAGACTGCTATAAATTCTTGGTTTCTCTGATGACCAGTGATATAAAAGAAGGAAAAAAAGATGTAGACAGAAAGAAGTGTGTGTTTTGTTTGATCCAACTTGGCCCTTAGTTGTAAATTATTGCACTACGCTTACCAAACAGGCAGCTGAGCAGGAAAAAATCTGTTGGAGAAGTAAACTTAAGCTAAGCATTTTCTTGAAGGCACAGAGGCAAATCTCAAATTCATATGCATTGGTTTGGTTCTGCTGTAGGCAATGGAGATGTTTATACTAAGAAAAATTATTAGAATGCATCCCATGAACCTTACTTCACCATCGTCACTTTTTCTGCATATTCTGAAAAGACTATCTAAAGCATGTTTAAAAATAGGACTGAAGTTCCTTAATTTCATAGCAGACAAGCATGCAGGAACTACTGTGTATCACTGCACTGTGCTGCAAAGAGAAAGGAATACTCATACTGTCTGTGTAGGAGGAAGTCTCTGAGGGGAAAATCATCAATAATAAAGGCCTCTTTTATTTGAATCACCTAACATTTCAGCTCTTCAAATCCTAACACTGAATTTCCTAAAACAGGTTTCTATTATCTGTGTTAAACACATCAAATTGAGTAATTCAGTCTCATCATCTAAATTCAGTGTTGTGATAGCAGATTGTAACTGGGACAAGCTACCTAAAGAGGTAATAGAAGGCTTGATAAAAGCAGTGTGTGAAATACATCAGTGCTTTTCTTTCTTTGGGGAAAAAAAAAAAAGAAGCAATTCTCTGCTTTTCTCCAGTGAGCTTATGTTACTGAGCTGAAGACACTTAGTAAGGCCTATAGGACAGGACTTGCTAGCAACATTTGGACTTTATTGTGGCAGTTAGCAAAGGAAAATCCCTGTCGCACAGAACTTATTCTGTGTTGGCAAGAGATAAGGGAGGTGGAGAGGAAGACACATCCTTTCAGTTCGTAGGTCAGTGGCTGAACCAAGCTTTTAGCAGTTCTCTCTTATGCAGTTCAGGCATTCCACACTCTCCTGTTTTCAAAACTATCGTTGTTTTTTGATATGTAATAAAGGCTACTGTATACTTCCCATCACCTTTATTGTCCCTGTGAGCTGTAATACTGTGAGCTGTATTCTCCCATGCATACTCTTTTTATTGTCTTCCTAGAAACACAGTGTGTTTAAGGAATTACATAAAGGCCTTAAAACATATATGTGAACATATGTGAGAACTGTATAAAATGGTGCTCTGTCATAGCTGGTTTTGTGGGGCTGGAATAACTTATTATGGATACACTTATTGTGAAATCCTGCTGGACTTGACCATGAAATCTCAAACATTACACTACCTCCTCACCTATGTGTTCACAAAAGTCTGCTCCTGGTATCCCAGGTATCTCAGCATCACATCTGCTCAGCGCTCACCCTGTATGATGCAGGCTGCAGCTCAGCAGGACACCCCAGTTTGTGGTCCTCTGCTAAGGCAGTTTTGGGGTTCATCTCAGCATAAGACAATGGTTCCCATGGATTAGTGTGAGCATCTCTATGTCTGTTTTCCCTGCTTTGCTATTGGAGTCAAAGCTGCTAGCCTGGAAGAAAGCAGCACACTTGTCTAACCTTTTTCCACAGAAGAGCACTCAGGCATTCTCCATTTCTGCAAAGGTGACAGCCTCATGAACATGCAAGCCACTAAGCAGTGCTGAGCAGGGACAGGAATTCATGGCAAGGACTGTTTAGTCAGCACATTTTTCCATGCAGGCCTGGAGGGCAGTCTTGTACACTGGAACTGGAATGCTGCCCACTTACTGTAGCCAGTTAAGGAGCCCAGCACTCACAACACAGTACATAAACATTCAGAGAGAATGCCAAATATCTTGTCATGCATAGCCCATAATTTTCCTGGTTTGCTTTCTTATGCAATAAACCTGGCTCATGGATATTCTCAGGCAAGCATACAAAGAATGTTTATGATAATGATACCCCTGTTAATAACATTGCTAAGATCCAGACACTTGTAATTCAAGACTACAGTCTGTCACACTTCCACAAACTAAAATTCCCAGTGCTAAACGTTCAGTGCTCCTGAGAGGGGGGGGTGTAAAGACTTTTTCATTAGGTTGGAATGATGGAGGTAATAAAGTAAGTGACTTTTCAAAAACCATACAACATATCACATGGCAAACTAAACCCTAATCCAGCAAAACCCTTTGTGTGGATGAAACTTGCAGCACGTGAAGAATAATGAAATCAAATACTCAGCCTGACCCACCTTCTGAAGAATAATCACCAGAATACGTCACGCTACTTGATGCAAATACAGCCAAACTAACGCATAGACCAGCATGCATCTAATCATGAGAAAAACAGCTGTGTCAGCTGATTTGCCCTGTTCCACTACCTCATGTCCTATATCCACAGATCCTCCTCCATTATTTTATTTTGTAAAACTTTCTTCTGTATTGCCACATGTGGCTCAGACATCAATCTGGCTTTTTAAACCTGTTGTCAATCTGATCCTTTGAAAGAGGCTATCTCCTGTCAGCAGAGCACAACTACATTGTCCTGCATCCGTCACGCCAGATGAACAGTCCTCACTGTGCAGGAAGCGGGGTGGGTCAGCTCTGCAGGGATGTGTCCCACACTGCTGCAATGCACACAGCTCCGGGTGAGCCCAACAGATAGCACCTGCAGCCAATGCACTTGCTGTGCAGCTACCTGTGCCTGTGCCACTTTTCTAGAATTTCCACTGTGAAAGATGAGCCCATGGTGGTTTCACAAGGCTATTTTCTCTTATTCATGATATGAATAAATCCGTATCACATTTCAGTGTTTATAATAACACCCACCTCATGTGCCAGGCCTTTACTATGCAGACACTTATGTCAAAGAACACACATATCTGACGGATTTGCAGAACATCTGGGAAAGCTATTTTAGGAAAACACTCTATGGCCTTGGCAAGGGACTTGCTTAAGGCCAGCACGTGGTTTGTATCCGTGCACCAGCACAGAACCACGACAGGATCACTGAACTGCAACTCCTCAACCAGAGGAGCAGAGCTCCAGCGCCTCCGGCTTCACCACGGCCTCGGCCGACGCACCTGGAATCACCAAGGGGCTTCGTGGGACGGTGCCGAAAACAGACAGCACTGTCCGCACGCCTCTTTCAGCTCCGTTTCGGTTCCTGTGGCACTTGGCATCTGCGGACGCAAGGACCCCGCCGGAGCCGCTCCGCAGCGGGACAACGCGCCCACCGGCCGCAGCACATCCCACAGGGCGGACTGGGCCAGGCCCGGCGTCACCCCTCTCCCCGTCTCTCGGTGTGCCAACGGCCGGGCTCGTCTGGGCCGAGGTCCGAGTCCCGGCATACCTGCGGGGGCCCGAGGGACCGTGAGGTGGGCTGAGCGCAGCAAGAGGCTGAGGCGGGAACTGCCGAGGCAGACACGGGGACGCCGAGGCGGGCGCAGAGGCGGGAACGGCCGACGCAGGGATGCTGAGGCGGAGCGGCCGCCCGCGCCCCCTCGCGGAGTCGCCGCCATCGGCGCGGGACGGGCGCTGCCGCGGTGCCGGCTCGGCGCGCTGCGTGCCGATGCGCGGTAACTGCCCGGAGAGGAGAGGCGAGCGGGGCGGAGCGAGCCGCCTCCTGCCCTCTCTCCCTCCCTCCTTCCTTCCCTGCCCGCCGCTCCCCCCGCCGTCGCCGCCGCCTCTCCTCCCCGGCCTCTCTGATGCCGAGGAATGGATAGAGCGGCTGCCCTGCGAGCCGCCGGCATGCTGGAGAGGAAGGAGCGGGGCGGCGAGGCGGCGGGGCCGGCCGTGCGGGGTTTGCCGGCCGTGCGGAGCACCCTGCAGCAGTGCGGGCTGCTCCAGGACCTCATCGACATCTCGCTGTCCAACCTGCGCGGGCTCCGCACCAAGTGCGCCGCGTCCAACGACCTGACCCAGCAGGAGATCCGCACCCTGGAGGTACGGCGCCGGGGAAGCCCCGCCGCCGGGATGCGCCCGTCCTGGGGCCGGGCCCCGCCGCCAGCGCCGGCAGCCGCGCTCCGTCACGGGCACCGGGCCGGGGGGGGGGAGGAGAACCCCTTCCTCTCTCCCCGGGCGCAGAGGGGAGCGGGGGGACGCGGAAGGGAAGCGGGAAGTGGGTCGGCCGCCTCCCCGGCAGGCTGCGGGGCCTCGCCACCCGGCCGCGGTCCCCTCGGGCCGCCGGCATCGCGGCATCCCGCCGGCGGAGCGCGGCGCCGGTGCCCGCGGCGAGGGAAGGCGCGCCGGGCCGGACAGGTGCGGGAGCCGCGGGCAGGCCGCCATGTGCCCCCGCCCCTCCGCGCCGCTGCTGCCCGGCTGCCGGCCTGCGGCGGACTGCGCGCCCGGGGCGGCAGGTGCGGGGCGAGGCGGGGACCGGAGGTGCTTTCGCAGTGCCTGGCAGAGCCGAGGCGCCGCGTGCCTCGTCCCGGGATGCTGGACGCGCGGACGTTTCCCGCGGGTCTCTGGTGTTTGTTTCTGGTGGCTCCTGCGCCGTCCTTCCAGGCCTGTCTCTCTATCCCTGGCTCGGTTTCACTGATCTAATCCGATCCTCCTTTCCACTCCGTTGGTGTGGCTGACGGCAGCACTGTGGTCCACGCTGGAGAGATGCTCCGCTGTTCAGAGGCGTTACACAAAATCCTTTATGCAGAGAACGCGTGCTTTTTGATGCTTTCGAACACGACCTGACTGTATGCATGAGTGTTTAGAAAGGAACTCGGAGTTGTTCCTTTTGTTTGACCTTAAATACTGAATAGCGCTTCCCTTTGCCTTGTGTGCAGGTAATGCTGCTCCGAGCAGAGTACACAGCTCCCGGCTTGGTCAGAAGTGGAGGCCGGTGCTCCTTTCTCTAGCCCAATACTGGGGGCTGCAGAGCTGGAGCATCAGGCTCAGAGAAGGAAAATCCTTGTAATAGTGAACCTGTAGCAAACATATATGCTAGAAAATCCCTCACATAAATGAAGCTAGGGAAAACAAATGATGGTAGCTCTCAGCATAGCCTCTTAGAAGTCTATTGTTTCTCTCTTCCTCAGCCTTTCTTTCCTCAAAAAAGAAAAAAAAAAAAAAAAAAAAGAAAAAAGTTGGTAGTTCTTTTTCTTCCTGCCACCTCCAAATAGCCTTCAAAAGACTATTCTTCATAACACAGTACTTCTGTAGACTTTTGGCAACCCTGCTGTCTTTTCAGTGCTCAAACAATGAAAATCACCATCAGTTTGGAAAACGATCATCAGTATTTTGCTGGTGGACCCATTCTGAAAGGAAACCTTTAATCACAGAGCCCAAAGGCCTGCTATCATCTTCAGGTTGTTCTGAAAGCAACAAAAATTATTGCTAGTGATAGTTATCGAGTGTGTGTCTGCATTCCTTAAGCAATTATCTGCTTAAACCAATGGGTGTCACATTCGCTGGTGATCATAAAATTTGTCCCTCATCAGAAGAATCTCTGATGTGCTCCCCAGAACGTGATTTCTCTGGGAATTCAACCAAGTGCTGAATCCCTGCCAGCCCATGAAGCTACGGGAACAGGTACGGACTCTCTGCCCTTTGCTCTCTTCAGTTGCCTGTGCCTGAAGACGTGATGTCAAGCAGGGGCTGAATCTCACTTAGTGACTGTGCAGTCTGAAGTGGGTTTGTCTGCCGCTGCTGAGCACAGAACTGGGCTGTAGGAATTGAGGGTCTGCACTTGTTTTCATGTTGTGATTTCTCGTGATGTACCATGGGGACTCCTGGAGGGCTGCAGGGCTGCCCCAGTAACAGGTGGCCTTTGTCATGGTGCTGGTTGTCATTGTGCCATATTAATGTGTGCGTATGTGTTCATATGCATTTGGCTATCCGATCAAGTCAGTTCAGCAAGGTGCTCCAATACTGCACAGAGCCAGCGTTAGCAATAGCCTGACTGCAGCGTGCGGTCACTGTGCAGCCTGTGAGCAGCTCCTTGCCAGGCACTAGCAGCATAATGAGAAGCTGCAAATTCAGAAATCTCCAGGAGCCACTGAATGGCTTCATGGATCTGCATAGTGGCTACTGGTGGTATGGCTGCTGGGCCTGCAAACCTCGCTGGTGCTTTGGTTTGTTCCTAAATGTCTCATGTTCATGTGCAGAAATGTCTTTGTAGAAAAAGAATTATGAGAACTTAGCTGCATTTGTATAACTGGTAAACTGTAAGCAAAGCCACAGGGATGTGATAAAACCATGAGATAGATGCAAGGAACAAACTGGAAGCAGGAAGCACTACTTTGGGAGGGGAGGAGACTTAACTCTAGAAGTTAAGTGGCTCCTGCAGCCAAATACCAGGCTGCACGTGTCTTTTGAAGACAGTCCAATGTACTACGTCAAAAATCAGTTTTGATTAAAAACAAAAAGTGAAATTGATAAAGAACAAAAAGCAGAGGAAGCTTCTCTAATATAGTCAGTACATAGTTCTTGTACGTTGAAAACTTTCATAATGTCTAGTTTTGGTATCAGAAGTGTGAATGTGACAGGTGAAGGGACATCTCCTTGAACACAACATTCTGTATCTGTAAACAACAGATGTTCTGACCAAACAGGTGTAGCAGTGAATGCTGCTGGATGAACACGGCTGTCTTAAACCCTGTGTTGTGCAGATGAGACAGCAGTGCATCCTCACTGCCACTTCTGGTTCCCAGGTTAGCACAGCCCTGGAGTAAAGTTCTGAAAGCAGTAGCACTATGAATTGAATTAGCAACCTAAAGCACCAGTGAAAAACAAATCTAAATGTATGTTACTTTTTACCCAAGATCTACTATCTTTATCCTTTTTCCTCTGAGTCTTCTCAGCCTGTCATGTACATCACATGATTCATGATGTGTGTGTACTTCAAAGTTAAGAACGTCAATATAACTAAAGGTTAGGTTTGTGCACGTTTATGTCCCTCCCAATTTACTGAAATGCATCAAGTCCTTCCTCATTCCTCTTTGTGCACAAGGTCTCAAACTGAAGCACACAGTAGATAAGGATGTCAAACTGGAACCCCAGCAGGAAAAAATAAGCACTCATCAGTCTAAAGATGTAGGCAGAACTTTCTGTAATATAGAAAGAAGAAGGGGGAAAGAAAGGACTGTGGGAATTACTTAAAAGTAATGTGCTTAGATATGTTCCATGAGCTGAGCCCGTTTCACATGTATGAAGGCTGTTTCTTAGAAGGGCAGGGAGTTTCCCTGTAGTACAAAGTAGATTGTGCTGGCTTAGTTACTAGTGGAGTAGGTTCTCTGATATCATGAGGTCTTGTATTTTCTTAATTTTTATATGTTTTACTGAGTAAGTGCTTGAGTGTTTTTACCCTACACTTTGGTGTATGGCTTTCTTTCAGTTCTGTTCTCGCAGGTTTACTCATTTCTCAAGTGGACTACAAAACTGAAGTGGAAAATAATGAGAGCAAACAATTTCTTGCCATGGGGTAAGCACCCAGTGTTGCCCCCAAATATCTTTGCAGAAAACCAACTGTCACTGTTATTAACTCTGTAAAACTGGTTTTGCAAAATTAGGGGTATAATATTTTAGCTCGGGTTTTTTTTGTTTGTTTGTTTTGTTTTTGTAATAGTGACATCTTTCTGCGTCTGTCTGACAAGGAAGCTGCTAACAGGACAAATTCTCCAACACTGCTAATTGCAACAAAGATGAGGCAGAATTAGGCTGAACTGAGACCTAGAGTATGTTTAGATTGGAGATACATTTTCTTTCTACCTCGATTCTTACATCAGAAGAGCTAACTAGTGTGCTTCTGGGAAGGAAGCAAACTGGTTATGGTGGGAGTGTCAGGGTGGAGCAACAGCATGCATTGCTGAGATCTGCCTGCTTTTAAGAAAACTGCTTTAATGCTCTCTGGCTGACCTACGTCTCTGATGGAGACACCCTTGGCCCAGTGTGCAGAGATCACTTCGACCACTTTCTCAGAAATGTCTTTTGTTCAGAACCTCCAGAAAACATAACACCAGGTTAGAAAGCCTGGTTGGAGCTGTGCTGTGTCACAAATAAGTCTATGACTCCTCAAATCAGTCTTTCAATTTGTCTGAATGATACCTGTAGATAAAATATGTTTGAACTTGCTTTATCATTATCTTCACTCACTTGGTAATTTGAGTAGAAAAGGCTTATCTCTTAACAACCAATCTCTAAGCAGAAACAAATGCATTGAAAATGAGGGGAGGAATGGAAGGTGAAGAACTGTAATTGTCCAAACTTGCAGACTGGAAGTTGGTTATGTGGTATGCATAAGAAAAGAACGATTGTGTGTTTCTAAATTTTAAGTAGTGGGAGCAGTGAACCTTTCAGGCCAAACTGCAACCTGTAGCCACATGTTTATAAGCCCTGCTCAGCTGAAAAGACTTCCTTTTCCAACAGGTCTTATGTAAGAGATGTTCTTCCCTTACTTCATCTCATTTTTTGCATATATGCAATGCATTTGTTTTTTCTGAGAGGTGAGCAGAAAGTTTTCTTTTTTTCCTACATTTGTGCATCTATTTGTATGAAATAGGTTTCAACAGAGAATCTCTTTGACTTGGAAGGAGAGAGAACCATGTGTTATTACAAAGTCTGTAGACATCATCTGTTCTTTCTAACAGCATGTCTCTGCATATGATCAGAATTTGTACATTGTAACAAGTTAGCTTATGTCCCACAATTAATTTTATATAAATGTTTACATACGAAGTCATCAGCCATGTTTTAACATACCTGGGATAAGCCCTGATGTGTAGGCTGCCATCACAATGAAGATGCAAAAAGGCTTTCTCTTCACTTTTTAAGCTCTGAATGTACTGACTTGACTGGACTCTACGAAGCGCTAAATGGGGAGCAGGAAGGAGAGTATCACCGTAAGTCTTCATAGTGCTTTTGGCTCCAAAATTCTGTTGCTGCTGGATTGTGTTACAGCAGAATTATTTCTGCTTGGAGCCAGCTTGGAGGTCCTTACAGCAGCTGAATTCAGTGAAGAAGTTCACCGGTGCCTGAGTTAAGACCTCTGTATGTACGTGCCTGCACACACTAACAGGAACCCACAGGCTGTCGTGCTTGACAAGCCTCGCTCTCCACATACAAATTCTGATGTGTATTGCATGTTCAGAATTGATGCAATCAGGCAAGTAGCCCAGCCTCAACTCCAGTTATATCTAGCTAAACCTGTGGCCGTAACCAGTTTTGCATAGATAGCACTTGAACAGAGCTTGATGTGCTACTCAAGTTCAGACGGCAGCAGGTAACTGCATTTTGCACAACAAAAGCCCCAGTGAGTGTTAAGGCTGCGTACGGGTGACAGATTTACAGATATGAGTCAGCATGGCGGTACATAAATTTATCACCTGTTGTTCATAAGTAGGAACAATTAACAAAAGTCTTGCAACACGCAGAATTATTTAGGGAATAGTTACACTTAAAAATATATTGACACCATAGACCATGTGATCTTTCAGATGCTGGTGGGATAAAACTTACTTTCTTTAAGGCTCAGGTTTCCCATCCTTTTTTTCAGCCAATATGGGAGCTTTCTCTTTCCAAAAGATAAATTATAATGAAATCATTCTTGGCTATCTGTCACTGTTTTGGGGATTGGAGAATGTATTGGCTAGATTACTGCTGTGGTGACGGGCGCAGCACAGAGTGATGTATAGATGACACCACCCAGAGATACTGACTCAGACATATCTTAGAGACTTTCCTCCTAGCCCATTTCTCATTCCCATGGAGTAATCCCACATGACTAGCAGCTTCAGCAAAGCAGTGGCTTAGTTGCCCCAGCTGGTAAGCGAGGAAACAGGATCTTTGACTCTGGAAGCACACCTGTTCCAAAAGATGGACTGCCCTTTCAAGATGCAACTCCTGAGCCGGGCTGCTATGCCATTTACAGATGATCCCAGAGGGTTATCCTAGCCCAGCAGTACTCTCATAAGAGACATGAGAAACACTTGTTTCCTGCAAACTGAAGCCATGATGGCAGGTAAAAACTATAGCTTTGCATTAGAAATGCCCGCTCCTACATATGGGCTGAGAATTTTTTAGTTTGACTTACTAACACTTTTGATCAGTCAGAAGTGATTTGGGGAAGGGATTGCAGCAAGAGTATAGTGTAGAATATGTAGTCAGATGTCTGACACAAATACACTTCTAATGAATGAGAGGAAAAAAGAAACAGCTTCCTGCCTTCTCAGCAGTGATTTTCCTAAAAGGAGAAAATAAGGAGTTTCATGTGCTTCTTATTCTTATACTTGGGGAAGTTGTTGAAATTACAGAGTTGAAGGCTGGGGGCCGAACCCGAATGCAGACTCGTGGCATTCTCTGTCCAGTTGCAACAAGTCTCCAAGAATAAAACAGGTGAATGCTGCTCATTGCTTTGAAATGTTTTGTGAGCAGAGGTCAGGTGTCTGTCATTCCTTTTCTCTGTAGAGAGGAAGTCTAATTTGCACTGTGTGCATCTCATGGACTCTTAGTAGAATAAGGAATCATGCCTTGATAAGGGGCTAGAGAGTGCCTGTGATCTGATGATTATTCTATGATTCCTAGTTATCTCAAGTGGAATAGCTCTAATAGCAGAAACTGTGAGATCTGCTTTAGAGGCACTGAGGAACCTTGCTGGGATGCAGCAGATCCAGGCTCTCAGTTGGGTACGTGACATTGCCAGAAGAACTAATTGAGCACAGCTTTCAGAATGCAGCCAGGAGGTGGACAGGGCAGTTTGCTGCTCTGTGGTCTGAATCCCTGAAAATGCTTGGAAGCCTTTTTCAAGGAAGTTTTAAAGGTTGGGCAAGCAGTTTCCTGCCCAGTCCTACTCTTGTTATTTGCTTCTAAAACATGGGTTTGTTGATTTATTAAAGAACTTTCACTTCTGTTTGAAGCAACCTAAATTTAGAAAGGAAGTCTTGGGCTTCTCATTGCTGCTGTGCGTGTAGGCTATTGTAGAGGCTTGCAGACTCCAGTGTGAGGCTGTATTTTGAGCTACTAGTTATGCTGACTAAACTAGAAAGAATAAATAATAAGTATTTATTTCCAGATGGAGAACTTCCTTTAGGTGTAACAACTGCAAGTTATTAGGTAGGGGATGTAAACGGATTGGTCAGTAAGTAATTACTGAAAGATGTTAAGATGTGTGGCTGTATCCTCTACGCTGACCTACGGTGCTCAATAATTTATCCATCCTTAACGAATTGAGAATTTTCTATCAACAGTTTTCATCTTCCAGAACAGTGGGTTTTTTCCTCTTTTTACCTTGTTAGTAAGCTAGAGGGTTAAACTCTGCTTTAGGAGATAGTTGCAGCTCCACCAAAATAAGCAGAAGTTCGTAAGTTTTTGTTGCTTAGAGTTTCAGGGAAAAGAGAAACTGTTTTTGACTGAACTTTCCACAGAAGACTTCTGACTTTCAGATATCTGCTTTTAAAAACTTCATCAGCTTTATGGGCCATTTGTCTTACTGATCAAAACTGAAACTTTCCGCAAACTAAAACACTTCATACAAAGACCTGCACAGTTTCGATGGAGGTAGTTCTGAGTGCTTCAGGCCAGCACCAGTTAGTAGCATTAGACTCTCTTAGTGCAGGTGCAGGTCAGATGCAGTATTTATTTTCCTAATTTTAGTGAATTCTGGAAGTTATATTCTTGTCTGTTTTCCCTTGTTTTAAGGAAACAGCTGACACTGAGATAAACCAAGGTGAGCACAAACACCAGAGACTTTGCATTTCCTTACACAACAAAGCTGGAAGAAACCCCAGAGTGGATGTCAAAGGGCTTGCCAACCGTGTTTGTATTAAATAAGGATATTATGTGTGTTAAAACTGGCTGAGTGCTGCAGGCCACTATTGTATTGCTGGCATTTTGTATGGGTATAATGAGGCAGATCTTCTGCAGGCCACCTGCCATTGCAACCTGAGTTCCTGGACCATCTGCAGTCATGGACAATGACCTGGACAGAGTCTACAGAGCTGAGGTTTGGAGGGAGAAAGAAGATTTTTTTGTAGTGATGTTTAATGCTTGTCTGTAGCGATAGTTACCTGTTTGCATCTAACCAAACAGGCCTTTTCTGGTACCAGCTGCCATTCTGCAACTGAAGGCACAGCTAACTTGGCTTAATACTTCTGCTAGGTTGGTAGTAGTATTTAGGTTTTCAGTCTTATGGAAACTTAATCTACAGCATTATCCTGCTGCCAAGACATGCAACAGTTTCAATGATGTGTTCTTTCCTCTTCTTTTTTTCTACTGTGTTATTCAGGTTGCCCTATTGGCCAATAATGACTAGTTTGTGATCTGAAGCTAAGAGCTTTGAAGTTAATGGTTTCCTCACAATGTAAGATTTCAAGTTAAAGGTAGTAGCATCTATTCCTTCATTCCTTTGCCAAGAAATGAGCTACTGGGGCAAGACCAATGCAGTGGTGATGCAGCACTGCTCTTAGGTGAAGCCCACTGTAGTGTTTGAGAGCTCCTTACAGCTCTTGTGCTCTGTATCAAACTGTCTTGCCCTGCTTCTTAGTGAAGGAGCAAGCTCCCCAGCCTGCCCGTAACATTCTACTATCAGATCTCCATGGTATCCTTACAAACACGCTGAGAAGGGTGAGTTGAGGGAGACTTAACATCTGGCTTCAAAGCATTCAGTTTTTTGTGGCAACACTGGGAAGAAAATAAAGACCTGGCAATTAGAAGGTGCATTCGTTTCCTAAAGCAGTGTACAGAAGTTACTCTGATTGTTGATGAGATGGATGACTTTGTGATGCAGTGTAGCAACTAAGAGCTATTTGGAACAGGACGAGAAGACTTCAGGAGGGGAAGCAGTGGCCCAGGTGTCTTTGTGATGGCAATTCCAGCTTGCAGGAATCATGCAGTAAGAGCTCTGAAACGTGCTGACCAGCCACTGCTGCAGCTGCTCTTGCACAAATAGTTCAGGCTTAGCACACTGCTGATGTAAAGATCTCTAGGGGAAGAAGAAAATGTCTGCTACCTGTCCACCTTCAGAGGCCAATTTTTTGCAGCCCCTCACTTCACTTACTCTAAAACTGCGTAAGACATGACAAGAATGCTGGCTTGCCCTGTGAGTGGGGGCAAAGGCAGACAGACCCTATTCTGATAGACTGGAAGTGTCCACGATGTGATATGTGTTTCCAGATGCTTCACTTTCTGCCTTGTCACAGAGCTTTGTCACCTGGCTTCAGCACTGCAGACCTCAGAGACCCCACGGGAGATCCTGACTCAGCAGTTCTGCACAGTTCTGTCTTGCTGAAGCCTGCAGCTGTAAAACCAAGGTGCGGGGGGGGGGAAGCACATGATAAAATGCATAGTCTGATCCCTCCTCTGTATTCATCACAAATCCCATGCACAATAAATAGGCTGGATCAGCCTTTTTTGTCATCCTGTCATCATGAGAAGAGCCTGGTGTGAGGTCTCTAACATACGAGGCATGGCCCCTTTATACTGCAAATAACCATCTCCACATTCAAACTGTATTTTTCAGGGTGAGTTAGCAGCACAGTGCTTCCTGTCAAAGGGCCTGTGCTGTGGGAACAGTATCAGCAAGCACTGCAAGTCTCTGCATTGCTAAAATTCTTTGGAGTTCTTCTAAATGCTGAGCCTGACTCCAGCTGCTTAATGAAGTTTGCTGTGGCTCCAAGATTTATCTGGCCTCAAATTTTGAGGCAGAGGACATGGGGAAAATTGGAGAGCTGTTCTAATGGATGAGGGATTTTGAAATTTACCAGTGAGAATGGCTTGTTTATTTGGGGAAAAAAAATGCTGTGGCTTTTTCCTTGAAGTCCTGACACCAGGACAGTCCTTGTTCTCTGAAGTTATGAAACAGTGAGGAGACTTCACAGGTTAAAATCTGAGGCCAAGTGAAATGGGGTAGAAAGAGGCAGGTTGATCAGGGACCAGTTGGTGTTTTTGTGGTTGGTTTTGCTTTTTTTTTTTTTAATCTTCACTGCTGGGGTTTGGGGAAGGTAGTTGGTAATACAGTCTCAAACCTGCTTCCAGATGCTGACAAATGGGCTATATACATGCATCTGTGGCAGAGAGCAGGTATGAACCCGTATGACCAAGAGATGATTTATTTTGGTTATTGTATCCTATAGTACAAGCAACAGTTGTTCTTCTGGGTGCATACATTGATAACTTTTTAAAAAGTATTGAATCTTCTATTGGAGCAGTTTCCACTCAGCTTTCTGCACTCAGCCCAATTCCCATGTTTACCATAACTTTGTTTTGCTACTCAAAAGAATCAGCTCAGATCTCCTGTGCCCAGAGCCTGAGACCCAACTTGGCAGCCTATATCAATCTACCCCAGCCAAAAATAAGTATGACTTTGAGGTCAGGGCATTCCTCTCTTTTGAAACTCCATCCATAGTGTGTCTACTGCTGCATGACTTGTCCAAGTTTGACCTATTTGTAGAATAGTATATATCCTATCTGCTGCTCATCACTAAATGATGGGGTGAACGCTTTCTAGCCCAGCTGCCTAAGATATTAGGTACTTACTCTACAAATGCCCAAATGCCACTCGTGAGAACACCCAGTACTCTTGCTGCTGCTTCAGATGCCCAAAGGCAGAAAGGAGAAATGACTTCCATAAAAGCCAACATCAGACAAGACATCACAACTCAATGCAGATAAAGGTACTTTTTTTCTGAATTGTTTTCTCATGTTCTGATGAGCTTCCACTTGCCACCTGCCCTTTAAACACTTGTCATACCATTATCTGTTCTTTCAGAGACAATTCAATTAGATCTTTCAGTAGGTTTTAATCAAGTGTTATGGAGTTGCTGGTAAATTATTTACAGCCATATCACTTGATATAACACTTGGTCTGCTAAAGCTATCACGTAAGTGACCTACAAAGAGCACAGCTGGCTTTAACTTAGGACCCCAGTTATGTTCCTTGGGGTTATTCAGTTGGCATTAAATGAATGTCAGGGTATGTGAGCCCATGTTTCATGTGCAGTAATACATACTGAATATGGCTGTGCTGAAAACAATGGAATTGAAGCACGTTAAAACAAGAGTTAAGAGCTGAATTTAGCTCTACTCTGCTGACTCAGTTCTTTTATAAGTGCCTTTCAAGGCTGAATACCTTAAACAGTGTGGCCTTGACCCTCACTTGATGATCCTGCTATTTTAACAGCAGTGCTGTCTGTTTGTACTGTCTTCAGACTTGGTCTGATGTAAAATAAGTGTTTTTTTGACAAGCAAGGTAATAGGAAACAGTACTCAAATAGGAAAGCAAAGTGTGGTATTTGTAGAAGACAAAAGGATTATTTCTCTGCCTTATTGATGGAAGCCAGTACCAGGAATTGTTAAAGGTGAGTACAAACTCATGGATATCAAGTCCTATCCAAGCCCCATATGAGCAAATAGAAGTTGGATGATCAGGTGGACTTGTTAACTCAGAGCTCAAAAACTGAATGTTCTGTTATTAACTACATGAATAACAGTGTTACATGCATTGCTCTGACTCATTGTACCAAATTTCCTAGCTTAGCTGAATGGCTTCTGGATTATACAGCCTATAACTGTAATCCTGCACAAATGTATCAATTCTCTGTTGTGATCAGGGACTGTTTCAGGCTGTTTTGAGATCAGCTTTGTGAGAAAGCCCCAGCAAGACCAAGGATACCAGCCTACCTACACACAAGTATAGAACAACCAAGTGCAAAATTTGATATAGTTAACTTGCATAATATTTGAAACTAGGCTTAAAAGAGAAAGTAAGCATTGTTGGAGTCCCCTCTCCAGTTCTGCCATTGCTGGTTTCCAACCTACGAAAACCTTTAATCATCTGTACTGAAAGTGTGCTGTGCTCAGAAGGCGGATGCTTTGAGATCAAAAGTTGCAACTTCTCCAGATCCACTACACAAGGACAAAGAACAGTTACCAAGATTGCAAGACCACACAACAAGGACTTTTAATTTACTTCTTCATTCCCTAGAATGGCCAAATCCAACATAGTTTAAACTAAAAGGAACTGCAGGCAGTCCACCTATTAATGAGAGCATTTCTACTCTGCAGTTTTTCTAATCTTTTCCAACAAGTAGGTAGGGCAGACTTTCAGAGAAAGTGCTTGGTAGTCCTGGTGTTCCCTAGTATTTGGGAGGCAGGATGAAGATAGGAGAAGAAGGAACTTCACTTCACTTGCACTGTACACATTGCACTGTAGTTCTCACGTGGGAATGTATCACAGATGGCACGGTTATGAGACAAATGCAGCCTTAGCACTGCTTATCTGGGTCTGGTATATGAAGCAAACTTGTGACAGACTATCTGCTAGCCTGAATGTTCAAACTCAGGTGAAACTGTAAGGTACCTTGTTTTATAGCTTGGTCCTTCCTTTCAGCTGCTGTGTAACCCTAAAGCTTTTTCCTCTCTCCTCCCAGTGCTGCATTTGTTGTCTCCATATACATCATCGCTGATCTGAGGCTTTGTGCAGCTGCTAGGAGTATTTGCCTTTGCAGCAGAAAGGAGGCTGCTCCATGTTACTGAAAGTGCAGCAGTTTCTCCTTTCCCCACCCCCAGAGTTGACTATTATTTATGCAACATGATCTAACCCAGATCGGCTGGGAGCTGATGGTCCAGAGTTCATTTCCAGTTATTATTGTAGTATGGAGTCAGTCTGGTTAGAGGCACTTGTTTCCAGCACAAAGCATATACCCTTGGAGAGCATAAACAAACTCTAGGTCACTTTTACTTAGCTTCATAAAAAAGATTTCAGCTAAAAGGAGAAGCAAGCTAGTTTTGAGGCACTGTGAGGAGCTAGTTCAGCAGTCATCTGTTGTAAGCTAAGTAGGGCCCCTTCCAGTAGAAAGGAGATAGAAGGACCACTAAGCTCTAAAATAGCAGTGGAAGTTTGCCTTTTTAGTCTCTAGAGATGTATTGTACAGTTCTTACCTTTGCCTCAGTTATATGTTCAAACTCCTGAATTAGGGCATATGTGAATAAAACATATGCGGAATTACTTTGCTGGGCTGGGGGGCAGAACTCAATGGCTATTTCTGACTTGAACAGCAGAGCAATTACACCTGCTGTCACAACCCTGTTCTGGTATGTGGGTGTAGCTACTCTGGAGTTCAGTCATCCTAGCTACCACTAACCCAGCTAGTCATCTTAACCAATTTTTTGTTTTCTTTTTTCAATTTGGGATACTACCAGAAATACTAAATAGACAAGACTCTGGCTTTGAAGGCTGGCATCTATAGAAACTGGTCTCCTAGACTGGAGATAAGAGGCTGAACTTAGATATTCACAAAATACTCACATCTAACATTGAGTACCAACTTGGCCCTCTGTACAGCCTTGACAACAGTAAGACAATTGTAAGCATAACCAGCACAGAAACACTGAAGTAGTAAGGAAGCTGGGATACTTAGACAAAAGAGCCTCCTTCAACTCTAATCATCTGCATGCTAACAGGAGTTTTAGGTTTGAGACTGAAAAGACTTTGTATGGCTCTGAATCTGTACTTGGAGATGAGGCTACTTCATATTCAGTAATTCACACTCGTACCACCTTCTAGGTGGTAATCTGTATGCTGCTCTGGAAAGCAAGGGGTCAGGCAGCTCATGGAAACCAGTGTCATGAGAGGCTGTTAAATTCAAAGGCAAAGTTTAGTAGGGCAGCACGGAGTTGGGAAGGGCTGCCTCTCAGCTGGACAAACAGGTCACACAGGTTGCAGACACCCTGTCCCAATGAAAGCAGAGCACCAAAGCTGCGGGATGCTCTCAGGAGCAGCACCAATACTTGGTGAGATCAAAGGTTAGCAGTTGAGGCTTCATCAAGTACTACAGTGTTTAAGTTTTCTTTAGCAAGAATCCATCATTATAGTTATTAATGTTAATTAAGTTTATCTTACAAAACACTGTCCCAGTGTCATCAAATGCAGTTTCTAACCCATGATAAACAGCTTTGCTTTTGGTCCCTGTTGTAGTCTTTCCTTGCTTTAGGGAGACACCAACTTGGATATCGGGTTCCAACCATTTCTACCCTATTTAAGGAACAGAGGTCACATCCTGCTTTGTCTCTGTAGATGGGACTCCTACTCTTCCTGTTGCCTCCTGTCATTTTCCTGCAGAATAGCAGGGAGAGTAGGAAGCAAAGCAACCCAGTCCATTAGAAAACGTTATGCAGCAGTCACAGAAACCCAGTAACTCAAGAACAGTTTTACAGCACAGTCAAACAGTTAAGTTTTTGCACATAGCTCACCTCAGTAATTTTAAAAGAATCAGGAAAAAGGCAATAAAGACTTTCTGCAACACCATTCTTCTGTTTCATAGCATTTCCCCACACCTCACATTAAACTCAAACTTCTTCAAGTAGTCTTTCATTTTCGTTACAACACAGACTCCTTCAGAGGGATGGTCCTGGGGTGTTAGAGAAGAGTTTCTATCTGTAATCTACTGCAGGAAGGTGTCTCCTATGTTTCTGGGTGATTGGCTGTCCAAAATGCTGTTCTCCCTTGTTTGCAAATGCATGGAAGTAAGTTTCTTAAACTGTATTAAATCTCACAAATCTTAAGCATTCTGCAGACAGCTGAGTTAGGTGAACATACTAGGAGTGTAAATGAATACTTCTCCACTAGGAAATCAGGAGTGTTTTGAGGAGAGGTCATTCTTGAACTGAGGATACCTCAGGCATAACTGGAATTCCTGTGTTCAGTGTGCTGTAGCACAATTATGAGATGCACTCAGCATTACTGCAGGAGGGTTGTTTTGGGGATACTTGCCTGAAGGGAGGTGTGCCCTAGGCTTCCTGGGCTAAGAGCTCAGTGTCCCTTTATGTTGTCTACCCACTTGTAAGAGAAAAGAGGTTAGTCAGCAACTGTGATGTTGTTGGTTCTGAGATGGCAGAAAGGGTAACCTGAGGACATGTGGTACTGCAGAAAAAGAGGGAACTGGAAGGATAAGTTGTATAGGTTTATGTGTTTGTTTACTGAGAAGGAAAGAAAGCTAACCAGGCAAAAATGCTCTAAGTGTGATTCCCACTTACTAATGGCATATCCAGCCCTACAGGAAAGAAAACGAAAATTCATACAGTTCATTTTATTTTTGAGTTGTTTCAGAAACCTTTGGCAGAGCTGAGCTGTGGGTGATCAGCTTTCTGCTTGGTGGCCTGTATTTCTGCAGAAGATTTTTCATTCTTGTATTTCCTGCTTTGACTGTGCCTTAGAGTGTTAGACGTAGTGCTTAGGAAGCATCCTGTAAAACTTACGAGCAAACTGAAAATCTCTGATCTCTAGTGCATGGCAGATCACTGCCATTTTTCTTAAATTCTGAACTAAGGATGCGTTGCACAGGTCCAAAATATTTTGAGCAGAGGTGGGGGTTTGGCGTACTTTGAGTTTTTTTGACAATCCCAAACTGCAATTTCGTAGTTGGTTTGCTGTTTTAAAAGACACTTTCAGAGAACATGGCAAGTTGCCACATTCCAGTTAAGCAATTTCCTATAGCTGACATTTTTTTAAAAAAGCATGTTGTTTTCTCAGCCATTTCCCTCCTCCGTTTTCACTGGAAGATGCAAAAAAAAAAACAAAAACCAATAAAAAACAAAAAACAAGAACAACCTGCAACACAGAAGCCCCAACCCCTGTATTAACACTCAGACATTTGAAGAGAATGTTCTTTGGGAAATTATGGAAGGCCAGTGTCTATCAGCAGCATGCTTTTGTATGTGGATTCATTGCATAACATGAACATCTCTTCACTGATAATATGAAGTGGTATGAAGTGGTAGGGAATGCTTCATAAAATATATGTTGTAAATTAAAAATAATTTATTTTTACATATATTTTTTTTGTTTCTGAATGGATCGTGTATTTAGAAACAGGGTATTGCTGCTAAGCCTGAAGTTTTCTAGTCATTCTGGAGGGAAGTGCTAGCATAGAAAAGTGCATGGTGGGCAGCCAAACTGATTGTGTCAAGTTCCCCAATGCTTTTATTTCTAAGCCAGACAACAGCATTGTTTGGGTACCAGACAACACAAGCAGGACCTAATCCAGCATTCTGGGGAATCTGTGAAAATTCCAGTATTGTCTGAACCAGATCACAGCTGAAAAGCTAGTAACAGTCTGCTGCTTCTCATTTGCACTGCTGGATCCCTCAAACATTTGTAGGCCTTCACCAAGTTTCTGGCCTTGTTACTCTGGAAAAGCACTGTAAAAATTACCTCCAGGAGTGTTTTGTACCCCACGCAGCAGGAGGCAGAGAGGACCCGTGCCATTTAGTGTCTTTCATTGCATAGGTGTGGTGCTTTGGTTTTCAGAAGCATGTTGGGAAGGTTGGTATTTTTCATAATGCTTAACATATTTGTATTCCTTTTGGAAAGATCAAGATGAAATACTGCAAATGAAAGGAGCCTGAAAAAAGCACAAATGATCCTGTATAACTATTAAGTGTTGATTGGCTGCTGTGAACAATCTCAGAACTCAAGCAATGAATTTGTATCCAGCACCCTGAACTGTCAGTTCACAGACAGAAAAATAAAACATAGGATCGCTTTGTCTTTGCCACTGCTCCTTAGGAATGGATATTTCCATTACAGAATAGCATAGAGACTTGTAACAATGTCTTTTTATTTTCTCATAAGTAGGCATGTTTTTATCTCTTTTTCTCATTGCTGTCACTCAGCAGGGTCCTTCCTCTGATAGTCATCTGAGCAAGAGATTGAGCAGAAATCCTGAACCAAGGGCTGCTGAACTTATTCTTAAGTGGATAATCAGAGGAGATATTTCAAGACAACAGAAATGTAATTAAGCACATGTAATGCAAATGGGGTGACAAAGAAATACTATGAAGAATGTTTCCTAAGAAGAATGTAGAGCATGAATAGTCAAAGATGTAGAAATTGTAAACACTTTTACAAGAAAGGACTAATGCTGTGAAGTCTAATTCTCTTTGACACAAGTTCTCCTAGTGCAACTCTGAACTTCAACCATGTATGAAGTTAGGTTTTTTTAGTATTGGTGTAATTATAGCAGTATAACTGCTCTTGTGGATGTAGTTGTATCAATTAAGTTTATATATATATAAAGCTCATTATATACAAATATATAAGACTGTATAACATATTTCTTGGTCAGAAGGCAAAAGTTACAGCATGTGAAGCAAATGTGGCCAGGAAACAAGCTGGTGTTTGTGTGGGCAGCTGGCAATCCAGCTGAGAAGTCAAATGTGAAAAATTTCTTTGGGATCAGGGACAGCATCGTGTGTCATAAGTGCACTGCTAAAAGAGAGCAGTTCAGTAGAGATCTCCCAGGCTTTCAAGAAGCATTCAGGCGAGCCATGCAAGGTGTCATCCATTGGTCCCTTGCAGTTTTTGATGAGAGCAGAGGGTGCTTGGTACTTTGCTTGCAATGAGGAGGAAATGGAAGTTCAAGAATATGATGGGAGCCTAGAATTAGTCATTCCCTTGCTGACCTTTCTGGAGGAAATGCCTGGATTTAAAATTTTGTGCTGTAAATTCTACTCTTTTATCTGTGCTAGGAACTTACATCTCCCTCACTGTAGAATCAATGACACTTGAGAGTTATTTTCCATGTATCAAAGTTTGTAAGCTCTAAACTTGCTGTTGTGGTGGCTCACTTAGGAGCATGCAGGAAATAGGAAGGAGAGCAAGGATCTGAAGCTACGTTCCAACTGCTTATTCAAGGCTGGTCTTTTGTTGAGGCAGAGAGATGGAAGTCTGATTTGCTGAGGCTTTCCAGAGTTCTATCAGAGCTGTTATGACAAGGGTCAGTGTCTCAGCTGTGGTACTGCCTTTTGAGGTATAAAAGTCCTGGAAGGGAATGCAGGAGAACTTTTCTACTGTCTTGCCAAAGGCATCATTAGCTCTGCCTAGTCCATTTTTGACAGGCATTTGTTATCTTATTGCTAAAGATCTTGGTTAAGGGCCAAAACTGTGTTGAACTAGGCTTTGCCTAGCCCTAGCTGTTGAGGACAAAACTGATAGTGATATTCTTCCAGGCTGTCACTCAGATTTGGCTGCAAGTGAACAGAGGCTGGATCAGGGAATCAGATTTGATTGAGAACAGGAGATGTTCTGTGTTTGAACAGAAGTTTTCTACATGACAGGTAAAACCACAAGCCTGCTAAGTGGCACATGCACCAAGTCCATGATTGGATGGGAAACTTTAACAGGTCTTCAGGCTGCTTGGCAATAATGATGTCCTTTTGCAAGGGGAAGGATTATTCTTTCTGTGCTCCATACGGAAATACAGTTAAGCTTAGTAAATCATGGCTGAGCTAAAGTTGCTAGGCAGATGCTAAAAAGAAGTCTGAGCTGAGGGAAGGTTGAGCTGCAGATATGATGTGGCACAGTTGTGCATAGCAAACAGTAAATGCAATTCTTGCAGAGCTCTCTCAGTCATTCTGCTGCAGTTGCATGACTTTGGGTTACAGAGGAAGGGGGAGAGCTTTCATTGTTAGTGTGCACTGTCTGTGAAACCTCTGATATTTAAGCAGAGGACTGTGCCTGCAGCTGCATTAGGCTTTATGAAATCTCCAAAGAGAATCTTGCTATCAGGTACAGGGAACTGCTTGATTGTGCAGTGTCATCTTCCCACTCCCACCCTTTGCTGGGAGGCCTCAGCTGGGTGTTTACAGCTCTTGGTTGTTGGGGTTGTGAAAAAGAGAGGAGGGGAGAGAAGAGAGGTGGGATGTGGCCTCCAAGTGACCCAGAAATTATGCTGCCTGCATCATCTAACAAAGGAGAAATAACATACTGCAGTGTTTGGCCAGTGGCTGTTGTGTCCGCCTCAGGCGTAACTGAAGATTCAAAGGAAAACACACTCATGTGATGTTCCATTTCTCCCCATCCCTCTACTTTTTAGTGTTTTTATTTACTAATTTCTTTTTTTTTTTTCCCCCTAAATGTACCTTATGTATACACTTTTTTGCTGGCTTGCACTGGATCCTGTTCTGCAGGGTTTGTTTAGCAATGCATTGAGAAACTATTTCCTTTTTTTTTTTTTCTTTAAAGAGAAACCCAAACCAAAAGTTCTTAAGCCAGTACAGACATCTGGGTTCTGCAGAAGTGGGAGGCCCTCAGATGTCTCTGCTGTAGCTGCTGCAAGTAAGGCTGGAATGGAGACTCCATGCACAGATCCGCAGCTGATGCAGATTCCTGCGGCTTCCTCGCTGTGACCGCAGTGCAGTGCGCCGCGGTGCTGCTGTCTCTCAGCACTTCTTCCTGTCCTTCCCATCATTCCAATTTCCTCTGCTTTTTAGAAGCTCCATAGCAGTCACTGCTGCCGTGATCCGGTGTGGTGAGATCAGAGGACTGAAAAATCTGACCTGTTTTTAAAACTGCTCCTTGAATTTGACTTGTGCAGACTGTGTTTAATCCTTCTTCCTCCTCTTCTCTTATTTTTAAAAAAGTGATACTGCCTGGGGTCTTGTGTTTGTGCTCAGCTGTTTTTGACATTCAAAACAGTGGCACTGTTCTGCAAGCTGTCATTTTCAAAGGAGACTGTGCTTGTGGTGCAGAGTAGCAAGAACTTCTATACCTGGTGCTTCTGCACCATGTAATCACTGGAGGTGGCTGGGAGACAGGCACCAGGAAGTGAGTTCTAGCCAGAACCATTGGATGGGCCTCAGTCTGGTGTGGGACTGCTGCTCCCTCAGCCACCTGCCCACTGAATGGGCAGATGGGCTCCATACATGATGCGAATTCTGCTGACTGTGGGGCAGAGTCTGACGTGTGCTTGTGTTCCTTCTCTCAGATACCATCTCAAATAAATGAATCTGCTACCACCATTTTGTAATGTTTCATCTGTGAACTTGGCCCTCCTCCTGTATGTCTGGTGAAGATTAATGTCAAAATATTACCCTTTAGTGTATTCAGTTTTGTTGTTGAGGGCAAAATCATACGCGTGAGAAACGGAGTGAATTACTTTTAGGATACAAGTAATTTCCTGAAATGTTTTTTTCCATCTCTTAATTTTGTGTTGTATGTTTTGTGCTTGTGCAGCTCTTGTGCTTGCCTTGAAAAAAGCTGTTTGAAATCCATACTGGATTCAAGGTAGCTTTGAAGTCTGTGAGATTTTGAGTCACCACCTGAATTTTGTTTCAGCTGAGTGTTCCTAATGAAAGATCAGATGGGAAGGATGGTTTTCTATGCAATTGAACCTTTTTTTTTTTTTTTTTTTTTATGAACAGCTTCAGATCACTTTTACCTGCTAAATTAACACGTCATGTTAAAAGACTACAGACCTGCTGTCTCCACTTAATCAGGCAAATGTGGTTAAGCCAAGCAAGAGGGGGCAGTTCTGGCTCAGTTCTCTTCCTACTAGAGAGAACAGTCCATATTGCCATAAGATATCTTTGTCCTTATGCTCACAGCAAATTACTTCTCTGAACGTAGAGGGGAAAGGAGAATTTCAGTCTTCAGATGCTGCTTGGTGATACCATGATCAGATGATAACAATTCAGATTGCCAGGAGGCATTCAGATGAGTCAGCTGCTTCAGGCAAGCTGAGCTAAGGAACAGCTCAGTGATAGGTTGGGTGTATGTAGGAGTTGCAAAGACAGTTGGTTTGTTGTTAGTCGAAGCCTGGTTGTTCTGCAAGCCATTGCTTTGAAGCAGAACTGTTTAGGATGGTTGACTGAACAGTGGAGTTCATGAGTGCTGTGGGGTGGGTCGCATTGTGTTTGCAGATCCTCACAGAGCTGAGACTAGACACTGAGTCTTGTGATCCTCCATCCTTCTGCTCCTTGCTCCATGTGGAGTCTGTGGGGTAGACCGCACAGCTATTTCTGCATCATATATTCCTGTATAATATTTCTGCATACCTTGCTCTATAAAAATGAAATACTAGTTCTTAAATTTCCATGGATCATCTCAGTGGCACCTTTCTTCAGTTCAGATGACTTGGAAAAAGTCTCCTGAAGTACACTCAGAGGCTGCTGGTCTCTGAATGATTTTTGAGATCTTAATCAGTTTCTCATATGATTTCTGAGCATAACTTCAGAGATAAATTTGGCAAGTCAGATTCTGACTTTTTTTGATCTCTTCAGCAGTCAGGTTGCTCCAGATTTCTGGGGACTGAATTAGGGTTTGTCTATATACTAGCACTGGAGAAAACAGAGGAGTCAGCTAAAGGTGTAAAGCAAATCCACTTTTCACTGGGTGCCTTTAGATGACTCATCTTAGGTTCCCCAGTGTCCACGTGAAGAAAAGCTCCAAGATGCATTTCCAAAGGCAGAAGCACTGCCCCTCCTGTACTGCAGGGGACACACGCAGTGTTGTGCTGCAGCACGAGCTGCTGCCTGATGCTTCAGCGAGTGCACCTTGCCCTCTGGGTCCTGGTCTTGGTAGGTTAGTAGAGGAGCTCCTTCCTGATTGCAGAATATAGGTGATTTGCATTTTTTTTTTTAGCTGCATGTAAGAGCTGGGTCATCCACTGATCTGATCCTTTTAAAACTTCAGCCACTGGCTTGTTAAATTGCAAGGCAGAAAGTGGAAGTATTGGTGGAAGCTCACATTAATTGTCTTTCCAAGCGCTGCCAGACTCCGTGAGATTTCATCTCAGAGGACAGGAGAAGCATGAACTGCTGTTTAACATGTGCTTGATTTGTTGATTAATGTCAGCTGTCTATTGTGTACATTTCAGGTCATCTGGAGAAGTTGAAAGCATCAGCGAGGAAAACATGATAGGTTTTGTGAAAATACAATTTTCTCAACAGTCTCAAACTGCTGATATTCTGAAGCAATCTTGGCTGCTACTTTGGTATAGTAGATCTCTATCAGAGTACCTTTAACTGTCCCCAAGTTCTTTAATGTATAATTTCATTCTAGGCCTCAGTTTCCCTTTTTAAAATTGAAAATAATCTTGCTGCATTTGTAGGGCATTCAAAGATGTGAGCATTAAAACCATTAGAATAAGCTATTTGGATCAACTGCTTTGAAATCAGACTGATTTTTTTTCTCTGTGTAGAAGAGTTGCATCAGGTATAATGCTTTTGCCTTTTAGTGACTTCTGAAGTAGGCTGCCGTTTTCTAAATATGAACAAAATGCAGTTCACAAGGTAAGCTCTGAGAGATAGTTGGCTCCCAAATGCGTGAAACCTAATTTTTAATGTGTAACTCTTAAGGAGAAAAAGAACTGGATGTTCTCACCATCAACTCCACTAGAGAGGGAGGAGGAGGGCTCTAATGGAGCACGCCCTGTACGCAGCAATTTGCTCCAGCTGCTCCATATCCTGTCTCTGTTCTTCTTCCTTCCCATCTCTGTGGGTTTAAGGCAGTTGGAGTATTGCTGCTTCTGTCGTGGGGTTTGCCATTTGTGATGAGTAGGCTGTGCAGTTTGGCAAGCAGGCAGTGAATAGCTTGCTATTGGCTTTATCTCTCCGTCTAGTTTGTGGTTGGAGACCTGCATGTTGTTTGTGGGTTTCTTACATGCGTCACTGAACTCAGAAGTTTTATTATATTCTCAGAAAAGGGTTTTGCAACAGCTCAGCTATTAAAGCCTAACTGTTCTCGAGTTAAAAGTCTGGGCAGGAAATAACAAAATGAAATCCATCCTAGGGAAGAAGCGTGGTGCGTGTAGGGTGGGAAAAGAATGCAAATATACTATTTATAGGAAGAGGGGAAATCAGTAAATGTGAAGGAGTTATCATGGGAAAACCAGACTTGGCAAACTGAGATACTCAGACTATTTCTTCATTTCACATTTCTGCTATATCCAGTGATGAAGAAAAGTTTTGTTGAAATCTGTGCTACACAGAGTGCCTCTCCGTGGTGTCCTTTTAGGAGGTTATGCTCCGGGTGAACCTTCTCAGATAAAAATATTTGAATCCACACTCTTGAAGCAGTGTGAAAGTAACTGAAGGCTGTGCCTGCTGCAGGGAGTTTGTGCAGGCAGAGCTGCATGCGGGCAGAAGAGAATGGATAACTTCATGTGCTCACAGTCACACAGCAGGTGCCGGTGGCTCAGCTCCCTGCCATCAAGGTCCCATTTTCGATGCGATGCTTCTGGTGTTGCACTGACATGGGTGAGAAAAGCTTTTGCGGGGGATGTGAGAAAAGTGACTGTACTTCAGCAATATCCTTGTTTAAAGCAGGATGCAGTCCTCATGATATTTGCACTGTAATCAGCTCATGTGGGGCCATATATATCTTTATTTGGAAAATTTCTTTGACTTAACTTTTTTTTCTCCTAAATAGACGTTAAGTTCATCCTGCCTTCCACCGTGGTTTTTGGAACAGATTCCCCCACCCCTTCTTACCACAGTCAGTGCTTGCAGTTCCCTGCTTTATACTGGGTCATGTGCTACTTTGAAGGGATTTGCATATCATTAGTGCTGCATCCAACTAAATGTGGCACTCGGGCTTTAGAGACTATGCTGATACCTCATCCTTCTTCCAGGAAAATAGATCTTGCCTGAAGGGAGGTGCTGCACTAAAATAACATTACAGAGGAGCCAAGCTGCTACTTTTATTGGCTGGCATGTCATGGCTGCCTGTACCAGTTTTAAAATCACTTCACCGACCTTTCCTGAGGTGCTCAGCAACCTTGAGGAATACCCGGGAGTGGCAAAGGGGTGAGGTGACCTGGGGAAGGAAGCAATAACATAAAGCAGCTGGGAATTCTGCATGCTGTGGCTTACTGGCCTGTGGCTGACTAGTTTGCCTTTGGCTGGATTTTGTGGTTGCTGTTTGTGTATCAAAGTGCACACAGTCATTGAACCTTACTTGGAATGGCCTCCAGTAGAGAGAATGCTTGGGTGATTTCTGTCATCCCTCCGTTCTCCATGCCATGTCAATTGCACAGCCTGGAAGCTGTGCTATTTTTGATTTATGTAGGATGACTTTTGGCATATTGGGGGCTATTGAGTAGTCCTCAAACTTCCTGCAAGTTCTTCTTTCTGACCCTCATTAACAGACCTTCCCTTCCCTCTCCTTTCAAACCATTTATTCATTCCTATTGCCTCCATTCCTGCTGTGTGCTTTGTTACCCGGACTTCTAGTTCCCATCCCTAGTGTCAGGGTTTTGATTGTTCTGTTCCTATCCTTACCCACAGCTAATTCCCTGCTTTCTAATCTCTTCTGCCTAATGTCTTCTGGGGAAATAAGTTAGGATGCAAACATGCTATGTTTGGAGACAGTAAGAGCAGAACCAAGCATCCTATGTGGAATTAAACCCAAACTTGGTCTCATTAACAAAGGAATTTTAGGGCAGATGGGCAAAAATCCTAGGTAGGATCCATGACAACATTCAATCTAAATTGTGGAAAAACTGCTTTGAATGTAATATTTCCAGCTCCTTCCCCTAACATGGGAATTACCTCTACTCCAGATATGCACAGACTTATTTTAATTACTAGGAAGATTTTCAAAGTCACACCATATCTAATGCGTGCCAGCTGGCTGGAGCATGTCAGACTGTATATGACACAAAGCCAAGGCACGAGGTGGGGAAAAGTACACTGAGTAGCAGAAAAAAACCAAGCAGCTAGCATGAAAATACTCTGTACAGCATCTCCAGGATCATTAAAGACCTGGCTGCAAATGGGGGACCTTACTGGATAGGTGAAGACACTTGACAGTGAGAAAGCAGAACATCGTGACTAAGCCAACCAAGACATCTTGTGTGCCCTGTGTGCACTAGGTTCACTGTGGAGGAACAGAGCATGCATATTGCAGAGACATCTTGATTTAGAGTTGCATACAGATGAAGGTACAACTGTGCAGGAGGGCACAGCTGACAGCCAGTCTTTGAGAATGAGTACAAGCACACCAAGCTGCAGCAGCGTTCAGAAGTCACACCAGCACATGGCACTACGCTGAAGGAGTGAGAGCTCACTTGTCCCCAGCTGGCACGGGGTCAGCACCATGGGCCTGTGAACCCATCCTCAGCTCAGTGCTGCACAGCTGCCTGCAGCAGGGCCACAGCTGTCTGCAAAGCCTGCCCTGCACTGCTCTGCTCTGCAGACTGATGAAAGTAAAGGATGGAAGAAAGGAAGTGTTATCCTCCCCTTTCTGTAAAAATAAGTAAATAAGTACTGAGATTGAGAAAGATTGAGAGAGATTTCCAAGGTAATTTCTGTTAGGTATTACGCTCCAAAGCATGTTGAGAAGTGAAGAGTTAAAAGGTTCCTCTGATTTCAGCTGGATGATAAATGCTCCCACATCTGACATGCCTGTCATCAGAGCACGCATCCAATAGCATCTACTCCTGTGCTCCCAGTACTGCCAAGGAAGAATTTATGTTTTTTTCTAGGATCATTATTATCCCAGTATTGGTAGCTCTCCCAGACTGATGAGCGTGCCAAAAGCACTGTACTCCATACGGCAGTCACTTAGTTGAGATCAAATACAATATCTATTTTCCCTCTAATTTCTTATATATCCTTTATCTAGGGAAGGAGGAAATGGTCTAATTCTCTTTCCCAGGTGTAACATACAAATAACATACAGCATTCTTCAGATAAAGAGAATAAAAATATTTTGAGCAGAAGATCAAGAGGAGAGAGATTTTAGTGGACGAAGAAATTGTGTTTGTTTTTTTCATTTATAGTCTAATCTTGTCCCAAATGCTACAATTTATTGACTAAGGACATGTTTTCATTTATAAATCATGGATTAGCTAACTTGCTTTGAGGCACTGTTTTGTTAGGAAGGTTTTGAAGCTTAAGTCTCCCCCATAGGAATGTGTGACGTGGTAAAAAATCTTTTGAGAGTATTTTGGTTTTGATAAGCAAACATAAAGTACAAATCATTATATTCCTTCTGTCATTTTTATATTCTGTGCTTGACATGTCAGTTTCTGTGTAGTACATTAAGTATAGCATGAGATGGGCAACCAAAGTTTTGGAATAAATCTTAAATTTTCTTTTTTTTTTTTTAAGAAGATATTGTTTTTAATGCTGATTTATTAGTAGAAATACCCATCGGATAACGGGCTTTGGAATCTCTGGGTACCCTGGTTATTCCTGCATCACTGACTTTCTAGTCCAAATGAAGGCCAGATGAAAGACAGTGTAACAAACATATGGGAGCAATGGGTCAGAGGACAGGGAATCTGGCATGTTGCACTAGCAGTGCCCACAGCATCCAGAATGAGGTTAATCTGAATGTAGTTAGTTGTTTCGAATGGCTGGGACGCCCTTTCATACTTTGTCATCGTGCCCAGCCACTGCCCAGGACTTTTGTTGATTCGGATTTAGCGTTGTGTCCTGCAGGAATGGGCCCTACAGGGTCCTACTGATGCAAGCTGTAACAATATTATTAAGCTTGCTTGTGTCTGTTGATGGATACCCCTGGCCTGCAGTTCGCTGTGTCGCTGAACCAAGGAGATAAGGAAGCTCTGCTGAGTCTTTGTACCAAGGAAATAGGAGGTCCTGCTTGAAATCAGTCACTGAATATGCAATATACTTTTGGGAATCTTCTGCATATGTGACATAACTCTGAGAAACTTCTGCACTACCTTCTCCTGAAATACCAAAGAATAAAGATGTTCTCTGTGAGGTAAATGCTTCCATGTATGAGCTTCTCTCAGTGCCTGTAAGAGCATGCCATCATTATATCACGGAGGAGCCCCACTCACAGACAAATCTCCTTTGCCTTGGCACTGTGCAAGTCTGTGAAGATGACAGCTTTTCCCAAGGAACTTAATGGATTGCTTTCTGGATTCCAACAGGTGAAACTGATTGACTACATCCACCGGCAGCGGCAGTGCAAGCTGAGTGTGCCCCTGAATGACAGGACAGCAGAGCTCAACAGCTACCCGAGATTCAATGACTGGTTGGACATCGTCAATGTGAGGAAAGAAGTTGTACAGGTAAGGAGAAGGCAACCATCAGCACAGAACCTTCCTGCCCGCTCGTATGTGACTTTCCCAGCTGCCTGCTGCGTTTGAGTTAGTTTTCTGGTCAGGTGTGAAACTGTGGTCTGGATTTTGACAGAGTGGGAGTCTTTACTCAGAAACAAATAATTGTGTTGGTTTTTTTTATTTCACACAAAAGGCTCCTCCTGTGAGTGAAGTCTGGTTCAAACTGATACCAAAGAGCATTGCATCAGTGCAAAAGAATGAAATGAATAACTCCTCTGGTGTTCTGTGTGGTGGCCAGCATCAGCTGTTCATGCTTACAGACTGTGAGCATTTCTGATCTTTACAGATTCTTTATCATTTAATTCTTAACATGCAAATCACTGGAGACCCTTTTACTGCACAGAATAATCTGATACTCTTGCTGGAATCAGCAATGACCAGACAAGCCAATGCCTCCAGCTCCTGTCTGGACACATATTTTTAAGAGTCTGAAATCCTGCCTCTGTTAGGGTGATAAGTAGAATCTCAGGGTTTAGATTGTTTCATTGGGTTTGGCCTGTGCATGACTTATCTATGCTGTTCTGTACTGGGGAAAGTTCTGTTCTGCATAACATTAATGGTAGCATAAGTACAGCTCATTCTACTGGCAGCTAAACAAAGCAGAAAAGGCTTTTTCCATTCTTTTTTTCACATTTTTTGGCTCAGTGTTTGCACTCAATTTCTTTGATCCTTACACAAGCCACGATTTCTTTGACTTCATCAGGAATCTGCCTGTAAAAAGACTAAATGAAAAATGGAGCAGATTTCTATGAAAGTTATTCCAGATTGATCCTGACGTAACTGAACAGGTTCTGGTGAAATAGGATGAGTTGGAGACAGAGCTGTACCCTTTATTTACTGCTGTTTATTTTAAACGTGATGCTTTAGAATGGATATTGTCCTCCAGCCCACTGAGGGTTTGGGTGGCACAGCTGAAGGTGCAGCAGAGACAGTGACAGAACAGAGAAGCAGCCTGTTGCCGTGGCCAAACTGCCGGGCTCACAACTATTGTTGGTTTCTAGGGTTACTGGAATTGCTTGAGCCTAAAAGAATGTCTTTGTAGCTCTTTTTGAAATCTTTTGTGGTGCCTGCAAAACTGGGGGAAGGGATGAAGAGGTGGAGTGAGCAGGGAGAAGGGAGGTGGATAATTCAAATCTGCCACGTCCTGATAATTCAGGGAAACTGTCCTTCTGCACGTGTAGTCACTAAAGAAGGTGAGCAAATTTGGTTTTAATCCAAGTCAGGAAGAGAACATTTTCCAACTGTTCATTCTTTTTATTTGTGCTTGTTACCTTCTCCCAGTCAGTGACCAAGGTATGAATTGTTTTTCCTTCTGTTCCATGGGTCAGAAATACAAGGTGTACATTTAATGAAATTGCTCCATGATTCCAAATCTATGGCTATTTTTTAAAAGTTCTGCATCCACGTCATGTAGCTGCTGAGAGCTCCTGCAGTGTTTAGATTAGCTGGGCAATACATTTAGTCTTTACAGTGATTTTTGTGTAGAGATGTCTGCCCATGATGGTCTGTCTGTCAGAAATGTTAGAGGTGTCATGGGATCATTCCTGCTGTTGCTCAGATCTCATGCATGTGAACAACATTTCAGGTGAATCATTTGAAAATGGCAGTCACTGACAGAAGGTGCTTTAATAGATTAGCTATTATGAAATGCAAAATGGCTTCCCTTAGCATTATGCACAGCCTGTGGGGGGACTGGGGAGCAGCCATCAGGGAGCCTTTAAAGAGATAGTTGAGTAGGCCAGACAGTGAAAGTGGGGATGGACTCGGGTCCCATACCTGGTTCTGCTGCTACTGTACGTTTAGTCTGGGGTATCACTGAACATCTCCAAGAGTCTGACAGCTTGTCTGTAAAACTGAAATACTTATACTGGGTTTCAACACTACAGGGAGAAAGATAACCTCACAAATGTAATAATCTTTTCATGTAAGGCACATAGCTCTCTTTTTTCTAGGACTCTTAGGCTCTGAAACTGACTGAAAAAGTTGCTAACTGTAGAGTTGGAGAACTTTCCCCCCTGTGATCCTCAGAAGCCTCCAGCTGCAACAGGGCCCTGCTGTGGCCACCTCTGAGGTCTGGTGGTACAGTGGAGGTGTGCACAGGTGAAGGGCTTGCCTGTGGCCCACTGCTTGCTTCAGGAGAAAGGCCTGAGTTCATGGGCTGTTTGTTGTTTTGTTGGGTTTCTTTGCTTTTTTAAATGGTTCTGGTTTCCTTTGCACTTCTAGGGTTGCTGGGGGGAGCACTGCAAGATAGTGCTAATCTCTGACTTAACACCTTTGAAAAACAGCCTAATTGCAAAGCAGTTTTATAGCTCAGCAGTTAGAAAAACAATGCTCTTTTTCACCCTCTCCCACCTCCTCCTCCTTCCTTTCCCCCGCCCCCAGCTCTCTCCCAAATAAAGCTGCCATGCAGGGAAGTACAGAAGCTCCCTGGCTCTCCCGTCAGAAATAGAGCAGCAGCTTTAAATTAGAATATCTGCTGACTCCTCTAGTCCAGACTGAAGCCTATTTTTGCCCAGTGACTTGTTCTAGACATTGTGAAGCTTGAAAGCTCTTGCTGTTATAATTGCTGTCTTGTTGTTGGGCTCCTTTCTTTCTTTGAAAACCTATATTTAAAACAAGAATAATGACTGCTTGTAAAATCCTTTAGTTCTGGAAGAGATTATAGTAATAACAATGCACTGTTTATGGCATTGGGTGACAGCTCAAGCTCCTGTGAACATGGATAACAGTCAGCCAGTCATGCTGCGCAGAGTGAAAGGGCTGTTCTGTGTGGACCTAGAAAACTTGGAGGTAGGTGGTAAATACAAGTGTTGACTTTGTGATCCTGTTTGCTGTCTGTGAATACACAATTTGGAGGGGTAAGGAAAAAAGGAACCCCCCACCCTAACTCATGCTATTTCTGTCTCTTTGTTACTGTGCCTCTAATCAGTTGCCAGACAGATTTGTATCATAGGAAACAGTGGCTACTGTAGAGCAGGTTCTGCTTTGGAGCTGGCCTAATACTGTTCTGTGACTTCTTTTTTTTTCTTTTTAAATACAGCATTTTTCTAGGAAATGCCTTGTTTTTGGCTAGGAGTTTTGGAGGAGGATTAGCACTGCGTGTGTGTAAGTTACTACAAAAAAATGGTCCATATGTAGCTAAATATGGTGGACTGAAACTGGGAAAAAGAGATAGTTGAACTGAGAATGAAAAAATGTGGGTCAAGGAAATCTACAGAAAGTTATGTATTTGTCTTCAGTGGGTGAAAGTTGCTCTGTAAACCTGGGAAAATACACTGTTCTGGGTTGTCATGCTCCTCTTGAGAGCTGGAGTTGGGAATTGAGGAGAGCAGGAAGAAAAGAGGATGTGAGCCTCGCTCCCAGGCTGACTGAAGGAGTTTCTTGCAGAGCTATTTACTGGGTTCTGGGCTTGCAGCATGTCTTCTAAATAAAAAGTGATTAAAAAGCTCTATTAACTTACTTTCTTTAGCATAGAAAAAATTCTCTGCCTTTTTTCTTGTTCTTCCCAGAAACATCAATATTCTGTTCCCACATATAACTTGTCATCATCTTAAAAAGTAAATTAGAAACACAGTCATCTCCTTATCTCCCAAAGCATGTCTGAACCAGCCCTGCTCACTATGTAGCAGGGGTTCCAGTCAATCAAGTCTGGAAAGCTTGGAAAGCTGTTTTTAGTACAGATGACTGTCCTGCGTGGGGGGGCAGATTGGTTCCTGAGCAAGCCAGGGGCAGCACTTGGCACACAGCAGGAAAGGTTTGTGCCGCGAGTAAGAATGAACTTAAGAGCCTCCTGCTGTCCCTGTGAGAGGCTGTACAGGGTGAGGCCCCAGTGCAGCACTGATACTGTTAGACCACGGCCCATGGTTTTGCTGGTTGACTGGGCTCTAGGTTGCAGCGGATCATGCCGATCAGTTGCTTGAGGAAAGGTGTGGCATTTCTGTGTGTCCATCTTTACTTTGGTTGGGGGAACACCAGAGGCAGATCTGCCTAACCCTGTCAGGTTTCCACAGGTGTGTCCTCTCATCTCCTGTAAGGATATCTGTCTGGGATTTCCATGGCTCTGACTCAATAGCTAGGTAGCTGAGATCCTGAATCTGCTTATTATGTGCATGCAAATGAACTCTGTCATGCAGGCTTTGTGCACCTGTACTTCATCACCATGTGCCAGCTGAGGGCCACTCCCCAGTGTAAGCAGCCATTCCCCGCTGCTGTCAGGGCTCGCTGGCCCTGCCACGGCAGGTGGGTTCCCCTCGCAGCACTGAACCACTTATGGCACGGGGTCAGGGAGGCTCTCACACCCCTCCAGACTGCAGTGAGATCTGCAGCTGTACGCCTGCCTTCCTACAGAAAAGCTACAGCTCCTGTCTGCGAAGAGCAGAGTGGGACTGCCCTGAGCCTGCCAGCTTCTCTCCGCCCACTGGTTTGTGAGAGCTGAGATGGTGCAGATGTTAAGCAAAACCATAGCCTGTACATACAGCTTAATGCAAGTGAGAAATTCAATGTGGGAGGCATTCCAGAACGCCCGTAAAACTTCAGAAATCTAAGAACAGAACGATTTTTCAGTAACTTCTTCATTGGACACCAGTAAACCAGAGCAAAGGAAAAATCATCAGGCACAAAATGTTCTTAAGAGCATCCTGATTGCTTTGCTATCAGTGGGAGTTTAAGCACATTATGTAATGAGCTTTCTCTTCTAACATTTGCTGCTTCACAGGAGGATGGCTGGTGAGAGAATGCATTGATTTAAGAGGAGGCACTTGGGGCCTTGTCAACTGTCTGTCTTTACAGGAAGAGCCCTGTCTACTAGGTTGAGGGGCAGGTCAGGCTGATTTGTCCAAGTACCACAGCATTAGCTCTGTAGGCTTATCTGCACTAAAGAATTTTTACCAAAAATACCTCATGCACTGTGTTAGATATCAGCATTTTTGCCATGTTTCAAGGATTTAAGTTGGACACTAGACAAGATTAAAGACATTATGCTATCATGAACTCTTCACCCTGGCTAATTCAGAGTAACCTCTGGATGGCTTCTGGGATGCTCTGGATTGCTTTTCTCCCCTTTAAACACGGATGCTACAGAGTGCAGTCTGTATGTCTGATAGGCGAGTGAGCTTTGTAGGGAAGTTCTCTTTCTGGTTTGGGCTTTTTTTAACGTTGTTTCTGCTGCACAGCTTATGTGAGTAAGGCTCTGAGTTTTGCTGGTGCTGTTCTGAGGTGCTGAAAGATTGAAAGCAGCAGTTTCTAGATGTATTTTTTTTCCCCTTAATAAATTTTTCCCTACTATTAGAGTAGTATGTGAATATCTTGCAGCATGCTGTGTTATTCTGTAGGCAAGGAAAGGTGCACCTGGGGAGATGGCACTTAGCTTGGCCCTAATGCAAGCCTACAAGCTGCATTTATTTTAAAGCCACAGCACCTGTGAAGAATGAGGTGAAGATGAGTCTGTTGAACCCATATTGCTCACTGTCAGTGCTGAAAAATGGCAATAACTGCTTCTGAAGTGCTCAGAATTGCACTTGCACCAGTGGAGGGCTGGAGCCCACATCTGCACAGCTCAACAGCTGAGCCAGAGCATCAGCGGGGCATGTTTTAAGCTCCATCTTGAGCTGGTGACCCTTATCACTGTCACGCTGGCTGGGAGGATAACACAGGTAAATTATGTAAGGCTGATCTTAGGGGCTCGTGTTGGCCAGTTTTATACTAAGCCACTGTATATGTGCAACACGAGTGGTTCTTTAAAGAAAGCCTCTTACTTCCCCTCCCTCCCCCTCTTTGAAGGCTTATTTCTTTTGTTGTGTGGCAGCAGGTTCAGAAAGTCTGAGCTCTCCCAGCTCAAGGTCATTGGGGCTGTTTAAATATAATCTCCTTTTCTGTACTTATACTTTCCTACAACTTGTTATTCTGTCTTTCTAAAATTAAACTATTGAGCAAAAGAGTAGATTGGACTTTGCGTGCTGGCCCAGGAAGGAGATGAGCTTACAGCAGGCTGCACTGTTGGGGTGTGCCTGGGTGAAAGCACACTTAGGATGGAGAGCAAAGCCAGCAGTGAGCCTGGGCTTCCATGAAGTGCTGGGCTGTGCCTCGTGTTGCATGCATTGAGGCACAGAGCGCAGTGCTGCTGGCGGAAGTGAAACTGGTCAGCCTCGGGGTGACAGAGTTCAAGCCCTCCGCAGCAACTGCATACCGCAAAGGAAGAGATGCCTGAGCACTTGTAAAAAGGTGGTAGCTTGGAGTGCTTTGTCATTTTTTAAAAACCGGTGTTAAGGATTTTCTCTAAAACTAGGAAGGTTTGAAAAATGAAGTGAAAGCTAGGGATTCCTCCTTGCAGCAGTTTGATCTTTAAAAAAGAAAAACAACCAACAGTGCCAGCCTTGCAAGAACAGGCAGTCCTGTGGTTTAACTGTGGAGCTGCAGTGGGACAAAGATACGGCTTGGTTCTCTGTGTCAGTAAATGCTGGTTATGCTCCTGTGGGAATGAGAGAAGGACCTGTGGGGCTCCAAATGCTGCTGTGCAGGACTCAGCTCCGCTCACAGACCATTGTGGTAACCCCTCCCCACCACCCCCACCCATCTGTACTGGTGGAGATGAACAATTCTGTGTTTGTGGACTGTCCCTGGGGAGCAGTGAGCATGTGCTCATAGGAGCCAGAGCTGAGCCCAGATGCCATTCCTCATACCTCCTGCAGCAGGGAATTGGAATTCCCCACTGAAGCCTTGTCTATACTAGCACAACCAGGAAAGCTAATTTGGGGTAAGTAAAAATAGTCAGCTCTTCCTCGCTGATACAACTTGAATCACACATTCAGTATATGCTGCTTGGTGTTTTTTTTTTTGTTGTTTTTGTTTTTTGTATGAAGTCCTAATAGACCATTTCATACTCCACTGAGGACTAACTGTATGGGTACAAGGCTCATGTCAGAGGTGCTGTGGCACATGGCCTGGGTAACTGCTGTACTCTGCCCTCCTTGTAAAAGGAGAATAAGTAGAAGAGAACCTGACTGTATCCTGGGTACCTGGGGGGAGGTAGGCTTGCAGAACAAACTGACTTCCTTCTTTCTTCTAGCCTTCACATATTTAAAATATAATATTTTATTGGGATTTCCTTTACTGACTTCAATCTCTAAACTGAGCACGGAGAATTGCTTTTGGTATGTGATGCTACACCTGCTGTTACAAAGCACTGTGTGGCTCACTGGAATTTCTGCCAGCCCACATATAATTAGCTGCCAAGCCTTGATACCCCCTGTGCCAATCATCAACCCGAATGTTAGCAGTGCAGATCAGCAGTGCTTTTCCAATCTGGGGCCTCCACAGAGCAGGAGCAGAGGGAATCTGATCCCCACCTGCTCCGTCCATCGCATCCCATCCTGGCTGACCCCACATGTCATCTCACACTACTGCTTGAAGCCTGGGCCAGGGGTGGGGTTGTCTGTGATGGACACGTTCAGGTTTCTGAAAATCTTAGTCTATCTCAATTTACTGATTGACTTACGAATAGCTCTAACAAGTTACTGGTTACTTTTGTGTCGTGCAAAGGATGGGAAAGTGAGGTGGTACTGGGTAATGTGACTCGGTAGCTCATACTGAGAGCTGCGTGATGCCATTACTTAAAGCAGCAGCTATGCAATCTCAGCTCAGGGAGTGGTGGTAGTGAGGAAATATTTTGAGATAATTCAAGAATGACATCGCTGTAATCCTGCTTATTCTGTGACTGTGTAAAAGCCTGAAGTGGGATGAGTGCGTCTCGCAAGAGGCATTGGCTTTCCCTTACGCTTTAATGGAAGTGGTAACATCTTTGCTTTAGAAAGTAGGGGCACCTGTGGTGGTTGAAGGCTTTCTGCCCTGTTTTAGGTGTTTGTGGGTGTTCCGAGGCTGGCGGTGCTGGGATGTCTCTGGCTGACTCTGTCCCTCTGACACCGCTCCCATGTTGCAGGGATGCACCGTGCTTGTGCCACGGCTGCTCCCATCACTGCGAGGCCGGCATCTTGCATCACAGCCAGCCTTGTGATAGTGCTGAACAAAGATGCTTCTGTGAGCTGCTCTCTGCGTGCAGAGGAGTGGAACCAGAGGGTGCTGGGAAACAGCTCACTGTCAGACAAACTTGGTTTAATGCTGGAATTAGTTCAGTTTGGCTGGTTTGTGAACAAAGCCGGGCTGGCTTCATGCTGGAATATTTGAGAGGTGGATTTTAGGGAGATTAGTTCAAATGTAAGATGTTTAGCATTGAAATGCCTGAATTAAGGCAGGTTAACTTTATCTCTTAATCACTTTAGAAGTATGGTGTGATTAGCTGAGCACTCTCAGCACCTCTACTTGAGCATTTCAGAATGTTTAAGACCAGCTGCCTGTGTCAAAGCAATGGCAGCAGTTTTGATTCATCTCTTGATTTTAGGATCCAGGCAAACTTTGCCCCTAGTTGGGATTGTGAGAGGTGTGATCTTAAGACAACATTCATCAAAGCACACTCAGATTTGATTTGCAGCCTTTTAGGGTTTGAAGAGTTGGTGTTAAATGTCCACAGGATTTCAAGCTTTTTATTTTCAAACAGATACACTCTGTTTCCCATTTAAATAGAGGTTGAAACCTTGTTATGCAGCACGGTTCCAGCAGCTGAAACTTCAGGAAGGAGGCCAAATATTGTGAAACTTGTGATCTCATTGTGAGAACAGGCAGCAGTGAGGTTTGTTTAGGCAAAACTGTGAGGGAAATTCCTGGGTATCTGCACTAAGTATCCTGGTTTTGTTTATTAACTACAATTGCTGCAGACTTACGCTGGAAACATTTGAATGAGGGAGGAGAGAGGCAATACAGCTTAACTTTGTCAGGGAACATCTGATCATTTCATGCTTTCCAGAATCCTCTACCTTTTGTGTCTGCTTGATTATCTTTGTGGGGGTTTGGTGTATTAAGAGGCACAAGGAGATCTACACGAGTATCTTTCTAAGCAGGGTATCAGTAAGGCTGGTCCTCTAATGAAAGTAAAATTGCTTAAGGAGGAGATCAAGATCTCTTTATCAGAACATTCTTTCTGTTGAAAGAAGCCATTTTCCACACTGTTTGAAGTTTTCATTTCTCCAGTGAAAACCAAATATTTGCCATTTTTTGTTTTTTTCCTTCAGATTTTTGGCCTGTTTTGTTTTAATGATATAGATAACTTTTAAAAAATATTGAGTGAAAACTTTCCACGGGGGGGGAGAAGAATATGTCAGTCACCTCTAATCCTGATTTAAATACTGGAGAAGGACGATGACATCCTAGTGATACAGAGCACACTCAAGCATGTGCCTGGTCTCTCTTGGTGTAGAGAGAACGGAGAGCAGATTCTGAGCACTTGCTGCTGTGTGATCACTACTGACCCACTGATCCCTACGAGAGACACACAGCCAAGTGAGTAAATGATGAGTCAGACCAGGCAGTGAGACAGTGGCACTACTTTACATCAGAAACAAAGATGACAGTCTTATTATAGGTATATATAAAAAAGTATATTGACTTTTTTTCTCCTGCAGAGAATACCAGAGGAGCTAACCTTAGATGCCTTACTTGAAATGAATGAATCAAAGGTGAAAGAAACGATGAAGAAGTGTGGCGCCAGAGATGAGGAGTGCTCCAGACTCAATGGGGCACTGAGCTGCTTAAGGAAGGTGACTGAATCAGGTATAAGACTGCTTTTTTCCTATGGAATTAGTTTTTCAGCAACCCAGATCGCATCCCTCTTCCTTTCATTTGAGATAATCTACAGAAACCTTTGTGTCTTTGGTTATATGCTATAATTGATGACAGGTTATGGCTCTTGGATCTGCATGAAATTAGAGCAATCAAATGCATCTAGAGCTATGAGTGAGATTTGGTTTTTGACAATATTTTAGCTCTGGAAAGAAAAGTATGTAGAAATACACTCCCCAGCTCAACAGGCTGTAAGATTGTTCCCTCTGTGTTCAGAGTTGGGTCTGGTGCTGCAGTGAATCTTCCATCATTTAGTATCCTGGACCTAACAAATGCAACCTCCTCTCCCCCGATATTGCCAGCTCAGTGAGAAGGTAATTCTGTTTCATATGATGCAGCTTAGAAATCTGAGTGTTTTTCAGCTTAATTCTTTGGAAAAGCAGAACATTGCTCTGACAACCCTTTATCACTGCAGGCTGCCAATTGACTTACTTCTCTTTAAAGCTGCTTCCTTCCTGCTATTTTTCTGACTGGAAATTGATATAATCATTCCAAAAATTCCAGCAGCAGATGTAAGAGCTAGAAAGAACTTTGATTTACACTGAAATTATGGAAAGAAAGATACTGTCTGTTTAATTAGGAATGTACGTGTCCAGTGGATCTGACTAAATTATTTAAGAACAACTTCAAGATTCCTAGAGTGCTGTTTCACCATCTTCCCCTGCCACTTTCCAGGGCTACTTTCAAAGCATTGTAAATTCCATTTGTATCAGACATGGCATACCAGCATACTGGCATTCCTGTGCATCAGATCTTTCTTTGTAACAGTTACCCATCTGTCACTGAAAGGTGGTGTTTCCTGTTGGTATTGTGACAGCTTATATCATTCACAAACCATAAAGATTAGTTAATGGAAAAGCCAACAAACAGTTCAATTTCATGTTTCCTTTTTTCTAATCTTTCTTGTTCTGCATTGTCAAATATTTCCCATCCATATGTAGCAATATCAGCCATTGTTCAGAAGGCATTGGCATCTAGCCCAAATTCAGGTACACTTGTATTAATGTTCCTCTTTTTCATTTAAAAAAAAAAAAAAAAAAAGAATTTCTGTGTTTTGAGAGGTTATTTTTTTTTTGAAGCCTAGATATCTAACTACCACTTAATCTGTTAAAATTCAACCTATCTTAGAACATAAGATCTTCTAAAATGTATTTTAGTTTAGAATTTGAGGTATGAAAAAAGGGTAGTTAATGCAGTCCTTGTTTTAAAGGTTAACTTTAGCTGATGGCATAGATAGATCTTAGAGAGGAGAAGCAATTACTTGACTAGATGCAAAGTAGGGGAAAAAAGCCTAAAGCTGCATCGTGCAGTCTTGTGTGCCAGCATTTTTGTTTTCTTTTCCTTCTAAACCTAACATTGCTATGGTTGCTGACCAGGTGGGGAGTTAAAAGATGATGTGCTGATGAATCTTTCTGAAGCACGCCGAGAGAACAGCTCTACAAACACGACTGAGTGCCCTTGCTCCTCCGCACCCACATGGACTCACAGTGCACTGAACCTTCCCAAGGGCAACAGCCCGCAGGCACGATCGGTGTCGGTGTCTACAATCTCATCTTCAGATTCTCTTGCCTCAAGTCACGGACCTTCTATCTATGCAGATAACCTCCTGGACCCTTTTGCCTTCCCTGCACATGGTGGAAAGTTAACACCAAGGACTCCTCATAGCATCACCATCACTCCCCCAACCACTCCTCAAGCCAAGAGACGGCACAAGTTGAAGCCACCACGGACTCCTCCTCCCCCTTGCCGCAAAGTTTTTCAGCTGCTACCTAATTTTCCAACCCTCACAAGGAGCAAGTCCCATGAATCACAGCTGGGAAACAGGATAGATGATGTTCCTCCAATAAAGTAAGCATGATACTTCCTTCTCCTTGGGCAGTGAAGAGCTGTATTCCTACCAGCAGGCATTCAGTGCTCCAGTTCTGATGCTGGTGGCCAGTTGCCTGGTTGTGGTTTCACTGCAGTCTTACAGTCAGTACCAGTGGGATATTCTAGGATAACCACAAAACTGGCTTGCTAATAGTCTCCTTATATGAAATTGCACCTTCCTGGGAGGTTGGGATGACTACTGCTCTGAAAGAGCCCCAACCAGTTTTTTCTCAAATATCTAATAGTCAATTCCATATCCTGTAATTCTCTTTTGACCTTAAATGTTCCTCTCAGTTCAGGTGGCTGGTATCCTTTTACATTTTATCTTAAGATGTATTTTAGCTGCTAGTGTGAGCTTTAAGAAAACCTGTCTATGTGACAGCTATGCCTCTGTACGAAGACAGGTACTCTTAAGCTAAATATTTATTTTTTAACTGATCCAGGCTTTTTTTTTCTTCTTGTTCTCTAGGTTCGGTAAGAGATTTTTACAGGTTTGACTGTATTTCCTTGATTGGGAGAGAAGAACCTGTTGTTGTCAACAGCCTGCAGTATGGTCACCTCTGTTCAGCCTGTGGAAGTCCTTAATAAGGCCTTGCATTCCAGAGCTCCTGTTACCTTTGTGAAGAATTGCAGGATGCTTACAGGGTTTTTGTACCTGGTATTTCTTTGGTGACAAAAACAGGAAAAACGAATGCTGATGTCTAAGGGCTAAAAACAAGGAGTTTGTGTGTAATTGCTTGTCTTTGACTTCTGAGAGCTCATATTGGTGTCCCTTGGTACTAGAAATAGATCTAACCATTTGTCTTCTGATAGTGTCTTCAGATATTCACTGCCTAGTGTCTCTGTGATGAAACTAGACAGTCGTGTGTGACCTTTTGAGAAATGCTTCAGACATTCCTGAATCTAGAATGCTTCCTCTACTGATGAGTCTGTTCACACATTTAAGGGTTTGCAGGACAAGGACTTGTGCTTTTATACACCGACACGTTTGTGTTTTAATGCTACTGAACATGACTATGTGCACCTGCCTCTTAGACACAGAACTTGCAATCTTAGAAGCTCTTGGAAAGTGCCTCACCATTCTGTGAAGTATGGAAGATTATATAAGAACCATACATTTCTCGAGTAGCCTTTAGAGCAAATCCCAGAAATTACTTTCAAAAATGAAAAGTACAAAGGGAGAAAATTGTACAATGAAATTGTAAGCAGAAATTGGAGCATTTCTCTCTGCAGAGTGATGGAACTTATATAATGAATTGAAAAGGTATAAGAAAATGTTAAAACAAATTAAGATTTTTGGTGCTTCTATGCACATAGTCTATTTTAAAAATTATACTGTGGGCTCTCTTATGTCCCATTAAATTCCAAAATTTATAACTTCTGTCATAACTTGTGTTATGATGATTAATGCAGACAGTTGTGGTTTGGATGTCCGCACTTGCTCAACAGTATTCTTTGGAAAAACAGCTAGTCAATCCAGCCTATTGTGAGATGCTGAAGACCACAGATGCCTTGAAAAGTTCACTGGAATAATTACTAAAAAAAAAAAAAAAAAGAAAAAAAAAAAAGAAAAAAAAAAGAATTTGGTGCCACCTAGGGTCAAAGAGAGAGAGTGGCTTTTATAAGCATTGACAGTATCCCATCTTGAGGCTGTGCTGATACCTACAGGTTGAGTTGTCTCCCAGTTTGCAAAATGACAACAGATTTAATTCAAGGAAGTATGGCAGTCTTAATATTTGAGAGCTTCCAGGAAGTTTTTTGGTATAACCACTGGAGCACTGGACTGGGATTTTGGATGTAGCTCTCCTTTTCTGCATTTATTGGCTAGCTAAGTGATGCCAGCTAAATTTTTTTATTCTTTTGGGCCACACTTGGTTCTGCTATAAAATGGTGATAATAATTTACAGTATAAAAGAATACACTGAAATCTACTGACTACCTGAAAACTGGATGATGGTTTTGGTGGAAAGCCAATTGGGAGTAAGCTATTGTGCAACTTTCCTCTTGGTTCTGAGAATGGCCTAGGGCTTACTTAATCCCTAAACATAATCATAGCATTTTAATGCAAGGAAGGAAGAATTATGATTCTAACACCAAATCTTAGTTTACATTGCCTCTGTATGAAAAACACTACTATCTTAGAGTTTTACTGCACAACGCAAATTGATCTCAGCTGTGCTTCTAGAGAAGTCATGGCTACTCGTTTTTATCTGTGACAGTGTTTACATCTAAACTGGTAAGTGTACCTGTGGGTAATGCTTCCCTAAAAGATCTTTGTTCTCCATCAGAACTCTCCCAAGGATCCCCTCAAATGGTACGAAGAGACTTTGGCTTAGCTGTAACACACAGGTAAGCAACACGTGGTGTGGGAACCACAAAGGAAATAAATGGAGGGGTCAGACCAGAACAGCATCATGTTTAGTGTGTTTGTAGTAGTAAAGATGGGCTTGAAGTTGGGTCGGGTGCCTCATTTTGTCAAGTTCAACCTCAAATCTGTATTTCAGCTCCTTCTGTTTTTAATATCTCTGTGTTCAGCTCATGAAATCCTTTTCCCAAAGCTAACTGACCTATGATTCTTCAGTGACTGGTGTACCAACAGCAGTAATGTTTTCTTTGGGGCTTGTGTCTTGGGTGAAAGGGCTAAGTAAAAGAAATGTGCAACAGTGCCTTTTCTAAAATGCTTCTGCTGCTAAAAATGTAAGGGAAGCTGCTCCTTCCTCCCTTCATGGAAAAAGTATTTCCTTTTACTTCCTTTGTAGTTTCCTGCATGCCACCTTCCCAAATCCAAACCAAAACTGGGACAGCTAGTACTAATGCCAAACAAACCTATCAGTTCTTTTTAGTAAAAGGGTTAATAGTCTTACCACCATCACTGCACGCCCTATAAATTGGGTTCTAGCTTTGTGAAGATGTTCAGGCTAGCCAGACTCCAGCAGAATCAGTGCTAGCCTTCTTTCAATTGCTACTGATCAGAAAAGTGAGAAGTCTTCCATAACACCACTTGCCCTTTTCTGAAAATGCTGAAGGAGTGGAGCCTGACTGTAGCTACAAATGTAGTTTTCTTCAGGCACAGTTAACTTATTTTTCCCCTCTTTCCTCTGCTTAGGTTCTCTACAAAGTCTTGGCTATCTCAGATTTGCCAGGTTTGTCAGAAAAGTATGATGTTTGGGGTGAAGTGTAAGTACTGCAGGTGAGCACACAAAGATGATCTTTTACATAAGTTTAGGTTTTATTCATTCAAGTCTGTTAGTAACAAATATCTCAAGATGTGATGCACTGTTAACAGTGGCATCACTTTTTTCAGTCAAACTGGCAGTGGGTTGCTTTGGCATGCCAATGTTTAGGGTGAGAGCCTACTTATCATAGGCAAATCTTGTACTGGAAGTTGAGTGCCTGTATAGCAACAAGGATTTAGTTTTGATTCTCTGGATTTTCAGTTCAGAGAGCTGAAATTTTTGCAGTTCCCTGTCTCAGGATAGTCATAAGTGAAGATAAATCTATTAGAAATAAATCAGATGCTAGAGTATCTATCTGACTTTCAGTAGCCTAATGATACGTATAATGGGATTCTTCATATGAACACATGGACCTGCTTTGGGGCTCAGAACTTTCCAGAATTCTCCTTAAGATTCGTATAAATAGTATAAATTAAGGGTAGGCTTCTTTATGGGAAAGAACAAGTGCTATTTAATGTTTCTCTTTCAGATTGAAATGTCACAACAAGTGTACTAAAGAGGCACCTGCTTGTAGAATATCATTCCTTCCCAGTAAGTTTACTACAAATTCTTAGCACATCAAAGTAGCAAATGGCATCACAAGAATAAGAAGTCTGATTAAAGGTTTTTTCCATCTCATCTCCTGTTTTTCAGTTACCAAAATAAGGAGAACAGAGTCTGTCCCTTCTGATATCAACAATCCAGTAGACAGACCAACAGAACCACAGTTTGGAACTCTTCCCAAAGCAGTCACTAAAAAGGTGTGTAGTGACTGATGTGAATCTTCTGCCTCAAAGTCAGTGAGGAACTACAGTGAGGAGAGATCACAGTAGTACTTTACTGGCTGGAACAAGAATGGCACTTTAGCTTTCACTTTGCAAAGAGTCTTTAGAATGACTTTTCCTCCTTGTTAAACATTGGTTGTGCACATCTTGAGCCTCCTCCTCACTCAGAGAAACTGTGTTGTGTTTGATGAGCCTTCCTCGTCTCATTAAACATTAATGGAAACTTTATATTTTTATTATGTACTCATTAGTGACTTTTCTTGCATTCCAGGAGCACCCACCAGCAATAAATCACCTGGACTCCAGCAGTAATCCCTCTTCTACAACCTCTTCCACGCCGTCTTCTCCAGCACCTTTCCAGTCTTCCAACCCTCCCAGTGCAACACCTCCCCCAAACTTATCTCCTATGGGCCAGAGAGATGGACGATTTAACTTCCCAGGTAAACTCATCTTTTTCTGGAGAACTCTGCCAAGATGAGAAAGGCGTCTGTGGAGGCTAACCAAGACTTCATAAGTAGATTCAGATTTCTGAATAGATAGTTGAGTCTTACTCAAGGTGTAAAAGTTTTTCCTGTCATCTGATAAAAGGATACAGTCTGTTCTTACAAGGTTTTAAGTCAAGATACTTTTGCAGGAGGGAAATTACTGAGGAGTTCTGGTACCTTTCTTACATGATGTGATCTTCCTACTTTATTTTTCTTTTTTCTTTTCTGATGAGTGCTAAAAGAAAGTGGAATTCTTTTCCTCATTTTTCTTACTGTATCATAAAATGCATGCTGCCTGCTGGTTTTGGTCACCAGAGGCTTTAAATCATAAGTTCATAGCTAGAACAAAATATTAAAATGAAAGCTGGCATGAATTAGTTTTATTGGTCCCTTCCAAAAGATAACCAACAACAAACGCTGGCTTTTAAAGTGTAGACAAGCGTGTATGGTGAAGAATTTACGTACTTCACAGATTAAGGACTCAAATATGCTGTCTTTAACAAAGCTGAAAGAGGTAAGGCTTTCATAGTAGAATAAACTTAATTCCTTCTATCTGGAAATGAAGTCACATGCTGCTAAACAGGTGCTGTATCTGGCCTTAAATACTGCTATGTTTTGCAGAAGATTTCTCACCTGTGAAAGTTGCTGTTTTAGCCTTCTTAAAAGGAGCAGAAGCAGTGCCAGTTTAGTGCAAGGATTCTACTGCAGTTACTTTCTATTAGAACAAGTAATTCAGATTAAGTGAAATTAAAACTTGCATATAGCTCTTGAGCTTCAGCCTCTTTGCATGCAGCTTGGAAAATCTGATGACATGAGAGAGGATTGAAGGACCAGCTTTTCCCTGGACCTGCCTGTTAGCATCCCTGGGTTCTCTGAGTTTGCTTCTTCTACTTGATGTCTGAATGGGTTGTTTTCCCACCAGACTGCTTGCTTATTGGTAACACAGCATTTGTGTGACAAGTGTCATCTGTCTTCCAAAAACGCATGTGCTGAAATTCACCTCTGAAGCAGACTGATAATCAACTAATCTGCTTCCCAACAGTGAGTTGGGACTAATTCATGGAATGCATATGTGGCACTTACTGATGATCCTCTAACTTGTTTGTTGTGTTTTTTGTGTTTGTGTTTTTTTCTGGTGTTTTTTTTTTTAACCAAACAAAAGCTGCCTACTATATTCAGCATAGACAACAGTTTATCTTCCCAGGTGAGTTGACTGTTTTAATTCTACTAACTACCTTCTGCTGCTGGAAAGCAACTGTTTATAAATTTCTGCATGCTACCCAAGAATATAATTCTGCTTTTGAAAAGAAGTGTATCCAATACAACAGATAAAGCAATAGATTTCTGCTGTGAGATTCTACTCACAGCTGTGTTCCTTTGTTAAGGCTGTCTTTTCGGATTATATGCTTAGAATAAATGGATGCTGTCAGTTCAGGAATGCTGAGTTCACCTTTATGAATTGATGTTCTTGCCCGTGGGATTTAAAAATGATGTAAGATTATTCATATGTGCAAGATCTTTTCTTGGTCACTGTTCACCCTCAGAAACAGCTTGTCTATTTCCAAAGTGAGAACTGGTGATGTAGGATGCCAGGTACAGAGTATTGTACTCTAAATTTTGCAAGAATTTGCAATCCAAGCTGAATTTCCTATGCATTGGTGACATTGGTCATACTAAGTGTGGTTGGAATGCATGACCTGCAATAAAGATTAATCCTTGCAGAACTGGGGCATCTGGATTCAAGTATTTCTGATTGCTGAAGGCCATTTAAAAGGGTGTGAGCAGCTCACAGATGAGGACAGCCATTGCAAAATGTTACAGATAAGTGAATGTTAAGAAAACCAGGATTGGTTGATATAAAGGCACGTAAAACAGCCGTTACTGCAATGTTGAATATTCTGATCTATATGGGAAGTCTAAAATTTGTATAATAATTTTCATACTTTCCAGAAATTCCCAGTCCTGCACAAATAGCACAGCCTCCAGAAACCACTGCAGACACAAAGTAAGTACTGCTTGTTTTATGTTGTGTTAACCTGATAATCTTCAGGTCAGCATGAAGGCATTGTTATAACTGAAATCAGTGGCCTGCTGAATGTATCATCTGAAAACTTCTCCAGGGTCCTTTCAATCAACAAGAGTGATACAGGTATTTCTGGTTTTGTAAAACTGAAAATATTTTTTAAGTGTGACTGTGCCTTCAGATACACAGTTATGGTTGTGTGTGCATGTTCCCAGATCAGGAAGGTCCAATGAAATAAAAGGTAGATGGTTTCACGATTGAAACAGCATGGAAGAGCTTGGCAAGCTAACATCTTTGTGGGGATCTGAATTGTAGGGTGTGCTGATGTTTTTAACCTACATACCTAGCACTCAAAATTACTTGACCAGTCCATAGGTGTTTTTGTAGTACTGGGAATAGGAGCATCTGTTACTGGAACACATAGTAATGATGCAGCCATACCACTGCCAGTGAATTCCTACCACTTAAACACTGAGAATCACTTCAAAGTCTTTGTCTCTTATTTGCCAAAGTAATCTTAGAAAGTGCCTAGCTGTTAAGTCCAGCACTGATTGTACTTTGATCTGATTGACTATACTGCTTTCACTATCTGCACCCTATTTATTTCTTACTACAAATCTGTCTTCTCTTGTTAGTGCTAAAGAACAGCCAGATACAGATGGAGTTAAACATGAAGCAGAGGTAGGTTTAATGGTTTCCCCTTTTATACCTCTTTTGTAACCCAAAGGCCATGTTGTAACACAACAGAAGCTTGTGGCTGTGGAGCCATGAGTGCAGACTGGCTGTGCCTTCAGTTTCACTCAGCTGTCTATGCTGCAAAGATCTGTGCAAAGATCTGACAATTGGTGGTTTCTGTTGCCAGGCTGAAACAATGAAATACTTGTAACAAAAAGTAACTGTTTCTAATTGGGCAAAGGTGATACTTCTCAAATCTGTGGTTCACTCAGTTGCCCGCAGTTGTTTCTCAAGTGGTTCTTGAGCCATTTCCCCAGAGGAGGTGTATGCCTTTTTATAGCCTTCTCAGATGACTTTGTCCTGTGAAGAGATCTTTAGATCTGTAGTAAATTGGTACAACCCACCCAAGTCCTCTCAAAACAGACTCTCTGCATGCTTTTCCTTTCTCTTTCCGTAAACAGGTGGAAGAACCTGAGAGTAATAAATCAGAACCTGAAGATGATGAGGACGAAGTGGAAGATTTGCCAAACAGAAGGCCGCACTTGCAAGGGATGATTTATCGCAAACCCAGCCAGACCAGCGTCTACCTGCAGGAATGGGACATTCCCTTTGAACAGATCGAACTAGGGGATCCCATTGGCCAAGGACGATGGGGAAAGGTTCACAAGGGAAAATGGCACGGGGAAGTGGCCATCAGGCTGCTGGAGATAGATGGGAACAATCAGGATCATCTCAAGCTCTTTAAAAAGGAGGTGATGAATTACAGACAGACCCGGCATGAGAACGTGGTGCTTTTCATGGGAGCGTGCATGAACCCTCCTCACTTAGCAATCATTACCAGGTAAGGATATAGCAACTTCTGTTAGCAGTACTACACATGCTTACCTATTTATAACAGTAATAATTTAGAATAAATTTTCATAAACATATTTGTAAGTTATATAATTGTATAAGAAATATTTGATGCATATTTATAATATATGCATGAATTATAAATGAATATGTAATATTTCTGTAGTCTGAAGGTGGAAGACATAAATGCAGCCTCCGTTGCTTGGAGGTTTGGATATTAGAGGCGTCTCTTGTTAGGGAGCTTATTTATTGACAATTCTTATTTTTTAATCTCTTAAAGTCTTTCGAATTCTTAAAGTGGGAGAAAGTAATCAGCAGTCTCAGTAGAAACTGGTGCTCTGGTTTTGAAAACTGGGCTTATATGTCAGAAGAGTGTAACGAGATCAGGGCCACTGAGGAAACACACAAGTATTTGCTTGAACATGTTTTAGTGATAGCTGTGACTGTGCACACCCACACAGATGTCAACTGAGCCATTTACATCATTGAAAATGGTAATGCTCAGCATAGGGAAGAAGACTGATTCTGTCAGCATGATAAGGGTACCATTTGAGCATCCAGTGGTCATTTTTATGTTCCTCCAATGTTTTAATGATACTTTTTAGGACTCTTATTCTTCTTTCTTATAGCTTCTGCAAAGGAAGGACACTTTATTCATTTGTAAGGGACCCCAAGATATCCTTGGATATTAACAAAACCAGGCAGATAGCACAGGAGATCATTAAGGTAAGCATACACCATGCTATCAGAGACATTTGCGTTCTGGGCAGTACCTCAGCAAATGTTGAGAGACTGCACAGCTGGAGAAGGCTTGTAAGTTCAATAGCCTTACCACAGGGTGCTGCAGCAGGGAAAAACTTGAAACGGAAGAAAAACTGCTAATTCAGTGGGCAGAAAGCTGAAGACCTGTAGGGACAGAAATTAATCTTTTGCTTATCTGGAGTTGGGGAGAGAGAATTCTGATAAAAGGCAAGCATGAAGAAATGCATGCAGGGCATATTTCCTTCCCAGTCTCTTCTCTTTTATTAGTAACGACAGCTATGTTAATGCATTCTGAAGTAGATATTATCTTCCAGATTTGCAGTTTTCCATAGTTGTTTTCAGTATTGCTCAATTGAAGTAGCATTTCTGAAGCTGTTTTCTTTGCTGGTAGAAGCACCTAGGAATTTACTGGGCAAGCTTGTGTCAGTTGTTCCTTGTTCATACACATAAACACTTATTCAGAGTTGTGAAGTTCACAGTCACTTACCACTTCAATTAGAAGTACCTTCCCAGCAGCCCTGCTGTACAGAGAAGGAAGGTGCTGTGTCCCCACTTACTGTTTATGCTGGAGTAAATAAACATGTATTAGAAAGAAAGGCATGCCCAGCTAGAGGTTTGTAAACAAGACAAGATTTACTTCTCTGCATATAAACTTTTTTTCCAGGGCATGGGTTATCTTCACGCAAAGGGGATTGTACACAAGGATCTGAAATCCAAGAATGTTTTTTATGACAATGGGAAAGTAGTGATCACTGACTTTGGACTATTTGGAATTTCGGGTGTGGTTCAGGAAGGAAGGTAGGTGGAAGTTTCAGTGCATGGTTCACTTCTGGGGTGATAAAAAACAGTCCAACAGGGACACACTTCAATGCATTACACAGTGCAAGAGAGGAGATCTGGGTCCTTTACTATGTACATTTTGGAATGCACTTTTTTTTTGTTTAAGTAGAAGCCTTTCTATTTTTTCAGTGGCACACAGCTGTGAATTGAGTCTCATAATACAGAACAAAAGCAATTTTAAGCCCAAGGATGAGCTGGAAAGTCAGGCCAACACTTGCACGTGTTTTTTAATATGCAAAGAAAATTAGAAAGAACATGTTAGCCAAGCCAAAACATTTAAGAAAAGTCACAGCATTAGGCAAACCACAGATATGGGCCATACGCTGTCTCTTAATTTAATTAATACTGTATTCCAGTATGACTTCTTTCCTTTAAACTCAGGAGAGAGAATGAATTGAAGCTGCCTCATGACTGGTTATGCTACCTGGCCCCTGAAATTGTTCGTGAGATGGCTCCTGGGAAAGATGAAGACAAGCTGCCTTTCTCCAAAGCTGCAGATATCTATGCTTTTGGGTAAGGGAAAAAGACCTAAAGAGTGTCACAAGTACTTTCTAAATGAGATATGAAATAGACCTGAGCTTTGCCACTCTTCTGTCAGACACAGGATTCAGCTAGGCTGCATTTCCCTCACCTACTACGAAAGACGTGGGTGTGACAGTTTGATGGGAAGGTGGGTGAATGGGCTGGGAGGGATCTGCTGCAGCCTTATTTACATTTCAGAGCTCTCTGAAAAAAATGGGATTCTGTCAGAGTTCTGCATCTTAAGAGCAGGCAAAGGCTTGATTTGTCTGTTTATGTTGCAGGACTGTGTGGTACGAGCTCCAAGCAAGAGAATGGCCCTTCAAGAACCAGCCTGCCGAGGCACTCATCTGGCAGATTGGAAGTGGTGAAGGAGTGAAACAAATCCTTGCAACTATTAGTTTGGGGAAAGAAATCAATGTAGGTACATCAGCTGCAGGAGTCTTTCCAAAAAGTTGTTTGTCAGGGTTGCTGGAAAAGAGGGAACAACTTATTTTATTCTTATTATAATTCTAAAGATAAAGAACAGGAGAGAGAACAGATTGGAATGAGGTACCAGCCTCTTCCCATTATTGTCATATAGATATGACATCCACTGGTACACAGGACACTGATTTTAAGAATGTCCAAGACAACTGCTTAAAAAGTAGCTCTTGCTGGGCTGTCTCAAGTCACACTGCTCAATCAATCAGTTTGCACAGCTGACATGTGAACTAAGTGGAAATGATGAGCCTTAACTATCCTTTGCAGGAAATTCTCTCAGCATGCTGGTCATTTGATCTCAGTGAGAGACCTAGCTTCACTGTCCTCATGGATATGCTTGAAAAACTGCCAAAACTGAATCGTCGGCTCTCCCACCCAGGGCACTTCTGGAAGTCTGCTGAGTGAGTACTTGTGGTTGTTAACACTTCTGCTGCTCAGAATTTGCTAACTGACTATTCCTGTGCTTAATTTTGCCTTCCTGGGGTCTGTCATACTTTTAATAGCAGAGTAACAACGTGCTGTTCTGCTTTTCTAGTTGCTAGGAAATTATGCAATTAAATGTGCATGCACTTCAGACAGTTAATTTCCTACTTCAACATATTCACTTCCCTCCCTCTGCACATCATTTATCCAGCTTTGTTCAGGTTTCTGAGAGTATCTACCAACGTTATTGGAAAGTGCCCACGCTGACCTGAAAGTGATTAGAGTTTTCCTTTTAATGGCTGGTACTGAATGAGGAAGGGAACCACCAAAGAACATGCTGCCATTTCTCTTTTAAACTGAATCATCAATTTATTGAAGAGTCTTAACATAGCAACCTTCCTCAAGAAGCACAAAGGGAAAAGATGCAAACCCCTCCTCCTCTGTATGGAAGACAGCCCAGTTCACATAGAAAGATAATGGATTGGAGCACTTTACTCAATATAGTTGACCTCTGGAGTAAAAAAAAAAAAAAAAAAAAAAAAACCACGCTAAAATCTTCAGAATCTCTAAATTGCTTGGCAAAAGCAGTAAAATTGACAGTAGGAACAAGTTGTTACTTTTGGACTGAATAAGGTGGAATCATGCCAAGATTTGGATCAAGGAAAGGTGAGAAGTAGCAGCACAAATTCTAGCCAGATCATGATACTTTCCAATTTAGGATCTGTGTTGGAACTGGGAAAGAAAAGTATCATAAGATCAAGCATCTATAAACTGCCAAAACTGGGAGAGTCCCCTATGACATCTGTTATGATAGATGAGACCAGAATTTAGAACTAAATCCAGGTCAGAATAGGTTTGCATAAAGCCATAGGACTAAAACCTTTTGTCTCCGATGTCATGAATAATCCATCACTCAGAAAATAAGGGATCCCAGTTTCACTTGCCTCAAAGTCAGGGGGAGATCAGACAATTGTGAACTGTGCCCATTGCCACATATTTCTTTGGTGTGTATTTTCTTCAACTGACCCTCTAATATCTTCTTATTTCTTTCCCTTTCTGATGTTTAATCTACCCCTTCCTTACCATAACCCTTCATGATCTTCCTGTAATACATTATCATCACTAAACAAATGCTTTTGTTTACTTGTAGGGTGACTGTCTTGGCATTTTGTGCTTTAGTTAGGGGTTTGGTTGCAGATTTCACCCTTTGTTTCTTGTTATAGTGTCTAACAATGTTAAAAGATGGCCTCATCTTTATACAAAAGAAAACTATTACCAGCAAAAGTTGAATGCTTGCTATGCACTCATCAATAAGCAGAATTGTCTACTATTTTTTTTACATGTTAAGTATATTCATATCACAGCACTCATTTTAGAATGATACAATGAAAAACAGGGAGATCCTTAGATGTGGCAGTTCTTTGCATGATCAGTTTCTGCTATGCACTGGGGTGCGATTGTAGGTGGGAGATGAGGTGTCTTTCTGTGCCATGCTCCCTCCTTACTCCAGCAGATCAGTCTGGGGATTTCAGTTGTCTTGATTATTTTTTTTTTCTAAATAAGTATCTAAAGAGAAACCAACAGAACTTGAGCTAAAAGTTCCATCATTCATAAATTAAGAGAAACAGCTCTCTTTCCTCTTCAGGCCTAAAGCATTGTAAATTTAAATCTGTCTTTTCTGTACATTGGGAGTTAGAGAGCAAGTTATGCTGTGCTTAGAGCACTGAGAAGGTACGAAAGGCAGGTATAGAAACTGGTCCAGTGTGATAAGCTGCAGAGTGCGATGATCAGTGAGGGTCTCTTATTCTTGGATTTGAAAGGTAACTTAACCCCAATATTTTTAAACAAATCATCTTTTGTCTCAGAGGAGGATCATGGAGTTCAAATTGTTTTAAGGACAACAACAGTTCTTTTGTCAGGAGATTTACATGATAGGGCAGTGTCCTTTGGTAAAGTTTTTCCTTTCCTACAGAAGCCCTTTGCTGTAAAGCCCTCCAGCATGATGGCTCTGCATCAACACTTTATGCCCTCATTTCTCCATACTACCAGATCTGCTTGTGTTGGATCATTGACTCTCACAGCCAATTTGATATCTTTCAATCCACCTAGTCAGACAGTGCAGAGCAGACTGGGAGCCCAGGCTGCCTAAATATTCCCACGCAGTCAGAGGGTCCTGCATTGTCCCCTAACATCACATTGGAAATTACTTGAAGGAATGCTTCCCATTTGGGCAGTTGGTTCACAAGAGTGCTCACTTCCAGAGTAATCTGCCAAGTGATTATTTTGAGTTAGTGTTTCCATAGGGAGTTCTTGAACAGCTTGTGGAACTGTGCCTTATGTAGCAGCGACCCAAATTATTTTTTCCCTATGTAGACAGATCCTCTACTCCTACTGCAAGTGGTTCATGTAAATTTGCATTCATTAATGCTTTTTCTCTGCTCAAAGCATGTAATAGAGGAGATGTACTTTAAGTGTCACTATTAATTATCAACATTGACAGCTGAATTAGTGCTCACTGAAGTGAAAGTGCAGGCAGGTCAGTTACTTTTTGTCTCCTGCAAACTACATTATATTCAGGTCACACTTAAAAACCACTCTATATCAGTGTCAACCAGCGACCAGATGCAAAACCTATTGAAGTCACATTCCCTCTGACAACTCCTTAGATGAACACTGCGCTAACCCCCTGCCTGACTCTGCTGTAAGCTTTATAATAGGTAGTTTTCAAGAGCTTGCTTTAAAATAACTGAAAACTAACTCTCACGGTGTCTTTTTCCCCTCCCTCCCATATTTCTTTGTAGGTTATAACTACTGGTGCAATAATGGGTTCCACCTTGCATGCTTCCCTGTGTTGTATCCTAACCAGCAACTTGGACAATCACCTTCCATTCAAAAAAAAAAAAAAAAAAGAAAGAAACCACGAAATTAACCCACGGACATAATCAGCATTTTATCTGAATTCTCCTTTTCTGCCTTTTTCTGCTTGGCGTGGGCTGTTAGCTTGAATAACAACTCCTGCCTGCAAGAAGTTACTGTCTAACAACGTGGCACCTTTCACTTCTGAGTCATGGCAGCAGGCTGCAGTTTCCTCCTGGCTGGCAGCTGGTGCTCTGCCCTGACCAGCTGGCTGTGGGCAGCAACAGGTTGGGGGCTGGCTGACACTGGCATTTGTGGCCTGCAAGCCTCAGGAGGCAGAAGGGGGAAGTTTCCTAGCTGCTGTCTGAGGTGGTGGCTGTCATCCTTAGTGCTGGGCTGTGGCTTTTGACTCAAGGTAACAGGTACATTTTCCACAGGCACAGCCAACAACCAAACACTTCACTTGCATTGCAAACCAACGTGACTTAAGGGCCAGAGCGGGTTGGTTCTGCTGTGGAGCCGGACCCAGCCCTGCACTGAACCAAGGCTCAGCTTTGTCAGGGGTGCACACAGCAGGTGCAGTTTCTGCACAGAAAGGAGGATAGTCCTTGCTGTGCTCAGGGCAGATTGCAGTCCCTTAGCCTACTTGGGAATGCATCACCACCAGCTGCATCCAAAACTGAGATCAGCTACAGCACTGTGCAGAAAAGGAGGAAAGTAGGGAAGCCCTCCAGTTTCTCATTCTCCTTCCCTTGCAAATCCAGTGTTTTGAGTTCTGTGATTTGCTTTTGTTTACATCTCTGGTTCAGCAAAATGCCTGACTTTACAGTAGGAACTTTGCAGAACTGTAGGCAGCACTGCAAACGTGTGCCTTTTTGTAAAAGGTCTCTTTTCATTCCTTTTCTGAAAAAAATTTGTTTCACGGGGGAGAGGACGAGGATAGAGGCGGATATGCATCAGGAACCAGGGAGGTTTTTACTGTGTTCAGAGAGGTCAAATACACCTACATGTCATTCTCTCTAAGTCAGATGCCTGCACACTGCACTGGAAAGGGTCTGCTGGAAGCCCTCATGTATTCATGCTCTCTGCCTTGCTGCCACCTAGCATGTACATGGAGGAAGGCATTTTGAAGTGAAAACATTTCTAGCTATGCTAACAGATTAAGGGTGAAGGAAAACATATATTTATTCACTTGCTCTAGACTATAAGGAGGAGCAGATGTGTTTTTTGAAGCAACTGATGCACCTTGTCAGGATGCCCTTCCCCTTAAATAAGTAATTCTTTTCTCCATTTCTATTTCAAGTGTACGTCACCTTCTACCCACCTTAGGTACTTATAAAAGCCTCCTGTTTTGCCAATTTGAGCCATATGCTTTCACTAATGAGGTTAGCATGAATAAATTCAAATGTTTGCTGCTTAATTTTTAAACACTGCTGGGTGATCTCACACTTCATGAGAGCAGAACCCAACCCATTTTCTTTTATATGACTGTAGCTTTGTAGGGAAGAAAAAAACAACAAAAAAACAACAATAAATAATTATTTTCCCCTCCCTCTCCTTTCCTTCTCCACTCTTTTCAGCATTAACAGTAGCAAAGTTGTCCTGCGTTTTGAGAGATTTGGCTTGGGAATCCTGGAACCAAGTAATCAAAAGATATAGCATGGTGTGTGGTTGTCTTGTGATAATGTCTACCTACTTATACACAAAGAAATCTTCACTGAATCTTCCAAGCTATGAAACTGGTGCAGCCACAGCTGAAAACCACACGACCATCAATTAACAGTCCTTTGTTGTTGGCAAAGTGTGAATTCTGTCTGAGCACCAGCAGTTATTTAAAGAATGTTTACATGATGCTTTTGTGTGAACTATATATTTTTTTAAACACAATAAACAGTGAATCAGTTTAACTACAGCCATTCCACTAGCACAAAGGGAAACCGACCTTTTTCTAGTTCCTTTTTGTGTCTGTGGTGTAACTAGGAATGATCTTCTGCCTTCAGTCCATTTTTCCCTAAGACAAGTGGAACCGCTTTGTTTCAGAATGGTTATGTATCTCATACAAGGAGATGGGAATTTTAAATTGTTTTTCTCTCATTAAGGTAAAATTTATCTATTGCGTTGTCATTTATCCAAACTGATAATTCAGTTTGTGATCACTTCGATTTGTTTCTGCAGGGTTGGTCCAAGCTCTGGGTTACCTTGAATTAAGTTAAAGCAGTAAAAATCTGCTTCTTGCAGAAGAGTTTGCTGTCAAACATACTGTTATCTCATTTGAAACACAGAACTGAGCACTTCCAACACAGAACTCACAAGAAAAGCTGAATTGCCTTGCCACAGAATGTCGGGTTGATTGAGGTGGCAACAGACCTCTGGGTCCATCCACTTTCAGCCACCAGCAGGCTGTCCCTGGAGAAGGTGAGCTCCTGGGCAGCTTCAGACACAACCTGTTTGGTCCCCCAAACCAGCAGCACTGCCAAACATCACCCCTTGCTGCCCTGATGGCAATCTCATTTGTAGAAGAACATATTTTACTAGATAGAGCTCCAGGGTGGGAAGAAAGTCAAGGGAAAAAGCCATCCCTAAACAATGTGTAACATACTGTTCCGATACACAGAGCTTGTTGAGAGACTCAAAGTCGTTTCTCTCCCCTGTGCACACACACGCTCCTCTGGACAGTCAGATAAGTCTGCAAGAATCGAAGAAATTTAGGACTAAGCAGTTCTGCAGAAAACTAACAACAACAACAACATTGCAGCTAGGAAAGTTACATTTTGTTCCAGAGAACCTGATTTCAAAGGTTAAGTTTAAGACCAAGAAAAAACCCAGCTCCCAAAAAATCAAAAGGAAAGCACATGCTACAATGTGTAATACGCAGACTGATGAAGGACAACTGATTACTGCATTTAAGGTAACAGATGCATTATCTCACTTGCAAGTGAATTGCAAGCTGCATTAAATGTTCCATCATACCTCCCATTCTTATTCCTCTGCCTGTCAGCCAGGGCAGCAGGACAACTCTAATTATGCAGTGGACATTAAAGAGCCCTCCTGTCCTTACACTGCTTCATTTTTAAGGTAGTTCATTAGGACTCCCTGAAAGTCACCAGATTTCGTTTCTCCAGTCACACTAGTACATTACACGCCTCTTTTCTATCTTTTGCCACCATTACAAGGCTTTAATGTAGATCACAGAGGGAAGAGCTCTGAAGTCCTCCACAAGGCACATGGAGTGACAGGCACTCAGTTTGGTTACAGGCAGCTGACTTGGAGAAAATCAAGTGGAGGAAAAAAAAAAAGTTCTGTTGAGCAGAGGACTTCACTCCTGCTACTCCTTCACTGTGCTATGGTGATTTTAAATGTGCCTCAAATATAAAACAAAATTGGTTTGGTGGTAGCCAAGCATGGAGACATGGTTCTCTTGACTCCCTCTTACCACCTCAGGAAAGCAATTAGGCCCCTCAGCACACACTGCCCTTTTAGCCACCACCTGCTGTCTCTTCAAGCCCTGCTACTGTTTGCTCTCTCACAATAACATTGTCACAGGTTTAAACAGAGGTTGTTTTCCAACGAGTAGCACGTAAGTATTGACAGTGCAGTACGAAGCCAGGAGAAATGTGCTTCATAGCAACGTTAAGTTATGAACCCACGGGCAGCAGTGTACCTTGCCTTAGGGAGAGCAGAAGTTGCTGCTGGATGCACACATTGCTCCACAGCCATTGGGTCTGAGCAGCCCCTCTGCTAAACCACAGCATGCTCTCTCACTGTTATTCCTGTCTCATTTGGGAAACCCAGAGCTTTCAGTGTAGGAAAGAAAGAGCGATCGCTCACCTGGCTATCAGCAGTAATGCTGCTGTGGCAGCGTTCAAGAACAATGCTGAGAAAGCACAACCTTCTGAATCTTTTCCTACGGGATGGCTGGTTGGACAGACAGACTATCCAGCTTACAAAATAAAATTAAAAAACAAAAAATGTTGTTCTCCCTATGTGACTGCCCTCATATGAGGTTCAAACCCTGGCTGTTTCCAGGCAAATGCTGTGCTGACCCTGCTTCCCAGCAAGGCAGCTTCACCTGTGTCAGCAGGGCTGCCTGTCCCTTTGTGCTGCACTTAGCAATGTGCTGAAAGCAGCTGGGGCTGACCCATGAGCACTGCAGGCTGATGGAGTGCCATCCCGCTGCAGGAAGGGTTTCAAAACTTGCCTTTAAATCATTAAGTTTGAGATTCAGTCTTCATTGGTTTTGTGTTTAACTCCCATAAATGGCTCTTAAAAGCAAAACCCAGCATACTAGAGAGCAGGGCCAATTACTATCTGGGGTAATGTGTTGCAGTCAGCTGTGTAAGGCACATGGAAGTCAAACAGAACCTGTGGAGCTGTACCAGCTGTGAATGAAGTCGGCTCTCCCATCTCTCTGCCACAGCTGAGCAGCAGGCATTGGGTCACACTGCTTTATGGCCATGTGTCTCCTGGTGTGCTGGTGTGAAGCGTGAAGCACAGTAAGCCTGTCCTGTTGTAGAGGTGTAAATGTGAAGCTGGCTGTACAATGCTGCTACAATAGCCACACATCAATAGTGAATGTAAATGGAGTCTGTAATATGGTGAAAATTGACACGTTTTTCTTTTCAAATGTGTTGTAAACTTTGTACAGTAAAATTTTTTTAAAAATATTTTCTATCAGAGTGTCTTCCAGAATTGCTATTAAATTAAAAATTGTTAGTATTAACAACTGTTGCTGTATTAGTTTATGCAGCCAGCAAGGAAAAAGAAAGTGCACATTATGCTAATGAAATCCTGGATACATAGAAATCTTTTCAGCAAATAAATCTTTGCTCTGGATAAAGCAAGTGGTACAGAACTGTGGTTTGACTTTCTCTTCCTTCCCCCCCCCCACTTGTAGCCAAACTAAAGCACAAGCAGCTCATTCTTTTTTTCTCATCTTTTTTTCCTCAGTTATTGTAGTCCCGCAAAGCCCAGCCTGGGAGGAATAAAAATTGGTTTTGGAGCCTTGTTTGTGATAGCAAGAACTCATAAACAAGCACTATGTCACGCCCATCAGCCCCTTTCCCTACACTGACTCAAGTTGTGGCAGGTTTGCTTTGAGCTATCACTGACATCTGCCCTGCTGATATTCTAACCATGCACCTTTCCTGCAGACAAGGATCATTTTGTTTCCTCTTACAAGTCAAATGCAAAAGCCCTACAGCTGCAGGACAGCTGGCAAACTTTCTTCAACTTGTTTAATAGATGGAACTGAGATGCTGTTCAAGTTCCTTTTTGCTATAACCATTGGGATTCTCACCACAAATGGCATCAAAAAGCACCACGATGGCAGTGAGAACCCAGTACCCTCTCTCAGCAACTACCTGTCCCACAGCACAATTCCAGGTCCCATCACCTCCTCACAGCCCCAACATCACTGCAGCTGCTCAGCACGCACCAGAAAGCTTTCCCACCTGCTACGATGAGCCAAGTTACCTGGCTTGAGGAACACTAGCACTGACATTTCTCAGAGCATTAGACTATGCTGGGAGCAAGGCTGGGCCAGTTCAGCACTTCAGAGCTGCTCTGCAAAGCCAAGCGGGCACAGCAGGGCCTGAGCTCTGAGCAGAGCTCTTGGTGGATCTGGTCAATCAGTTACCACACAACGAGCTTCAGAAAAAAGGGATCTTAACGTTATCTTGCTGAAAGCTCTTCTCCTCCTTAGCTCCCAGCTCACCACAAAGGCACCCCACACAGTTTGATTTTGGAGGAATTCATCCCCCTGTGCTGCCAGGAAGCAGCAGGAACACTCACACCCACATCACCACAGGACTCAACCTGCGCTGATCAGACACCAACAGCTGCAAGAAGGCTGCCCACCTGCAGCCACACACTGCCACAGAAGAGGGAGCTGCCTCCTGCCCCAGAGCCCACTGTCCTTCCCCTGTGTGTGCCCCAGCTCCAGCCAACACTACACAGCAGTGCGTTAATTAATCTGTTAACCCCAGGGTCACTGTGCTGCTGCCAAACAGCTTTACTCCAAAAATAACAACAGCCTTGTACTGCCCTGCAGAGAAAAGGACAGTGCACTTTAAAGCACAGCTTTACATTTCATCCATCTTATCTAGATCTTTCATACACAAACAGTAAAAGCCTTCAGATAAGTTGAGCTTTCTTGCTTTTTAGAAAGAAAAAGAAATAATGAATGTAATTATCAATTAAACTTGAAGGACAAGGTCATGTATTTAAATACAAAAACAAAAACCAAACCCTAAACCTCAAGCACGAAGGTTACATCCCACCAGCTGCAAAGGGAAGCTCACTGTTGACTGGCTGTATTACATCCCAGCAGTGCAGCACAGCTCCCACCAACCTGAGGCAATGTGTTTTCCCAAAGAAGAGCATCTAACCCAGCCCAGAGGCATTTGCATCATCACTTGCCTCCTGCTGAAAGCCTCAGAGCACATCCTAACGTGGGATTTGTGCAACACAGTATATGACTTGTGCATTTTTGTTACAATTACATTTGTTTATATCTTAGTTAAGATTTTGGAATTCTTTTTATTTTTAAAGCATTTGTCTTTCATCAGTGAATAGTCCAAGAATTGCTTTTCTCTGAAAAGCAACAGAAGCTTCCCTTCCTCCTCCTGTCCTCAGTCAACAAGTATTCCCATCTCAGTGAAGACAAACTCAAGCACAGAGACCATTCAGAGCTCCAGGCAGCTGTGATGTAACACTCAATTGCATTTTAAACCCTAAAGCCAGAGGGGACCACTTCACCAGCACTCCTGGCAAGAAAATATATCTATTTTGTTAAACACATGGCAAATGCACTGCTCTGTAATACACCTCCTGAAAGTGCAAGGCACACTTGCACTTCAAAATATAGAACTTACTTCTGTTGCCTATGTTGGACTTACTTGAAGTCCAGAACTCAGCAAGTCCTGGGCTTACTGAGAACTTTCCAGATGGAGATAGAAGTTACCTCATTCTACACCCATCCTGCCTCAAAACTTCAGAAGCAAAGAATTTGTTGAAGTACGAAATAACATTCACATACTTGCTATGAACCTCCTCTGTCCTGTCTGTGTATCTGCTGTCCAACACTTTCTGTTCTCCACCATCACTGCCCACAGCCTTTCAACTACGCTTCATTTCTCATCTTATGTTTAAAGCTGTCCTGAAGTACACGTGAAGCACACTGCATATACATGACACTGTTGACTTCTGAGCGTCAAATCCTTCACTGGATTCCAGCTCCTGGAGACAAAGGATGACAAAAAACAATCTTACCTTTAGCTTTTTAATGTCATCATAAATTCCTGCTGATTTTAGAAAAAGAAGTTGTAACAGAACTGCCAGGGACAGGAACCAAACTCAAAACATAACTAGGGCAATATACATTACTCCAATTGCTATTTTGCATTCTTTAGTTCACAATCCACAAGGCAAGATTCACACCTCTCCAGCAGTAACAAGATTGCATAACTCATCTTAGGCAGGCTATGTAACTCACAGAGATGGACTCTTTGCTTAAGGAGGGAGCGCAGGTTGGAGAGCACCTCACATCAGCCCTCACATCAGAGAAACTGCTTCTGATTAGTTCTTTGTGATACCAAGCAAAGCATCATTAGGAATACCAATAATCACACACAGAAAGAAGTTGACTCACTCAACTGATTAAGAGGGTCTTCTGGCTATAAAACACACCTCAAGAAGCAGCCTTCACCCAGGAAATATTCTCTCATCAAAGGCTTGCCCTAAATGAACCCAGGAGGAGGTGGACCCTTTCTGGTCAGATGGAAAGCTCAGAAAATTGCTTGCACCTGTGCTTCCTGGGCCAGCCACCCCTTCACCAGGTCCTCAATCATCAGCTCAGGCTGTGTTCTAGCACTTCCCCTACATCTACCTACCCACTTGTAGTTTTTTAGGCTGAAGATAGTAGGACACAGAAGTACATTTAAACTACACCAATCTGTCTTAGTAATAAAGGTATCTTTTATTACAAACAAATCAAGTCAAGAGCATAGAAATCAGATGTACAAAGTGCTTTTGAATTTTCTGAAACAACAAAAATTCAGGCTGGTGGACCTGAATTTTGGTGTACCATAGAGCAGAAATCAGAACTGCTACCTCCTCACATGTATACATTTGAAGTGTGTGCAGCAGATATTTCCAGTCATAGGCCATTGTATTTTATCACATTTGCAAGAGTTCCTTCAGATACAACAAATCACTGGACATTTCCTAGTGCCACAAGTTTGAAGATAATATGCACAATAAAACAAAATATAAATAAATTCAAACAGATAAATAGTGCATTAAAAAAAACCAACACAAAACAAACAACAATAAATCACTTCCAGCAATAGTAAAAAACTAAAAAATGTCACTAATAGCAAAAAAAAACCTCTAAATTTTCCTGGTGACTAAGTTTTATATGTTTTGCATTTGCAAAAGATGACAAACCTATACTAACCTAGATAGAATTAAAAAAATAATTGGCATCTTCAATATTAAATTACTCTATTAAAAGAAGTCTGAGAACAACAAAAGTAAAATTTCATATTTTTCTTACTTAAGGCTAAAGCTTAGAAGTCCAATCCTACCATGAGATGTGCAGCATTTAACACAAATAAAGAAGAGGATTTGATCCCTTGATTTTTGAAAACAACAACAAATGTGCAAATATCACGTACAGTATCTGTTGGTTCATGTCTGGACTGACGAGTTGCAAATCTCTTATGTTCTTTTGACTTCATGTGGGAACACAGCCCCAAATATATCTTCATGGTATCGTTTTTGGCTCTGAAGAAGAAAACAAACAACAAAAACCCAAGAGATGAATCTTTCTGTGACATTTAAGTAGCATTCACATGACTAATTCTGTGATGGTGGACTTTCTTGCTGCCAATAAAGGAACCAGATTGCAGACACACAAGCTCCAGACAAGTTCTTCTAACAGAACAATCCTATAAAGCCACCCATACTCAGACACTGTGCTTTCAGGGAGTGCCCCATTACTTTCTGAAACTCACATTCCTATTTTGGTACAAAAAAGTATCAAACTTTTGATGCTCAGAGACATCGCAGAGCTAATGCCCAGAATCAAAAGAGGGACACTGGGCAGAACAGTAGTATGTAAGAGAGGAGCATGACATGACATTCATACAACCTAACCAAACAGCAACCATGCATTTTAGACCATGGTGAGTAGACTAAGCTGATGAGTTAAGCATTTTTCTTCAGCATGCTGCTGAAAAGAAACTAATTGCAGTAAGATCTGGAGTGTGACTCTGAAACCTATGTTGGAGCACTGTCTGAATGGAAAAGCCTTCTACATCACAGAATACCTTTAGCTGGAAGACATACTCTTCTGCCTGCTTCTCTGTGTGGTCCAGGTTTTTTACAAGGATCCTCTTCAAAGTCTGAGCAACATCTCTGGCCATGCGTATATCTCCACAGACATACAGATGCCCTTCCTCTTTATGCAAGATATTACACACTTTGGTTTCCAACTCATTTTGAAGAATATCTTGAACATAAACCTTAGAATCAGAAAAAAATATCATTAGAAAAGCTCTCTTAAATGCTACTTTGTCTATTGGCTTCTCTAAATTCAGTGTGGGCCTACACACGAAGGTTCAATACATCCTAACTATTCCATATGTTGCATGACAGCAAAGGAGAGGAAAAATGTCTTAAATGCTCTCTTTACAGTCCCCACATTGGAAGGCTGGACTGGTTTTTGATTAAACCAGAATACATTAAGAGACTTTTATTCGGAACAAATTACCACTGCCAAAGATTCCTGACTTTCTAGAAAGGCAAGACAACTAAAAAGGGTACTGAAATGGTGACAAATGATGAGAGCAAACTCATTTCCAACTCACAGGCTAATCATATCCTACAAAATGTAAAGTTTCCAAAAGTGTTCCAGCTTCTAATTTCAAAGGACGTTTTGCACTCAAAGATTTAATTGTATGTCTACTACACCTATCAATAAGGCAGTGAGGATTTAAAATACATATGTACATACATGCTGCTCATTCAGAAGTGAACAGTGAGAGTCTCCTTTGCTTTGGAGGAATGGGGCCTTTTGTCACTTGTTCACAATGCACTGATGCTAACAGTTTTGTTTTGGTTTGTTTTTCAATAAAATTGTTAAACAGAGCCCAAACATTAACTTGAGGGACTCTTCCTAAAGGGGCCAGCTCTTAAAGAACAAAAGAACCAGCCTTACTTTAGGTTGACCAGGTTGCCTGGAATAAGCTGTAAAAACTTCTTTCAGAACTCCTTTCCTCTTCATTTCTTCAACTTCTTCTTTGTAGATATGATCCATATCTGGCTGCCGGCAGCCAAACAGTAATATCATGTCACCAGCTTTGATCCCTGAAACCAATATCAGACAGTTATTTTGGCTTTCCTAGTAAGGCCTATTATCTCATACCACTGCCCCCAGGGGGAGCCCTGTCATATCAACTTAGTTGGGCAATGTAACCACTGTTTCTAATTAGTCTTTCTTGCTAAAACTCTGAGGAGTATGTGTGCGTGAGTGACAGCTCCTAATTTTAAGTCTACATTAGGACTGAATATGCCTGATACTTCAAAGTACTATGTGGAATTACCTATTGAAGCACATTTCCAAAGCAGGATGATAGAGACAGGCACAGCATTTCCTCTCTGCATTGTGGCCCCTTTGTGAGAGCTGAGCAGATGCAGAACATGTAGTACTTATACACATAGGCTACTCCCTCTGTATGACCAAATACCTCAAGACCACCAGAATGGTCTTATGTGGGATGGAATTATTGGCTAATGTTTAATGTTTGATTCAGTCTTTTGATGACAAATCTCTACATAGGTAGTTACTTAGCTAAAGTTTAGAAGTGTCTCCACCAGTTTTGTAGTTCTCCAAACAAAACCTTCACCTGAAGAGATTTTCTTAGGAGGACTATGGATGTCTTCTGGCTGGATGAGTTTTGGCCTCCCCCAAGTGGCAGTCCCTGTAAGTACCTTTCTTTTCCAAGTCATAGAGACGCTGCTGCCAGAAACTTCTGAATGGAGCAATTCCTGTTCCTGGGCCAATAAGAATGCATGGCTTGGCTGGCTCCTTTGGGAGCTGGAATCCATCAGCACTAACATGGAAAAATATGTTAATTAGGTAAAGTAAAACTCAGAATAAAAGTATTCCTAGAAAGCTGACAGAATGATACATAGTGATCATCTCTACTGCCTTGAATCTTCTCTTATTATGCTTTGTATGAGAGGATAAATGTATCTTAAAGGACTGAAAAAATCAAATTCTCTAGTTTTTTACAAAATAAACATTGATAAGTGCCCAGTGATTTAGGAGAGTAACCATCAGTGATTTTGTAAAAACAACAATTGGCTTTAGCCCTTACCTGAGGTCACAAGATACAGCTGAAATACATGTTAGAAAACAGTACGTGATCACTTCTACCCTTTGCTCCCTCCTTTTCTCCAACCCATCTGTACCACAGTATGTATGGAGTTAACACTTGGGAAAAACTAAGAAAACATGTCTGAATGGACTTCTAAAAGCATTGAACAATTTCCTTCATTAGAATCCAATAAAATTTCCATTAGTTTCCTGAAAATTTCAGGGGAATTAACTTCAGGAGACATCTAGGGAAAGAAGCTTCACTGAATTATACAGCAAGTATTTGCCTTGGATTCTTATTCCATGATTTTCCTTGGCTTCTTCCTATGGCATACGCTCACCTGCGCACAAAGCAAGGGACTGTTTCATTGAGAGCTATTTTGTTCAGCCACGTGCTGCAGACTCCATGGTGCAATGGCCCTTGTCCATCTAATCAGAGGAAAGGAAAATTATTTGTAAGCATTCAAAAGCTGTTTGTTTTTTAAAAAACATAGTTTGTACTTAACACTATGCTTATAAACAAGAATGTAAATGATCTAGTAATCATTTATAAAACAAGGATATACCAATGATGCACTATTTTAACAAATCCTGATACAGTCTGATTATCTGTACTGCTATGTACTTTTCTGCATGTATCACAACACAAACTTTCTGTTACAGATATGTTTCATATCATATAGCATACACAGATTTTTCTGAACCACAACACAGACTAAATATCATTTAATTGAGACAGAAATTTAAAAAACACAATTCATTACCTCTTGTTCTGTAGTTTACCACAGCAACCGTCAGATGAATCTCTCTGGGTGTCATGTCACAGGAGGAACTGACAGAGTAGTATCTGGGTTTCAGAAGTGGCAGCTGAGTCAGTAAGAAAGTTGTTGAAACTTCAGCAGAAGGAAACTCTTCCAGGACCTCCAGGATGTTTGGGCTGTTGTAAAATTTCCATTTATTGTATTCTTCTGTGCTCTAAATGCCAAAAGCCACCATTACAATATTACCAGACCATGATGAGTTCAGGAGAGCAAGGATGTTTGAAAAGTAATTTTTAAAATAAGATTCCTACTTTATATTCAATGCAATAAACTGCAAATTAGCAGAGAGTTCTCAAAACCATCCCTAGACTAATATTAGGGTTTCCTGAAAGAGTTGTTTGATTTTTGGAAAGAGAAATATCCACTATAATTTTTCTGACATATACGTTCTCTCAGAGTGGATATAGAAACTGAAGTAGAAGCTGTTTTTCAGCCCCCTGGCTATGGGATATCTAGAAAACTGTGTAGGCTCAGGTCCGGTTGAGCACGTACTGAGTGCTTGCTGATCCCAGCAGAACAAAACAGTTACCACACCTATGAGTCTTTGGTTACTTGAAGTGACATTGCTTCTACTTTATTGGTATCAAATTCCATGACAATAATACCTAGCAGCTCGTCTGCAAACTCTGAGATTTTTTAATGGTACCTCATCAGAAACCACCACAGGGCAGGCAAGAGAAACAGGCAGGCAAAATGACCCACCCACAACCACACAGGAAATACCAGATCTGAAGAAAACTCTTGATTCCCACGCATAAGTTAAGCCATAAGATCACCCTCTCTTTCTCTCACTGTGGTTAGTTTAACACGTTCACAGAATATGTAACAGAGGAATGGAAATCAAACACCATCACTACAAACATTTCTAAAGTTTCTGCTTTAGAAGGGCACCAAATGACCCATTGTGTAGCACGTTTGCATAATTTCGGCCTAATACTTACATGACATAAAACTTCCAGTCTCTGTTTGTCTCCTTCCGCTGTTACCAGCTGGGAGAGTTTTTTTAGAAGTTGTTGGGAGGGTGGAGTAGTGATATCAAGTAAATATGTCAAAGCCTGGGAGAGCGTGCAAGCTGGAATCTTTTTCTCACTTGCCCAATAGCCACCTGGAAACAAGGGAAGCAGAAGATCATGTGGCAATTCCCAAGGCATTTAACAACTGTAGTGTTTTGCAAAACTCAGTGTCTTAAAATATGGATTCTGATTAGGTTGCATACAGATCTGGATCACAGGTTAATGTGAGCTTTCAAGCTTTTTGTGAGTAGAGAATCTGATGCAGAGAACCACACTGTAATAAAGCATTATGTTTTAAGCAAAAAGAATGATGGAAATCATCTTTCTGTGTGTTAAGAGTCCCATGATTTCACAGACTGCAGCTACTAAGATGTAAATAAAATGGTCATGACATGTAAATCCATTTTAAGACATTGATATGTAACAATGATAAGGAAACTCTATACTAATTTCATTGCAGTCAATAGCCAATTTAGGAACTGAATCACAAATAGTGTCAGCCCAAAATATTGGATAACACTTGTGAAGTTACCATGAACTGCCTTAGTACATAAAAACATAATCTAGAATTAGAGGAATACCTAAGTGCATCAGCAAAATCCTAGTGAAACTTAAAAGGAGGATAATATAATCAAATTCAGCCTATAAAAATTCTCATGAATTTTAGGAAAACCCATCAAATATCCTCTGTTATCAAATGTGAAGGGAACCAACTTACCCTCAGTACAGGTTTCAAGTCTGATAGTCTGATCAGCTGCAGGGGCATCCTTAACACGTGCAATGAGGCTGTGGACTAATTCTGGCTGGTTGCCTGGGAAAATCCCAATATGTTCTCCAGGCAGGTAGTGCACTTCCTGATTAGATTCACAGGAAAGCTTAACTAGAATGGTAACACGACTAGATATGGAAAAAAAGACATCAGTTAGATCATGATTATGTTGACAGGAATTCCCTTAAATTACATAGAAAAGACCTAAATGTGAAGTGACAGTTGGCAAGGGCTTACTGTTCATTATCAAATTATCAGATCAGCTTAGTAATTCATGGAGACTTAAACAAAAACAGTATAGACATGTGAAGGACTTCTACAAAAACAAATAAGATGCTGAAGTGCTGCCTGATCTGTCCAGTATGCCTGCAGTCAGCCAATGGCAGTAAGTGCAGCTCTACTGAAGACTGAATAGCTCACACTTTACAGCAGCTCAGAGTACATCCTGTAAGACGACTGCTTTTAGAACAGGGATGAAAGAGACTTCCTGGAGGATGCTGAAGAGGTATTCATGGATGCTATTTCTAAGACAGATGCCAGTGCACTTATTATCTTTTTGTATTTTTATGTTGTCTTGTCTCAGCTTGCTTTGTAGTACAGCTTCTTGTACTGTATCTCTTTCCACCCTTAACTTTTTTTCCCCTCTATTAAGGGGCAATTTTGTTTTTCCTAAATGACGTAAATATTTGTCTGGCATGTAGCAGATCAAGCAAAGGAGAGGGACCTTACACTTGACCTTCCACATTTAGTAGATATCAGAGGGCCATATTCATCAAGTTATCTAGTTCCCTCTGCTGCCAGAGACTCCACTGGGAAATCAGCTACTATCTATACAGAAGCGAAGTCCCTAACTATTGTTGTGGTCTGGTGATCATGATTTACTTCTACTAAGGATGGTACAAAATTTGAATATATTTCTCAGTAACATAGGGAAGAGATGTTTATAACTAAACATTTTAATTATTTAAGATTTTAATAAAATGTATTGCAATATTCAAAGAAATGAGGAATCGTACCTGGATTTGAAACTCTGAAGATTCTGTCTGAATTTCAGCTTCATGGGAATTATATCCTTTGCATGAATGTCTGCCAGTGCTGTTGAGAAAAGAGGACATGACTAATGAAAAAAGTCTGTCATTAGTTTTGTTTAATAGATCTTCCAAGAATACAGAGAAAAGAACTGAACCACGCCTGCTCTAAAACACCATATACTTCTCGTCAGCTGTATGTCCTCTATGCACAGCTTCTCTGACTAAAAGCATCTCAACTCTAATTCTTTTGGGATTGTCGAAATGTATATCAGCTCTGGTATTCTGATGTTTTTGTGCTGGAAGATGTAATGACTTCTTCAGTGTAAAATGATATCTTTTTTTCTTTGACCACTATTTCATTACAGGAATTTTACCATCCAGCTGTAGTATGACCACCATCAGACAACCTTTCCAATTCAGACGTAAAGTAAATGAAGTAAAATTGATAGAGGAAGCAGAAAGTCAGAACAAATACCTTTAGTCAAGTCCATGGTTTGAGAGTCATGTACTATCCTATGTTTCTTAGGATTCCAGTTGTCATCTGATGTGTATAACTCAGGTAACTGAATACTGTTTTTCCCACGGATATCAAAAATGTCACAGGCAGTCTAGAAAAAAGTAGTAATTATGACTATTCATGGAAAATAGATATTCTTAGTGTTGTCATATGTTTGTTGTTCATTTGCTGGTGCTATCTTTATGGGGAGATTTCAGTTTCACTGACTGTTGTTATTCATCGAATTTGTTGAATTCAGTAATGCTATAGGATTTCAGCAAGTTTCCACTTCTACATCAATCTAGCTAAAAAAAAGAAGATCTACTTAGCAAAATTAAGAGGCCTAATGCTACTGTCCTTACTTACACTGGGCATCTCATTATCCAAAAGTTTTTGTGGTACTTTATGTGAATACTAACAAATTACAGAAAAGGGATCTCATTTCCCCTTCAATTTAGATAAGCAGCAGATGAAAGAGAAGTTCAAAATTCAGATAACAATCCATCTCTGCTTTCTTTCATTATTCTCTATTTTTCTGGGATGCCAGTAAAGACCAAAATAATTGAAATGAATGAATTAACTAATACATAAGCTAGATATTTATGTAGTCACCTTGAATGCAGTGACCGCCCACGTGCGAAAGGCTTCTTCTTGACCATTGAGTTCATCTCCTTCACCCACTGGAGTGAGCTGCAAAGCCCCCAGTTGGGACAGTTTTTGGTCAATGGCATGAGCAAAGGCACAGAACTCAGGATACATGGTGGACCCCAAGCCAAACACAGCATATCTGCAGGAGATACAAATAAGACCACTATGTTATGGTGAATGATATACAAAAGGATTCATCTTAAGTAAACAAAATAACAAATTATTTTTACCTAATTTTTCTTCTCAGCAATTTCATGGTGAGCAAGGAGTTCTTTAATGTCTGTATAAAAATTCATAAAACATTTAATGTTAGAAAAATACTCTTTCATTTAAAACAGAAGTGATACTCTGATCTATGCCTTAATTACATACATGAGAAATGAAAGACTGACTTTGAAACACAGAATACCCTGAGATGAAAGGGACCCAAAAGAATAATCAAATCCAATTCCTGGCTCCACAAAAGATTACTTAAAAATTAAACCATACATCATCTGAGAGTGTTGCCTAAATACATCTTGAACTGCAGCATCTTGGTGCCATGGCCACTTCCCTAAGTAGCCTGATCCAGTGCCCAGTTATACTCTTGGTAAAAAAAAAACCTCTCCTATTTCTCAGTCTTAACTTCCCCTGAAGCAGCTTCATGCTGTTCCCTAAGGTCCTATCACTGGTTCAGACAGAACTCCGAAATGCTCATCTCAGCATTCTCTGAACTAAGTTGCATATGTGCTTCTGAGGCAAATAGTACCTTTCCATTATTTGGAGAATCTCCATTTCCAAAAGTGCTGGTAACCACTAAAAGTAGTGTTTCTTTTTCCAAGTCACTGATGTTGTACTCATCCATGCACAGAATCTGGAAGATATAAAGCTGATCAGAAACTGCTAGGAGACATAAAAACTCATATTAGATCTCTCTGTTGTCAGATGACTGTTGACCAAATTTACAAGGCATTATTCTATATGAAAGAAGTCAAAATCTAAGGTCTAACTTACATTTAGCAAACATACAAAACACAGGCTTAGAATGAAAAATCTCGCAGAAGCTGATAAAACTAGGCAAACTTCATCTTCCGTTTAGTTTAAGTGACCTATATTTCCTTACCTTAGTGTTGAAGGCACAGCTGAACAAACTGCACAGATTGCTGGCTAATGTTTCTGATTTCCCAGTCTCTGTTGCATAGATCACAGTCACCTTGGACCTGGCTGCCATTGTTTTTCGCAGCAGCAATGACGCAAAGAGTACAGCCCTGAGAAAAAAAAAAAAAGCACATCATGTATCATTTTGAATATAGCTATGTAGAAATTCAGACTGATGCACAAGCAGTTTCCAAGATAAGGCTCATTTTGAGCATGGCTATTCCTTGGAAGATTGTTAAGAAGCAATACAATATAGAAAGCCCTGAATAAGAACATTAGATATGAGCATTACTTAAGCGTGTACATGCAAGTCTACAATTCAAACAAACCAGGTCATCCCTACTGTAATAATTATCAAAAAAATGTGTAAGAGAAGCACCAGAAAAATAGAATATTTCAACAAAATCGTGATGTTTATTTGAAAAACTTACTTGGCCAAAATGCTCAACTTTATTTCTCTTTTCTTTGGCCTACGGGTCTCATCATGCCAGATGTGTGTTTTCCATGCATCCACCTTCAATTAAAAAAAATTGCGTTTCAGATAAGAAATGCAAAACAACAAATACACAATTTGTGTACAGTTGAAAGGGACAGATTTGACAGTATCTACATCTATGATTTGCTGCCTGTACAAACACTGACCAGTCTCTACAGCACTAAATTACATTATATTTATAGCCTAGGAATTCAACAGAACTAAAATTATCTTGCACAGTAAAAGAGAAATTGCTTGCTCTTTTATGAATTTATCCAGTAAAATTTGATTTTTATGTACCAAGACTAAGAGCAGTATGAATAATAGGGGCTTTTCATTCAAACTTGTCTGTATCTCACATTATCATCTGTACTGCTGAAGTTGTCTGCTAGAATCTTTATTTTTTTGACATGTACCTGGTAGTAAAAGAAGGGAGTGAGGACATAGTTCAACATCTCCTGGTGGAACACAGGAGTTATGCTCCCTGACATAGGAGGTACAATCCACACCCAGTCAGCTGGGCAGCCTCCTCGCACACGATACTCATTCTGCATGTATTTCATGAAGGACTCAGCAGCTGAGTGATGATCCATGATAGTAACATTTTGTTTCTAGAATAATTGCAAAAAGAGAAATATATATTAAAAAAGTCCATTCCATAGTTAAAGTAATCCTTTTGCTTGCTTAGTATTCCAAGAAATTTATACAGTGTTGGGAAATATTTACTACTAATAACTATAAAATGAAGATATAGGTGGACCTTTGACTAAGAATTTTATTAAGTCCTTTTTTATTTAACATCAGCATTTTACCTTTCCAGCATTGAGAATGCATGCTGAAAAGCCTATGTTTCATTTTTACCCATCTTCCATAATGTCATGATTATCTTAAAAAGACTGTAATTGTGAATGAAATACATGAATTCCATGGCCTTATGTAGATTTTGACACTTAGACATCTGGGCTAATAAGATGAACAATCTTGCCTTTAACTTCCTTTTCATTTTTTTTTTTTCTCCCTTTCCCCTCTATCCAAGGGGCAACAGCAGGGCATTTACATTCCCCTACTTTCCCAGACATAAACAAATAACAACTACATTGGAATTATATTGGTAACCTCCTATACATTGAGTGTTGGCCCACTAGCGCTATATTTGTATAAAGCTGTTGTAAGTGAAATGAAAAAAACACAGTATTCAAAGCATTTCCAGATACCAGACTCACTGACTTACCTGGAAGCTATGAAGCACAGCCACATTTATCTCTACAACAGCTCGGTCCTTCCACAATGATGCAAGTTTGTTGGTTTCCAGTCCCATTCTTCTTCCAACCTCCTACAAGTGGAAAAGAGAGAGAAAAGGGACAAGCAAATTTACTATGCTCTATATACATGTCATGATTTCTCCACCTCATCACATTAACATGTAGATAAAAGTATTTGAGAAAGGTCAATCTTATGCTGGAGAAAGTGAGAGCCACACATACTTTGTATTAGAGTTATCATGAGGCCTCTATTCTGGTTTGGAGAAGGAAGGGGAGCTCTGCTGGACCAAATGATTAGAGAATGACAGCATCTGGTTCTAAGTCATTATTATTAATTTGCAGAGGGAAGGAGCCCAAGACCTGCAACTAACATCCAGGACTCCATTGCCTTGTCAGCAGCAGACTGGAACTAATAACAAATCCATTCTCTTCTCAGTCACAAAATCCCTCATTTCGGGAGATTACCTTCAGGATATTGTACCGCTGTACATCACAGAAGTCTCGCACTCCAATCTCTGTTCCCATGTACCAGCCGTTGAAAGGACACGCAGTAAATTCCAGGCCTCCCACCTCAAGGAGCATGTTGGCAACAGCAGGCAGAGCGTACCACTTCAGATCCAACTCCTTAAACCATTCATATCTGTTAAATAAACATTTGATTTGTTACTTTATGTATTCCTCCCTTAGTCAACAACCAGAAAAGCCCAGGAAGTGAAAGATCACTGTCTCTAGGGAGACAAACCTATGAAGCAATCTGCAAAAGCTTGTAGCAAAGTTTTCGCATACAACATGGTAACTGGGAATGGCCTGCTAAGGAAATTGAGGAACAGTATGACAGAGTTCTGCAATCTGCAGCCCGCTTCCAAAGCAAAGATGAAGCAAGAAACAAAGAAAAAAAAGCAATAAGCATTTTGTGGCGAGTGCAACCATATTTTACATGCGTATTCCACTGGCATAAGAAGCTATGTTTTTTTTGTTTTTTAATTCTGAATCTGATTGAAATGGAGAATATTAAAAAAATCCAACAGAACTACCATAGACTTTGTTAATTTAAATCTCATTCTACTGTTCTAACAGGCATTTTATCTTTCAAGACAATTTACTATAATTTCATCCTAACAAAGAACTCAGAAAATGACTGCCACAAGCACAGGATAAGTACCAGTCACAGTGAGGCAGAGGCAAAAATGCGATTAGCTAAACCTGGTATGCTTACTTTGGATGCTCCATTGGCACTTCAAGGATAATCTCTGGCGGGTATTCAAATATTTCTGGATCTTGGCCGTTTGCTTGGAGAATGAGTGGAACTACATCAAAGCGGCCATATTTCGGCTTCCACCCAAGCTCAATGCACAACTGTAAATAAAGAAAGTGAATTTCATTTTTGAAGTCCCCGTTAACCCTCTGAGGTAAATTCTCAGTGCTAAAGGTTGTCTTCCCCCTCAAACAAGACCAAGATTTAAGAGGAGTTTTAGCACTGTTCTGAGATGGAGGGGAGTATTTCACTGCATAGTAACAAACTGTTGCTTCAGCCTGCACCTAGAATCTGTGGGGCAGGAAATAAATAGCTCCCTCCCAGACTGCATTAAAAAAAGAAGAAAAATAAATGAAACACAGGTGAGTTAATCAAGATGGAAAACAGTTATGATCCTGTATACCTTTGTGAACTCCACGCTTGCAGGGTCTCCTATGACAGACCCATCTGGCATTTGATATCCAGCATATCGGATGAGCTGGCTGTTCCAAACACGGAAATCATGTTTCCCATCAGTCCTCTGAGGGAAGATGGTGATGGCTGATCTGCTCAGAGAAATGATCAATGACATCACAGCAGCACATCAAACACATCCTGATTATATATAGATAGATATAAATTGTTACTGGCAGCAATTATTTTATATTTCTAAAATAAACATCATTAAGAATAAAATCATTCATTCTTTCCCATCTCCCCAAGTCTTCAAATCATTTACTTCCCCAGGAATTATGAAAGCTTTTTGCAACATTATCCACAAATGTTAAAAACTTTCGAAATGGTTGATGGTGCATGTGAGAGGAGCACATAAGTATCAGAAGAATTAGGAGCAGAGACAAGTTGTCAAAATATTTAGATCACATCAGGTCTATTATGGAGTTCTGAATCCAGATCTAGATGGAATTCTTGTTATTTAAAGTTCAAATGAAATAAAAGAGACCTACCTTATATTTCCGTTGTTTGTGGCATACTGAATATGGCGACAGATATATTCAAACATTTCCTTGGCTGTTTTACAATCACGTGCATCAAATACCTGTATGTTTTCCCCAAAAAGGTAAAGAAAAAAAATAGTTTTGAAAGAATAATCCAAGCATGTTATTTTTCTAACACAGTTAAGGATAGGATATCAGTATTTCTCAATTCACTTCTAGGAAAGGTTTGTTTTTACCATTCTTTTATTTTCACATGTAACAATCCTCCAAGGCCCAAGAGATGGACCTGCTTCCATAACTTGATTGGTTCTTAACTGTAACCAATCCTATATAAGTTTTCCTTCTATTATGGAGCAGAGAAGTACAAGAAAATATTGATTTTATGATATGGACAGGAAAGACAGTCCTCAGTTGAAGCAATTGGCACATTTTACCAATGTGCAGCAGACAGCTATTCAACCATAATTTTTAGAGTCATAAGCTACCTGTAGATTGGACCACTGAATTCTCCCAATACACCTCGGAGCATTTCTCCAGGCCTGTTTGGCAGCAAATATCAGTTCATCCTTTGTCAGATGGTAGGTTCCTGTTGTTTCTATCTCTTTGGTCACTGTTTCTAGTCGGGCCAGGTGCTCTTCTATTTTTAACCTGTTGAACAGGAAACAGCCATGAAAAGAAACAATGAAAATTTCATTACTTACAACTGATCTAAATTGCAGATGCCTCTTTTGTTCTGGGTCAAGAAGAGCTCAGACACTGCTGAAAACATCAAGTTTTGGATGTTTTCCTTTGCATCCTTTTGCAAGAGACCTCCATCTGCATTGCTGATTTTACGTACTATTATGCAGGTAGAGCCCATTTCCTAGGAGGGGATTGGTATCTATACAGCTTCAGATAGTGCAAGTTTGATATACACTGAGAAATCTGTCCTTCTCATATATCCTCACTGCTTGGTTGTGAAATGGAAATACACCGACTGTTCTCTCAAAGTTCAATTACTTTCACAGGAACAGAAGTCTTCTGAGCAAAGTAAGATTTTGATGCAAAAAAAAAGGAAGTGCTGAGCAATTATTTTGTTAAGGAAACTAATTTTTTTTAGTTTGATAATAGAAAATGAAGTCAAAACATTAGGAAATATTTATCGCAGGACAGACAAAAATTGTTTTGTTGGTCTACAGACAGAATGAAAATAGCCTGCACTGTCTGAGAGTTTTCACATTTTCAACAAGATGAAAGATCAAGGGCAAGCACATAAGACAGTGTAAATCAATGTGATCAAATACCACAAGCACAGAGATGTGCAAATGTAATACTCTGGCAAGTAACCGTAGTCTGTATGTAAAACAGGGATTTTCTGAGAGATTCTGCTGGAATAAAGCTTTGTAGAAGAGTTCGAAGTCTCTAAAGAAGAAGCCATTATGTGGCTGAGTCCCTTTGAAAGCCCGATAATATTTTATAGTGAAATACGCAAATGAAGAATTGTCACTGAAAGCTTGTCACTTGAAAACTTTAACACTGCAAATTCTTGGACCTCAGGCAGCTCTTCCAGCTTTTCCTGCAACAAGATCTCTCTGCACCATCTCTACCAATTCTGAAGCTAAAGCATCGCTCTCAGCATGCTCAGTAATCTTATGTTGATGATAGCACAGAGCAAGGTTGAGAAGCTCTGTGGTATCAACTGTCCTTCCATACTTTGGCCAAAGCCTTGAGAAGTAAAACATACAATAAAAGAACACAGAGAAAAGATGCTCGGAACAGTACAAACTACAAGCATTACCCACATGTCTAAGACTAATCCGAGTAGGGGACAATCCTATTAACATCCAATGTTAAGAAAACAGAAAGTCACATTCTGAAAGAGCCCTGAAGAACCTGCTTATTCTAGTATACTATAATGCAACACACTCTGAAGGGATGGGGCTGAGAAATGCACTGAAAGAGTCCACGGTAGTAATCTCTAGACTGAGGATTGCAGAAGCAGAATATGAAGTGCAGTAATGATACTGTTCACGTTTTTTAATAATCACCTCTTTTTTGGAAGCATGCTATGTAACTGCCAATGCCTCTCAAGAAATTAAGCAGCCTAGTCGCACACACAGGTAAGGAGGTAAAGGAATTTTATTCCAAAAATGAAGATACAGTTAGCTTACTCTTTAAATGAACTGTAGTACTGCTTGACAAAGTCTATTGCCTGAGGTAGAAGCTCTGCTGGAGGAACTGGCCCATCTCTAGTGCCTCTCACCAGGCCCTTTGGGGTCATGAGTGCTCCTTGGCAAGCTTTGGTCCGACAATTGATAACCTGAAAAATAATAAAATTTTAAAAAGCAATGTTGCACTACAGATCTTCAGAAAGTTCAGAAAAATTACTGCTTAGGTTTCTGTCTTACCTCCTTTGCTGTCAGGTGTAATGTGTCAAGAAGGCTGGATCCATTTTCCAAGTTCCTTACTTTTACATGTCTAGGACATCTTGATATTTGGTTTGAAGCTTTGATACCATTTTGTGGGGGTTTCTGGACATAGAAAAGACAGAAATACACACTATCATCACACCCATTAAATATCATAATGCTTCAATTTTATTTTTATGTTACTATTGAATACTACAATTTAAAGGCAAAGACTGACATGTGATCTTCTCCAACAGGGTATTTATTCATTTGAGTACAAAACTATTGATCTGGTCTACAGTTTGATATGAAACAGACAAAAGTGTTTTTGTACTAACCAAACAGTACTTGCCACTACAAACAGCTTTGTAATTTCAAAGTCATAGTCTCAGGAAAAAAAAGCAAATCAGACAAAATTAGAGAAAGGACAAAGCTTGGGTTTTCAAAGGAATAAAGGAATTTGGCACTCCAGTCCTACTGGGCTAGGTACCTGGCATCAAGACTTACCAAGGCACCTTTTCATTCAGAAAAGAGCTTTCATCCAAAGGTCTCACATCACCCCTACCCTCATGTAACCACAGTTATTCCTTGCATGAGAACTCTGAAAGGTTCTGAGCAGCAAGTACAACCTGTGTGAACTGTCAGTATCAGTGAAACTAGAAACAGACCCCTCTCCATCACTGACCTCCGCTGAAGTGATTATAGGTGACATCTCTATCTGCTTCTTGCTTAGACTGTGTAATTTGGCATCATCTTTCACAAAGCTTTCAAAGACAAAAAGACAATACAATATAAAGTAAAAACTAAGCATATTGCTTTCATGTTTTTATAGAACACAAATGCCTCCAAAGTCTTAGCATACATGTAACCATTATAGCATACCAGATAAATTTAGAACCATGACAGTTAACTACAATGCTTTATTTTCTCAGTGATGTATACAAAAGCTTAAATGTACCTCAGTAAACCAACACTACCTTACTAAATCAACACCACCCAATGCCCCCAGGGACAACCACTCTTTTGTTAAAGTTACTGCAGTGGAAGCGCACAACAGTATCTTTCCTTTTCAAACAAAAGCGAAACCACAGAACTATTACAGACAAAGATCTTACCCATGGAACTTCGTATCTTTCTCCACGTTATTATTGATATCCTTCTCTTCAGAGGACTGGTTCTTAACAACACGAGGCTTGAATGCAAACTGCCATGGGCACAGCATTTTGTACACTTTATTTATGCTTTTACTTCACAGTGCTGAAATCTTGTTTTGTGTGATGTGGGAACGCTTCTGAGGAGAGAAAAAAAACCACAAGGTCAGTTTTTGACTAAGAAGGTAACTCCCTTTAAGAGGATGCAGAAACTCTGCAGATTAGTGAATTTGATCTAATTAACTTTCATCATTTAAAAAGGAAAAATTACTTGATACTTACAGTAATGACACACTGATAAGGAGAACTGTTATTTTTAGTAATGCTACAACCATGTTTTACTCTATTATTACGTAAATAATAGCCTAAAACAGCCAACACATCCATGCTTAAATTCTCTGAAAGACACACCTTGAAATGCTCTTTGTTTTTCAAAAGTTTGTAACATGTCATTAAATGTTGTACTAATTCATATCACTGTATCTTTGCAAGAAAAAAAGGATGTAAAATTTTGCTGTTATTCATACAATGATTATCATCAGAAAAAAAAAGTTTTTAAATTAAATCAAAGCATTTTGCAATATATTCAGTTGCCTGAACCAAATGGAATTCTAAGATGCTGAATTCTGTATTTTGTAAGATATACATACATGGCACTACTTGAAGGTAAAATCTAGCATTTATATAAGACTGTAAGCAGCTTATTTTTATTTACTGTAACATAGATTTTCTGCCAAAAGCAGATTTTTGTGCCAGGGAAGGTGTGTCAGGAAAAAAAGGAGCAAAGCAAAAAATTGCTCGGTAAAGCAGAATTAGTCACAGAGTTTGTATGTTTCATGAGAGTCACATTTTAGGCTCCAGGATGCTGTGTGCTGTAAAATCACACAGAAAATAAATGAAAGTAACTATCTGTGCAGAAACTGAAAGGTGCTAGAACTTGTCTGTTAAGCCAAGTAAAATACACAGTGTGTAATAAGCATTTGTGTACTGTTACAAAATAGGAACAAACCTAGATCACTATACTGCAATAAAAAAATGCTGCAGTGCGCCTGTGCATTATTACAAATTATATTGCTGTGTATCATTTTAAAGCATACAAAAATGAAGAGAGAAGAAAAACAAAGAAAAGGAAAGATGAGAAAAAAAGAAAAAAGAGAAATAAGAAAAAAAAGAGAAAAATAAAGAGAGCAGTAAAGAGGGTGAAAGAAAAAGCATGTACCAGAGAAAACAAGAGAGAAAAGAAAGACATTAAAAAAGATGCTCCTATTTTCCATTCATTAGTATAGTAACTTGCTTGCATTTTATGCTTTCACAACAGTGTTGCTCAAAGAACATTTATGGTATTATCCATTACACCCACAAACCTTTCAAGTCTGCTAGAAGAGGGATGAAGTTTTCAGAGCAGCAGGATAGCCTGGAAATAAAAGAGGAGACTGATTCCAATACTTTGCTTCTAATAGGGAAATAAAATAGTTTGTTATACAGTTATTTCATTTTGCAAGCTGCAGCAAATGAAAAGTTAATAGAGCAATGAGACACAGTGTCCTTACCGTGTTTTTGTGAGAGATGTTTCCAAATCTGCTAGGAGAAGGACTTCTCTGTGCAGGTTGCTTTCTTTCAGTCTCTCCTGCTCTGTATCCCTCCTGTGAGGCCAAAGCATTTTATATACCCTAGAACTATGCATGCAAAACAGCTGATCAAGACTACAAATAGACAGCAGTCAAGGGGGGAATCCCTAAAATTCCCACACTCTCTGAGCATGGGAGGGCACGTAGCTGATGTGCTGCTACTGCATTACATATTTACTAACCAGTGACAGAGCTGTGACTAATTCTTTGGTCTTACAAGTACCTCTTCCCTTACACGCAGTATGCTGCAATTCTGACTCCTACAGTTCTCAGTCGTAGATGCAATATAACACAGGAAAGTTTTTCAGTGAACTCTGCAGGCAATTTAATATGGAAAAAATACGCCCTGGAGGAGCTCATATTGTACCCGTGGATGGCTGTTCTCCTGTACATTCAGCTAGGGGCTTCAGGACTAAGCCTGTGACTTTCATAAAGAATTTAGAGTAATTTTACAGAATCATAGACCTTAAGGAAATTGACCAGTAAAGCATTTAAATAAATACTTATAACTTAAGACAGGTATTTTAACATGAATATACACTTGGTAATATATTAGTTGCTTATTTTTGGTATAATCTTAAGGGACTTTTATCAATAGAGCATTTGTAGAATTCTTTCCTCTACAAGTCTCCATATTGCAGTCATTGCTGCCTGTGAGGTTTGCCCTTTTGTGCTCTACCAACATGTTAACTTGGAAGGAAACTGCAACTCCCTGAAAGTATAAACTATTCACATCATGTTGTATTTGTAAACACCAGAAGGACAGGCAGATGATGAAGGTGGGACAACTGAGCTGATTTTAGACAAAATGTGGATATAAATACAGTACAGAATTGGGTTTCCCCTCAACTTCCAAAAGGCATAAGCAATCTGGATCTAACAGTGGCATACAGAACACAGAGCTTTTAGAGAGCTGCTGACTCAAATGCTGGTATATCAGTACCAAAGTCTCAAGGACTTTATCCTGAGTTGTTTCTTCATGAGTATTATGTATGACTGAATATCGCTATGTGATAAAACTTCTTAGATGTTTTCAAATCACAGCGATAATGACAGAAAGACTTACAAGTACTGATCAAGGGTCTGCAGAAATTTGGCACAAGGCTATACAAGAAACAAGGAAACAGATTCTCTTTTCATCTGCCACTTTTCTACTGGGCAAGCTTGGACATGGCATTTTTTTCTCTATGTCTCAGTTTGCTCTCAGTTTGCTATTTAGAAGTGAATATTAAGTGCTTGTGTAAGGCACTGACAGATGAAGTTACATGTACCCGGGTTCATGCATGAATACACCTGTATTTATTTCACATTCAGGGCTGCAAGAGAAGAATCTCTTGAAACAGACACCTGAGTTGTCTATACTTTGAGCACTCATCTGCTTGATTGTATCATGCTTGTGTTCTTTGCATTCACTGCTCATGAATGTTCATATTTTTTTTTAATAACCGTGTGCGTGAACGGTCAAATTGAAAGTGTCTGAACTGTAAGAAAAGTTCAGAAATGAAAAAACAAGGTTATATTAACCTTACATTTGCTGTTTTGTCAGGATTTAAAAATTGCTTGGATTCCTTCATTTTTTATTAAACCTAAATTTAATAATTTTGAATTTATTAAAGCATAATAATAAATTTAATAAATTTAACTTTAATAAATTTAATTTATTAAGTAACAGAGTACTTAAAAAATATGCATTTAAATATAGATATTTAAATGATTTCAATTTCTAAGATTTTATTATACACCCTTTCTGCTTCTCCTTGATTGGAGACCACTGAAAACAAAGAAAGGCTACGCAGGGATTTGGTAAGAAAAGTCACATTTAGAATTACCAGAAGAGGAGGAACATCTTTCCTCATGAGCACTGTTTATAGGGCTGGCAATAGCTATAGCCATTCAGTGAACTGCTTATTCACCAGTTTTTCAAGCAGGACTATTCTTTTACTCACCAAAATCAGCAACAAAAATCTCACCACACATTTCTTAGGTGGAGCCAGAGATGAGCAAAACAAGCTCACAGTGCCCTCCTTCCACTAACATTCTATGGTGTCTGCAATATTCCTTCATCAGAAAACCAATTCCACAGATTTTGTTTTATTGCCACTTCTGCCTCTGCCATAATAAATGCAAGAAGTACTTGCTCTTCTTGTATTAGCTTTGATGAAAGAGGTGCCCTTTCAGAACAGAATGTTTGACCTATTCAGTAGCATTCTAAGCATGCAGTAATTTTGAGTCAAATTTTCTCTTGTTTCTGCAAACAGAAACAAAACCGTGGTCTGTAGCTTCCACAGCAGACATTCTGCAATTTCATGAAAAATCAAGTCACATATTTTTTGACTGCAGTATTCTGCATCAACTTAAGAAGCTGTATTCATAAAAGCACTTAAATAACAAACTATATTTGTATGGCTGCTCCGCAGAGATCAGACAAACGTAAGTCCTAAAAGGTTTACAAAACTCAGGCAAAGCTGATGATAATGAGCTTATTTTATTAACTTCACATATCCCAAAAGACACACTTTTCCATTGTTGCAACTTCCTAAATCACTAGAGATTTTCTTCTAATTTCTCTTGCCTACCTAATCTACTTCAGACATCCCCATCTTTCAGAAACATTCCATACAACGTCACAACCTAGAAATGTAACACTGCAGCCATCTCTGAATATTTGTCATCTCAGAAGATCTAAGACTTCAAACATTCGACCTATAGAATCATAGAAAAGTTTGGGTTGGATTGGACCTTTAAAATCATCGAGTTCCAACGCCCTGCTATAGGCAGGGACACTTCCCCTCTCGCTCAGTTGCTCACAGCCCCATCCAGCCTGGCCTTGAGTGCTTTCAGGGAGGGGGTATCCACAGTCTCGCTGGGCAGCCTGTTCCTCACATCTCATCACCCTCACAGTAAAAAACTTCTTCCTGATACCTAGTCTAAGTCTACCTCTTCTAGTTTATAACCACTTCCCCTTGTCCTTTTGCTACCCTCCATTATAAAAAACCTCCCTGGCTTTTCTTTAGTCCCCCTTCAAGTACTGGAAGGCCACTATAAGGTCTCTTTGGAACCTTCTCTTCTCCAGGCTGAAGAGCCCCAGCATTCTCAGCCCATCCCTGTAGGGCAGATGCTCCAACCCTCTGATCATCTTCACAGCCCTCTTCTGGACCTGCTCCAACAGCTCCATATCCTTCTTGTGTTGGGGACTTCAGAAGTGGACACCGTACTCCAGGTGGGGTCTCACAAGAGCAGAGTAAAGGGGCAGAATTACCTTCCTCAACCTACTCATCATGCTTCTCTGATGCTGCCCAGGATATGGTTGGCAAACCTACCATAGGGATGAGGTATTCCATTTTAATTTACAAACGGATGGCTTCATTCTTTATGCATTTTCTTCTCCTGAGGAAATGTACTCTGCCTCCTGCTTTACTCCTTTTAATTAACATCACTGGTTGAACAGAAAATTTGGTCCTTCAAGTACCAATAGCACAGAAGCATTAAAAAAGAATAGCAAAGGACCCCACATCGAAGCCAGTCCATACAGACTACCCTGTTAGCAAGACCAGCTGTAACCAAGGTATTTTTGAACCACCAGAAAAGTGCAAGTCAGTACAAGGAGCAAAACTCACAGCAAAAGAACTCTAATTACTTGAGATGAGATACCAATAAGATTAAGGTGATCAGTTAAGAGGGAGTCAGATCATGAAAGACCATTTGCATTACGGAAATGGACTCATGCTCTTCAGTAAAATGCTCACTATGTTCCTTTGTGGTACAAATGATTTAAATCATTTGACTCATTAAGAACATTTCAGCAATTCAATTTCTGTTTCTTTTCCAGGCTGAAGTTCCTTTTCTTCATCAGCTATTCATGCTTTCCAGCTTACTGTCACTTGACTACAGAAGAGACATCAATTCCCTTGGCAACACCTCACTGTGTGTTACATGCTTAAAAAAGATCTTCTAAGAGAAGTAGTTTCTCTATGTGCAGTATCCCATGCCTGGAACAACCTGACACTGAGCCACAAGAAAGTGCTTCCTTACTTTGTCAGCTCAGAGGTAAGTAAATATGTAAACAACAACAGTGAGGATTTGTGCCACTTACTGGGCTTCAGGTCACACTGGGAAAGTGTCTACAGGTCTGCTTGCTGGCAATTTCAGGCTTTTGATTCAGAAATGTTTCCTGTCAATAAATAAATAAATAAAACCTGTTCCCAAACTCCTACACTACATACCAAATGTACCAGAAATTGAAGAGAAAGCCAGTGACACATGGACTGTGAAGAAATCAAGAGCTGTTATCTAGTCCTCAGAAATTACAGGAGTCCCATCTCTTCGGTTCTCTTATTTCTCACTGCTTGCTAATCTCACTTGGATATGCTAAGTGTCATTGGCCTTAAAGCTCTCCTGGGTGAAATATGTTGAAAGCCTTCTTTCACTACAGAATGGAGATGGAAACAGTGACAAGTCTACATCCCACAAAGAATTACAAAATAACATAGACTAGAAATTTCTACTTCCTCACACTCCCCTTCTTCAACTGTCTAAAGGAGACATAGAAAAAGCCTATTTTTAAAATCAAAATATAAGACTTCAAACTGATTGATTTGCTGCAATTAATTTAGAAAGTGAAAAAATGTAAAAGTCATCAACTGGAATCACAGACTCAGGTTGAGACACTTTACACAAGCAGAATCCCAAATTTACTGTCCAGACCCTTTTTACTTTATGCACATTTAAGGTATATTAAAAAGCAGTTTTAGGCCGAAAAATGTAAGGTTTCATTTGCCATCTCCCAGTCTAGGCAAACAATGATGAGGCAAAGTGGAAAATTTCATGATGTTAACACCAGAGTGAAACTGAAAGCTAGAACTATGCCAGTAAACCCTTCCTTTCCTGCCTACAAATTGTGAGAGTCAGGCCATGTTTAGAAGTGCAGCAATATCATAAAATCCCTTAATAGGTCATTTTTTCAAAAAATTCCTGGGTGTGGACACAACAAGGAAGTAGAGGACGACAAAAGCAATCAGACAACCAATAATCACATTTCTCTGTGCCTGAGTGCACGTTGCTTCAAGCTGACACGTCTTCCAAAAAGTACTGACTCAAATTGCAGCAGCAAAGGCCAGATACATTTAAAGCAAAAAAGTAAAACAGCACCTGGCAGTTGACTGGCAGTCTGTACGTGGCTGTCCGCTGGGCTCGGCGCCCTGCATTCCATGACGTAACTTCATTTTATTTAGCCTACTGAACGCTTCACTCTCAGGACAATAAAGGAAAGCTGGCATGTGGATGGGGAAAATGCACAGAACTAGGTTTCTCACCTCTGGTACTGCACTTTGTGTTTGTCATAGCTGTAGTGTAAAGAAATGTGACATTACAACTATCTCATGCAAAAATATATTTTTTCCCCAAGAACTAACAGTGAGCTACAGAATAGTAAATGTGCTCTTATTTAGTGATAACAGACCACTGACTGATCTTGGAAGGATACAGAACTCTTCATCAAGGCCACACTATATAAGAGACTTGAATACCATTTTTCATGAATGAGATCTGTAAGTATCTGTGCTAAAATTAAGAACAAACACTTCAAAATGCTTCAAAATGTTAAAAATACATAAAACAAAAAGGAAGTCAAGCTAAAATTCAGCCCAGGGAATAACAGGGGTTACTTTTATGAACCATGACTACATTCTGGAATTCTGTGCTCTTTTTTATCTAAAGATATATATTTTAATGATCTTTTAATACTTTTTAAAAAAATATATATCTCATTACACATTCCCTTTAGAAAGTGAAGGAAAATACAGTCAGCTGCTGTATTATTTCTCATAGGAATACACTAGAAATATAATGAAAACAGTGCACTTTCAGAGAAACTACTCAGAAATCTCCTGTGAAGTTGAATAGAGAATGATAAAGTTTTGGAGGTTGATTTAGCCACTCTATAAAACATTAGGGTTATAATTCTATGTTATCATGGAGGTTGGATCACTATATCCTTCTACTAAGTCATACTTCTATCCCATCTCTGGTATTTTTCTCTCCCTACTTGGTTTCTAAAATGCCAGCAGGAAACTCTTCTCAAAAATTGCCCAATATTTCTGTGTTGATTCTATCTCTGCCCGCTTATCTGTTTGATAAGAAAAGAGATTAAAAGCATGGGTTTACCAGGAAGGAAAACACCCCAGGAACATTTCCCACATCTAGAAAAGCAAAATCTCATTCTCCTGACCACATTAATTACCTACCTTTTATATCCACCCTGGTTGTGGTTCAGTGCTATCTCTAAGCTCATGGATTAGCTTTCTGAAACAAAGCAACTTTTAGGAAAAATTCAGATCTGGAAAAGGGACCTGAGATCAGCTATCTACAGCCTCAGCTTTCAGTTTTTGACAGTCCATCTTCACAGACTGCCTGTGCAGTGTAACGTACACTCTTTTTTCTAACCATGGAGATTCCTCTGGATAAGTTCGGTTTGATAGACTTATATTTACCAGAAATGATTTTTTTTTTTCCAATCTACCATGGACTGTGATATAACCTCCACTTGATTCCTACCAGCAACAGGAATGTAGGTAGGGTTTCAGGAAAATTAAGATTGAAAGGTACCTCAGCAGCAATTCTAATCTATCCTCCTACCCAAAGCAGGGCTGGCAACCAGGTCAGAGAAGGAGGCTCGGGGCTCAATCCAGGCTTGTCTCAAAAACTTCCAAGGAACAAGACTGGACAACACCAACAGGCAACCTACGTCTTTACTAGACTGCCACAGAATCATTACGGTTGGAAAAGAACACTAAGGTCAGCTAGTCAACCATGTCCTCTCAGGGAAAAATTGTACCCTATAACCAGTCTAACCTTATTTCAGTTTCTGCCCATTGCTTTTCATCCTCCCACTACACACTGCTGTGAAGAACACAGCTCCATCCTCTCAGGGGTCCCAGAAGCTGCTACCAAGTCCCCTGGGTCCTCTCATCCCTAGGCGGTACAAGCCCAGCCCCTTCAGCTTCCTCTTATGAGGCACATCCTCCAGTCCCTAGCCATCTTAGCAGCCTTCCACTGAATTCACTCATTTAGCGAGCTCTTTCTTGTATTGGGGCCTGAACTGAACCAAGTATTGTAGCACAAAAGATGCAGGCAGTCTGATTGAGCCTCTTTTCCCATCCTACCTTCTTTAACAGTTCCAGGTTGAGGTTGTCTATTTAGTTTCTTTTTTGGGGGCAAACAAATGCACTGCTTATTCACACAACTCTTGAACATACTGACAGGAAAGACCACATTTGAAGCTGAATTTAGAAGGGAGAACACCAACTTTCAAGTTAGAAAAGTCACTTAAAAAAAAACCAACAAAAACATGTGGAAGAATCTGTGCTGATATACAGTAAAGTCTGATTCCAAAAAGTTACAGACTGAATTAGGAATTGGACAAAGTCATTGGGTTTAATATGTAATAAACTATCCTAATAAAAACATTACAGGAACAAATTAATTAGCAGGTGCTGTTATGTGTAACAATTTTTGTCCCTATTCACAAAGGAATAGGATATAAAAGACGTTTAACAGTCTAAACGTTTCATATAGCCATTGCAGTAAGGGCTATTTGGACCACAGCCACCAAAGCAAAAGGAGCTGTTCACAAGACTAAAAATATTCCTGAGTGACAGAAATAATACTTCTAGCATGTTCTTGCCTCATCTTGTGTTCATAATGACTAGTTTTAGCTTAGTCCTCTGAGACTTGGCAGGAGGGATAGTAAAGGGGAATTTTTTGCACTTTTACAACACTGTCCAGTTCAGAACAGCCCAATAACCAGTATGAGATTAAAATCTTGATGTTATTTCCTTCTCTCACTTCTTAGCGAAAAGAAAGAAATCCTCAGATACAATAATAATAATAATAATAATAATAATAATAATGTATTGATTTGGAGTGACCATATCAGTTAAGATGACTCCGAAGTACATAATGACGTTACCCTCACTTTCCACCCATACCAGACCTGACAGCTCTGGATAAGGAAGTGAAAGCTCACATATGGTAGCTTTTTTCACTCAAGCAATTCTATGATTATAGACGAATATATAAAGACAAGGTTATCTCAGTGTTTCTTTTACCAAGCATTCTCTGTGAACACAAGGTTCTTCAGAGTGTTACAAACTTCTGCAGATCAAAGTTATGAGAAATAAATAAGAATTCTTAAATAGTAAATTAAAAAAATAATCGCACATATGATACAATACAGTCAGTTGGTAGAGGGTTCAGTTTGTTATACAACCTGTTTTTAATCAAAGTGCCTTTGTTAGATGAGTTTATGGTGCCGATCTTGGATTTCCAGTTCCTGTTCTGTCCTGAATTTTCATTTGTGTTATTTCTTATGCTGCCATTCATAGCATATAAATCCTTTGTATTATGTAAGTTGTAAAACTTTCATATGAAGTAACTAAGGATAATGAATAAGTTATACAGGACAGGGATCTGCTATCCATTCCTTAAAGTTCTCAATTCACAAATATCTCTTCAAGAGATCAGTATTTAATCAATAAGAAATTACCAGACTCAGTAGCATATAACTGTGTAAAATACTGCTGGTTGTATTAATCCTGTTGGGAGCAGAATTTGGATTTCTATTTACTTTTAAGTTATGCTCCTTCAATGATTGCAAAATGGCTGTGACCATCTTAGTACTAATTCAGTCATGCTAGTAGTAGGGGAATAAGCATCTTACTCTTACTTGCCAATAAAGTTCTGATCAGCCAGAGAGCTGCTCTGAGCACTAAAATCAGCATGCTAAAGACAGTGAACATAATGTTGGGAGGGGAAGAGAAAGAGTATGTGAGATAAGGCAGACAGGGTAAAAGTTTTAATTGCCTTGGTTCTTAAAAACAAAACAAAAAAACCGCCACCACACAGTATCCAGATCCACTCTGCATTGTTGTTTACTCCATCTTGCACCTTTCAACCTAGTTGTTAATTATAGTTGCAATGATGCCTTACTATAAATGATTCCTTACTATACAGAGAGTAAGCCAGAGACCCTTGTATGTAATCCAGAAGGATAAGATAGAATATGAAACAGCTGTCCAGAAAAGTGATCTTATTGTTCTGAGGCAATATGGTAATACAGGGAAACAGACAAGACTAACTAAATTCTTAAGGTCTCCTAAGTGCCTACAAGCAATGTGAGAATTACTTTTGAAAATCTTGGCTTTAAAAGCTACAACCTATTCCTTGATGTACTTCCAGCTAACAGAGGATAACTTCTGCAGAGCTCTTCAGGTAGAGCCTGCGACTCAATAGCTGTCTGCATTCTCCACTATAAACAATTAAACACACTGCTTTGTGATCTCTAAAGGGAGTTAAAAACAGAAAATAAAACAAGCTCTTGCAGTTACACAACTGTGGAAAATCAAAGATGTTATTTATAGGAAGAAAACTCAGTCCTGAGATTAATGAGTATCCTGGAGGAGTCACCAGGAAACACTGCCTATGCCTGTGTCTGCTGTCATCATGTTTTCCAGTCTACTAACTTTGATCCAAAAATCAAAGAATTGAGTTGGAAGGGACCCTTAAAAGTCATCTAGTCCAACTCCCCTGCAGTGAACAGACATTCACAGCTCAATCAGATGCTCAGAGTCTGGTCCAGCCTGACCCTGAGTGTCTCAAGGGATGGGGCACCACCATCTCTCTGGGCAATCTGTTCCAGTGCCTCATCATCGTTTCTCCTTATATCCAAACTAAATCTCCCCTTTCTTAGTTTGAAACTGTATCCTCATGGCCTATCACAACAGACCCTGCCAAAGAGTCTGTCCCCTTCCTTTTTATAACCTCACTTTAGATTCTGGAAGGCCACTCTCAGGTCTACTTGGAGCCTTCTCTTCTCCAGGCTGAACAGACCAACTCAGCCTGTCCTCATAGGGAGGTGTTCCACCCCCGGGATCATTTTTGTGGCCCCCTATGTTTGATGTTTTGAAACAGAACTGTTTTCCTTGTTCCTTGTTTCATACCAGCTGACTTTCTGTCAATGAAATGACACCAAGAAAATGAAAGTAAGACTCCTGTGTCATATTACCTAATAAAGAATGGAAATCAATCAGTTGCAAGAATTGTTAATTTTATAACTCTTAATATTCACTTTTAGAATGTGTTCTGTGGAACAGCAGGAAATAAAGAAAAACTATTTTAAAGCTTCTTTTAAGAAACATGGAAGGATATGAAAAAACTGTGCAAAAAATAAGCTATAATAATATAAGGACACAGAGTACACTAGTTTTTAAATACTTGAAGTTTAATGCCAGCAGAAGAAAGAACAAATGTAATGAAATGGTTCAATGCTGTGGGGCAGCAAAGGAAAGACTATTTTATACGAAGCTGTTAGACATACAAATAAAGTTTGCTCAGAAGTAACTAATTCAAAATTCAAATTAATCCTTTCTAAATGGAGTAATGCTGAATACAATTAGTCTAGGAAAAAAAGGCATCCAGGTCAATAGCAATAGGATAAGCAATTAACCCATTAGGCCTCCCAGTTCCCCCATCAGGACAATAAACAGTAGGTCCAGAATTCTCCTCCTCATACTCTAGAAGTTACTTAAGTACACAAGGTTTCTTTCAAAGTGTACGGTGCCAGGGCTCTCTTCAATTAATGATAAATACAAATATTGCTAAGTTCTTAGCTGTGAGTGAGAGACGTCTCCTCTATTTCTGAACTACTCAAAATTATTTTAAATATCAGCAAACAGCTATGAGGAAAACAAAACATTCTTCAAAGAACAGACTTTTTCCCTAATGCCTGCCCTGATTAATCACAAGCTGAAAAGAATACTTGATGTCTGGTGCATATTTCAGTTAACACTATTTCATAAAACCTGGCTTAACAGAAGTATAAGATAAATTAAATCAAATAATAGAAAGGTTGAAAGATGTGCCAGCTGACTTGCACTCAAGAAGAAACACCCAATCCCTGAGCACTAGGAAAGACCACAGCAAAGCAACTGACCAAGCAAGCAGCAAGCAAATTTTTAAAGCTATCTTCATGAGTTATTCACTTCCCTTAGAACACAGTTGTGGCAAAAAAAACATTCACTTTGCAAACAAACATATGCTATACTGGATAACACCAAAGGATACTACATTGTGAAGCATATAGCCTTGAAGACAAAGTTCTTGACCATAAGCTGTAAGAACTAGATGATGAATGTTATGATACTGAGCATTTACGACTCAGAGGCACAGTGCTATTTGTTCAGTTTGCACCTTATCAAGCTTTATATGAGGGCACTCTTTGTAATGCCAAGTTGAAAGCTACCCACAAATAAGGAACTGTTTCCCATAAGAAACATCACTCTGAATGTTTTTCTCAGAAACAGTGTGTACCCTTGCTCTTTATAGTATAGCAGTAAACAACTTTTCTGTATGACACCTGAAAATAAGCCAAATGCCCCACAAGAGATGTCTGTATTTAGCATCAAATTCTTAAGCTCACATGTCTCTACACAAAAAGCTGTGACATATGTCTGTGACATAATAAATCATGTGAAAAAGTTCACAAAGTGCTAGAGTACAAAGAATGATTTAAAGAATATTCAGTTATTGACAAATGGTGTTACAAAAAACCTGTCTTGAGATGGAAATATTTATTCAGTATACAGAAGGCTCAAATAACTTTCAGCAACAAGAATGAGCTGAGATCAGTATCTCAGGCACAAAAATGTGATCAGAAAGACACACCTTTTTAAAAGGAAAGTGTAGGATATTTTCTTTTACTTTAAATAGACCACACATTTACAATCTAATTATAAGTACAAAAATCTGATATCAAGAAATTAAAAAAAGGAAAGACTAAACAGAAAGCTTCTTCGTGAAGCTCTGAGACTGGTAATTAAAAGTAGATCCTTTGATACATATCCCTGGGCATAAGAATTTTCAGACTAAACAAGATGTTTCAACTAACTCACTAATCAATTGTCATTGCTACAGTCTTTGGAGATATGTAGTTTCCATATTTACATTGTACAGAAGTTTTCCATGAATTTGCAGCCAGTATTTCAGAGAGAGACAATGCGAAGCATCAAGTTTGGTTTTAGCTATAGACTCAATATTGATAAGTCTATAACCTGGAACTAATTACTAAGAACTTGTTTCTCAATCTCCACAGCTGAAATGTGATCCAAACAATCTCCTTCTCCATACTTCAAAAATTAAAACTAATTTACCTAATCTATAAAGCAGAAATCTCACAACTGTCTTTTCCTTTGTTCTAATGTTTGCTTTGCACAATCCTCCTATGAAATCCTGTCGGTAGCGTAACTGACAGAGCTAACTGTTCAAAGGCTATTAGAGACAAGGCCACCCCCCAGCAGTATAGGACTACTTAGAAGTTATTGACTTAAGGTCTTACAGAAACCAGCTGCAGAACTGTTGTTTCCAGAATTCATTGTGTTTATAAATTAACAGTTGCAAACTGATGAAAGCAGCATCGGTAACTGAATGTTTACTTTGGTAACGCCAATAATTGGGCCCAGCAAAACATGGGGCTTTGAAGTTCAGTTATTGCATATAACACCTATCAACAGTCCATTATTTACCAGAACTGGCATGATATAGAAGTACAGAAATAGGTTTGGGTTTCTTTTTTACTGAAATAAGGAACCAATAACCAGAATAGGCTTGGCCCTATTTGCAAAGTCAACAAGAAAAACAGCTCCAACTTCTCATTGAACTGTTGATCCAATATATTAACTTGCACCCAACATCTCTATTTTCAAAGATTCGACGTGGCTGAATATGGAAACACAAATGCACAGATCTATTTGGTGCTGAGCTTTTCTTTGCAATGACCAGCAGAGAATCCTGACTGAGACTTAACAATTAAATTTCCCCACATGAGCAGCAGAAATCAAGGTATATGCATATAACTGTACAAGTCCTTCCCACAATGGGGCTGCTCACAGCAATTGACAGAATCCTTAGCACAGCACATGAACACCTCATCAAGAGACTGGTGAAAAAGGGAATAACTGAGGAAACAGGCAGGACTGCAGAAAGCAGAAAAACACAGAGCTGAAGAAAATTCAGTTTACTTCATGAACTCTCAGGTCAAACAGGGAGAGCAACAGGTCCAAATGAGGGCACCTCCACAATCAAGGGACTTCTGATAAGGAATTTTTCTGGATAATAATTTTAGTCTGAAGTATTGATCTCTTCTCAAATTTTCTTTCAGAGTTCAAGTTCTCATCTACATTTTGAGTAAAACAATGCATTTCACCTCAAATTATGCTACTGAAGAAAATGTTTTATGTCTTGAAAGCAAGAAAGCCTCAATAGATTTGGATGTCCAGTCATTAGAGAAACACTTCTGTCTTAGACACTGAGGTCACTTTCGCTATTACAAGGAAGTAAACAGTTGTTTGCATTCTCTCCCCACTATCAAAAAAGTTAACTTTATTTACACTGTTAGGGAACAGGTATCTTCACAGGTTTGTTATTTTGAAAATGAAATTATGTTTTGTATGAAAAAAAATGACTCAGACATCCCATAACAGTGAGCCACCACATTAAAGTTATTACTTTATTTTTTAAAATATTTTAAAATTATTAAAATATTAGTCATATCGTCTCCTGCCTCAACTGTGTTCCCTCTCTGCACCCTACAAAGAAGTACATATTCTCCCAGCTTCCAAAGACTAAAATTCACAGTCCCTGGTCTGCCATAACAATTAACTCTCATACCTCTGGTCTGATGATTTCAGATCTCAGCTGGCACCTCAGACATTTGGAGCTGCACACATGCCATGGTTACATCTTACAGCTCCTTGCTGTATACTGTTGAGCTGTTCACAAATTAAATACTATGTATGAAAGAATAATATAAACATCAAATTATTAACTGAGCAAAACAACATTTTTTTTACTATACAAAGTTGGACAACTAAAGCAATGGAGGGTTACTGAGCAAGATACACCTACATTTTGGTAAACCAGTATGTTTCCATACACTGTTACTGCTACTGAGTCTCAATGTTTTCGATATTGTACTGAAATAAAGCTGTCACTGCACCTACATACTAGTCAGCTGTTTTTTTGCTCTTGATTAAAAGATAACACATTCCTATGTCTATCTTCAAACCTGTTTTAGCTTTACTATTTGTGTTTGGTTTCATACTGAATACCCCTTGTCAAACGTCAGGGCTGAAATATTCAGTGTTCCACCTTGCATCAAACTATATTGGAAAGACAAACCAAAACAGCTGCACTTTCTAAAAATGTATTTAAGTAGTTTTCCCCATATGAAAAAAAAATTTGCATCCATTCTACTAGCTTCATTCTTTATTCTTTGAAATTAAGCAGTAGGGTGTCCTCTATGTAATACCTTAGTACCTTCTGATTTATCTACAAATATCAGAAAAATATCTGGGAAGGAGAAAGAACTGAGGTTGAGGGACAAGATGAGAGAGACCAAAAATGGAAGATGTATAAGATGATGTGAAAGATGAAGGGCCAGAGAGAAGACACTAATGAAGATGGTAGACTACAATAACAGAGTGAAGGATTGCTTGATGAGTAGGGTATAAAAGGAGCAAGTATGAACAAAAAATTTTGATACAACACTGTGGTATAAACTTGCACATTATGGCCCTAATTTCTTTTACAGCACTTGTTTGAAATTGTTTGATTACTTGGAACTAGTAAAAAAAAAAAGATGAAAAAAATCTGGAGCCCAGAAGAGATCTCATTTAGCACTTGAGTTCTATTTTCGCAAGTGAATAAGCTCAGCAATTTGGAAACAGTAAAAACAAACAGATCTAACCCTCAAATACTTAGGACTTCATGCATTTACAGCAGCGCGTGCTGCCATCTCGAGGCAGAAAGTTTCAAGTACAGCTACAAAGAAGCAATGGAAGGAAATCCATACTAGCTATCTTAATCAAATTTAGGGAGGTGTTTCTTTTGAGTTTTTAACCAATGAAAATTTATTAGGGCAGTGAAATTATGGTCGTCTTTTTAAAGAGAACATAGACTCCCCATTTTTAAAGGATGTTTATTACACAATTCAAAAAGATGTGAAAGCCTTTATACCTGTATAAGGTTGCACGTTTCAGTGATCATGCCATTGAGTGCACAGAACTCAGCTGAATGGAGTCTTTTCTGGAGAGTTTAGAAATTAGGGTCACAGGGAACATGCAACTGTATTAAAATAAGAAAAGACAAACATTAGTTCAAGTGTAAACCTACAGAGCAGAATGAAGATGTCTGTATGAAGGGACAAGAGGTAAGACTAATCAATCTGGCTATCAACAGGATACTGTAGTTCAAGCTTCAGATGGGCTTAAAGCCCTCATGGCAATGTTCTCCACTCAGTAACCTACACATTTTGTTCTGCTACTAGATATGAACATTGCATAAACATAAGCCTAAACCCACTGGTACTTTAACAGAAGAATGCTGCTACCACACAAAAAAATTTCTATTTGATGTGCTTAGTGTTAGAGATCGAACAATGTAATTTAATGCATAATCAAGTGAAGAGAAATTTGCTCTCATCCTGAATGAGCACTTCCCAAATTTGCAGGCTCTCAGTACAGACCTTTACACACAGATAGCAGTTAGGTTTTTTCACGTGGGAATAACTCAGACATGAACAACTAATAGAGCAATATTTATTTATTAATTACTTGTACTGCATTACATTTTCATGCTCACTTATTTTTCCTGAGAAATGTTCTGGCCTATGCAAACTTTAGGGAAGTTTAGCTTCAAGCTAAGGTTTGTAATTATACATGCTAATGCTTTGAACCTAGGCTGTGTCAGTTATCTATTATCTCAAATGGCTTCAGAAATATTACTGTATTTGCATAAGGTAAAATTGCAAGCAACAACTATACCATAGTACTGGACTTATTTGACTGATGCCATCTAAAGATGTTTACCAATGACATTCTTGTCTTCATCCTTCTTCTACTTCTGCTTTTTGTACTGAAGGAAAAAAAAAGTTATTTTTAGAGAAAAATGCATTACTAAAAGCAACGATTCTTACTGTCAAGGATTTACAAGTCTACTCATCTACACAAAATTGTCTCAGTTTCCTTTCAGTTCGGAGATATGATGGGCTTTCTGTCTACAATATAAAATAATGGAGACATTTGCTTTCTCATGAACACTGTGAATCTGATCTTCCTCTCAGCTGCAGAATCTGAATGATGCTTTTCATAGTTGTATGGCGAACAAAATCTGATTCATGCACAGACAGTTATTTACTAGACTGCTGGGATTTAGCTACTACTATAATTTTGTAATCTATGACTAATCTGTGCTTGCTCCTGTAACAATTCTTATTTGGATTTCATGGACTGGCAGAGATAAGGACTTAACAGTCATTTAGTAGATTAAATCACAGATACTTAGAGCAAGTGGAATTTTTGACTTGTTTCATTATACTCAGAAATCCATGTTAACATGTCATGCTCACCACACAGCTTTTAATCCAAGGAAGTCCATGTACTCTCAGCTGTCTACAGCCATACAATGTATATTCTTTTATTTAAGTATCTGATCTGTCATTCCACAATTTTTAAGCTAGGATACATTGATGTGGACCTTGCAGAACTGACAGTACCTTAAAATATCACTCAAACTATGATAATAAAGATGCATTTCCACTAGGTGATAACTATGACTAAATGAATTACCACAATTTTGCCACTGTGCTGTCTAACCCTGACCTGTACAGCCAGGGACAAGACTTGAGAAAAAAACATTCTGCAAATTTAAACAAAATGACTAAGAGGGGATAGATTCCTGTTAGGAATGCAGCAAGTGAGTATCTGCAAACTGTGACTTGCAAAAATTTCACATCTTTCCTCTGTGATAGATTTATATTAGCCACCACTGTGGAAATTTAATATAATTTAATATAATACAAGTTACACGTAGACTAACTTAAAACATCGATGGTTCTAAATAATACACTTGATTTTACATTGGCAAAGATGAATTTTTAAACAGGAACCACCGCAATCATAAACCTAGCAGACAGGTTATTTCCTTTCACTTGGATACTTCAGTTTGTCCAACAGTTTACTGTTCATAATTTGCTTTGCAATGTTTTCTTCATTTTGAACTGAGTAAGAGAAAAGCTTAGACAATCTGATGCACTTACTTTGTTCATGATCCAGTCAGCATCTTCAATGGCTCTCTTAATAATTTGCTGTATTCTATCAGGATCATCTTCATCAGCATGAACTTTGAAACTCTGCAACATTTAATCTCAAGTGTTACACAGACTAATCAACTCAATGCACCTGTTGTTTAAATAAGGATCACTTTTAAACCCCAAAGAAAATTTAATGCCAAACTTTTGATTTGAAGATGTAAAAATATACATCACAGCATCTGCCCACACTATTTCCATAACAAGGCTTATCAAATGTATTTTCCATATAAAATGTTTTACTCTTTTCACACATTATCATCAAAAAAATACCAAAAGATGATCGCAGACTATGAAAACTTCAATTCGGGACAACAATCAAGGTATTTTAATGTAGAAATGCATAAAAGTACAAGCTCTGGTTTAGAAAGCATGTAACATCTCAGTAAATTTGACAATACCTAAGTAAAACACTGCATAGTGAAGTTTCCTTGAAGTTGTCAGTTATAGTAAAACTACAAGAGACACAGCACAACAGGTATAATCAAAGGCATTAAATAACCTCCATATGAACACCTGTTGTGGAAAACAATCCCAGATGGGGAACTAGCAAGTATTACCAAAAGGATGTGGCTACGTAAACAAACAATTGTTGTTCACTATCTTGACTAACACAGGAGCTGACAAGAAAGCAAAGGAAAGCAAACAAAATCAAATGCTCCTTCACATAATCCCTCTATCCACAGAGGTTTCAAGCCTACAGAAGAACTTGTTTTAAAATTCCAGGAGTTATAAGAAATTGGTCCAAACTGTAGGATAAAAAAAAAAAAACAAATAAGTGACCTACAACACAACTCTGAACTCAATAACAGAAAAGAATTACTCTTCTCACCTGCCTGATTGCATGTCTGTAATGCTGACGAATATTCTCTTCAGGAAGCTGCTCACAGCATCGGAGCAAATAACGGTACAACTGCAAAGCGTTCCGAACTAATCCAGCATTGGGTAGCGGAGCCATTATCAAGCTTTTCAGCTGTAGAAAAATCAAGAACACAAGTCAGGATACTCACTGAATTTTATCAAAAACACAGTAATAAAAGCATAAGGCAATTTTACAACAACAAAAGCAAGGCATGTAAATTAAAACTTAGCACTATAACTTGAAAAAATCTTTAGAAGAAAACAATATGAAATGGATCAGAACTTGCTTGGCTTACAAACAAGTATGCAGAAAAGATCGCCTTACTACTGTAACACTAAGCTATATTGTAATACAGTGCTAGTATTTTCCTAGTAAAAAAGAAAACAGGAACAACCACCCTCCCCCCCAAAAAAACAAACAACAAAAAAAAAACAATGACAGAAAATAAAGGAGTACTGGCAGCTCCAAGAGATGTTTGCTTGTTAAACCATAATGATCCTGAGGCTCATAAAAGCTTACAGTGTTTCCTGTGAGTATCTGTAAGACCTCATCCACATGGTGCCACTTCAGAATTAGGGCCTTGATAATTGCTATGAGTTATGTTGTAATTTAAAAATATTTCCTAGCATTGTGACTCTCTCAAGAGTATGTTGTGGACTGGCTTGTGAATGTCAAGCTTTAACTCAAAATACAGAAGATATGCAAAAAAATACTGCGCTTTGAAATCTTCTGCTTTTTGGAACAGCAACAGCAAACGAACAAATCTAGCAAGTGTCACCTCAGTAACTCCATTTATGGATTGCACCAATACGTCCATCCAAGCTATATAAAGTGCTACTCAAATATGGTAAAGGACTTGTCATTTAACAGATGGTTACCATCTGCAGAGAACTAAATTAACATTTGGAAAATAGCACTTCTACATCATTACTCTTTTAAGAATAAAGATAATACATCCGTATCTGAATAATGAAGGTGTACGTCAGTACTGTAGCACCCGTTACAATACTTACCCATCACTTGGATTTATTTACATTTTGCTTCTCTTAAGCAATACCTTTGGCCAATTTCTGAGTACAGTACCACAGTAACCACCCCATGCATGGGCTGCTAGGGATCATACTGATTATTTCTAATAGGCTGCAATACTTCTCCAACAGTTTGCAAGATGCACAGAAAAAAAGCAAAGGCTGCAATTTAAATCCAAACTGTATCATTTCTAAGTACTTTGGATCCAAACGTATTTCACGACAACCCTTTAAGAAATAGCACAGTATGTGCAACATCTCAGAACTTTGTGTAGTCCAAATTAAAGCCTGCTGTAAGCAGTTGCTTTCAGGCAGCTTGGAGCTGATCTCACAGTATAACACAATCCATGCAGGCTCTATCACAAACGTACTAAAAACTGGAAGAATTACTTAAGCGACCCCCATTAGGAAGGAGTAGGTTATGGAGGTTTACATTTCATCATCCATACGACTTTTTAAATTTCTTTGATGTTCTGACAGAAACAGAGAATAAAGTTCCTTCCAACATTTGCTGCAGGAACACTGCACCCTTGAATCAGACACTGTGTTCTAATCTCTCCAGATTTCATGAAATATTCATTCAGAATTCACATTAACTCCCTCATAGATTTGAAAGGGTCATACCTTAGAGTTCCTAACATCCATTCAGTTGCCAAGCAGCTACAGTTCCTGACATTAACAAAAAAACTGCTCCAATTGAGCAATGTTTTATAACTACAGGAGGACAGGGTTTGTCGGCTTAAAATAAAACCCCACGCATAGACAATTACATTTACATTTTAAAAAATATCTATAAGAGGGTAAAAAGTGACTAGGATAGTGGAAATTTTCTGTTGAACGTGATACAGATTTGTTCCCATCTGCTATGGAATTTAGTATCTCTCAAGAATTTTGAAGCACAACAGAATAAATACCATAGGAAAATAATGCTGGAACATTTAAAAATCATCTTTCTAAGCACCTGCAATATGAACACTTGCAGACACTGGTACTTCTCACAGTGGCAAAAAGCTGTTCATTGAGTATCTACAAAATGTCCATCAGAATGAGATATCTACTGCTGTGATCTCTACTTTCAGTAAAACAAAACAGACTGTGGTGAAATCAAGTAGGTACAAACGAGCATCTCTCTACAACAGGAACAAGAGCTCTGCTGATTTACAGCAATATCTTTAAAGCTTAAGCCATAGCAAAGGTTTGAAGACTGGGTGAAATTTATACTAAAGCAATTCAACAACAGGTAGCTGGATTCAAAAACGTAACATCCTGTAAAGTGTTTGCTCCAGTACAGCTCTTCGTCTGCAGAAGACATGTGAGAAAAAGTTTTGCACTATTAGCATTATTATCTGCATTGGAATTGTGCCCATAGTCTTCAGCCAAGAGCTGAAGGTATCTGTACTGGTAGGAACTTCCTATTTCTGTGTATACCTATACACATATCTCATGAAAAAGTTTCTGCCACAAACTATTTACAAGGCAGACTAATGACAAGTCACAAGATGAGGCAGATGAGCCAAACAGGTGGGATGGGAATGGGGAGGAGGTGACAGCAATCCGAACATGTTTTTGTGCAGACTAATAGAGCACACAATATAGCTCACCAGCTGCTTAGCTGCTATCAACAGGCAAGTTCTGTAACAGTCTCTTTCTGCAGGTCCTTAGAAAATAAAGGGTCACAGCTAATGAGTGAGGGGTGCCATGGAAGTCCTTAAGAAAAGCTATGACGACACTTCACAAGGAAAATCTTTTTCTAGCCCTTAAGAGAAAAAGATGAGTTTTAAGGGAGTAACCGTTAAGTGCTATCTCATGAACTGATGAAGAAAAGACCATTAGAACTAGCTTAGGACTTACATAGTCCTCGGGAAAGTACTGACATTCAGGGGATCTTAAAGTAGATAAGGAACATTCCTAAGATGGATAGATGGGCAGTGCCAATATCAAATATGACAGTGGCAGTTCTGTGGTTTCGCACGCAGCGCAAGGAAGCCTAATACACATCAGAAACAAAAAGTGGTTAATTTTCATTTGGTTATTATTACTGAATTCTAAAATAAACATCTTCAGGACACAAATAGTATAACATTTTAAAGAAAGATTCCATGGACAAGATGCAGGAAGTTTTGTTTCTTTAATTATTTACAGGCAACTCAGAAGTAGATGTAGTAGGTGATGAAATCACAATGTCTTGGTATGAAAACTTTCATTATCTGGCTCCCATCCTCATAAGTTTTCCCTTCTGCCAGTCATTCCCTCCTCTCAGAACTGAGAAGTAACAAAGACAAAACTGAACTGGTCCTGGCAGGTCACTGAGGTCAGAAAGCCTCACCCATCACTGAACAGTCCCATCTTTATCTATCTAAAACAGATGAGTTGTTCAGTGCACTCTGAGCTTCTTAGGGTGTGCCTGGTTTTGAATATTTGATATGTTCTGTTAGTAAAGTAAGAGAGATGAGGTAAGACTTCAAATAATACCTCCTGGGAATTATTCACAGCCAAAATATGGCTTCCATTGGGTTTCAAGAACAATTAGAAAACCATTCTTCCACCATGAGGACATTAAGTTGGTCCTTCAATGCTACAGTAATCTTTTCATTATGCTTGTTTGATTCCAGTTCTGTTCACTCATATTTGTTCAATAGAAGTCATTCACCTTCACCCACTTAATACACAAGGGCTTAAATACTGGGCAAAAAGATGTAACAAAAATTCAGAAACACAGACTAAGAGCTGACTTTTCAAAATGATTCAAGCCCAACTACTCAGAATTACAGAATGGCCAGGGTTGGGAGGGACCTCAAGGATCATGAATCTCCAACCCCCCTGCCACATGCAGGGCCACCAACCTCCCCATTTAATGCTAGACCAGGCTGCCCAGGGCCTCATCCAACCTGGCCTTGAACACTCCCAGGGACAGTGCATCCACACAGCTCTCTGGGCAGCTGTTCCAGCACCTCACCACTCTCTCTGTAAAGAATTTCCCCCTGATGTCCAACCTAAATCTCCCCTCCCTCAACTTAAAACCATTTCCCCCTCATCCTGCAGTTATCTACCCTTTCAAAGAGTTGATTCCCCTCCTCTCTGGAGGCTTCCTTTAGGTACTGAAATGCTGTAATGAGGTCACCCTACAGCCCGAACAAGCCCAGCTCCCTCAGCCTGTCTTCATAGGGGAGGTGCTCCAGTCCCCTGATCATCTTCATGGCCCTCCTCTGGACCCTCTCCAACAGCTCCCTGTCTTTTTGTACTGGGGGCTCCAGACTTGGACGCAGTATTCCAGATGGGGCCTCACAAGAGCAGAGTAGAGGGGAACAATCACCTCCCTGTCCCTGCTGCCACCCCTCTTTTGATGGAGCCCAGGACACCATTTGCCTTCCGAGCCACAAGGGCACACTGCTGGCTCATGTTCAGTTTTTCATCCATCAAGACCCCCTGATCCCTCTCCACAAGAGTGCTCTCAAGGACTGCTCCTTCCAGTCTGTAGGGATGCCTGGGATTCCTCCGGCCCAAGTGCAAAACTCTGCACTTTGCTGTGTTGAACCTCATCAGGTTCATCCAGACCCACCTTTCCAGCCTCTTGAGGTCCCTCTGAATGGCATCCCGTCCTTCAACCGTGTTGACCGCACCACTCAGCTTGGTGTTGTCAGCAAACTTGCTGAGGGTGCACTCAATTCCATCACTGATGTGTACTCAATCTGTCAGCTCATCAAATTTGCTAATTATGGATTTGCACTGAAACATTCAGCTTAAAATACTGATCTGAACACTCCCAGAATGCAGTTCATCTCTCATTCACTTCCAATCTTTTTGCTAAAACATTTTCAATCTTTACAACGAAACCTATGCTGAACATCAGTTCTGTGCATTTTTTTGGTTTGCATTCATTCCACTTTGGCATTTGAGAAAAAAGGTGATATCCTTGGAGGTCAGTAAGAGATCCACGTGCCACCTCTCCAACAAGCACAACAATGAAGAAACTCCAAAATGTAGCTCAGGTAACACAGAGACTCAATTGCTCCCTAATTTTCTCTCCATTGAATGCAGGAGTAGCAAAACAAGGGTTTTAATACAGATCCTGCAGTTGCAAGCCTAAATTAATTAGGACGATTCCAAGTCTGTGACCTACCATGAAAAAAGAAATATAATAAAAGAACTTAACCAGAGCAGGCCTCAGTTTTGTTTGGGCACTCTGGGCATCTCATTCATAGAATTCTACAGTGCTGGTTAAGATAATCAACTACAGTGACAGAAGATGTTCACATAAACAGCAGGGTATGACAGGGAAGGTTAGGGGTCTCATGTTTCTTCAGTATCAGCAGTTTTCACTTACAGGTCATAACAGCAGGCCTCTCCCAGTGCAAAACAAAGCTTTAAAACACTTTCATTGTTTATTATAAAAAGACTTGCCTGCCTTTGACATTCTCTTAATCTTCTTTTAAACTTGTAATGGTTATAAAAACCGAGATGGGAAGAAGGATGAATAATACCCACCAGCAGCAAAAGCAGTAGAAGTACAGAAGAGAAGAACCAATTTGTTCTTGCTTTTTTTGGGACTGGGCAACGTCACCAGCAGGACTGGAAGGAAAAGAGTGCTGAGAAGGCACTGTACAGCTTGCTGAAGTCACAACCACCAGCCACTGGAAAGACTTTAATATGAGAAAGTCTCCATGCTTACAGTAGAAGGGAGAAACTGCCTCGTAGCAATTTCCCTCAACTGCTATAATGACAGCACAACTCACATTAACTGTCTTCCACTGTGTAGAAAACTATTCTTCCTACAAGAATTCCCAAGTTTGCCAAAATTCTTCCTGAAAGCAACTGTTATCTTTCTTATTGGACTTCACTGTAAGTCTACCCCAGGATACAGAAAACCTAATGGCTATTTGGCAGAATAGCTATTTAATCAGACTAACCTAGTGAATTTCTACAGCTCCTTAGCATATAGCAATAGCGTAGACTTGCCTCTTCCCAGTATTTAACTTTGTACTTGTACACCACACCATATTAGAGCATTTGCATCAGAACTTGAAGTAATTTGCCCATTTTGCATAAGGACAATGAAGTATAGTAAGAATCTGCACTACTGTCTTTGTTCTAAAAACATCCTACAAATGTTACCATTTTTATCTGCCAAGAAAAAAAGCCTTCAACCTCACAAAGTCTGGCTATAATCGTGAATAATAATGTAAATTTTCTTCTGATAACTTAAATTTTATGCACAGTACAACAGACAAACTATCTAAACCAAGAACTGTTGAGTCAGAAATAAAATAATACACTAATTATGCTTTTCTGGAATGGATGACTGTATAATGTCCTAATCAGAAGGCTGAAATCAGATTTGCATTTAGATAAAGCTCTGTTTAAAAAGAGACAAGTATAAAAGGAGACACTGAGACTATTGTGGTATTTCTCTGCATAGCATAATCATTTACATTCCTGATAATGATATTCAAATAGTGAAGCAAAAGCTGACCAAAGCCAATTAATCTTGCACTCTGTACTAGCGAGCCCGTAAGTTGACCCTGTGTATACCTGAACCCACGATACCGATACAACACTATCAGCACTATACCACTACTCAGGTGGTTTGGTGTTTTTTCCTCCCCCAGTAGTGTGTTTTTCAAAAAAAATCCCTATGGCTCAAAGCCTGAATCTCACTCCCTTCAGACTAGTTAAACGGCCACCAAAGCTGGGCTTCAGAGACTCCAACGAGGAGCTGAGGCCCCCACTTAATTTGGTCACCTAATTGACACAAAGCTAGTCTGAAACACTGCCTTGACAGCTCAAAGACATCCCCATATCCCCAGGCAGCAAGGGTCCCCAGTGCTGAATGCTATTCAGCAGGACTATGGGGGTTCCCACAGCCAACCCAGTGCTCTGACCACCAACCCACCTCAGGATCTTTGATGGGGAACACATTGCTGCTGACTGCTGCCATCTCACACAAATCCAAGCACACAAAACAGAAGTTGGAGAGAAACAACTACTGGGAATAGAGAACCACTGGATATTATTTCTCACAGTTGGCTGTTTCACTGAAGGTACATGTGGACACAAAAGCTGGTACCAGAGCTTGAAGTTCTTGCCCCATATTCTCTTATGTGCTCATCACAGCACATATTCAAGAAAACCATACTGCCTCCCTGGGTGTCAGTAGGCTCTTTTGGACTCAATCAAGAATTGTTGAGAAACACATGGTGGATTTGGCAAATTAGGATTGAGTGATCAAACCTCCTAAAAAAAAAGGAAAAAATAATGTAAAGTATCTGTTGAGCAGCATTAGTGCAGTTTCAATTAGGAAGATACTTCAGAATATTCACAGCTACGCACGTATTCATAAAACAGCACAGAAATAGCCTATCTTGGGATGTTCCTTCCCCTCCAAAAATTACTATATATTATTTCAGGTATTCCAACATAAACACTGAAGCCTCAAGATATCTCTACAGTTACCTAATGTGCCAAAATTGTCTGCCTTGAAAATAAGAAAAATAAATGCCCAATAATAGACTAAAAAAAAAATCACCAGTCAACTTACTATTAAAGATTCATAGCTCAGCTGTGTAACCTGACCTGCCATGCCTTTCCTGGGCCTACTTGTATTAGTATGAATATAAATACTAGAAGTGGCATTTCTGCAAAATGAGATGGTAACATTTTCTGTGCAGAGAAGTAATAATCTAGCTGCCAAAATAAGAATAAAATGGGAGGCTTCTTGAAACCTCTTTAACCACACAACATCTTGGCTCAAGATCTGATATCAGTCCAGGACAACACCCGAGTGAACTGCTGCTTCTCAGTAGAACCCCCACTCTTTTGTCTTTGTATATGGTTACATTAGTCCTCCCTTTCATGTTTCACAGCTTCCTGCATGGAATGCGGGAACAGCCTCAGATTTTGGACAAAGTTGTTAAATATATTTACAGCTTCCTGCAGCAGAGTAGCAGACTTGTCCTGTTTCAGTGAAGTAAGTGCTTTCTTCTCTAGTTAGTACACTGTAATAGGTTTTCCTTATTTCCTAGAGGTCACAGAAGAATGAACAGTGCACTGTGTTCAAGGCCAGCTCCATGGGTTCTGCTGCCTTAGGCAAACCAGCAAACGTCTGTCCCTACAAGTCACATTCACTCACAGCTACTGAATGCTTTGCAGCCCTGGGCAATGGCCTGCCCTGTAGATACACCCTTTCTCATGTACGGGTGAGCATGTACAATGCTGAAATCACATTGTAATAAACACATCTCTCCAGCATGCTGAGCTTTTAAGATCTGCTGGTTTGACATGATGATTTCTGACGCTGTGGCCTGTCATTATTGTGGATTCTGTTCTTTCTGAATATGATCTCTAATGTCCTATTGCATGAATGATGATAGCCAGACATTCTTGTTCTGTTCACTTCTATTTCTGTTCTCCTCTGCTCTGTGTTTTGCTTCTCTGCTGCATGCACCAAGCAATGTCAAACAACAATTAAATGACAACAAAGGCCTGTTCTGTAAAGGTAGCATTATAGAGTATCAGCATACAGGAGATTACAAACTGGCCAAACAACAAAATCCAAAGATCTGCCTGACAAGGAATTGCCATCAGTCAGACAGGCTTCAGGCAGTTTGTCAGCCTCAGTATTAATAGTATTAGTATTAATGCTATTGAACACTACCAGAAGTTGCCTTCCAGCAAAAATTTAAGTGTGCAAATTTCAATCTTTTCATCATCAGAGCTGTATATAATGATGACGACAGGGTAAAGAAGAAGGTATATTGTTGGATAAACTGGTTCCACTCAAAAGTTGTGCTGTGATGCGCCTAAATATCAAACACTTCAGAGCGCAGGTCAGAAAACTGCTTATGTGAATCAAGCAAACAAAGCTGCAGGACAAGAGTTTTTACCTTACAGCATCAGTGTGTTAATGCTCCAATTCCAAGTACACTGAATGCCCCTCCAGGTGAAAGCAAACTGTGGCCTACGTTCTTTGGCCAAAGGAATAGAAAAAAAGCATTAGCAATGTCAATGGTGGCATACCATTTGGCTGCTTGTGATTCCAGTTCATACTGGAGTTCTAACATGTCCAGCACAGCAGCACTCAGTGGGGTGTGACTTCATTCAGGCCACGGTAGTCCACTGTCAGCCTCCCTGTATGGGCCACCAAATTGGAGCATTAATACTTTAACTCCAGTACATGATGTTTTGATGTGGAATACTGAAAACCAAAAAACATAAAACCATTACAATCATTTAGTATCACAAAGCACAGACATGCCATACATCTAACACAGCAAAACATGGAAGCTTACCACCTAACACCAGTGAGACAACACACTTCCTACATTTAGGCCAGATTATCCAGTTTGGGGTTATTAATGAACATGCTTAGACTAATCAAACAAATATGCTTCACAGCATGCTCACCAAACACCAAATTCAGGCAGCAATGGGGGCACAGACAAAAGTCTCCCTGGTTTAGGTGCAACTCAATCTATTTTTTTTTCCCAGTGTCTACTTCCAGCTCACTAAGAAAATTCTGAAAGCCACAGTCTTATAAGGACTTCATCTTCCCAGCTATAAACCACTCAGTACAAATTCAGCCAACATGAATTCAGTTTTTACTGATTAAGCTTGTCAGTATTTATATTTGCAATCATGCCCAATATGAAGTGAGTTTTATCTTTTTGCTATCAGTGTTAAAACAAAGCTGCCTGCTCATTCCTCCCTTTCTTGTAAATACTGCATTTTGAAGTGCTCTGGATTAGCAACAGTGGTTCTCCCTATTACAGCATGACAGGTAGTACAATAACTTTCTGGCTACAATTCTAGGCCCACTGCAACATGAGCAAAATACCTGCCTGCTGATGGGAGAAATGTTTATAAGCAGCAGTATTACAGAACATTCAAGTCTAAGAGTGTTTAACCTCTTAAGAAGGATTTTAATTTGTACAGTTCACTAATCAGGGATTGTTACCATACCAACAGTCAATCACATGGCCAGATGCCCCACCATATCTTAAGAGCATCTGTGAGTTCTTAAAGCCATATTTCAGGTTCTCCCAGAAACTTCACTGTCACTCTCCATGGCCTAGTCTAGCCCAAAGAGAAATTGTTTTATAAGAAAAACAAGGCTTGCAATAAGCTTGTTGCAAAGAAAAAGTACAGTCCAGCAACCGGCTTTTCATTCAGAGACAAGGGCTCATTCTCAAACTGCTGGCTGCAGTGGGATTCCACAAGAGAGCTCCTCACAAAGCCAGCTGCTGAGCGAGTCTTACACAATCTCCATGCTTTGATAGATGCTTTTCCAGGTCAGGCTGGACCGGGCTCTGAGCAACCTGGTCTAGTAGATGACCCTGCTTGCTGCAGGGGTTGGACTAGATGACCTTTAAGGGTCCCTTCCAACTGAAATGGCTCTATGGTTCTACAAAAGACCTACAGATTTCCTACTCCTTGGGGGACCATTCATCTCTATACATAAGGGTTTCATTTTAGAAAGTTACAAGGTATTCTTTTGAAATAAAAAGAGAAATTCTGAAGGAAGCTCCTCATTCAAGAAATCAGTATCTGACTCCAGAAAGGACTATGTGATAATTGTTTCCAGTGATTCATGACTTGACACTACTAAGACAGAAGCAATGAAAATCCACAACTGACAGCAATGGCAGATGTTAGCTACTGTAATGCATTTGAATTGTAGGGGTCTAAACATTGCTCAAGCAGAGGATTAGATGAGATATTGCTTACATTAGCTTAGTCCTCACTGTTTCTCTCCGATTCTGCTTTAAGATAAGCTTTCAAAAGGAAAACAGACGTATGCTGGAAGAGGCCAGTTTCGTTAATTCTAAATAAGCTCCACTGTCCACAGATCAGACCAGCAGTGATATCAACAGGCTGGCACAGCTCCATTGGCTTTAACAACCATGCTTTATAGGATCTGGCCCCACTGGGAACATAGTTCTCCACGGCACTAAGAAAAAAAACCATCTGCCTGCCCTGTGTGAAAGAAAGCTGTCCATCAGCCATTTTCAAAGTCAGCATCTTTGTTTAAATGAGAATAGGAACAAGTCTTGAAGACAAATGCTGAGAATTCAAACATCCCATTACACCTAAACCATGGATGTACAAATAGACAATACAAGCATCAGATCTCTCTGAAGCAAAAACTCCCAAGAAAATTAAGCGTGCTTCCAGAAAATGAAGTAGCTTGCACAAAATCTCACAGCAAGTCAACAGCAGAGCTTAGACTAGAAATCACCCTCTGAGTCTCATTAGGAACTTATGTCCTAATTCTCTTCTATACGCATCAGCTAAACCAGGTTCAATATCCCCTATGTATCTAAATTTCTACTAGTGATCACTCCAACTATTTGAATTTTGACTGAATGGCTCTGGGGGCAATTCAAAATTTTTTTTTTTTCCTGCAGTATTTGGGTACTCACACAGAACTCCAGAGCATCCCCCTCACAGACAGGGCATTATCACCCATGAACAAATGAATGTGGCAGGATAGTTCTTCAGAGCAACATCAGCATTTTATGGGAAGGGAGGTGCCTTAGGCTTCACCCATGACTCAGATTTGCTTACATTTCATGAAACCTCAGTAAAATGGGGATAAAAGCTTTGGTTCAATGGAAGTCACAGTGCTAACTTTCATATCTAATAATTAACTCAATTATGTTGAATTAATTTGATGTAATTATTGGTGATGGCACAAAGACAATGGCCCAGAGAAAGTTGGAGAAACAAGAAGAACAGAAGTCCTAACCATACACAATACCCTATAAATAGATTCTTTTTTCTTTCCAGAATAAGAAAAAGACAAAATGAGTTCATTACAGTCATCTGGCTTTACTCAGCCCTCCAAATTATCCCAACAACAGACAAATAGCTGCGAAATCCAGCAAGTGATCTAGAATTAAAACATGCCCTGATAAATCTGACGCAGCACTCTGCAAGCGTCTTCTCCCATCCTATCAACTACACAATACAGATTTAATAATATGTTTGAGAGCCACAATGCTTTTCTTTTAACTAAAGACATTAATTAAAAACATTTTCTTGATGCAGTGTTGTCAATTGGGTTGTTGGTGTTTTTTTTTTTGATGAACAATCTGGAGAAAGCTTGCAGACTCTTTATTTGATCTGCAGTTTTAATCTAATATTTTCCAGACTTACTCAATTCAAAACAAATGTGCCAACTATAAAGCAGCTGTTTCTTTATTTAATATTTCTGTGATTTACTTTGAAAGAAGTACAATAGTACTGCATTCTTTCCTAAGAAAATATAGTTTACTGAGACATTTTTAATTTTCTCATGAGCTTAAAAAAATCATAAGGAAGAAAAATTTGATGTGATTGTCTTAAATGCTGGGAAGTACGTGAACCTGGAAGTGAAACAACAAAGCATTCATTCACATAAAATTCCTGAAGTATTACTAGAATCCATACAGGATTCTCTCACCTCCTCCCTTCACTACTGGGAATGCTTCTTCATGGCCTCGCCAGATGCCATGGAGAAGAGATGCATTTACCAAATATAAGAGTCACACACGGCAGAACACCAAATACTGCAACTGTGTCTAAGCCATAAGCCTCCTCACACTGTAAGTCAGCACTGTGCCCCTTTTCCCAGTTGTGAACCTGCTCACGGTGAGCACAGACTACCACGCACCTATGAACCAGTTTTGTACTTAAAGCCCAAGGCAAACCTTGCCTTCATCAGGCTTCACTAGGTATATGGATGTAGCACCATGGGTGTTTGTTTTCCAGTTATAAAGAATTCAAAAATTATGAGATCATATGACAGCATCACTTTGATATCTTACAGTTTGGGAGGACTGATAATACTTGGTTATGAAGAGCTGGGTACCTCAGCCTGTCTAGTTTCAGTGTGAAATACTGCTTTGTTTTTACATCTGTCAATGTTGTAAATAAACAAGCTTCTACACTTCTAATGCATTTTTATTATCCTTGGTGACAAGAATAAAAATATCTCTAGAAGTCACCAATTGTTTCCAAGAAGAAAATCCAAGCACCTAGCTGTAAGAAATGAATATTACTTTTTCTAATTTGGGAAATAAGTGCCACCACTACGCCTCCAGCCCACATCCACACCCGGAGATCTGATGCTTCTCAAACAGACATTTTTTCAGAATTTAATTGCCAGCTTCCAATCAGCCTCAACATTTCAAGGCACACTGCATCACATGTATAACTTATGCATTTGATTTTAATTAATTTGATTAATTTGATTTTTATTTTCATTTTCCATCCAGTTCTGAGAGGGCAAAAGACATTTTCCATGGGCAATATACTATTGTATTTTTTGAAGAACCAGAATTACTTGCTTCAAGAATATAAATATTATTTGGGAAAAAGCACTTGAATATTCACTTGAATAGTTACTGTAAATTTTTCTCTATGTATCACAATTTAGTTTTAATTTGGCATTTTTGTTAACAGCTTGCCCAGCTGATACTGGCTTGATACCGATCATACAGTGACAAAATTTGTTCTACTTATTCTATCTGTAGGGGCTTGCTTTTATTTTGTCCTGTTGCTGGACCAGGACTGAAAAATCCATGCCCAGTTTTCTCATCCATCAGTAGAGCTTCAGAAGTACAGTAGAGGTAGGGCAAAGGTAGAAGAATAATTACCAAAGATCTGATCCAAAGCTCCTTGAGAAGGAAAAACAATAAAAGAAATGTGAACTGAGAGTTATTACTGGAGGTAGTTAACAGAAGCAAACTGAAATACTATATATTGCCATAAAAGAATTTCTGCCCAGCATAACTTGGAATATCAGTATTGTACCAGTATTAGAATTGTATTTGGAGGATTTCATTCTTCTACCAGAATTTCTGCAGGAAAACACTGGTTGTAGCACTAAAAACTACATTAAAGTCACTAGCTAAAATTTTGGTTGGTGAAAATAAGCATCTATGGATGCTTATCTACCAAATTATCTCTAAAGGTGAAATAATTACAAAGGAAAGGGCAAGTGGCATGCCCAGCAACAAAGAGAAAAGAAACAGGGCTAGAACGTTTTAGCCTGCACACAAGGAAATAGAATAACTGTATGTGGTCTGACATTCTAAAGCTACTTCTCACCAACCAGCCAGTGTAAGGGGTGTTAGCATAAATTAGTTCATCTGCTTGTCCATGACACCAGCCCACACCTCCATCTACAACTCCTCCTTCTCACACCCTCAGCCTGCTTTTCACTTCTGCCGTCACAGATTTGATTTTCCCTTTCATGGATTACTGCTTGAAAAAGCATCGCTGCCTCAATTGTCTATTTTCAGCCTGTATTGAAGAAAACCCTTTAGTTCAATTTGTAGCCACATCCTGTCTCTGCCTCCCCCTCTTTCTGTTCCTAAATATAAGGCTGATGCAATTTGATGTGACATGACAAAATAACACATTTGCATCAGCAGAAACTCTCTCCACAGCAGTAATTAAAGGGAGTAGATAAAATACCACTGAAATTGGTGCTTATTTAGCCTGGAAATAAAAGACTGAAAGAGCTCTGAAGGGATGTTCAAGTGTCAAGAACATGGCATCATTGATGAGTGGCTTCTTTTACACGCTTCCCTGCTGCAAAAGGGTATGGTAGCTCAAACAATGTAATCTATTTAAGAAAGGATAAAAAAAGGAGATTTCTGTAGACTATATTTGTAACCAGCGAAAATCATTTCATGTATTTTTGTATTATAAACAATACAAGATACACTTGTGGTTTCACCTAAGACAAGGTCATTAAACTTCAAAGCTCAGGCTCTCAAACTGAGCAGAAGATAGACCTCATGGACTACAGTGAAAACTGGGAGCTTAACACCTTATGTTTTGAGTATAGATACTGCAGAAAGACAAATACTCACCTTCAGCTGCAAGATAGATCTTTGTTAATTGTCAAGGACAAGAACTCAGAAATAGTGGCCCAGCACACCAAATACAATGACTTCAGCAGGATTCACACAACAAGTTTAGAACGCAAATCTTACAAAATAATATATTGTAATTGATTTTGTTGCATGGATATCCTGCATATACTTGACAGGGATAGAAGGCAACACTAGTGAAAGAGCAACATTTGGAAGCTAAGGGTTCATTTTTTATTTTAGAAAGACACTTGAGGTTACTTTGTCCCTATGAAGAACTTGCAGAAAAGTCTGATAGATGTTCCATAGGCCACAGGATTTAACAGACACAGTATGCTTTAAAGTGACACTTCCTGCTTTCAGGAGAATCATCCTTCTTTCCTTGTTTACATGTGGCTATTCTTTTAATTCCATCTGTGATTGGCACTACCACTCTGCTTAAAACTGGCAAGCCACATTTTGAGCAGGCTTATCTCCATCCCAACACAGATGGCATCAAGAATAAGGCAGTCCAAAAAAATCGGTTTGCATATTATGCTTCAGTTTTTATGGGTCAGATTATCATTCAAAGTCATCAAAATGGCAATCCATATGTGATGTGTCTGCCATTGGAACTGAAGTGATACACTATCATAACCTCCAATGTAGCTGGTTACAAATAGCCTGATGAGCCATTAACTAAATTTTGATATTTAAAAAGCAAAATTATTTTCCTTTCCAACAAGACTCTGACTAACTGATCAAGGAAATGTCTTTAATGAACCAAAAATGAAGAGACTACCCTCATCCCTGAAGAAGTGTATAGGCAAGGCTCTCTTTTCAGAAAATAGTTTAGCATCTATGTTAAATATTCTCTTAATAACTAAGCCCAGTGCAGATGTTGGCTATGTAATTAGTTCCAACCTCTTTGTTCTGCAAGTCTGGAAATTCTTACAGAATCGGGGTGAAAAAAATGGGGGGTAAGAAGAGAATTTTGTATGTTTTCTCCCCTCTGAGAATAGCAACTGTGTTAAAAAATACAAAAGCAATGCTGAAACAAGGTCAAAAACATAACATTGTTTCCAGTCTCCCTGCAGGAACGCACCAGACAATTGCTGGATTCCCTCTACTACAGGGGCCATTTCCCAGATGCTCCAGAAGACATTCTTCCAGATTTGCAGGATTTAAAGCAAGCAAGTCTGCTACTGCAAGAAGCTCGAAACAAAGACATTTTAAATGTCTCCTATTATGTTATCACATCACCCAACTTATACTAAATAACAGCTAGGACCATCACCCAACATCACTGTTCTTCCATTCAAGCTTTATCACCCCTCTGACTTCCCAACAAGAATTTTCTGGCTAAGACACTACCAATTCTTCAGGTGTTCACACTCAGTCAAATACAACATACACAGAAACAGCACATTCCCTGCACCATACTCAAATTGCTAATCCATCTGTTATCCTGAGAACCTATCAAAATATTGTTTATGTTGGTATCTTCAGTGACAATTCGAAATTAGGATTCTGTTACTGCCTTTGTCAGCACAGCTAGAGGGGAAAAGAGGAGTACTCCTAACCATAAAATGTTTGCAGGAATGACTTCCAGACTACACGTACAGTCATAACTAATCTGCAACAACTTCATTTTCATCATTTATTTGTGATTCGGCATTTTCACCTTTTTCTCTACATGGGACAAATGGGCTCCTAGTGATTGCCATAAAACCAAAGAAAATAATCACTTACAGCACTCAGAGCAAAAGAACCTTGATTATCTTCACAGATCAGGTCTGCTGAAGTCCAACAGTAAGTGAGACCTGCAGAGAAGAATCAATTTCCATTATCTGGTTTTCCCCAACTCACTACTTAAAGTACCACCAATAAGAAGAGCACAAATCCATCTACAGCACAAATTTCATATTTATCAGCATGTAAGATTTCACTTTCATCAACTAGTTACATTAAAAGTGAATTCACAGCCTTGAGATGAATAGGTTTCATTGCTTTCAGTAATCTACTAAAAGCATTTTTAATAAGTATACACTACCAAAAATACATAGAGTAATTCCAAAGCACTCAGTGAAACCAAACCTTCATTATTTCCTATTTCTGCACATAAGAAAGAATTTAACTAACTTAAGAACTATAATCTCCAGTACTCAAAACTCTGAAAAAAAGACAATTTCATAGAGAATTACATATTTGTAACAGCACAATTCTGCTTTGGAAAAGCGCATTTAACAACATTATAACACCCTAGCATCCTCTGATTAAAACTGAAGAACTACTACTGGGTTAGCTGGCTTTCCATTGCTGTCACCATAGTGCTGCAGTCCCCTCCAAAATGCTCAAATACCCTTCTGAAGGAAGAGGCACAGGAACAAGTTATCAAATACCCTGCTTGCATGACCAACCTCTGCTGTTAGGAATTAGCTTCCAGAAGGCTGCAAAGAACTAGAATTATCTTCCCCAACAGTTACTATTTTAATTGAAAATGTGATTCACAACAAAGATAACGTAGAACATTCAAACAGCATCTGAGAATTTTCCCTTTTATACTATTTTTAAACATTCTAACAGCATACCATATTGCTTTAGAGTTGCACCTCGCTGTAGATCCAATGACTCACATTTAGCCTGGGAGAATTCAGGACTCTTTCTCATCTCCTCCCCCCACGAAACTTATAAATTCTGGTTGTGTGCATCAGCTTACTCCTCCTTCCATCGTGGATGGACATTCAACTCTGTATGAGAAAATCCTGCTTTATCAAATACTTGATTGCACAGTGAGCAAAGTGAATCAGGTAGACTAGTTCTCTAAAAATCAACACTGATTCCTTTATTTAGAAGTTGATGCAAGTTTGTTGAAGAGAAAGGATTCTAACATGCATCTAAAGACAAATGGCTCAGATCATCTGCTACTTCAACAAACATGCAAAAAGCAACTTGAAAGCAAAGTCCTGGAAGGTACCAGCAACAGCAGAACCTGAACTGATCTACATGACTTCATTTGAAGGACAGGTTTTGAAAAATCTAAGTCAAAATTCTGAACTGCATTTATAGAATTATGATCAAAGGGACTTTTGGCATCGGGGAAAAAAAATCTAGAATTGTTTCAATTAATATCATAACTTGGCCACATAACGGCTGGCAACAGCTTGGGATACTGAATTTAGGCACAAATTGGAAACGCTGGTTCCAAGAATAACAGCATTAAAAGTTGCATTTGAGTTATGACTATAGGAGATGCTCTGTTGGCAGCTAAGGCCTATAATACACATCTTTATGCTCAGACCTCATCTCATCAGGCATCAACAAACTCCATTCTTTGCAAGGATGTTAGTAGGTCTCAAAGAACTGGGGGTGGGTGGAAAGTAATCAGTTGTACCAGCTCACACAGCCTTCAGTCTGTCTGTTGGTTTTCTTTGGTTGGTTGGTGGTTTTTTTTGTTTTTCTGTTTGTTTTTTTTTTTAAACCTATTGCCTCCATGTAGTCTGGGGCAACTTATAAAGAAAGACTAAATTTATTTTGTGCAGGAATAATCATCTGAAACACTAATTATACTAAAATAAAAGCACCTAGTAAGGTTACATGAAGCTAAGTCTCACTGTATCAAGATGCATACAGAAAGTTCTTACAGGAAATGCTGGAGAGCAGATTCAAATTCAGTTAAGAAACAATCATGAGACAACTGAAGCTTTCTGGTTTTGGTGGAAGAGCTGAACACTAGCTAGTATTTCATATTATCATTTTCATCCATTAGAATTTTATTTTCTAAAGAGCAGATAGGACCTCTGATAGAGCTGATCAGTCCTGAAGAAAATGCCTATTATTTAGCAAGCATTAATTAACAGTCCATAGATATATCTGTAGTTAGTTATCCCAGTAGGACATTTATGATGCCCTTTCACAAGTATATTGTCCTTCGCTGTTAACATACAGCTAATATAATAGCCAAAGAGCAACCCAATTAACTTCCCCATGGGCTGAAATTTAAACCAGCAATTAATTCTATAATTCACTTAGCAGAACATCAGACACCTCTGCTGAGAAAGCTGAGCAAATCTATTCAAAGTACTCAGAACTCAATTTTGTGAACACAAACTAATAGTAGTTCCTGCATATCACTATATAGTGATAAACATTACTCAGAGTTCAACTTGAATTTCTGCCTCAGAATTATAGGAGCCTTTAAAAGAATTCAGCCCATGTCAGATAACTCCCCTTCACACTGTGAGAAGCGGATAAAGGAGCACTGATGTGTGAATTACATTCCTAACATGTTTACTAGCTGGTGTAAGTTGGCTAAAGCCAATAATCCCCAACTTGCTGTGCTATTTATACCAGCTACAGACCCAGTGGCTTCTCTGGACCTCAGAAACCTAAGTCAAACTGCACTCAATTTTATGCATGATATTGATGATATTCCTGGATATTCAAACACTGATGTGAAGAGCTGCAGCCTGGAACAATGTTTGCATGGTACTGTTTACATTAGAATATAACCAAGGTTACTGCTTAATTTTAAAAGTAAATAAAGTGCCCTCCTAAAACAATGTCAGAGAACACACGGGCTTGTTTGCCATTTGTAAGCATACATACTTCAAGCAAAACTCATAGCCCACGTTCACTGGTATTTAGGACTGAATAAGACATTCTTGCATAGCTGTTCAATTTCTTATTTATCATTAGGTCAAACAAAAAACAAATTTGTTGCATGGAAACTGGTATTTTTTAAACACACCAAAAGCAACACACCAGAAAGTTTTGAAGAAAAGTGACAGGTAGCTGGAGAAGGAAGGGGATTATCCACACGTGTCTGAGGCATAGAAAAATGCAGAATTCTGACCTAAAGATGAATAAAATCAGTGCAAGGAACAGAGCTCAGAAACCTGAAGCAAAGTAGCATTTAGGTACCATAAGCTTTATACCTCAGGTGTCCTTGAAAATTCCAGCTTCTGAACAACAAAAATACCACTCCATAAGAGCATTTTATTCTGCAACATTTGACTTTGTTTAAATCTGTGTGGGTGGGAAGCCAAAAACTGAAGAAGCCACAAATAAATTGTTTTCAATCAGGTTACCAATGAGGTTACCAGTGATCCTTAGCCAAACAACGACACCCATTAACTGGCAGCAGACCTTGTCTCTGCACACTGCAGCTCCACTTCCTGCAACGGCCAGAGCAGCAGGACTGTAACCAGAATCAACATCTCATTTCTTCCTTTGGCACTGCAATACTGGTCAGCTCTAGTTGAGAGAAACATTTCCATAACAGCCCTACAAGACTCCTCTCTCATTTGTTTGCAATGAAGGAGTTAATATCTGTGACCCAAATATGGAGACCCATTTTAAACTTGCTGAAAATTGCTTTTTAATCCCAGCTCTCGAGGATTTCCTTTGAAACCATCTGCCATGCACGTTCCATGCTCCTTTCCCATATATATGTGGGATTACTATAATATGGATTCTTTCGTGTAACTTAATACATTTCAGTATATTATAAAATTAGTTGAATGTTTCCTTGAAAAAAAAAAATTACTTTTCATACCAGGAAGTGCCTGCAGAAGTCAAAATCAGTGATAAATTCACAGAAAACCAGACCCATATTTATCTTATTTACTGCAGTATTTACATTACAACTCTTGTTTATGCAGTCAGTCTGACACTGCATGAGATTCAAGCAGTTCTGAGTCACTGAACCTATGTAACTTATGTACATGCTTAGAAGTAAGCTCAAGCGTTCTCCAGGATATGATTTAAACATGCGCCTCCCCAGCTACAATTTAGTTTTTAGACCAGAAGAAAGAATTAACCACGTGATAACTAAGGATCGAAGATTTTTAAGTATCCTTAAATCTGCAGTATTTTCTACTTGCCGATGATGAACCTTTGTGCTGTGGTAATTTTCTAGTACAAATACCGACACAGCGATACTTCAGGTCATATTCATACAATCATTATATTCTAAAAACAGTTATTGCAACTATGAACACTTGAGCAGCCATCTAAAACAGAAAACAAAACAAAGAAATACCAGCTTAGCAGAACAACCACAGCTAGAGTGATTGAAAAAGCAAGCAGTCTGTAAGATACACCTACAACTCATTTCTTGGATCAATCTACAAAGTCAAAATTCAAAGTCCCAACAAAAGCAGAGCATTTTTCATATGGAATACTTCTTAATAAAGTGATTATTTGCATGCAAACACTCCAGGAGTAGGAAATCAGGCAAGTATTTGCATAGTTTTAGTGATGTAAGATGACACCAACATTTCAGAAGACAGGTCCATAAACTTCAAGAGTATTCCTTTTAATGGTGAACAGTCATTTAGTATCTAAGTTTCATTAGATATTTCATTAATATCTATTTTTTTTCCTGCATATAAGCAATTGATAGAAGTTGTTAATACACAGGAGATCTGCACATGCAGAGGTTGGAAGAATGCAGAAAAGAAAACAAGCAATTCATTTTGTTTCACGTTGGAACACCATCCTGCAGATATATTACTTTTAATACAAAGCAGCTCCTAAGATGAGTGAAGGGGCGAGGACAGAACCAAAGCCCAATCACTGGGTTATTTCAGTGTTCACATTTTAATGGGCTTCCTGCATTCTGTCCTTACAATTTGCCTTCACTAATAATTATATTAAATTCATTTTGTCTTAAGCAACAGTGTGGAGAAACTCAAGATGTCTGAGACGGCTGCTTGCAGATTCTTCTAGATGATGTATTATACTGTCATTTAGTCTGCAAGTAGGTATAAACCCAGAGCAATTCACAAGATCCTACAGCCCAACTTGGAATGAAGCTATGAAAAGCTTCACGTCCTGTGCAATAGCTCAATGGCAAATGGCTGGCAGAAGGCTGTAACAGTGCTACAAAGATTGGTGCTAATAAAAACAAACAACAACAGAAATAAATGCACGCTAATTTTAAATCACTTTCCTCTGTGTAAGGGAGAGACTGATTGAAGCCCAAACCACAGGCCATCTTGGGACCTTACAGCATTTAGCTTCTTTCCACTTTCTTAAACCTAGTCAATGATGTTGAGGAGTTGGAAAGGCATCAGGGATGTGAGTGATGCCAGTGCTGTAGCTGTAGAACACAAAATGCAACCAACTGATGCATACTTAGCTCTTGCCCTCTTCATATACAGTAGACACAGAAAAACCCAGAAATATGTCTGCACAAATGTACATGGTGAAACCCTCTGCCAAGGCTTCCAGGCAAGGGCAGAAGTTCAGTGTGTGAAGGCTCAGCAGTCATTTAGCGAGCAGAGTTGTCACTGATAGCACCCAAGTGCTCGGGTACCATAGCACAGGAACCCAATGACCAACTTACTTAACAGAAGCGATTCAGAAAAGCTTTGCATGAGGGAGATGTGAAAATTCTGATGCTGTATAAATCCTTTGATTTTATGAACTGAGGATTTGACTTCCCACAGTCCATTCTAAATTGCGTCATGGGCCAAAGTCTACTGTCATATATGTAGGCAAGTTTGGAGTCAACCTGAAATTTCTTCTTCCATACCTGTGATGACCAAATAAAAGCAGAGGCTTCAAGTTGCACCAATTACAACATCTCCTATGCAAACAAGTTTAATTAGCATTACGTTATCCCAGTTTACAGGAGTCAAACTCTGAAGACAATGCTGAAGTGAGATGCTGTCATGAACAAGACTGCAAGTTTGTTTCCTATTAGTTTCCAGATGTTTTGGCTTTTTATGTATTCCCATCTTGACTGCATATGACAGAGAAATACAGTAAAACTGGCAAGACCACAGGGAATAACCACTTCTCCATACCTTAGTGAAAAACAGTGTTTAAGATGCATTCTCAAAACTGCCCTGCTGTAATGGATAGGTGTGCCTGCTGCAAAGACCTCAATTTAAAAATTACTGTTTATGAGTGTTTCCATAATGCATTGTTCCTTCCTGATACTGAATGAACGTGGTCTATTACAACACTCAAGGCACCCTGACATGGTGAAGGATTGATTTATGAGCTATTGCGCTAGAAAAGATTAGTCATTATACGAACAAGTTCTAAGAAGCTAGCCAGACTTGAAATGAGGAAAAAAAATAAAGAAACAGAACAGGCTGGACTTTGTGTTATCATTACAAAGCTAAGGAAATAAAACTAACTGATGTATCACCTGCAAGAACTTAACAGCCTAAAGGTTTTTATCTCCTACCCACAACTTCACTGAATCTGGTCTGCAGAGTATTGGGTCAAAACACAGTAATTCTGACAAAGCAAGTTTTAGCACATGCTTTGCTTCAGTGCGATTGAATGAAGGATGAGAAACAATCATACCTGTTAGCCATGATGCTGTGAACAAAATGCTTAACAAGAGGCATGTCTTCAATATGGAACAATTCAACTGGTTCATTCAATTCGTTGTCACTGGAATCAGTGACAGAACAAAAGCTAGCTGGGTCTCTGAAAGATGGTATTCCTAAAAACACCACCAGAGCAGTGTTATTCTCTCCACTGATTAAACCTACAACCTAAATAATTCAATTTCTTTTAATTACTGGAGTCTTAGCCTCTTCTTCCTCTACTCTCCCTCCGGAAAAGAGATTGCAGAAACAAAGAGCTTAGATACTATACTCAATTTGGAGAAGGAAGAAACCTGCTTCTCTCCTCACTTCACTATTTAGGGATCCTGCTCACACAAATACAAGTGGTATGTCACGATGTTTTAACTTCTCCACCTTCTGGGGATAACATGCTGCGGAGTTATTTTAAGAACACAGCTCATTCACAAAGGTCTCCAATTCTGTCTTCAGAGACAGAGATGATTTTCTTGCTGCTTCAAAATCTGCTGGCATGACATTAGCTTCAGAGGGAGTTCATTTGTTGTTCCGACATCAAAATGGAGCAAGAGCAGCTGCCAGGAGAGTGATAAAAGGAAACACTGGTGACAAAGAGCAGCAGGGTCATTTCTGGTGCAAAGAAATAGAGAACAGAACTGTAGAACTGTCAATTTCTCAAAAAATCTACTGAGGATTAAAGATCTCCCCTCTTCCACCAACAACTGGTATTCAGCAGCAAGAAGGGAAATGAGACAGAACAATAAACAATCAGACCTGTATCGTTAAATAGCAAATTATTATATACTGACTTTAAGCACCTGAGCACTTCCAGTTAAAGCCAAGATCATGCTTAAGCTCTGTGGCTTAGCAGAGGATTCAGTTACTCCTCCAGAAAAGTGAAACAAAAATAGTTTTCTGGATGGTATGGAGTTCAGTGCTTTGGATCTGACAGTCTTTGGGAGGAATACAAACCCCAGCACCAAATGGTGACTACCATACTTGCATATACTGCATACTGTACAAACCTGGAACAAAAGGAACAAAATACGACCACTGCAAGAACTAAGCTGCAAGAGCCAGGAGTGGGGCTGATGGGCCATTGCTGCTTTCAGGATGAAGGTGATGCTCATTTGGATCCATGTGCCTTTCTGACTGACTAACCTATGCTAGGACATCCACTTGTTTTGATTGATTTTTTTTCCCCCCAGACTCTTCATTATTATGTGGTACCTAGAACAGACCAAGAATTCGCTCCCCATTTGACAACACAAGCAGAACTTTGTTACCTTCTAGATAAAGGTAATGATTTCATAAAGTAAGGCAAACCTAGCCAAAGTCACAACAAAATATTCTTTTCCCCATAGTGCCTTATTAATAGGCAAGTTTTGTTTTCTGTTTTATAAAGATATAAAAGGTTTTAAAGATGAAAATTTTGGAAAATTATTTTTCAAAGGAAAAGAGTAATAGACAACAAATTTTAAAGCTATAGATGACTCGCACATATTAATTATCCCTTTATATGTTAGAACCATAATTAATTTACAGCAAAATATAACTAGCCAAAACCCATCAAATTCCCGAGCACTAACACTGTTTATGACACTTTATGGTTTCAGTAGTAAGATTTATGAATAAAATATTAGCAGTGCTGCAGAATGCTGAGGAACGCATCTGCAGAGTTGTATACTGAGGTACATGTGGGCTTGTCAAACACCCACACAACAAATTATCAATAGTGCAGCCCTTTCGTGCATCACAGAAATCTATGCAAACATTTAATTATGCTTTGTTCTCTTTAATATTACTTCTCCTGCATTAAATTGTCACAAAAAAAAAAACAAAACCTGCACACACATGCTAAAGGACATTTATGTACAATACTGAGCCACGAAATCAAAAAGAACTTTTCTAACATTTAAAGGCCTATTTTCATAGCTAGTTCCCATGACACAAAAAACCACCAAAGCCTACGTCTGAAGCTGGATTATAGCATTTTATACAAAGCAATACCATCGCTCATGGAGAATTTTAAGGTTAACACACTGTTGAGGAACATCAAAGAAATAGAACAGGGATGATTACACATTGCCTTCCACCACTTAGCCTTATGCAGAGTGCTGTCAAAAAGATTATACCTCTGCAAGGCAAGTGGCAAATTCGAGGGGAGAGTAAATCTCCCAAGAGTCAGAAGGAAATACTGAACTTGATACAATAGGTTTTCAGGAAGAGACAAGACTGTCCTCTGTGCTCCTAGACGACAGTATTTACTTTTACATGCTGTTTAAACAGGCTTAGCTAGATGTCTGACAAATTCAGATACACTACCGTTTGGTATTTGATACTCAAAATGCAGATTTGTATCTGCTTTACAGTCCTCTTACTGTGAAGAAAATAGCAAGAGACAGATGCATGTCCCCATGAATAACTGTCTTCACCAGTAAAAAATTAGAACTGATCTGTCATGTTTCATCAGCAGCAGTCACCAAACGCATATCTCCATGCATCACTGGGGATGACAAATTAGTTGCCATCAAACTGGGTTCTGGCAGGATCAAGAACAGTGTTTCTACCTGCCCAGTTCAAGTACCTGCTATTAGATTTCACCAGCTCACACTCACTAGTCTACCTGCAAAGCACTCTTGCTCAAAGCTGTGTGCCAGCTCTAGCAAGCTCCTCTCGGTAGACTTAACACTTCTTGTCCATAGGCATGCAGGAACAAGGAAGCACCAACTCATAGCAGTGCACCACGTGTTCCTTCTGCAGCTCTGTTCGAAGGAGGTGTGATTTATACAGCTAACATGCAACACTATTTCAGGCAACAGGTTTCTATCTCAGGACTGCACTGAGGAAACAAGAGATCTATTAGAAATTGAGCATTTAGTATACCTGCAAATTCCATGCTTCCTTAAATATATTTCAGCCTAAGCCAGCTTCAATCTTGTTCCCCCTTGCTTTGTACAGTAAGGCAGAGGCCAAGAATACCAATAAAAGGGTTTATAAGCTCAGCACAGAAGGATGATATACCATTAGGGTGGGTACTTCAACACTGGCATCTGACTTGACTCCATATGGACATGCAAGATAAGTGCATCCCTTCAGCTGCTATCTCACCAGTCTTCTACCTCATTGAGAAGAGCTGGTTCAATTCAAAGGGCAAACAAAAAGGACAACGTAGTTGTGGCAAATAATTGAACAAAAAAGAAAGGACATCCCACATTTTAGTTACACTTCATTGGGCACATGGAAAACAGAAAAGATGGCTTGTAGTAACCCAGCAAAGCTGCCGGAAGAACCACTAACAATGCCAGGACTGCAACCCAGCTCACTTCTGCTCTGATAAAAATTTGTCTACAAAACAGTGCCCAACACCAGTTTTTAAGTATTCCATGGGCAAGACAACCATTTGCTGACATCCACCTGAAAACTCAGCACAGCTTCGGCTCGCTAAGGAGCTCGAGGCGTAGAGGAAGGTCTCTATGCGGGACAGAGCAATCTCGCTCCGCCCGCTGGCACTGCAGGCTGCCTGCTGGCACGGCTGGGTGCTGCTCCCCCATCTGAGAGCTACCAGCCACGCAAAAACCGCAGTTCGTCGAATGAGCCGTAGACGAACCACACGATTCTCAGGAGTCTTCCCGTGCCATTACTTTTTAATATCCCGTGTGTCGCTTTTTAAAGGAGCCTTTCAAAGTAATTTGAACAAAGACACAGCACGAGAGCACGAGCTTCACCCGGCATTTCCTCCGCCCGCACCCTGCGACCATAAACCAGCCGTAAACGAGCCCTTCCGTGGTTTTTTCCCAAATAAATTTATAACCGAAGTGCTTTAAAAACAAACGTGACAGCAAAGCTACACGGTAATTCCAGAGTAGAACACGGCCCAGTAGCACCTGGGAAACGCAGCAGAGTTAACAGGGCGCCCTAACCGCCGGCAGACCGCTTGAGGGCAGACGGCTGCGAGGAGCGGCAGGCGGTGCGTCCCGAGCAGCGCCCACAGCGCCGCACCTCAGCGGGCGGGGCGGCTCAGCTCAGCTCGGCTCTGCACGAGCCCGCCCGCCTCAGCCAGCCGCACCTGAGGCAGCGCCGCCCCGCACGCCTCGAGGCCGGCCCTCGTTCCAAACGCACGGCCGCGTTCCCGCTGAGTTCAGCGAGTCCCTTTGGCGGCGGGGCGAGGCGGGAATCACCTCAGAGCAGCGGTGCTCCCGCGCAGCTCGAAGGCCGCCGCCGCCTCAGAGCTCCCCGCCCTCAGCCAGCCGCGCACCGACCGACCGACCGCCCGCCGCAGCGACCTCCGCGTCCTCACCTCACCCCGCCCCGGCAGCGCCATTGGCACCTCCCGCCGCTCGTCACCCGCTTCCCGCCTCCCATTGGCCGGCTGCCCACCCGCGGACGGGCGCACCAGAGACTTCCTCAGCCGTCACGCGGAGCCTCGCGCAGCGATTCGAAGAAAAACGGCCGCCGCCGCCCCTCACTCGTGAGGAGAGCTGCCAATCAGGCCGCCGCCCGGGCTCCGAGCACCATTGGCCCAGTAACCCCTTTTCGGGCTTTCGTTTTCCCCCATTGGCTAATTGGATCGGATAGGGCGCCGCGATTGGGCAAAAAGCGGGTCTCGGGGGCGGGAATCGACCCGGGGGGAGACTCGATTGGCCGGCAGGCCGGAGCGGCACCGCGTGATTGGCAGGAAAGGTGAAGAAGGCGGGGCCGCCCGAGGTGAGGGTTGTGTGAGGTGAGGGAATCTCGCGGGGTCTCGCTAGCTCTGGGCGCGGAGGCGCGCGGTGATTGGGCGGCGGGGGTCAAGGGGGCGGGACTGAGTCAGGGAGTCTCTGCAGCGGCCGAGTCCTATGGGCCGGCCGAGCTGGGTCCCGCTCGGTGATTGGGTGGGGGCGGCTCTCGCGGAGCCTGGTGGGCCGGGTCCGATTGGCTGCGGGCGGGTGTCGGGCGCGCGCCCCGCATGGGGGCGGGGGGGGCCGGCGGGGGGAGGGCAGGCCGGGTGCGCGTGCCCGCTGTGCGCTCCGCGCTGGGGCTCCGCGAGGAGGTGAGTGGCGGCGGCGGCGGCGGAGGGTCGGGCGGCCGAGGCGGCGGCCGGGGGGCGGAGCGGCGCCGCGCGGCGGGGCCCTGAGAGCCCGCCGCCCCCACCCCTGCCCGTCGCACGCACGCAGCGGAGACCCCCTCCCCCCACCCGGCCCCGCTCCTTCCCCGCCCCGCCGCGGGGGGGCCGCCCCGCCGCGCCCCTCCGGCGCCGCCGCCGCCGCTCCGCTGTCAGCGCGCCGCCCCCCGCCCCGCGGCCCCGCTCCCGCCCCTGTCATCCATTTGTCACCCGCCCCTGCTCCCGCCGTGCCCGCGCCCCCCCCCGCCCCCCCCCGGCCCTCTCTTTCCCCCGCCGGTCCCGTCGGCTCCCCCCGCCCCGCCCGCCCCGCCGCCCGCGCGCCCCTCACTCTCCCCGGCTGCTGTGTATGTTTCAGGGCCTGCGAGGAAAAGTTGCGAACTCCCCGAGTTGTTGGCTGTGGCGGAGGGAGCAGGTGTGCGAGCGGAGGGAGCGATGTAGGAGGCGCGGGGCGCTCCGAGGGGATGTGGGCATGGCAGGGCTAGGCTCGGCCCGCGCAGGGCGTCCCCGGGCGGCGGCCCCTCATCCCCCGGGCGCGGGGCACTGAGCGCCCCTTCCTCGGAAGCGAAGCGCGGAGAGCCCGGCGCGCCGCGGCCCTGCCCGGGATGGAGCCCCAGTGAGCGCCGCGGGCGGTGGGTCGGCGCTCGGGCTCGTGCACATGAAGAGTCTCCACGCCGTGTGGCTTCGCCAAGAGATCAGGCCCGCTGAGCTCGATGTTCTCGCAGGTGGGCCGCGTATGATGGAACCCGACTTCCTTTAAAGTGTAGCAAATCTCATTTTTTGATGGCCAAATGACAGCTTGACCCAGTCGTTTGCCGGTCAAGGGGCATTTTTTTGAATGTCTCTTTGTGGCGCGACGGCCAACGCAAAAATGATGGCGGCTTACAATGGCGGTACGTCTGCGGCAGCGGCAGGTCACCACCACCACCATCACCACCACCTCCCTCACCTCCCTCCTCCTCACCTCCATCACCACCACCACCCTCAGCACCACCTGCACCCCAGCTCCGCGCCCGCGGTCCATCCCGTGCAGCAGCACGCTTCCTCGGCAGCTGCGGCCGCGGCGGCGGCGGCGGCGGCGGCAGCGATGTTGAACCCCGGGCAGCAGCAGCCATATTTCCCATCGCCGGCACCGGGCCAGGCCCCTGGACCAGCGGCGGCCGCCCCAGCTCAGGTACAAGCTGCAGCCGCGGCTGCGGTCAAAGCGCACCATCATCAGCACTCACAACATCCACAGCAGCAGCTGGATATTGAGCCGGACAGACCTATTGGATACGGAGCCTTTGGTGTCGTCTGGTGAGTAGAGAAAAAACTGAACCGAGTTTACATTCTTTTCTACCAAATCATAGTTCATTCTTGTTTTTTCTCATTTGATCCAGAATAGAAGAAAGCTGCCCAGTTCTTTGCTGGCTCTTCTCCTTTCTTAGAAAGTTGGGTTCTCTTGTTTCTCTTGGCAGGGCGAGGTGAAGAACAACCCCTTGTTATCAGGCCGCACCATCAGTCTTGATTAGGACAAAAGCAGCGTGTTTGTGCACCTCCTGCACGTTTCCTTAGAACGTACGTGCTGTGTGGCTGAGCCGCACCTGCTAAGATTTCAGGTTTACAAACATTAGAAGATGTATTCTGACCTGACTTAAGAGCTAGAATTGAAAGCGGCTGAAAATGTCTTCCTGCCCCCGTCACCTGCCGGGAGCCGTGCCTGGGAGGCTGCCTGAAACAGAGCGCCTGAACTTTGCTCTCCTCTCGTAAATGCAAATGGGATTTTCTGTCCTGTACTGTGCTGCAGTACCTCGACTCTCTCAGCTGCTATGTCGCAGGATTTTCTCAGTGGGTCATAATCTCTTCTAATATATTTTGTGACCGCTTCACGCATGTCATAACTGCCCGTCAGGATCACTGGAGCGAAGCTAGCGTGGTTTTTGATTGTTTTTCGGATGAGCTGCTGCCAGGTTCCCAGTGCTCTGTGGCCGTCTGGGAGCAGCAGAAGGGACGCCGGGGTTTTGTTGTGAGAGCAGGCGCGTCGCCGCGCACTTCCTGCCTCGCCGGCACCAAGTTTGCAGCAGGTCAGCGGTGCGGCCCCGCGCAGCTCCTGCTTGGCTGTGGGCGCTGCGCTGTCACCGAGAGCAGCGGGGCTGCGGGGCAGAACGGGACGGCCCGCATCGATAGCTGGTGGCCCTGCCTTTAGAGCAGGCCGGTGTTTGTCACACCGCGTCGGCTGGGATTGCTGCGCAGGAGAGGCGTAGCTGAATGCAGTGACTGCTCTGTGTCCCTTAATGCAGGAGTTTAGTGCTGGCAGCAGGGAGCTGGGGGTGCTGCTGCACAGGCAGCATTGCTCCAGTTCTGCTGTGCTGAAGTGTTCAAAAAAAGTCCAGGAAAGAGTAAAAGCTGCAAAGAAAACTTTAAAGATTATTTTCATCTGTTGTTGTATTTTTTCTTGTTAAAGTGTGGTTTTTCATCTCAGTTGTTGCTAGCTTGCTTAAATTGGGAGCATTATGTAAGATCAGACCCTGTTAGCAGTTGGCTCAAACACTTTGTTTACCTGCGTGTAATTTTCCGGTCTTTATTTTTCCCAGTTTTATCTGCCAAAAAAAAAAAAGGTACAAAGAGTGATCTGCGTTCATAACATTCAGTGGAATAAAAGGTTACATTTGCATATTCAGTACTGAGAGCACTGGGGGAAGAGAAGTGTAGGATGAGGGTCTGCCCCGGGCGGAGGGCGGCAGAGCAGCACCAGGCTCCTCTGCTACCCCACGGCCGTGGGATGGAACTTGCAGAGCTGCTGTGCTAAAGCTGTAAGGGTGTGCAGACTGAGAACGTGATGGGTGGAATTCAGTTCCTCTTTGCTCACGTGTAGCTGAACTCTGTGCTCACTGTGCAGCCTTTGGTGTTTCACGTTCACTTTTGTGGGTGGGGCAGTGCTGAGCTGAGCAGGCCTTGTAAGCAGAGGTAAGCTGAATTTTAGGTTTCGTTCCAAACAGGAGTGCCTGTATAACTCAGTTCTGGCTATATGGGATAACAGAACCCGACACGAACATCGATTTGGGTATTTACAGTTCAAGTTAGGCATGAAAAATGCATCCTTTGGTACAAGTGTAACATGAAAAATTCAGTAACACAAGGCCCAGGCTAATTGTGTGTGAGGGTTCTATTGCATATCTGTATCTCTGTCTGAGCATCGGTTGGCGCTGACGAATAACCAAAGGGCTCATATCTGTACATTGGTGAGAAGTGCTGCTCTGCAGACGGTTGACGTACCTGAAGGAGTCCATCGTACCTCTGAGATGTGTTGTGTTGTCCAGAAGCTGCAGCTTGTCCCGCAGTTGGGAAGCAGCTCCTGCAGGTCTGTGCTGCTCCCCAGGTGCTGCCCGCACCGCGCACCCGTCCTGCTGCCAGCGGGACACTTTGTCCTTCACCTGCTCCCTGCCAGCACATTCTTGACGTGCTGGGAAAAAAATCAACCAGATTTTAGTTTCAGCAAAAAGTCCGTGCCCCACGTTTCAAAACGCGCATCAGATGTTTGGAAGTGTTGTGAGTGTTTTGGGGATGAGGAGCTGTCCTTCGCAAAGCGCTGTTCTGCTGGGGAGACGTGCTGCTGCCATCTGGTGGGGTTCGTAAAAATAACGACAGTAATAAGAAGAAGGCAGTGAGCCTGATTGGGGAGCGAGGGGCCGAGGGCTGATGCCTCTGCAGGACTGAAATTCCCAGAGCAGAGAGCAGCAGCGGCTGTGGGGGTGGCCGGAGTGGAACTGAGTGCTGTGTTGGTTGGGTTGGGACTCTGCCAGCTGTGTGCGGGTCGTGTCAGCCTTCTGTGCGCCGTGGGGTTCAGAAAGGTGTAGTTCGTCAGAGAGGATGGAACCAGGCAACCACTGTTATTACTATAAAAACTGCGGTGAGAGGCGTTTCTGTGGGAAATGTGCCACAAATGGCACACGAAAAAAGGCTGCACATTCTTTTTAAATTATTTTTAAAGGCACGATTTATGCAACTTTATGTTGCTGTGTGGCTTTCAATGTATTTGTTTCTGATAGTTTTTATTCAGGATGTTTGATAGCCGTGTGGTGCTGTGACGGTTTGGCTGATTTTGGGATAGATGTTGTGCTCGGGCTGCCACAACTTTGTCAAAGCAGAAATAATTTAGCCTAAATTTATACTTAGTTCCCAGCCTTCAAAGGCCTGAAATCACTGTAGCCAGTGCTAAGTTAAACATTGAAAGGAGTATTGCATAGAATTGATCACTGTGTAGACCCTAAAGCAATGTTAAGCATTTTATCCCCGCGCTGGCGCTGGTCAGAGCAGTGTCTTACAGAGCAGATGTCTGTGGGTAAGCAGGAACCCCCCAGCAGTACTGCGAAGGATCAACTTGTGTGCAGCAGGGATGCAGTGCAGATCATTTATTTTGGACAAATTGCTGGAATATGTGTTAGGAAATAAAGGAGGTTACAGCTTCAAAACCCTTATGAATAACTGCAGGATAAGCTCCCCTCTGAGCCAAACCAGGAGATGTTTTGCATGGTTAATGCAAATGGGAATGCAAAAGTTCAGTCTGGTATGTGCAAAGTTTAGAGAAAGTTCAATGAGTAAAATCTGCTTTGTGAAACCTTTTTGGATTTGTGGGTGTGAGATGTCCTTTTCTAAGCTAAAGCTCTTTGCATGATGGTCTTTTTCCTGTCCCTGAAAACGTACCTTTAGTGGAGCGTTTGTGAACAGCAAAAATATCTGATTTTAGCATTAGCATTTAGATGGGCACTGTTTTGCTTTAAACCATCTCACTTGCCATTTTATATTCATCTAAAATTACTTTTTTATTATCATTGATCAAAAAAGAACTGGAAAAGCTGTCTAAAGTTAACCCTAGAATTTTCGTTGTGAACCAGACTAACAGAACAGAGAGTGGAAGTGGGCCCTCCTGTGGGAGGCACAGAACATCCACCAGCAGTTGGATGAGAGCCTCTGGCAGGAGTCGGCCTGGCCCACCATGAGCAACAGAGAGAGGATCTCGACACAGCTTTCGAGCTCAGCAAGCAGCAGAAAAATGGGAAGAGCCTTCATGAGCTGCTGTTGCAGCTGGCTGAGGTGTGGCAGAGCAAGAACGAGTCGTTTTTATCCAGTTACCTCTTGGAGGAGATAACGTGTGCTGTGTTTCACACCTAATGCCACAGCTTAAGCATCTGCAGGTGATCGTGTCAGTGTCTTTTAAAGGGTCACTTTATTTATGTTGAATTCTGGCTCGGTTTGCGAAGAAGTAGAGTGGAAGAGTGGCACCCAGTTGTGTTACAAGACACCTTGCAAAGCTGCTATGGTTAAGTTGCTGGGGCTGTTTTCAGATTTCATGAAAAGAAGGATTCTGTTAACATGTAAATGGCAGTTCCCCAAATGTGCAGAAGGAAATCAAATGCGTATAGCAACTTCTTGTCCTTAAATCAGGCTCTGGGGCTAAGCGGCGTCCTCTCCACGTAATCTACTGGATTGTTCGTTATTGTCTCATGAGATGATGCAAGAGGGAAGGAATGTGGATAATATTTTTTTCTCAGCGTTGGGCGAGGACTATTTTGAATAAATCAGCTCACTGTAGTTTATGCCAAGGTCGGCAGTGCGCAGGTCACTTGAGCACTCATCACCCTCAGTTCTGCAAATGTTGCAGCAGAGTAGCTTGTAACTGGACCTGCAACCTCATGTTTGTTTCTCAGAAGACATTTCACTTCGGATGTTCTTTTCCCTCTCCTCACCATGCGTTTTCACTTCTTCTAAAAGGAGAGTTTATCTTGTCCCTATCAACTAAAGCAGAAGCCTCTCGTGTTTGTATGTGGGCCGAGGCGTCAGTGCTCTCAGCACGTGATTCAAGAGGTGGTAAATAGCAGCAGGAAGCAGCCTGTGCTACGTGTGGCTGCTGGGGGCAGTGGGCGGCACGGCGCAGCCCTTGGCTGTGGCATTGCCCGTGGTGACAGGCCTCATCCAGGCTGCCTCTAGCAGCAGGCCAACACAGAGGTCCTCCGCTGTTCTGCAGCCTTTCAGTGCAGTTGGTGTAGACAGTTGTAATTTGGAGTACGTCACGTAGCAGGGCTGGAAATTTTGCTTTGTTGTGAGTCAAACTGACTATTACGTCCAATCTTGTAAAGTAGACCCCTGAGTGAGGTAGTAGATGCCTAAATGAAAGTGGCTTATGACAGGCAGTACAAATATGTATGTAAAGGATGGAGGCTTATGTGGTTAATGCATTTATTTATTAATAATAGTATTTAACTGTAATAAGCTGTAACAAGGAAAAAGTGAATGCAAGTAGTGGAGCATGGGATGGGTAGCCAGAGGTGGTACAGACCACAGCAATTATCTGCCATCTGGTGATGGAGAGGCTGTAAAAATTGGTGTTGTACCAGTAAGCCAGGCTTTCTAAAAGGTAATGTCAGCAGCCCATTCTTAGGATGCATTTTCTTCCTTTGTTCTAGCTCTCTTCCACCCCTTTACATTGCTTCAGTCAGAGCATGTTAGAACGACCTGAACTTCATTATAACGTTTAAAATTGTGTTGGTTCTCGTTGGTACACGAGATTGATGGATAAATAAAGGTAGTCTCGTGTCAGCCTCGGTATTAGCTAACTTCCACGGCTATGGAATGCGGCCATGTACCACGTCTGGGAGTGCTTAGCAAGAACTTGAGCTTTAATCACAAGGCGGTAGCAGAACCGGTGTGTCTTAGCAGTATCTTTTTTTAATTTCCTGATGTGATTCTTCTCTATCAAGGCTTGGAAACGTCCGTGTGTGAGTGGAATTCTTACACTGCTTATGATGTTTCTGACAGCGAAATGTGATGGCAGGATCGTTTTGTAGCATGTGTGCATTGATAAATCATCCTCTTACTTCTTCAGTTTTTGTAGAGCACTGTATGTTGGTATTTGTGTCAATTACAGAAATGGTAATTCTAAGCATCGTGTTCAAGAACAGTTGCGGGAAGTTTGATGGAAAATTAAAAGGTATGGGGAAATGACTCTGTGGGCTTGGTGCGTGGCTTTGCTTTGTTACTCAGGTGGCACCAGGCCCTGCTCTCACTGCTGTCTCCATTTTGTTGGCTCCCTGTGGTGTCAAAACAGAACCTTTGCTTAATGGCGGAAGGGACGCAGAGTGCAGTGTTGAATGATTGGAGTCAGGTAGTTATTTTGGCTTAAGTCCTACATTTTTCACTTTTTTCTGAGAAGCTGCTGCCCATTCCTCCTCTCATGGAAGCGCGTATAGGGATTTTTATTATTCCAGTTAATACATTTTATTATTTAACATAAATACATGCGACCATTGAAGAATACCTGTCTATGAATAAAAAAAAAAACTTATTCCATAAACTTAATAGCAGCTTGCAGGAATGGGTGATCTTTGTCATGTGAAGTAACTGCTGGGATGTGCACTTGTTGAGCTCCCCACTGAGGTCAGGAAGGAAAGAGTCCAGCAGGCCCTGGGTGGACTGTTACACTGAAAACCATTTTATGTTTCTTTTAACTGTTTTGGTTACTCATGAATACGTTAAGGTTTGTTACAGTCTCAAGAAAAGCAGGAGGAGGTGTGCCCGGGTCTGTTTTCACTGCTTATCATTCAGGGCGATGTGAGCAGCTGAGGCTGGCTGGCCTGCAGGGTGCCTCAGTGGCTGCATTCCCACCTGTGTGTGAGGCTGTGTGAGCACTAAATGAGAGTTCAGCAACCCATAGATCATACAGTAAGCAGAACAAAAGCACTGGTAAAAGGGTTTTCTAGTATGACAGTAACTTTTCTTTGGGTGTTTCTGTAAATTCCTGTTGGCTTGCTGTATGGGAACTGCTGAGTCAGGGCCTGAACCACTGATGGAGTAACTGGGGAAAGGACCAGGTCAGCCCTGGCAGCACAGGTGAAGGCAGTTCACCTGTATGGCAGGAAGGGGTGGAGCCTGTCTCCTCTTATAGCTCATTTAAGGGCTGACTGCCACTGAGAATGGTTCTTGTCCTGGGGATCCCTTTTTGATGGAGTTTTCCCCTGTGAGCCTAGCTCTTTGGGGGATGGCTGAGCAGTCCTTTTTTCCTTCTCTTATTACACCTTTCTATTGCGTTGGTTCCTTTGTCATTGCACCTCTTGTAGCAGCCCTCCATCTCCTTGATCTTTCTGATTGTTACACTTGCTCACTGCGTGTCTCTGATTTGGAGGCAGGTTGTCTTGCAGGTGAGCATTTACAGCAGTGTGGTCAGAATGCCGTGGTTATCCCCAGACTGCCTGCAATCTACCTTTTCTTGTCTCCTAATTCCTTGGCTGGTACCTTTGGGTAAGACCAGCAGAGAGTATTCTGAATCTCCCGTGATCCTTTGAAGTGCTGGAAGCAGACCTTCATGGTGATCTGTAGTTTGTTGGTATTTAAGTAGAAAAAAGGGTTTGGCACTCAAGGTTGTATTTGAAAAAGTAACCTGCTCTGAAGTAAATGGAATCACACCTAGCACCTACCTTAATATTTATTGTTTATTGTTGGGAGCAGAAGTTCTGTGTAATAATTGCTGTTAATTTAAGCCCTTACAAAAGTAGGGAGAACCCTGCTTTTTTTCCTTATCCCATGTTCCTTCTGAATTGGCCTAATGAATTAACTGTGACTGTCATGACACTTTCTCTTTTCTTCTTTGATAGTGCCTCATCTTTTTTGACAAGTAGAGTAAATATGTGAGCTGAAAGACTCAGGTTTAATTTGGGAGCTGCATTTGGTTAAGGATGTGGCTTCACAGCCGCGTTTGTGGCAGCCCATTGCTGTGCCTGAGCTAGCATTTGTGACAGTGTCCTAGATCGTTAGTCTTGTGCTTAGTGCTGCTTCAGAAGTGAATATTCAGATTACGAATTGGAATGAAAGAATGCAAGGCTGTGACCTGGCAGAATGATGTTCAGGTTTGAATCTTGAAGCTGTTGTCAGTCACATTTTGGTATTTGATGGAGTGAGGGATGTCTGCTCCTGCAGGTCCGGAGTGCTGCCCGCGCTGTGCATCAGTGCGCGTTCTCTGGAGCAGCTCCGTGCCAGCAGCTGGCAGCAGGGCAGCACGGGTCCTCGTGGAGTAGTTTGCTGTGAGTCACCTGATTTAATTCCGATGATGAAGTCAGAGTGCTGTCTAACGAACAGCTTCACTAAAAGCAGGCTTTAGTCTGAAGCGGAAAGTACTTTTTTAAGTTATTGAAGATAGATAGATATCAGAGTGCTTTTCTGGTGGGTTTCAGATTTTCTCATTGATGTTATTTGAAAAAGTGAGGATTAAGGTCCTGCACTGCACTCGTGAGGCACTGACGTCCCCTCCTGAGCCCAGAACCTGAATTGCACCTTTCCTGCTGCCCAAGTGGAGAAGAGGAGAGGTAACTGAGACCTGCTTTGCTTTTTGTTTTCTGAAGGAGGTGGAAAGTAGGTGAATGTTGACAGAATGGGGACCAGCCCTGACCTACTTGTGGCTTTCTCTGATGTGTCTCAGGCACGTCACATTGCCATTGCTGCACTACTGTTTACTCATCTGAAGACTCATCTAAAATTTTAAGATACATTTGGTAATTTGGACATTAAATGTAGGTAGCATTACTGCTCCCACAGTTCTTCCCAAGCAGATTTTGTCGCCTATCATACAATCAGGTGACAGGAACCCTTCTGTAACAATTCTTATTTCATCTGGAACTGCTCTTTAAACTTTGGGTTAAAGGTGTTTTAGAGCCAGTAACAAATTCCCCTTTGAATTTTCTTTTTTTTTTTTTTCCCCAAGGCTCTATATTTTGCTTTAGAAAGTCCTGAGAAGGCTGGAATTACACCCACGGCGGTGATTTGTGTTATCACAAGGCTTTTGGCTGACTCAGAATAGAGAAACCCGTATTAGGGTTTTCAGGTCAGTTCATGGAGATCATTTAAATCTAAATGCAGCTTTGAAGCGGGTAGGTTAGACAAGGGCCCTGCAGGTCTGACTTCGGTGTTTCTTCACATGAAATTATGAAACTGAAATTGCTGCTGTGTAGGAGGGAAATTAGTTGGGTTTATAGCAGTTCAGGGTGTTTTTTGTGATGTGGGGCTTTGGGTTTTGTTGAGAATGAAGAAATGCTGTTTCCTTGACATTTAAAATAGTTGAAAGGCTGTAGATTTTTCTTAAATCTTTGTTAATACATCTCTTTAAAACAGAGGAAAAAAAAAAAAGTCATATATATTTGAAAAATATCCACAACTCCAAAGCATTTCCAGGCTCTTGGACTGTGCTGGCAGTAAGATTATTTTTTTCCTTGTGTTCTGATGCATCTCTTCTGCTCCTGCAGTAATTCAAAGAGTGGATGTGCAGTTCTGGTCACTACATGGGAAGGTGGGTTAAAAGGCAGCAAATTATCAATATTTAACATGAGTAAAACATACAGAGGAAGCTTCAAAAAAACTGATGCCCTATTGCCTTTTGTACAGAAACAAGGAAGCTGCCATTAATGTAGTTGTGCTCTTTACCACTACTGTCAAAATATATAAAGAATTATCTTCAGTTTGAGTTGCCATCATGAAAAGACACTGCATTGTCTCTGAAAGAGGTAGCACGAAAAGAGCTTTTGTTAGCTGCTGCTTCTGACAAAATAGACAGAACTGCTCCTTTTGTTTCTCAGCTCTTGGTTTTGGTTTATTCAGCAGAGAAAGAAGTGAGCAATCTCTGGTATGTGCTTACTTTGTCAGTTGTTAAATGTTGGTGTTGGGAACTGCAATTCTGAGTGAATTTAACAAGCAATGCTTGAATGTGAAGTTCTATGGTTGTGATGTCCACTGCCATGCAAAACAGATAAATGTGAATGCTGTTGTCTAAAATAATTCCTGACAAGAGGGATGGAAAGGGAGAATGGCAAGTAATAAATATTCTGTGTTCTAATATGGGATTCTGCATTATTATAACAAATATTCTGTATCATAGTAATGGACAGGAAAAAAGACTGAAACTTGAAGGTCAGTAAATAAGATTTTTTTCATATGCTGTCTAACAGCCAAGTGTGGTAGTACTGAGACAGTGGAGTGGCTGAAATGCAAAGGGTTTAACCTGGGAGATGAAGCACTGAAATGATGAGGTACTGGTTCTCAGTGATTATGTTTAGCCTGGTAGAAGTAATGAGCAAAGAGGAGTTTAATCATTGGGTTTCCCTGTTGCTTTGGTTCCCCTGCCCCCAGGAGAGGACAGTAGGAGGATGAGAGCTAGCAGCAGCAGCTTATAGTGAAATTTAAGACAGTGTACATGACTACTGCTGGAAACTAGATATCCATCTAGAGGATATGGCCAACAGTTTTATTAACCTACTTTCCTGTGGTGGTACAAAAATATTCTAGGAACTATGCCAAAGCCTAGAGGTTTGTTGGACATGGAGAAGGAGGTTTCACGTTTGGATTTTCTTTGGTTGGCCAACAGGGATGGAGGTCAGCAAATTGCGCCAGGAATGTAGTAGTTCCTGTAGTGATGGTGTGTGTTTAAAAAAACAGAAGTGCATGGAGATGTGCACGTTTATCATGTTTGTCAGTATCGCAGACCTTACAGAGCTACTGTGGCATTGACTGAAAAGAAGACTTGCTTGTACGGAATCAGAAGGTGGCACAGAATGAACGTCCTGTGCAGTGCAGTGAGTAACTGTAGCAGTGTTTCATATATAGGCAGTTGGAAAATAACTAAAAGAGGTCTTAAGCATAGCCAGAAAATGTACTGTAAATGGGGAAACAAGTTTGATTTGAAAAGCAGTTTCAGTTTTAAGCTTCCATGAAGGAAGCCAAATTAAACATTTTTAAAGATATTAACCATAACAGTATCCCTTTAATTTTCTATCCTTTTCTTTTAAGTAAGATACTCTGAATCAATTTTTCTTCAAGGAGACAGATTTCTTGCAGTAATCAGTTTTGCTTTTAGCTCTGATTTTTAAAGAATAAGTGATAATGGCACACATGCTCGAGGGTGTGATTAGAACACAGCATTAAAAGGCTTTTTAGGACATCTACAGTTGAAAAAGGAGCTCTGGAGAGGTCTGCATTTGGCAGCTGAGCAAGATGGAATAAAGAACACCTTTGAAGTGTGATATGAAGAACAAGTTGCTTAACCCTTTCACATGAAATACCTTTTGGTGAAAGTTAAGTCCAGGTGTTTTCTTTGGACTCATCTTAAAGTTATCCATTAAATCTATTAGCTTGTGTTCATCCTTTTTCTTCCTTGAATGGATCCTAAATCTCAAACAAGGCTCTCGTTGACAGCATTTGCTGTTAGCAAAAGACAGTGAAGCAGGCTGCTTCTTTATGTTGCAGTTATGCATCCAGGAGAGAGCAACAGGTGTCGTATCTGCTGGGGGGAGGCTCTGCCCTTACATCCTCCAATAGATCTCTTGAGCTCTTACCTCTGGCTGTCACTGCAGTGTCTGCATGGGCCCTCACTGCTCGCACAGCAACTGGTCTTGTTTGTCTGTACCTCAGAAGTAAAGGTGAGCATAAAAAAGCTTTGCTCAATGGTATCATCTCAGCTATCTTTTTCAGTTTGCTTTTGTATCATATCTTTTAAAATAAAGAATGACTGTTCATATTTCATTTCTGCATCTTTGAAGTATTGCCAACTGGAAACTGCTGCACAGCAATTGTGACCCGAAAATCTTATCAGCACATCAATTTCTTAAATATCTCCAAAAATAACAGCTGTTCTTTCTGGTAATAAGTCTTTTAACAGTGCAACCCTGTCTGTTTCCCATGCCCATGTGCTGCTATCAGCACTGACTCGTGCTCAGTGTTCTGTTTCAAACGCTTTAGAAGTGTGGCTGCTGGCAACTCTTGGTAGGCAGCGGTTTGCATCAGAAGCATCAGCAGATTTTGTGGCCACTTTGTCCATGAACTGGTGAAAATGTGGGCATGCATCGTGTCAGCGTTTGTCTTACATGTGCCTGTCTTGTGTGCCCTGAGCAGACAGCTAACATATTGTGCTGGTAGGATGGGAAGAACTCGCTTTGTCCCCAGGCGTTCATCTCGGCTTCCACCTCTGGCCCGTGCCCTTGTCGCCCCAGTGGACAGATGTACTTCAGTTCTGTGTACTTCTCTGACTTCAGTTTCTTCTTCCTCACTTACGATGCTGTGACGGATGAGTAGATTTCCATCTGTTCATTCTTCCTTAGTGGCAATGGGCCTCATGCTGGAAGTTTTACAAAGCTTTCCTCAGAGTTGTGGTTGGTACAGCAAAGTGAAGACAGCACAACTGTAATGTTTTTCTCTTTCTCCTAACTTATCTGTGTGTGGCTTTTCTTTCAAACAGAATAATTAAAATGATTATGAATATTTCCTTTAAACCACAATCTATCAGCTTTTGCATCTCTTAAACAATGTGTGTAGAGCCAGAGGGTAAAGCACATTATAATGCCACGCTAATTGTGTGAGTGTGTATGCTAAGTTTCTCCTGTTGTGAAAATCCAACAAAAACAAACCCTCTCCTGTAATGGTGCCATGCAATTAGCCACCACTCCCATTCGCCCTTGCAGAGAAAGCCACTCCACTAATAGGACAGGAATTAACCTGTATTGTAACTGATAGCACTGACTTTGAATTCAGGTTTGGCACACAGGGAAAGGGGAGACTCGAGCAGAATTTAGAAATGAGAATTCTCAAGTCAGCAAGCCCTGCTTATCTGCAGGTGAGCCTCCATTTTAAGCTGGGTCTCCTACCTCCCTCTGCAGCTCGCTGGTAGAGGAAGGCATTTCCAGAGGGGCATTTCCAGAGGAGCATTTCATGTGTTACCCAAGACAGGCACTCCATAATGAATAATCCCACCTATCTTTCTCCTTACTGACTATTCAGAGCCTGTGTGACCGTCTGGTCACCGACCATGTTTGACACTGCCCAAGCTGTCCGTGGCAGAGACAAAGCAGTGTGTCTTCTCTTAGTCTCCGCTCTGTTTTGATGCTGTCTCTGTGCAGTGAGGCAGGTCGGGGAGGCACACACGAGAGCTTCGTGTTAGCAGCCATGTGTCCACTTTCTAACGTTTGGCTAAATTTATTCCTACTTTAGCATTTGTGCTTAGTATTTCAATGATTTCACTGCCATTAGGAACTGCCGAAAAAAACCTTCAAAATGTGTGGGCTTATCTGTCAGTAATTCTACGCAGAGACCAGATGTACGTGCTGGGCCATCGGACCCAGTGAGCGTTCCCCCGGCAGGTGAGGTGATGACCACACACCCTTACCTGTCCTTTAACTGGTCCTGGGAATCATATTGGTTCTGTGAGCATTTCTAAAGTATTTTTTGTTCTGTTTCACTTCCGAATGTTCTGAGAGTCTTTGTTATAAAAGATACAAAATGCCTCTAAGCATTCAGACTAAAGCAGAACTCTTAACCTGAGTAGCTGAGAATAGAACTCTGCTTTGTAACACCATGGATTTGCTGTAATGCTGTGTACTCCAAAAGCAGCACCTCGGGTATCGTGTGCCTTTGAATACAAGCTGCGTTGTTTGTTTAGAAGTGCTGTATCAAATGTGTGCAGGTGAGCAGCTGAAATGCTCGTGGGACCGTGTTTGTTACATATCTTAGGATAGAGCTTTCTGGAAAAAGTATTCATGATTGATAGAGTCGAGCAATGGAAGAAGGAAGTTCTTGGACTAGTCGAGAAAACTTGGGAGAAATGCTAAGCAGCATTCAGCCCCCTGCTGTCTGGTCAGCCTTGACCTGCCCTCATAGGTATTGCCTGTAAGCAGAAGGGAAGGTTTGCTTCCCTCTTAGAACAAACTCAATCAGCATTTTCCCACACCACCCTCTGAGAACATTCTTTCATTATCTTATTTTGTGTAATAATTGCCATGGAGTAGTCACAAACTTGTTTTTCTGCCAGTTGAAACTACAGAACAGTGTGTATGCATTGACCTGGATTCAGAGAGAAGTTACCCTTGGCATGATGTCTGCCTTGAACATTTGCCATCAGCATGGTGGGGAGTTGCTAAAGACTTACAGACAGAATTGGAAGGCGAAATGCCTGTGAGAATTCAGTTTGATAAGCAATGTCTTTGAAAGCTGGAGGTCTGGATGGTGCCATTAATCCTTTCTGCAGCTGCAGTACCAATAAGAATTTGTTACTTCTGGAGTGATTAGCCGATACTGTAAAGAAAAGCTAGTTTGTGTAAATTATCTTTCTTAATACATTTCATATCAGACTTATTTTTGTGCAGTACTTCAGTACAGTAGGATGTAGTATCTGTAGGATTGTAGTTTTCTTACAGACAGCTCTGCCCTGCCCTGCGCGCTCCCTCCAGCCCGCAGCGGCTCAGCCTGCTGTGCTGCTGTGCTCCGGAGCTCACAGTGCCACAGCTCTCCTGTCACACGAGGGCTGGGAGGCCTTGCATGACTTCACTGTGTGCTGTGCCTGCGCTGTGCACCTGGTCTCAGGTTTGTGAGCAAATGCAGGGCAGATACAGAAGAGCTAAGCAAGGTGCAGCCCTAAGTCCAGAGCACGTGGAACATGTTCAAGTACAGAAAGATCAACTCTTGCCACAATGAGAGATGCAGAAATTTGGTGTCTGAAAGAAATAGGTGATATCTGAAGAGAAACATTGAGCATCCAGATGTGTATTTGATAACTTCCTGACAACAGCCAAAGTTCTTCTGTCAGAGATTTGTTTGCATCTCAATTAGAAGGTGTTTATTTCTGTTTAAAAATAAAGACGAGTAGTAGATGCTGAGCGTTAGAATTCAGAGGTTGCGTATTTCAGTGGGTCTGCAAAGTGTAGCTGGATGGAGTATATCTGTTTTGCAGTTCTTAGGCTGTGTGTTCTGTTTGATAAGACCTTATTTTGCTGAACTCAGCGAAGTTAGTGATGATTTCTTGGCAAATGTTTGCAATCAGCTGTTCTGTTACATAAATATGCCAGGTTGCATATGACATAAGGTAAATACGTACTCGGAGGGACCAGGATTTTATCTGGATGTTTCCAGAAATAAGACAAAGAGTTTTGCATTCCTTGGTATCTTTATCTTTACCTGAACTATAATCTTTTTACTGCTTTTGTTTGTGTTTCCTAGCAGGATATTCTTTGTCCTGTTTACAAGCACGGTAAGGGAGAGCTGATCAGGCTGCTGTTCTGGAGGAAACTGGCTGTTAAGAATGACTGCATGTTTTCAAATACATGGAGAAAACAAGAAAGAGAAACAACTTTGTGATATTTTGGCTGTACTTCTGTTGGTATTACCTGTAGCAGTAGGTGACAGATGACAAGTTGCTGTTGCAGCCGCTCACCATTTTTTAAGTGGCTGAACCATGAAGCCAATTAGTTGAAGTGGAAATTAATATAAATATTCTCACTGGGGAACAGTAGTAGTTATGTGCTGGAAGACTGGTGAGGTAACAAAGGGAGCACATCTCACAAGAAGCTGCTTTGCTTTCCCAGCTGTGTGGTTTGGCAGCCCTTGCAGCTTCCTGCCCCGCGGCTCACGGTGCTGCGGAAGGACTCGGGCTGCCTTGGAAGCAAAATGTTGGGCCCTGTTTAATGGCATTACCAGTAGCTTTTGACGTGTTTTGCACTGAATAATAATAAAAAAGACTGATGTGGCTGGATGTTCACAGTAACGTCTGCAGCCAGAATTCTTAAAGGCACAATTAAGGCTAAGCTAGATCTTCCTTGATTGTTTTTCTTCCCCTCCAGATTTTATTTATGACTTCAGTTTTTGCCCCACTCCTGTGTAGCACTTTCTTATTGTTGGATTAAGTCGTGGTCTCTCATCTCTATCCTCAGCTACAGCTCATGTTTCATAAGCGAAGCCTTTGCAAACTTCATAGTCCCTGGCAGGAGCACCCCACTGACTGTGCTGGGTGATGGACGGGTTCCTGCCTGCTGTTCACTTTGCTGCTGGATTCACCCAGGGAACAATATCCTAACAAAGCAAAGGAGGGAATTGAAATGGGTTCTTCTGAGAACAGCAGCAGTAAGCAAAGCTGCCTTTCTGGTTGTTCTCGCAATAAGCTCCTGGGAGACTTTCATGCTTTCCTTGTTCCTCTTGGGGCTATGTGACCTGATGCCTTATTGCTATAAATAATTATTTTAGTAGTATCAAAGTATACAAGTGCCAAGCCACACTTTCAGAATCTTTGTTGGATGTAATAGCAGTATCTCAGACAGCTTCTTTTCCCTTTCCTGTTCTGGAGAGCCGTCCTGGCACTGCTGATCTCCATCGCTCTGTCAGTTTTTGCTGTCCCTGGTAGTGAAGAGCCCTGGGAGCAGCACGGGGTGCCCAGCGGGGCCATGGGCAGGGGAGCACTGCAGTGAGGAGGGGAAGGGCTGAGGAGCTGCTCTCAGAGCGGGGCATTGCAGGTGATCATTATTAACACACAAAAAATGCCTTAAATTCACCTGCAGCAGCAACACCTTCCAGCTCCTATCACAGCCTACAAAGGACCTCTAGGACAGGGATTTGCGTGCACCAATTCTTGCAGTATGAAAGCGTTTGATGACACATCAGAGGGCAGCAGACAAACACTTGCTTACATGGCTCTGACGAAGTTCAGCAGTTCTGCAGATGTTCAACACTTCCTGGTTTTTAGATAGGTTTTGGTCCTTGAGAAAGGGGCATCAGTGAGTCTGTGGTAGCTGTCGGGATTTCCAGGCATTCAGCAGCTGCCCTCCTTACCCCAGTCATCTTTCTAAGGTAATCATTTTGATTGTAAAACGTTGTTTTTATTGTTTTTTTATAAAGGATTAAGGAAAAAACTTAGACAATTATTGGCTTAATACCAAGAGGGAAAAATGCTTTGTATCGTTGTTTATGTGTAATTAAAATTGATTTACGAGAACTTTAATTTAGGCAGAGGTAGAGGTTGTTTTTTCTTAACTTTAAATTTCATTTCACAAGATAGGACTATGTGAATTGATTTGTTACTTGATGAACATCTGATTTTTCACAGTGTATGCATTTAGAGCACCATCTACCACATGCATAATTAATTCACGGGAGGTTTGGTCTGAAAAGCAGCTGGCCGTTGGTGCGGATGTTTGGAAGAGGTGTGATGGCAGGAAGGGAGCTGACCCAGTGCTACCGATGGGCTCAGCAAAGGAGTAGGAGCATTCCTCTGAATGGCTGCAGCACTTATCTCTGTTCTCTGGCACTGCTTGTGCTGAGCCAAAGCAGCTGCTGCCCGAGTTAAGGGAGAACAAACTCAACATGGCGTGAAATTACTGCGCTGCCATTCACATTCATTAGTTATATTGTTACCAGCTCTGAGCATGACTGGTCTTTGCATGAATAATAACGTGAAGTGCTACTTTGAGTTTTGCCTTAAGCCACGAACAGGATACAGTGCGGCTTTGAAACCAGGTGTGTTATTCCTCCACCTGCGGGTGTCACAGCGTTCCGGCCAAGTGCTTCGGTAGCTTGTGCTCAGAGCTCCCGGGAAGGAGGCAGGCGGCACGTTGCTGGGAGGGATGTGGTTCAGAGGTGGCTGTTAAACACAGCCCCTCCCAGAGCTGCGCTGCTGCGGAGCTGTGCTGCGGGATGCAAATCCCATGGCACCAAGCAGAGCGTTCGCCTGCGCTCAGTTAGATCTGAGCCTGCAAGTGGAAACTTGTTTTGGTGTTTGTTCCTCTTCCAGCAGATCGGTTTCGTCCTGCCCACCGGCAGGTTGGATTTCAGAAGCAACTTAGTTTTCTTCAGTGGAACAAACCTGCAGACAAATTGCTGATGGTTTTTACTCTCTGCTCCTTTTGGGTACAGCAGTACAGCCCCGGGATGGGGTCCCTGGTGAAGTGTTGGCTCGATCCTTAAGGACAGCACTTTTCTGCTGTGTTCATTTCTTGCAACTAATGGAAATGTGGCAGTGGATCTGCTCACTGGATCTCAAGCATTGGTTTATTCTGCCTTAAATTGGAACTGTTCCATCAGGATATATAGCTGGCTGTAGATTCTTACGTGCGTTCCTACAGAAGAAAGTTATTTTGACCACCCCAACGAAAGTATGCCAACAAAAGCAAAGGCTTCCTCACGACTGGAGATCCAGAAACCCTGTTTCACAGGGAGGTTTGAGAAACCTCACCTTAAAAATTGTGATTGGGAATTGAGGTGCCAGAATCTCCTTGCTCTAATTTTGTGGTTTCTCATTATAAAATTCTATTTTCAGAATCTAATTACTTAAATTAAAATGCTCGCCATCTGCAAGGCACCTTAGAATTTCTGCACTACTATACCTGCATCACATAAGCACTTTGAGAGGAAGCCCAGTGTCATTCCCATTTTAACTTTGTAGAAGCTTAGATGCTGTGTGCCTTTACTTCTGCAGATGCAAAACGATTCAGTGATGGAGTGACGGCCCTGGGTTTGACATGGTGCTGTCTGAGTGGGATTATTACAGTGTTTGTCCTCTTGGGAAAATCAAGTCTATGTAGCTGAAGAGGCATTTTATTTGTAGTAAAGTCTTTCTTGGGATGTGAAGATGTTTGTGGTCACATTTGTTCCTTAGCTGGGGTGTTGATCTCTGAGTGTATGCCAGTGGCCAGCAGTGTGTGCATGGATGTATGTGTGCTGAGCCACTGAGCTCACCTGTGTGTGTGCTGTAAGCAGAGTGATCACACAGATCACGCTCGTTTTATGCAGACTCTGGAGTGCAGTGTATGACACGCTTTGCATAATGCTTCTGTCCCCATGCGATGTATTTGCATTGTTTTGACTCAGCATTTAAGTTGAGAATGATAAGAACTCTTAAGTAAAACATGGGCTGGTGGTAGTGTGATGTTCTGCATCTTCTGTTCTGCAGGTCAGTCACAGATCCGCGAGATGGAAAGAGAGTTGCACTCAAAAAGATGCCCAACGTCTTCCAAAATCTGGTCTCTTGTAAAAGGGTCTTCCGGGAGTTGAAGATGTTGTGTTTTTTTAAGCATGACAATGTAAGTAACTTTAAAGTATTTCAAACTAACTTCAAAGTACTTCTTAAAGCCTGATTATAAAATGCTAGCTCTATGTGAATAATTTTTTTTCCTTTTAAGTTATAGAATATTTAAAGTGCTTTAAACGCTCTGTAATTCTACATTTATCAGATTTCCTGGAAACTCAGGTATTTGTGTGGAAAGCACTGTAAAAAGTTGAGTACTCGATTACCTGGAATCCAAAGGCATTCATACTTCCCCTTCCAAAATGGTTACAGTTAGACAGGCAGTGCCCTTCAGCCTAATCTTATTTTGGGCTTTAGGTAAATTTCAATCAGCACAAAGTGATGGCAGCTGGAGCTGCTTTTGCTTTCACACTGTTTCTTACTCCAGCTTTGGCTCCCCTTTGTTGGATTCATTGCTCTCAGTTCTGTAGCAGAGCAGCTGTGCAAGTACTCCTGAGTCTGCTTTCAGTGAGATCAGCTGGGTGAAGTTAAATCACTTAAAAATGATTTGAATTGACCCATGTGGTTCTGTGTGCAGTGAATAAAAATGTACTCACTGAAACTTCCACAAATGCAGCTGTGGTGTGATAACCTCTCATTGGTGAGCAGCAGCAAGCATTGTGCTTCCTTCCAGTGCAACTGGATCAGGAAGTTTGTGTCTTTCAGACTGGGTATCAGTGCTTTTCCTTCTTTCTTAAAAATTTCTTTTTTTTTAAATCTGGGATTATCATGTTCCAAGAAACATTTTATTTGTGGCTCAGCACTGAATTATCAGTGGGGATAAAAAAGAAAGGGACCAGTGTGTGAATTAGTGCCAGACCACAGAGCTCCATGCACTGCTGCTGGTCCCTGGGAGGAGAGCTCTGGGACACAACATCTTTTGAGCTGATGTCTTAACTGCTTCCCACCAGGATCTTGTCTTTGGGGGGATTTTATTGAGGACTGAAATGAAATGAAGTTGTCTCTGTAAGCAGTCACATATTATTCTTGAAAGACACTGAAGCTTCTCCCAAATGCTTGGGGCAGGATCTAGAAGAATATGTGAGGATAGATGTAAATTCTGCACTGCTGCTTTTCTGCCTTTTTGCTCTGCAAAGAAAATTTGGGTAACTGTCTGCCCTCCTGATTCAGGGTGTAAACTGCTTTGCTTTTTGTAATTCCTACATGGAAACATTATATTATAGCACTGTTGGAGACAAATGGCTTAAAAATGTACTTTCTTTTGCTATTGTGTTTTTGTTAGAATTATTTTGTTGTTACTTATTTTTGAGATCTATAAAATACTGTAGTAGATAAATTTATGCTCTCAGGCCAGTACTTGAGCAGTGGATTTTTTTTCTTGAAAGAAAAAAAGAAAAGAGACCCCGAGTGTGCCATATCTGACCTGGGGCTGTTAAATGCACGTACCAGTGAGCTAGAATATTGGTCTGTCTGTAGAGGATTACGTAAAACTAAGTTCCAAAAGGAAGTGCAGTCTGGCTGTCTTTGTGAAGGGAATTTGTTCTGTCTGACTGGGATAGGTCTTGATCTTGTGTGGTGTTTCCTAGGTACTCTCTGCCCTTGACATACTCCAGCCTCCGCACATCGACTATTTTGAAGAAATGTATCCTAAAAATAAAATAGAGCTGCTTAATTGAGGTAGGTGTAATTTTCATTAGCTTAGAAGCTACAAGCAGTTGGTGGGATCTGTGTAATAGAACTACAAACACCCTGAGCCTGTATCTGAACAGTTGGATGTGAAGAAGGGAAGCTGTACTTTCATGAAGCTGTTGTTACTGTTAGTGCTGATGCTGAGCAATGCAGTGTGGAACTAAGGATGTGTAGGGCTGTAAGTGCAGTGCGCTGCGATTCGGACCAGCATGTAGTGCTGCTACTGATGGTGAATCCTCCAAAATGTTTCTTTGAAAACTCTACGTAGCAATTATCGTCCTGTCAGTGATTAGTGCCTTCAAATGCTTCCTGGTGCTCTCAGAAAGTGCCAGTGACTGTCACCTGCTTTGAAATCATGACTTTTTGGGGATACTGCAGCAGCCTGGCTGGGTGCTGGCTCTCTTTGTTCAGCTCCTGTCTTGATCAAGATGACAGATTTCAGAGTGTTGTGTTGGATGTGTCACTGATGCAAAGGTACATGCTGTCTACAGGTAACCATATTAAAATTTACATTTCTTTTATTCATCATAACTTGACACAGGCATGTCATTTTGTTTCATTTTTCGGTCTTTGTTTGGGTACTGTTTTGGGGTTGGGAATTTCTGCTTTGTGAAATACTGAAAAGTGAAGTGATTCATGCAGGGTTGTGCTTCTATGGAGCAGCTGCAGGAGGAGCTCTGGGGTTCAGAGCAGAGATATGGGCGCTTGGTCTGCTCATGTCACTGGAAATTAATGTGGTGAGTTAACTACAGATTTGTAGATGTGCAGTACAGAACATAGGAATAAAATGAGATTGGCTTGGAACAAAGAAAATCAGAGTAATTCTGATCTCTGCAGACTTTACCAGCTGCAGACCCAGAATTGTAGCGAGGTTTTTCTGCCTGGTTAACCCCATTGGCTGTTCTCTTCTGTAAGCTAATTTAAAAATTTGTCATGCTAAGATCAGTTTGGGGGAAGTTTTTAACTGGTAAAACATAACCATGATAAATAGCACTGAATGGATCGTTTATTTCTATTCCCTCAAGAGTCTGAAGATTATTCACAGTTTTATAAACTGTTCAGATATTTTTACATAAGTTATTAGTATAATAATAATCTTTGTAGACTTTTACTAGTGAAAAGAATGTTTAAGAGCTGGTAATCAAATGTCCTAACACGTTGGCATTTCTGTTACCAAATGAGCATTTTGGGGGCTGTGCCACACTGAGGTAAGCTGACAGACCTGTGTCTTTTCTATGGAAAATGCCACAAACGAATGCTGAGGTGGAGCACTTGAACTGTAGCACACTCAGGTATGTTGTCTCATTGACTGCTGTTCTTTTTACAGCTTTGGTTGCACTGTCTTTTGAGTTCATAATCCACAACCCGGTTGTTCACACAATAACTCCCTGCCAAAGCCAAAACTGTTACCCAGATCTTGTTGTAAAGCAGGCAGGCCGTGAAGAACTACCAGTTATGAGCTCCTGAGGCACACCTGCCAGCCACCTTCCATCTGAAAACACGTGTGTACATTCAGGAGTGTATGAAGGTTCTGATGCAGGATTTAGATTTATTTTCCAAAATTAAAGTTCCATACCATCGTAACTGAGACCTGAGAACTTCTCTTCTGTTGGCAGCTAGCAGTTATGTTTAAAACAACTGCACAATCCTGTGGATGTCCATCACGTGTCCTACTTATCCTACAAGCAGCTTTGGGGTATTGGTGTCAGTCCTCAGTGGGACTGAGCGTGTCAGCTTATGGTGATGGTCAGAATTGGGAGGGTTATTTTCTCAATTACTGGTGGGTCTTTGTTGTTTGTTTTTGTATGACCCTCCTTAGAATAATGAAAAAAATAATGAAAACTGTCATTCTTTCTTTGATATGAACTGAGTTGCATGAATTGAATTTGATCTATTTGTAGTACCTTGAAACCTCTGGTGAAGAAAAGTCTTCAGGAAAATTATTTTGAACCCAGCGGTTGTAACTAAAGCATGACACGATTTATTGGCTGATAAAAGATTTGTTGGATGAAAATTTTGCCATTGTGTACTCAGGCTTTGTACATAATCATTAGATAAAACTCTTGCAATTTTGCTTTAATATTTCCTTCATACAAAAAACATCTGAGTCTTGACAAACTGGATTTTGGTCATTTGCAGTAGTTCAGTTCTCTCCTTTTATAACAAGTCATGTGAGTTGTAGATCAGATCTAGGCTAAGGATTATTCCTTCTGTGTAATTGTACAACCAGGAATCTTTAAGTGGGATAAGCTTAGCTGCTGCCAAGTTTCATATGGAAAAGCAGCAATGTTAGCTTCCTTTGTGGTTAACCAGTGTTAAGTCATGCTGAGCAGTATTTGTGGGGATGCACACAGGGCTGCTGTGTGGTTCTGTGCTGGGCTGACAGCACCCGAGTGTGTTGGTTATAAAGGAGATCAGTGACCACTGATGCTGTGACTAAAGTGCACCTCAGTGTGCATTAGTGTTTGTGGTAATTCTTGGTTGATCTGCCATACAGCTCTTTTTGTTCTGCAGCCAATCAGTAGTCAGATTTACAGAGTCTTTAATCGACTGTAATACTGAAATCTGCAACTGGAAATACGCAGATGTTTCCTCTTAAGCTGGGAACTGTCGTAAGCTGGTGCTGTAGTAACTTTTGGGACACTTTTTCCATTAAAGGGAATGTTAGAAGCAGTTGAGAAGACAATATTCTGTCAGTATTGTTTGTTGACGGGGAAAGATTTTAAGGCTAGTAAAAGAAAAGGTGTGTAGCATCTCCTCCCCCCGTCTGTTAAGGGGGGGCAGAACTGTTTTCTGACCATCGGGGAGCAAAAGCTGTTCCTCAGGCAGCAGAAGGGGCGATGTGGCCCCACCAGGACAGCAGGCAGTGTGCTGTGTGCCACGTCTGCTGCTCCGTGCCCTGCAGCCGGGCTGCTGCTGGCACAGCACATTGCTTTGGGCCAACGCTCCAACGAACCGAGCAGGACTTGCACTGAGCAGAGCAGGCTGTTCTGCAGAAGGCTGAGGGTTGCCCTTCTGCGGCTGGTAACAGTTTGTGTTCTGGGCAGGTTTGACAGATGTCATATAAAGATAATGAAAAAATGGTGGTGGTCTCAAAGTAGTAAAACTCTATCTGAAAAAGGCCCAAATGTCTGCTCGAATGAACTGTATGACAAAGAGTCACTGTAACACGAGGAGCTTTTGTAGGAGGGTTAAATTTTACCTTATTGGAACTTGACTGCTGAGTACCCTTATTGCAGTACCTGCAATATCTAGTTTGATAATATTGTCTGCAACTGAAAAGGTAGCTTCAGGAGCCAGCTCTGTCTGGGTGCAAATATGTCCCCCAGCCCCAACGTTTTGTTTTCAGTTAGCCAAGAGTATGCCTGGGCCCCATGCAGACTGATACAGAAGGGGTTTAACTGATGCAAATCCATCTCTGCAGGGTGATGTTTGTTCAGAGTTCCTTCTTACAGCAAAAACTTACCTGGATGTGAGCCTTGCAAGCTGTACAGCATTCCCAGCTAACAGTCTGCAGTTGTTTAAAGAATAGGCTGCTAGTTCAACACAGAGCTGTCTGCTCCATGTAATTTTCATTTAATAAGAGAATGAGCTACTCATGGAATTTAATTTACTATATCTAAGTATACCAGTATTACAGTGATTTTTTTTTTCCCTGGTATGTATCAATGTGAAATTATTTCTATTGAGAAGATTGTGTCCTCGTGGGAAAACGCCAGGGAGGTTTTGAAGTTGAATATCATGTATTGTTAGCAGTTTCCTCTCAAGTCAGTGCTGCTGTGGTGTGTGCCTGGCTGTCAGTGAGTCAGTAACAACAGACTGGTGTTTTTTCCCTTCTCTCCTTCTAATTTTGAACCTTTTGTGAGTGCTCAGTGAATTGTCTTAATTTCTAATTTAAAGTTACAGCCTGATTTTTGTAGAAGCTGAAAGGATGCTATGTGAGAAAGTTCTACACTTAACTTTGAGGAGGAGCGCTCTGCCGTGCGTTGATATTTGGCATTGCATCTTTTCAATCCATTTAAAAGCTATTTGTAGAATAAATTATCAATATTAATTTGTCCTCTATCCACAGATCTGATTAATCTGCACAGCTCTATCTGCTGATTAATTCACGCAGCCCTTTGCACTGTTTTGCTCTTTTTCTACCCATGGAAATATTTGCTAATTTTACCACGTGCCCACAAGCACTGCGGCGTTTCAGAATTGCGATCTGCAAGGAGTATTCAGTAGCACAAACACCTGACAAACGTATTTCCCGTCCGAATGTTAAATTCAGGTAACCTTGTGACCAAGCAATTAGATAACTAAGGGAATTTTGGAACTAATGCTGAAGTGCAGTGTTTATTTCTTTACCCTGCAGGCTGTGTGCTGCCACTCCCTGGGGAATGGTCTGCCATCCCACTGCATAAGAAAGAGACTTCAGGGGCAGTTTTTGCTGACACCAGAGAGTCTGTGTGTCCTCGTCTGGCTGATGGCAGTGTACAGCCAGGAAGATGTGTCACAGCAAACCCATAGGCAGTCGTGTAGGAGTGAAATGCCTGATTTAGTTTGTCTTTCCCTGAACGGAGCTTCCACAGGATTCAAGCTTTGTTTTACAAATAGTAGATGCAAGTATTTAGATATGAAACTAAAGCAATTTTATTGTATGATACTGGTGCTGCTAAACTGCAGGTGACCAAGAGCAATGCCACTTACATGATTGAGACATGGGGCTTTTGGGGGCCTTTACTGGGCCCAGCACTACTTAATGAGTGGGTTGGTGATGCGGGGTGGGGCTGGGTGCACGGGGAGCCCTTGCAGCAGCACCCATGGCTGGCAGCGGCTCACTGCCCTGCACACACAGCTCAGCCACAAAGCGCTGCTGCTTCCTGGAGAAAAGTATCTGTAGCGCTGCTTTGAGGTGTGCAGAGCTGTAGTGAGGAAGGTTCTGAGTCACTGTGAGAATCTTGCATCACAATACTTTGTTCTTTTCTAAAATTTGCTTGTAAAACGTACCAGCTCAGCAAGTCTCCCTGTCAGAGCAAGTGAAGTTTTTCTGTGCCGCGCGTTTCCCCTGGTAATTGGTCTGGAGCAAATTGGTACGTTTGTAGTTCTAATTTTATACACTACTTAACTAATTACTTCTGTCAGTAGCAATTTTTATCTGGTGGTGGTGCTCAGCTTAGTGTTACAGCTCCAGTGACCGCCTCTCCGCCAGCGCGGCGTGGGCTGACTGCAAGGAGGGACTCTGGCACTTGTTGGGATCGCTGACCGCAGTCCCGCAGGGTTTCGTGGTTTGTTTTGTTTAGCAGCTCTTGCTGCTGGGCAGGGTGAAGTCACTGACCCACTGGGGCACCAGCTGTTTGCAGAAGGCAGGAACATCAGCCGGTGCTGCTTTTGCTCGTGTTTAGAGACCCTCATTAAATTATCGAGAGACAATAATCAGAGAGCTGCCGTTCAACTTAATGGCACCTCTGAGCCCCGTCAAGAGAGCTTTATTTAATGTGCAGCAGACCTGGAGTGGTGCAGGTGCCATTTCAGGCCCTCATTTAATTTAAGCTGCTTTAGTTGGCATGGCAACTAGTTGAGACATCTGGGAGACATTATGCTTGGGATTGAGATTTAGGAGGATTTGCGGCGTAGCAAAACAGAAATCTTATCATAATAAAGTGCAGAGTAATGCTTTCAGATTTTTAAAATATTTTACATTAAAAATGAAATACAAAGATGTATTGCAGCCATAAGGTAAAAAAAAAAAAAAAAAAAAAAAAATTAAAAAGGCTGGTATAAATATTTAAGAGGGCCTTTGCAAAAGGAGAATAAAAATCAGAGGACAAGAAATTATGGAGCTAAAGGGTTGGGCTTTTTCTTTATGAAGAATTGTTATTATATTTTTAATGAAAGCAATTGTAATTTGGGGTGCTTTTGGTCAAAGTTGGCAACAGTTATTCCCTAAAATGATTTTTTTTTTATGGTGATGATGGCAGATGAACAATTTTACTGATTTTTTTTTATTAAGATGAGATAGGATTTGCAGAGCAACAGATGGAGGAACATCCATTAGGTGGAGATGAGAGAACATTTATGTTTTTTTTGAGATTGTTGTGAGTGCAGCTTAACCTGTGCTGATTAATTGCTGATAACGGTAAGAACAGGTAGGTCTGCACTGGAGCTGACTTGCTCACAGAGGAACCCAGAGGCGGATATCCAGCCTGAAGTGGGGCTGTGCTGCTGTATTTCAGGCTCGCTCTGTAACGCGGGTTATGCAGAGCGCTGCTGCCGGTGGGCTCCTGCGGATAATGGTGAGACTTCAAAGCTGATCAGAGCCCTCTGGGCTGACCTAGTTAGCTCCGGGGGAAGGTCGGGCCCTCGCACAGAGCCCTGCTGTGCTGGGAGGTGCCCAGAGCTCCTGCAGGGCAGCTGACACCGCAGGCTGTGATGCGCTCCTGGGAGATGGGCCCAGCACACAGCTTTGTTTTGCCTCTCGCAGCACCCAGTGTGAGATGTTCCCTGTGCTGCTGAGCAGCAGAAGTTCAGTTGACGTGTGGTGGCAGCATTTTACCTTCTTCAGCCATGAGCGTACTGATATCAGAGTTTTTCCTTTTTTTGTTGTTGTTTCCAATATGACTGCTGAAGAAAAGTTTTTAAAGCAGTATTATTTCTTAGTTGTTACAACTGAAGTGAGACGTGTCAGTATTACAGGTTCAATCCCACCTCACACATGAGATGTGTAGTTTTGCTTTATGCTTCAGTGTGTTTTATCACTGTAATGTGTTCAGGAAACCAACACTGCTGCTCAGTGTGGGTTCAGGCGTGCTGCTGCTGTCCCCTGCATTCTTCTGTTTTCTGAAACTTTCAGGACTTCCAGTGCTTTCTGAATGAGCACAATGCTTTTCTTATAACACCTTACGTCGGGGTAACCAGAGCGTTTTGGATCTCTTTGTATCTTCAGATGCTCCCTTGTGTTCTGTTGTCGGTGGACGTGGCTGTGTTTGTGTTCTGTGCATCCACGAATACATCGCCACCGGGGTCTGTTTGCTCTCTGTTTTTCACCTTTCCTTCAGGTAGCAGATGGGTTCCTTTAGTTTCTCTTCTCATGTTATAACTCGGAAGAGTTTTGTAGCTGGGATCTGTGTGTGCTGCTTGACCAGCTACAGCAGCAGAGATGGGGAGGTTTGGGGAAGTGTGTGTGCTGGGGAAGTCTGCACTGCCGGGCACAGAGCAACCTGTGAGACACTTCTGACGACAGATGGTCACAGATTTGCTCTTGTTGATGTATATCCCCTCTGACAGCACGACTCTGGTACTTGTAATTTGGGGCTTACAGATTGTAAGGAATAATTCGGAGATTTCAGTGTCTCATTAATTATATTGAGAATTTTATTTTCTTTGAGTCCTAACTTAATTTGCAATAACTGAGTAACAGCTGCCTTGCTACAAGTGGTTTCTGCTGAACAATCCTCTCTACTCATTTTTTGCTGTCATTGCTGTGAGCGTGGGGACTTGACCTCTGTCCTGTGAGGAAGCTGTGTTCTGTTACTGTTGGGCTGTGATCTGTGAGAGCTCCAGTTCCCAGCAGTTAATGTTTCAGGGCACCACGTGCTGCGCTTTGTGCTTTTGCCTTAACTAATGAACTGCAGATACGTTGTCACTGAACTGATGCAGAGCGACCTCCATAAGATTATCGTCTCTCCTCAGCCGCTCAGCTCGGATCACGTCAAAGTTTTTCTTTACCAGATTTTAAGAGGTAATTTTCTTTTTTCTTGTAAAATTAACGAAAGCTGTGTACTGCTGTAATTTTTCTTTCTCTGTTTCTTAATATTTATTATCAAGGCATCCTCGTCTTGAGTAAGTTTCCTCTGGGAACTTGGTCTTCTTATTTCACAGTATGAATGAATAGCAAGAATTCAATCAGTTACAAGAATATGCAGCCTTGCTGCCTTCTGTTACATGTGTGGGTAAAGATGACAAAGCACACTTGGCTGCAGGAGATTTCTCAGTGGCCTCTGAGAGGCTGAATTTGGGGGGCGATGTTGGTGTTCCAGAGCCCCTCTGGTATGTGGTGAACCCGGGCACAGGACGGCTGACACACGGACACAGCTGTGCAGAACTCTAATTTATTGATCGTGAGTTTTAGCGAAAGCAAATTGCTGTGACAGTGATTTTAGATACGATTGTTTGGGGTTTTAAATCTATTTGGGAAGTTCTATCTAAGAAATTTAGATTATTTTGATCAGTATTAGTCCATTTGCTTTTCCATTGGTTTTACTGGGATAGTTTCACTGCAGTAAACTGTCAGCTTTTTCTGGTAGTAAATAAATAGCAAATCTGTAAAAAGTAGAGCAAAGGAATCTAAATGATATTCAGAATGGGGCGATTGGTTGTGCCTGCAGAGACGGGCAGGTAGAGCTGTGTGGAAACGACTCTGTGTGCAGGGCTGCCCTGCAGAGTGCTGTCAGCCTTGAACTGCTGTTTAAAAGGAAAGAAGAGATGCTTACTTTAGTTTTGTTTAATATTTCAGGTCTGAAATATCTACATTCTGCTGGCATTTTGCATCGAGACATCAAACCAGGGAACCTACTTGTGAACAGCAACTGTGTTCTTAAGGTGCTCCTTAAATTTATTGAAAATGTCCGTGTGTGTGTGCTGTTTGTCATAAATCAGATGTGTTTTGTTGTGAAAGCATTTAATATTCACACTTTTCTTTTTCTGTAAAGTCATTTTAAAAGAGGGAAAAAAGTCACACACGTTCTTTAAAAATTATAAATGAAACCAAGGTGTTCCATGCTGGGGCATCGTCCCATCTGCGCCCACGTTGGCCATCCTGGCTCTGTTTGACTCGTGGGGCTGCCCTGCAGTGCTGCTGTGCTGGCAGCCAGGGGTCAGGCGCACTGAGGCAGTGCTGTGCTCAGGGGGACTTCTTAGGCATGTGGAATTTTGGAGGTGTGCTGTATAGCAATGCTGAATGCCAAGAAAGCTTTCTTTATGCTGATTTGCTGTGCATCCAATTGTGAAAAAAATCAGTCTGCTTTCTTAACCCTTCTGGTTAAGGAAACTTCTAAAAAATCCTTAAAACCAAAGTGAGAGAAGGCTGAATCTGTAACATTGTGAGGCATCCCATGAACAAATGAAATCTGTCTTGGGATTCTTGGGAGTTATTGAAGCCGGGGGTTTTCAATAAATATTACTTTTAGTGCTTTTTTTGTGCTTTGAGACTGAATATTGCAATGCCAACTAAAGATAGACTGCGATTTCAAATAAAGTGGTGGAAAGCTTAAATGGATATGGAACAAAGTAACATAATTTCTACCTATTCACTTCCCTTGGCTTGTGCAATTATGGATTATCTAATTTATTTAAATGCTGGCTTGGAATTACATGCTCCAGTACCACCAGGTTACCTATTTGAAGTGCATTAAGTGTTTTGGTTATTTTAATTTTTTTATTTACCTTCTCAATTTAGATTTGTGATTTTGGATTGGCCAGGGTGGAAGAATTAGATGAATCTCGTCACATGACTCAGGAAGTTGTCACTCAGTATTATCGAGCTCCAGAAATCCTGATGGGCAGCCGCCACTACAGCAATGCTATTGACATCTGGTCTGTAGGCTGCATCTTTGCAGAATTGCTCGGGCGAAGAATCTTGTTTCAGGCACAGAGTCCCATTCAGCAGGTATCATTAAATTTCCCTCTAAAATAACTTGATGGAGTTAATTATACCGATGCATTTTGAACCTCAAACTTGCTTTTGTTTTGCTTAGTTTACTCGTGGGCAGAAAACCAAACTCTTTGTAACACTGAAGTGATAGCTTCCAGGTGCTGTTAAAAGTAGTAATAATTGCCATTAGCTTTTGAAACTTGTGTATTTTGTATTCCCCTTTGATCTGCTGCAGTGCTAACATATACTGTGGCATTTTAAAGTGATATAACTGGGATCAATCTTTTTCTGACTACGAATAAGAAAGTAATGTTTCCATCAGTGTGTAATTGGCGTTGCAGTATTGCATTTGAGCTGTGAAGCTGATGGACCTGGCAGTGCCTCACAGAGCAGTGCTTCTGCCTGGGAGTGGAGCCACCAAATGTAGTGATACATTCGGTGTACAGACAATAATCACAATTCTCAATTTGATGCCAACAGTCGATGAGTGATTTTCATGCGTGCGAGGCCTGTAATGATGGTAATGGGTTTATTCTCAGGGGGGAGCTGGGCAATCGCTCGTTAGCGTGAGCGGATGGTGGTCATGAGGGAACCCTTGGAGCCAGGGAGCTGAGCTCACTGCTGGCAGGATTCGTGTTTCTTTAACTTTGACTCCTGCAGGATGGTTTTGTTTTCATTCACGATAGGAGCACACGCGTTCACTTCTGCAGAAATACAGTGAAAGCACTGGTTCATATGTTAATTTACTTTAGCTTCAGAGTCTGCTATCATAGTTAAATATACTAATATATGCCTGAAATCACAAGTGCTTATGTTCTGTGCCTGCAGCTGGATCTGATCACAGACCTGCTGGGAACGCCCTCACTGGAAGCAATGAGGACAGCGTGCGAAGGCGCCAAGGCACACATACTCAGGGGTCCTCACAAACAGGTACCGGTGGCTCCACTTGCCTTCATGGCATAGCATTTCCTCTGTGCAGATGCTTCTGCTGTCTCATTCCTCTGTTTTACATCTCAGTTGAATTCTAACTCTCAGGTCAGGGCACGCACGTTCATAAATATTTTGTTGGATATCTAATTTCAGAGTTGTCTCTGCTCGTGAACTGAGATAAGTTCACTGAAGAAGGTGGTTATAGTTAATTGTGCAGTTATTCAAACTCCTGTGCTGATGTTTTCTCACTTGTCAAGTGCATTTCTGACTTATCTCATGTATATTGTTCAAATTGCTGATACAGGTGAACATTGCTCCTATTTTTGAGATGGTGTTTTGATAGCTATTCTGAATGAAGTTGTTAATTTGAGCGATAATGTTTGAGAAGAGACAAATTAAAATTAGCAATATAGTTCAGAAAGCCCCAGAGGGACTCCTTTACAGACAGGATTGAGAGTGTTAGAAGAGGAAATTGCCTATTATCAAGATCAGTAAACAGAATAGTCAAGCAGGTCCTCAGCAAAGGTCCCCTCAGACACCTGTGCAATGACCTGAGCTGGTTGTGAAACGTTTAAGATGACACAGAAAACTGAGGTGCAGTGTTCAACATAACTGGTGTAAAAGTTAATGAAAAAACAAACCAGGGAAAAGAGATGAGATGATATCCTTATGCCAACTGAACAACAGAAATAGCAAATGAAAGATACAGATATAAAGAGATACTGAGGCAGGAGTCCTTAACACAGTGGTAAAGCAGTATGCCCACCCAATGTAGCCAATTTTATGATTGTTGGATAGTAAAAATAAACAAGATGACTAACCAGTACGTGTTAATACATCAGGTCTTTCCAATAGAGTTTACGTATTTATTTTCTCCATATAGAAGCAATTTCTCAAATGTCAACTCACCACAATAGTAGTTACCATAGAAATGAGCACTGAATATATATTCTGCTATATTACTGAGGTGGGAGTTCTATCTCCTAGGCAGCCTTGATTCCCTACACTGTGGTGGTATGTGCTCTGTTTTATGACTTTTTTTCTTTCATGTTAATAATAGGAGGATTTCCTTAAGACTTTCTCTACCAGTTCTCAAACAAATTAAGTCTAATTGTATTTGTTATCACACACTAAGAGTTGTATATTTTAAGCCTGTAGTCTTGCACTCCCAAGATTTGAGTTGTTAACAAAAATAATAATTGTTTTGTAGTGCCCAGAGCTGGGAGAAATAGATCCACTACACTTTATGTATACAAATGTATAATGCAGTTGAACTGCATCCAGATGCTTTATGAAATGTGTTGGTTTTAAATTCTGATGGTTTGATAATCGCTTGGCGTTCCCGCAGTGCAGAACTTGTGCTCAGCAAGAACTGTACTATTTATTTGTTAGACCTGTTCTGTTTGTTAAGCCTACATGCTTTATTAAGAATTGAAAAGGGAACAGAAGTATCTTCTGATTTTTTTTCTAATCCCAGTGCTGAGGTGGTTCTCTACAAGCCACTGAAACTGTCTTTTTACCCATTGAATTATGGGAATGCCAAAAAGCAAGTGAGGTGAAATGCTATGACATGTTTCTGATATGGACAGAATGGTGCATTAGCCATAGGAGCTGAACTGTAAGCTATAGTCTGTCTTCTGTTACCTCTGAGCAGCACTGCTTCATGGAGTGTCTGTGGAGAAAATATAAATGCATCCCCTAGAAAATAAACACGTAAGAGCCAAGCAGAAAGTCGTTTTATAGAAAGTGAGAGTTGCAGAAGCTGCCAGGGGCATCAGAACGGAACGACGTGGACTTGTGCAGGGAATATCTGGGGACTGGGAGTGCTGGGTTCTGTCACTGCTCTGCCACGTGCCTTGGAAGTGAGATGGAAGTGGTAGCAACTTTCCTGGTAAATGCCTGCATTGTACTGGTTAGGGGGTAGCACTATGCATAGATGACTTGTGATCCAGCCTTGACTTTATGACTGTAATTAAAGCACTGCAGAATAGTTGTTTTTTTCTTTATAATGATCTTAGGAAATGGTGTAAATCTTCTTCAGCATCAGATATATCCATAGTTTGCCAAGAATTAAAAATTGTTGGTTTTCCAGCTGGGGAATAATTGCAGACGTTGGCAGCTCTGAGAATTAATTTGAGTGAGAAGAAAGACCTTGTACTGTACTGGTTTGTACTGCAGTCAGAGCAGAGGCCATTCACCATCAGATATTGGGTTGGGAATACCGATGCACCTGGGGATGACGTCTCAACCAAGGAAAGAAGGATCAATTAGATTTCTGTTACAGTAGCTGAGCTAGTGATACAATCTTGTAGGGAAGCATGAAGTAGCGTGTGTCCTTAGCAAGAAGTTTGTCCTTGGTAACTGGAAGGCAGTGCATGCTGTAGCAGGATTTTCTGGCTGATTGATCTGACAGGAGCACTACCTGTGCTTTTCTTTCCTGTTCCCTTACAGCCATCCCTTCCTGTCCTATATACACTTTCCAGTCAAGCTACTCATGAAGCAGTTCATCTCCTTTGCAGAATGTTGGTCTTTGATCCAGTAAGTATATTTCAAATATAGCTAATACCTTTTGTTTAAGAATATTGTGAGTAAAGAACTGCTTGAACCAATTTTCTAGATTGCATATTGGAACTTTTCTCTGTAAGGTATCACCTTACACTTGGCCAATTAATTTCCTCCTGAAACAACTCTGCTGGCCTTTTGCAGAAAGCTGTGGTAGTCAGGGGGATGAGGGTGTTCGTGAATCATGCTGTCTTTTCCTAGCTAGGTGTAGGTAGCAGAACACCAGATACTTTTATGCAGTTCTAATTAAAGATGTGTGGGTGTTTGTGGTCTTGCAAGGCACAAAAAATTCCTTCTGCATACATAAATAATATGTGGATCTGGGTAATAGTCTCCTTTTTGATGGGATGACTTGATGGGACACTTGGATTAGGCACAAAAAAGTCACATTAATGTGAAAATAGGCTATAATTAAATCCCTTATTGTGAGCACCTTCTGCCCTGTTCTTCCTTCACCTTCACTTGCTTTCTGAAACTTGGCATATAAGATATTTCTAAGAACTCTGGAAGCATATGCCAAATTATTCCATCCTCAAGTAATGCTGGAATTTGTGTTTTACTTTAAATATGTACTTAGGGACACATGAAATCATTTTGCAGAACATGGATTTATGAAGTACTGTATTTGCTCACATTTAAATTCCTGGTGTTTATTTTGATTTATTGTGAAGGTCATCGCTTGAAGCTTATTGGGAAAAAGTAATTTTTGAAAAACAAATTTGTAAAAGTCACGTCAGCAGTATTTCTATCATTGGCCACATACAGAAAGGTCAGTGTCATCCTAGCAGTGGTGCTTTTTTAAGTGAAACGTTCCCCCTAGTGGCAGCGTGTTTGCAAAGCCAAAACCTGTAATAGGACTGGGGGTTTTATGGAACAGTTGGTTGAAATGGATGAGTAGGTTTTCCTAAGGCTGTTTCAGTAACTCTGAAAATATCCTGACTCTTTATTTTTTCTTTAAATGCAATGTTTCAGTCCAAAAGAATATCTGCTAAGGATGCCTTAGCTCACCCATACCTTGATGAAGGGCGGTTGCGATACCACACCTGTATGTGTAAATGCTGTTTTTCCACATCCACTGGAAGAGTTTATACTAGTGATTTTGAACCCATCACTAATCCCAAATTTGATGACACTTTTGAAAAGAACCTCAGTTCTGTTCGGCAGGTTAAAGGTGAGTCATCATCAGCCTTTGTGTATGCTTGTATCTTCCTGCTGCGTCCTTTAGCAGTGCACAGCTAGGACACCTGGCCCTACTTTGTTTTTTTTCCTTTAAGGTAATGTTCCAAGGTAAATACTGGAAATGCTTCCTTTTCACTAAAACAATAAAAATGTTTCTGGTGGTTCTGATGTGCTGCAGTGTCGCACACACTAGCTGACATGTGGAGGTGTTGCTTTGACCCAGGCAGCTGCCTGCAGTGAAGTTGTTCCCTTTGCTGTTTGCTCTTTTTGAGGCTGTACCAGAGCAAAAATGGAAGTTGCCACCATTGTGTTTCCAGGTGCGAGATGTTCTCTTGATGGCTGTGCTGCAGAAGGGTCAGCACCAGCAATAAGTAACAGAAGCTCAGTGGTCTCAGTTCAGCTGCATTTCCTCTTAGCTTACTCTGAAGCAGCCGTGCCTGGTGTCTGTGCAGCAGCTGCTGCCATCTGTGCTGCTCTGGCAGCAAAGCAGAGGTGTGCTCAGGGTGCTGTAGTGAGGAAAACCCATCTCTGCCTGGAACAGAATCGTTTGGCAGTGGAACGTTGTGGCAGTGGAGATCTGAAGTCTGATTCCATGATGACCAACAAGCCATAAGAAACATTATTTCTCTGGAAATCAGATCCAGCCAGGAAAGCATTCATTTTATGAGAGCAATACAGTATGAGAGATACTAGTGGGGATTCTGTTTCTATTTGGTGGCAGCTCAAATAAGATACGAAGAGGACAGGGAGGAGAAATGCATTACCTCCACAGTTTTTAACAAATGATTCAACCATTCAGGAAAAAGACACCATTTTGCTGTGATAATGCGACTTGTTTTGGATATCTTGAACTTGGAATTCTGAAATTCACACTGATAGTTCCTAAGAGTTCACAAAAAAATTGTTCTATTTTTATCCCATTATTCCTTCCATTCCCTTTCTTTGTCCATCACTTTTCAGTGCTGCATGTAGCTCTGCTGTCTCCTCTGTCATCTGTTGTTGTAAATGCTGTTTTTAAAGCTTGCTGGCAGCAGCACAGGTACCACTGCAGCACAAATGTTAATCTCATGGCGTGGTGTGTCTTATTTTTCTCTTACATACAGAAATAATTCACCAGTTCATTTTGGAACAGCAGAAAGGAAACAGAGTACCTCTCTGCATCAACCCTCAGTCTGCTGCTTTTAAGAGCTTTATTAGGTAACTGTATGTAATCACATCTGATATTAATTCACATTTATTAGTAGTACAGAATTCACACATCCAGTGTTTTTATTTTGAATTTCTGAGGAGTCCATAGATAACTTCTGGAAAAAATCCCTTAAGTATATGTGTAGTTACGTTAAAAAATCATGTTATAGAGACGTAGATTTTATGCATACTTATAATACAAATGCCTAAAATTTAAGTAAAATGTGTAGAAGTTTCAAGTAATATCTTTGTAAAAAAAAAAAAAAAAAGTTATTGAAATTAGACTTGAAAAATTGATGGGTTAAATTCTGACTGCAAAAATGCACTGCAAAATGATGACGAGTGACAGCTGTAGGGAAAGAATCATTAAGGAAATACATAGATAACTGTGGTTCGGTACTTGGCGTTGGTGTTGCTAACTGCTGGGCTTGAGGCTGCTTTGTTTTCTTGCACTTTTGAGGGGAAGGGATGCTGAAATGTTTGCATACATGAAACATTTGCTTTCTGGTCAAGCATTAACTTTGTTGTCCATTAGGTTTTGCAAATGAACACTGATTTTCTGTGTCACTTCCATTCTAGTTCCACAGTTGCTCAACCCTCTGAGATGCCACCATCTCCACTGGTTTGGGAGTGAAGTGGAAGATAATGTACTACTGAAGATGTAATGTAGCTTTCCACTGGAGTCTGGGATTTGCAATTCTGGAGGTTAATCATGCTTGTACTGTAATTTTACTAATGAAGTTTTAAATTAACAACCACTACTTGTACAATATGAATAATATTTAGAAATGTACTAGACTTTTAATCTTGTAAAGTGGTTGTGCTTTTAGAAGAAAATATTTTACCCAGAGTTGCACGTGTTTTATGAATTATAGTGCAGCTGTGATGGCTCAGCTCGGAACAAACAGAATCGAACCAAATTTGGGGAGGATTTTTTTAATGAAGTGAGATTGTACGCAAAGACAGACATACATTTTGATATTGAGCCATTCCTGGAGATTTTGGGTTTTCTAAAACTAAGGAATACAGAAAACTTGACTGCGACCAATGATGAAGTCACGTTGGGTGGCAGTGACCACGGGAGGTGGCACCGCACCCGATGATCCAACCCTATAAATAGCTTCTCACTAGAGCTGTGATGGTGATGTGTGCTGTTCTAAAATCAGATGTTGTGAGTAGAGAGAATGAGTTTGTGACTAGGAGAGACTAAACTTCTGTTTCCTTACCCAGTATAAATATATATATATATTTAATCTATTTTTATTAGAAGTTTTTTCTGCTCTTTCTTACATAAAACCCCCCAGCATGCATCTTCTATGTGTGTAAATAATTCCATTTATGGGCTAATTTCAGAGATCCCTGACATCATTGCTGTATAGAGAGAAACTAGCTTGCACATTCTAGGTCTGTGAAATTTTGTGAGAACTTTTTCCTGCACTGGACAGTTGAGAGAGAGAGAGAAGAAAAAAAAAGAAAAGGAAAAAAAAGCACATAGGGAGTTACGTTAATTGTGTTCGTGTCTTTAGGCAAAGCTGTGGAAGTCTTGAGATGTCACAGTAGTAAATAACTTTTATTACTTTTTGGCGAATTCTTTTTCTGTTGGAACACTGAATTCTGTGCATATGTATATATGAACACAAATTGAAGGCCTCTACCTCCTGGAGTATACAACTTGGTTTGTTTACCTCCACATGATTTTTTTTTTTTAAGTTCAGTGTGGAGACTTGAAACTTGAATGTCCCTTCCAACTTTTGTATTTAAAACAAGACTAGAAAATTGAAGACTGTTTTTCACCTGTACAAAGAAATATTAAAGGGTGGTCTTAAAATTTGAGCATTGGTCTGGAGAAAAACCGTGGTGTTTGTTATGGACAATTAACTGTTAAAGTTATTGTAAGTTATCTGTATTTAGCAGAGTATTTTCAACAAGGGTGATCTGAGCTGAAATTGGAAACTATCAGTAAGTTATGTTCGGAAGTTTTAACTTCAATGAAGTAATTATTTGCTGTGAAAGAGACAAACGTTGAATTCCTGAACAAAGATGGTGCAATATCTTTGTTTTTTGTGAGGCTCCTGAGAATAGAACCAACTGAAGCATTTCAATTCACTTGAATGAGAAACGTGTGTAATTAGGAGAGCCCGAGAAGACACTGGTATGAAAGGTAAAATCTCAGAGGTTGGTCAGTTATGTGGCACACTTGCTGGTCACTTTGTAAAATGTAGATTTGAAGTACAGTGGTGAAAACATTAAATGTGACATTTGAAAAAGAAGCGCGCTATCTTCGTTTCCTGTCTCGCCTCCCCCTCACTTAAGCCCCAGCTCTGAGGATCGCGCTTACGGCCGTCCGAGGCGACGCCAGCGAAAAGGCCTCGCGGCGCCTCGCCTCGGCCGCCGCCTCCTTGCAGGCGCGCGGTGGGCGGGGCCGAGGGCCGGAGCCGCTGCCATGGCGCGGGCGCTGCGCTGCCTGGAGGCCGCCTTCGCGTTCTACTTCGTCTCGCACGTCCCCATCACGCTGCTGCTCGACCTGCAGGCGCTGCTGCCCGCCGGGCTGCACCCGCAGCAAGTGAGGGCCGGGCGGGTGCCGCCGGGTGCCGCCGACCCCGCGGTTCGGTCTCCGTACGTAGCGGGCGATGCGGCGGGCGCGGCGGATCCGCTGCGGCGGCCCTTAAGCGAAATGACGCCGAACGGCGGCGCCGCGCTTCGAGTCCGCGCGTCGTGCGGGAACGGGGGCGGCGCCGGGCGGTGCGGGGAGCCGGGCGGGTGGTGCGCGGCTCCGGCGGCAGCGTCCGCAATGAGACCCGGGAGGGCGGCCGGCTTAGCGAGACCGGCGGAAGGAGGGCGGGAATGGAGAGCTCGGCTCTGGCCGCCGGGCTGAGATCCGGCGCTGGGCTTTGCGTCTGACGAGCGCGTTTTCTGCCGCCTGCAAAACCGTTCCATTAGGGAGGCCATTTTTAATTAATAGTTAACTTGCAAATCTCAACGCGTATCTCTGTTCAAAGTCCAGCTTGCAGCCGTGCTGGAATTTACATTTCTGTCACGGAAACTCATTGCAACTCGCTAAGCTGAAATCGCGTTTCTCGCTGCAATGCCGGCTCCATCCCCGCGGCACGCAGAGGCTCGCTCTGCCGCTCTGCAGGCGGTGCTCGGTCCGTTAATGCGCGGTTTCGCTGTTTCTCCGCAGCTGACGGAGCTGCTGCACTGGTACGCCACCGCCTTCCGGGACCCCCTGATGCTGCACCCCCCGGAGTGGTTCAAGGCATTCGTATATTGCGAAGCCTTCTTACAGCTGCCATTCTTTCCCGTCGCAGCCTACGCCTTCTTAAAAGGTTGGTATGAGCGACGTGTGAGAACGCGTCCTGTGCAGCGTTTCTGCACGGCACGTTCTGTACAGAGGTGGTTTATCTATCAGCCCTGAGCAGCGAAGGGTCACAGCACAGAGTGCTGTTTTCATGGCGAGTTTTGCCTGAGAACGCAGCATAGAGTGAGCCCGGTCAGAAATTGAAATGGTGACTCGTGCACCCTCTTCAGCTGCGCTCACTTATGTGTAACCAGCATCAGTGACCGACACCTGGTAAGCTCCAGCATTGATGAAGCTCTGGGTTAAGCTGTGCACTTATTTTATCGCTTTAAAACCCTGAACAATCGCAGCATCGTTCCAAGTTTCCACAAAGCTGGATTATTCCATGGGTTGCTATAAGCTCTACATTTCTGCTACCTGTGATGCCTTATGGCTCCTGCTGTGATAGACACACAGCTGATGTTCTGTTAATTTATTCTGTTTGATTCCAACTGCCTGATTATTGCCTCCTTGCTGCTTCTACCCAGGTGGCTGCAAATGGATAAGGACTCCTGCAATTATATACTCCACCCATGTAGCTACAACGTTGTTTGCTATCCTGGCTCACATCCTGTTCCATGATTTCTCAACGTCAGAGCATCCGGGTCCTCAGACACTGCGTGAGCGCCTCATTCTGTTATCTGTATATGCACCATACTTGCTGATACCACTTCTGATTCTTTTTACCATGCTGTATAGCCCTCAGTACAACCAGGTGGAGAAAAGGAAAAGGAAGTAGTCTGTAAAAGGTGTAAGCACAACTTCCCCATTAGTTTTGATCCAGACCCCAGTCCTCTGTGACAAACACAAGCAGTGATGCTGGCTGCAGTTCCTATTACCAAAGCGTCAGATTCCTGCAAGGAAAGTTTGAATTGCTTTTGTTCACAGCCTTTCCATCAGAAATAGGTTTGGCAGAAGCCTGTGTTGGCAGTTCCAGGTGGTACCTGGGTATTTGTAGCTTAAGGGACCCAGCAGTTCCCTTCCCATTGTTAATTTTGTCTGGTACTTCTGTGTTAGGACAATGAACTTCCAACCATTAAATGCATAACCGTGTGATGGAGGCTGGAAACTGCAGCCCATTCTTTTCCTTCAACTTTCCTTTCTCCAAGGTTACTTCAGGTTGAAATTTGTCTTCCAATAACATATTCTACAAAATCCTTAACTGATTACATACAAATTTGCAAAGCTAAAATCTTTTTCTCAGCTACTTTTGAAGCATTTCATATCATGTAACAATCCTTAACTTCCTCATCTTTTCATCTAAATTTTCACCTTATTTTCCTCTGCTCCAATTTTGATTACTTGCAAATGCCTGGTCAGTGATAAATGTGCCAAAATCTGGATTTCTGAATGCTTTCTTTTGTTTGGCAATTCCTCCTGGACTTCTTCAAAAACTGCAGTAGCTGTAAACAAGGATTTGTAAACTTTTCTCTTCCATGAAATAACTTCTAGTGTGGAAATAAATAACTGCATCCAAATTGCATTTAATTTCTGAAATGAATAATTAAAACCAACATAATCTATGGGAACTTAGGTAAAGAAAAATAATTGTGTTATACTTTGAAGTCATAGAAAATAAAACCAACTGCTGGTAGACTTTCTTTTCCTCAGTTTGATCTGTAAGAATAAAACATGAAGACTTGTGTAAAATGATAGGCCACTGAGCTGGCTTTTTCTGTCGCTGCCTTATTATTTTAGGACTTTACTGGTGTATAATTTAAACCTTCCACAAGCTTTAAAAAGGCAACATTTTCATATTTGGTTGCCTAAGGACAGACATAAAATGCATCTATTGCCATTCCAACACAAGCCTTGATTTTAGACCACAGGCATTCAGTTTCAGGGAGTCACAAACTTACAAGCTTCCCAGTAACCCAACGGAAGAAACTAATTCTGATATATCCAAGAAGGTGAAAAACAATAGTTTATTTCCTTATTTCTTTGAAAGAGCTGCACATTTCAAAAAGTGAGAGGCATTAGCATAGGAACAGTAGTATTAATTCAACTACAATTTGAATTTGAACTACTGACTGTACAAAGCTTTTATAAAAATCAAAGGACAGAACAGTCTTACATCTGTTAGAAAGCCCTCCTTATTGCCACTTTTAGTGTAATTCACACTGCATTAAAATACACTTTTATTTGCACAAACCATCTATATTCATTCGTACACAGTGAAAAATTGCATATTTCTGGAATTCTCAAGATTCTGGAATGCTCACATTTCCAAGTTAGCCTTTATCTTAAAGTCTTCTATTTCTGAAAAATGAATTGGTCAATGAATTCGTTCTGGTCCGCTTCAATTTTACACAGAGTCTCATATTCTATTCGGTATCTGAAAGACAAAGAAAATAGGTTACCAGCTGATGACTTAGTACAGTGCTCACTGGTCTGAGAAGGAAGCCTATGCTATGTGTGTGTCCTTTTTAAAGCAAGTTACATGAATTAGACTTTGCAGTTCTACAATGCCTTTAAAAGTCTACCTGGCACTGTTACAGTTTTAATTTCCACAACTGCCTGATCTCACATCACCTCTATTCAGTTAGCCACAAAGCTATTAGAAATGATCCTTCTCAGAAAGTGGCTGTTTCTCATATGCTACACGGCTTCCTTTTCCAACCATTACATCAGCGCCCCAAAAGTATTTAATAGAAAGCTCACCTTTCTAGTTGCATCTTTTTCTCAGCTATTAAAGCCTGAAGTTGCTGTTCCTGTGCTTCTCTTTGCTTTGCTATAGACTTCAGCAAATTCCGTGCACCAATGGCCTGTCAAAACAGACGTTTGGTGATGGAGCCATACAGGGAATTTTTAATCCCTTTCACTACCAGCAGGTCACGATTAGAACGTTTCAGCCATGCTAACAGCAAAAGGGGTACCGTCCTGCCGAATGGGCTGTGGAGCAAGCACAAACCCTGTAGAAGCTGGGCAGATTAAGGCATTTGAGGCTTCCTTCCAACCTGAGACATTCCTAACAGCCTGAAATAAAAGTCACCAGCTTCTTTGGAAATGCAGCCTGACCCCTGGTGACTGGCTACCAACAGACAGGCTCCGGAATTTCTCCCACAGAACAAATAAGGAAAAAGCAATCAGCAACAATTGTGCTGAAAATTCATTTCCAATTCCATAATAAAGTGAGAAAATAAAGAACGCTTGGTGACATGCAGAAGTACGCGTTTCAGAGGTAGTTACAGAGGTTTTTATTGGATAGCCCTCTCCTCCTCACAGAGCCCATCGTGTCTCTTGAGAACTACGCCCTGCTAGGACAAGGTGTGACTGGAGAGATGTTTTCTCTCCACGAGCAAGCGGAGCAAGACAGATAAGCGACAGCAGCAGGGTTGTTAAATGCAGGAGATGTACGGCACTGAGTGCTCAAAATATCCCAGCTGTTAGGATCAGTTATGCAGAGCCTCGTGCTCCCACAGTGCATGCACGTGGGGCCGCAGAAATGCCCCTAAGACGCTGACAGGGCCGCCGCGCTGTGACAGAACGGGACGGGAGGCTTTTCACACACACACAGCGCGGGGCGGCAGACAAGACAGCCCGTAACGGCACGGTACCTTCATCTTCTCGCTCTCAGCAGCTTTGGCCAGCTGGTCAACGAGCTCGATTAAGCTACCCACTGTTTTTTGAAATTCTACTATTTCTGAAAAGAAAAACAGTCACGTAGCACCCAAAACACCGCGGGAGACGAACGCTGCCACAGCGACAGCGAGGCGCCGCTCTGCCCCCGGGCCGCGCAGTGCGCACGCGCGTTCGGGGCCGTCAGCGCCGCGCAGATGGCAGCGGAGCGCCCCTCGGCCCGGCGCGCAGCACTCACTGTCCACGAAGGCCTTGCACTCCTCGCGGAGCTGCGCCGTTTGCTGGGCTACGTCAGGATCGAGGACGCGCAGCTTGTTCAGCTCATCGAAGTGCAGCCCCGCCGAGCCCAGCGCCGCCTGCGCCATCGCCCGGCGGGACGGGACGGGACCTACCGCCCCTAACGGCTGCCACAGCGGCCCAAGGAAAGCACTTCCGGGCCGCGGCGCGCGTCAGGAAGCACTTCCGGGCTGCGGCGGGGCGCGCAGGAAGTGAGGTGCTCCGCGGGCCGCGGCGGTGGAGTGGCTGCAGGCGGTGAGCGAGCGCCGGGGCCGGGCACCGTCGGGTTGCGGACGCGGAGCTCCGGGCCGCCGCGTTTGGCCCGAGGCGCTGCTGTGGCCTGGGACGCGCGCCGCCCGACGCCCCGCATCACCGGGCCTGGCGCTGCCCGGACGGGGCCGGAGCGGCCCGCACAGCCGGTACGGGCAGCTGAAGGGCCGCGGCGGAGCGGGGCGGAGCGCGCGTCTGGGCACGAGCGGTTCTGCTCGGGGCGCTCGGCGCGCAGTTCTCGTTTTCTTCTGGTTGCTTTCTCCGCTTTGTGCGTCTTTTTTCCTTTGTTTTTTCTTTCCTTGTTTTCTTCGCTTGAGCTGTTACCGCCGCTCCGTTTCGTGGCGGCGCTGAGCAGGGCGCTCCCTCAGCGGCCGTGCCGTTGTTGTGCAGCCCTCCGGCGGAAGGAAGACACGGGGAACGCTTTATCTTGCGTTAACGGGGGTAATTAAAGGTTCCGTCGTTGTTTATTGCGGAAGCCTCCTACGTGAGCCCTTAACACGGCCTCAGTGACGGCTTTGTCTCCTGCTTGGTCGCGCTCTGCGTTGGATTCTAACGACGCGCCAGACGTGAGGCAACCAGCAGAAGTTGTTCACGCTAGTGCGCGTGTCTAGAGAGATTGCTGTTGAGGTTGGAAAGCTCCACGCACGCCCAGAGCTGTGGCTCATTACAGACTCTGGCTGTCCTTAAAAACAGACTTTTATTTTGGAGGAAGGGTTCTTGTTGTCTAAAGTGAGACAGGACATTGAGGACAAACCTGCAGACCTGAGTCGTGTTTCTGTTTTCACCAGAGATTTTAGGTGAAGGACAGTGTGCCATTGCTTGTACTTCTGGTTGACTTCTGTGTGTGATAATATAACCCATGGTTAATAAGAAGTAACTTTGTTACTGGCAACATATTCAATGGATTCCTCTGTTACCCTTAGCTGCTTTATTTGAGTAATTAACTTCTCATAGAACACAACTGTAATAAGCAATTTTTAGTTGCTGTTGCTTGGTTACTGGTGGGGAATTACTCTTCTGGCCAATATCGTGCTGGCTTTTTAACTGAGACAGATATTCCAAAGACTGGACATTTGTTAGGCTTACCTTTCCTCAACAACAGCAGTAAAAGCTACGTTACCTTTCCTGTTGATTTTTCTAGGAGTGAGGGGAAAAAATTGAATAAAAGGAGTTTCCAGGAAATAGAATGTAATGTTCCAGCACTTCAGTACCAAGTCATTTGAAGAAGTTGCAGCTGCTATAAGAGTATCGCGTTAAAACATTTTTTTAATGTAATCCCCAGATGAAAGAATTGGAAAAAAACTCTTCTGTTCTGTTTGTTTCCTTCCTGCAGGCAAAAAAGTTATGTTCTTTCAGGAAGTTGAAAGGGAGCTGAATTCCATCTAGCACTTAACCTTGGGCTGCAGTGCTGTATGTTGATTGTAGTGTTGGCTGAAGGCTGAATAACAGGAAGTCCAGAAGAGTTCAGCTTGCCTCACTCACAGTAATGCAGTTATAATATGACTGTGTGATGCTGAACAGCTTCTGTATTGCTGTGTAAGTTTGAAAATATGCCTAAGTTTTGTGTTGTCCGAACGCGTAGATGTGTCCTTAGGAATATACTGAATTTGTCTCTTCATTGTGGGCTTCGTGGCTTTGTGTCTTTGTGAAAATTCTAGGCTTCTGTGTTGATCTTAAACATTTCCATTTCAAGAGTCTGGAGGCTATGACCATTTTTGCCTTCCCACCTTCTTCTAGTGCTTCGTGACTCATCGCCAACCACGGCGGGATCCATCAAGCCCACGCTCTGCAGGGTTGTCATCTACCTACAGAAAGAGATGTCGGGGGACACGTGTCTGACCACCACCCTTTGCCCAGCTGTGGGACCCAAGCCTAAAACTTGTAGCTTCAAAGTCGGCAGCCTTGGTAACAAGTATGTGCGACTGAATGTTGGGGGCTCCTTGTATTACACTACAGTTCAAGTCCTGACCAGGCACGACACAATGTTGAAGGCCATGTTCAGTGGTAGAATGGAAGTTCTCACAGATAAGGAAGGTAAGTGAGCATCTTTTGTTGTTGAGAATATTGTAAAGTAACTGCTGGGGTATTTTTTGTTTGTTTTTAGAATATATTAAAGCTGTGCTCAGTGAAAGGCATGGAGAAAGCTGTATTCCAAAAATAACGGGGAACATTATGCTGCCAAATCCCATTGGCTCTACCAGTCCTCTGTGCTTTATATAAATGTGTATTTTTGTTACTAAAATGAACAGTGGAAGGACTGGTTCTCTTTCCTGCAGTCACAGTTGGTATGCAGATCGTTGATGTTTTTATGAAGACTGAACAGACAGTATGTGGGCTGTCATATCTATGGAGTTATGTAATGGCATTAATCAAAATGTCTTTAGGGAGGGGAGATTCAGTTTTCAGTTTTAAAACTCAACTCAGCCTCAATTGCTGAGCTGAGTATTTTCAGGTAGGCTGAATCCTGTTGAACGTCACGTAAGACTAAATCTATTTGGCCCAGCAGTTCTGTGTAAGAGCCTCTACCAGAATGGAGGACAAGATTTGTCTTCAGGCAGCCTTAGGTGGAGAATCTGGCAGTATTTTAACCCTCTTTCCTATGCCACCTTATATACCTAGGTCCTAAAATAAAATAACTTTTTATTTTTGTCTGCCTTCCACCTTGTGAACAATGATTGGGCACTTTATTAAGCCCTATGTCTGTGTGTGTCCTTTGCTATTGTTTGCCCGTAAGTCAGATATCCTGTTTCCTAGTGAATGTGACTGCAGGAAGTTCCAGAATTGCAAAAACTGTCTACTGCTGTTTCCTGTGCTGTATCCCCTCCTCTACTCCTTCCTGATCATCCTTGTCCTGTTTCTTCCTCCTGTTTGGAGGCTGGAACAGCATTTTTTCCTCACTGGGTCTGTCCTTTTAAATAGATATAAACTGGTGACTTCCTGTAGTAATTAAAAAGGCTTATTACTTTAACTGAAACGTAATACAGAAACAATGAAGCACAGAAAATAACTTTGGTACAGTGGTACAATGAGTGATCATTAGATACAGTGCAGTCAGGTTCTTGCTGCAGTTTTTTAAATGTCCAGTGATAGGAAGCTTAAGGCTTCTCTTCTGGGGTGCTGGAAAGTGGTGAGAATACAGACAAGGTTCCAAGGGAGTGGTTCCACTGTTAGTTTCTGTTCTGTAACAAATACTAATTTGTTGAAAGTCAGTCAAGTCTTCCCCCTGAATGGAACTGGAAGAACATTGTGTAGTATCAGGCAACAGTTGGCTTAGTGAACCTCTCTGAGGAGGGTTGGTGGTGGTTTTTTTTTTTTTTTTTTGCCTCCTAGTGCCAAGGTCATTGAAATGTTGTCATTATTTTTCAGGCTGGATCCTTATAGACCGTTGTGGGAAGCACTTTGGAACCATTTTAAACTATCTCCGAGATGACACAATTGCACTTCCAAAACACAGACAGGAGATCAAAGAGTTGATGGCAGAAGCCAAGTATTATCTCATTCAGGGCTTAGTTGATATGTGCCAAGCAGCTCTGCAGGTAAGAAATGGAAATACCAAAGTAACATAGCCAAAATTAGACAGCACTTTAAGATCTTGTCCAGTCCATTTATCAAATCCATGGTTTTCCTTGTTCTGTATGCATACCTAACATTCTGCAGTGCTTTGAATAGAGATAAAATTTGGTTTATGATCTCCCTGGAGGTTCTCAGACCTATGTGGTGTCAAAGCACAGCCTTCCAGACTTCTTATGCCTGAGCTCATTTTCAAATTTTTGAAAATGTCGAAAAAGTTATTACATTTGAATTTTAATGGTTAAAAAAACCTGGCATGGTAAGCACTATTGATTTTAAGGACTTTTCTATAATTTTATTGCTATACATTGCAAATATGTAAACCTTAGTTAGCATTATTAATTCACCCAGTTCCTATGGGTTCAAGTTCAGCTGATTTAAATCAGCTTGTTTGGTAAGCTTTTTAATGAGGCTAGCCCAGATACTTTATATATGATTAGTAATATTTCTTGTAGGACAAAATTGAATACTTAACAAATACCTCATGCACTAGGCTTAATACGCTTCTTATATTCACTGAAAAAAAAAAAAACCATAAAGGTACACTGACAGTTCTCTTCCTGGTTTGGAATTCAAAACACCTCTTCTAAAAACAAAATGTTCCAAGGCTTTCCTATTAGCTATTGAGCTCTTTTTAATTTGCTACGCAAGGAATCTGGATTCACAGACTGTACCACACACTCTTGATTGCTGCTTTTGTATCGCAAGGGGCTAAAGTCCATTTTGGTGACGTACTGTTCTTGCCAAATGTTCAGTTCATAATGACTGATATTCTTCTATACTTAGTCTTTTGATTTGATTAAAACTCATACTATCCTTTTCTTCAAAAAAGGACAGAATAATAAACCCACTTAAAGCAGATATGACTTGAGCTCAGAGTCTTTGCTATAGCTAAGAAGGACGTTCACCTGCATCCCAGTATTTCAATTATCGCTGCCTTCTGGGAATAAGAAATCTCTCTGCTGTATTTCTGGGTTGCAGATCAAGGTAATGCTCTGTGGTTGCTATAGCAACACAGAGCTTTTCCATTGCATCACAGGGTTTGGAAACATGGCTGGAGGGTCTGGAAGAGCAAGCAGCAGCAGATGTTAGTTTTAGCATTTATGTCTCTTGAGGTTTATTTCCATTTCTTCTCCTTTTTTTTCAAAACAGGACAAGAAAGACTTGTATGAACCTGTCTGTAACATCCCTATTATTACATCTCCTAAAGAAGAAGAAAGACTGATAGAATCTTCAATAAAAGTAACTGCTTTTCTCCATCTATTCAGTGAGAAACTGAATTTTTGCTAAATGTATTCAAAGACAAAGCTTAATTATTTTTTTTCCCCCTTCTGTTAGCCCGTTGTTAAGCTGCTGTATAATAGAAGCAACAACAAATATTCTTACACCAGGTATGTCATCAAGTATTTCCCCCACTGGGAAAGTTTAACTTTGGGGGCGGAGGAAAGTGTGGTACAGCCTAACTTGTATTTTGTTATTTAGCTTACAACAGTGCTGTAATGTGGATCTGAGTAAAGTTATTTTTGGTCGATATGAATACAAATATAGTTTGTCACCTCCTCCAAACTTCCTGAAATGCTGTGCTGGAGGTGTGTGCCTGAGAAAGATGAACAGATAAGGGACGAGAAATATGAATGATGAGGCTACTGACTGAAACAGAATAGAAGGCAAACTATTAACAGAGTCTTAGCTTCTTGGTGCAAAGCCAATGCAGCCATGATTCCTTCCTCCTCAGTTTTTCACTCTGTTTACCCTGACCTACAGAAATTCTTGATGTTCTGTCTCTTCCAGTGACTCTAGATGAATTAATTATTTCGCTACAAAGGAAAGAATCTGTTCTGCTCAGGAACAACCCTGACAGGGCCAGTGCAAGAATTCACTAGTTTTTCATTTAGCTTTATGGTTTAACTATCAGGATCCATTCATTATGATGCTATCAGAATTGCTCTGGATTTTCCCAAGCCAGTCACTGAAGTGATGTGAGTAATCCTTTATGCTAGGCAGAATTCTCAGTTTTAGCCTTTTGTCTAACATGCAGTCTTGGAAGTTTTTTCTCTAGGCAAACTGACTGTCTTTCTGTCAGAGAGATGGATTCTAACAATCATGAAATTTCACGTAGTCGGGAAAAACTACCTGAGGGAGTGCTGAAGAGCAGCCCATTTTTCAGCAAACTGCATTTTGTATCTGCCAGTCACTCTGCACTCCTCCTGGTGTTATCCGTTAGTTTATGGCAGTGATGCTAAAGCAAGTGCAGAATAGCATATTAGTCGTCATGGCTCTGGAAATGTAAACATGCTAGCAATGAGAGCAACAGAATCCTAGATACCAGAAGGTGCTGGTATCTCAACTAGCTGTAGGATTCTAATTATTCCTTGCACACAAATCTTCATGCCTTGATGGTGTTTAAATGAGGAATCTTTATTTAAAATTCCGTGCTGGCTAGTAGCAACCAAAGGCTATTTCCTTCTCTTATTCCTAATCAACATTATGAAAGGAGTTCTAGTTACGTAGTCATTGTGGTCATGTTTATCAGAAATGGATGAAGACTTCTAAATTCTTTTTGCAGCTCTGCATTTGATAATGCCTGGGATTTGTTACTGGCTGAGTCCCAAATTGATTTCATCACACGATATTTTAAGCGCTGAAGGTTTTGTTGGGTTGCACATCATGCTTTTTTGATTTAGATCTGAACAGAAGTACATCTTGGACTAAATATTTTATGTGAAGCCTAGTTGGTTGTTCTTAGCAGCAGTGTCTTGATTAACAATATTCACAGCCTTCTGGGACTACTTCCAAAAATTAAGGTACTGCATACAAGTATAATTTCATTCCTCTGGGTAGGTTCATGGCAGCAAAGTGCAAACCTTCAGCTTTTGGGTCCACTGAGTAAGGAATTTTACTGTTAAAGCTGGTGAGGTTAGTTTTGTTGTTGTGTCAGTAATGTGCTCGCTATCTTCCACATATCTGCACACAATTTCCTAGCCAGCTATAAAATGAGATAAAAACGTGCACAGAGTACAAGCTTTAGATAGAGTGGCATTCAAGTTAATATCAGAAGAATAATGCTTTTAAGTTGTACTTTTTTTAATTTCAAATTGGATATTTGTTGGTCATCATGTTTTTATTTAAAGAATATTTTAAATTTTAAGACTAATTCTGATGGTTCTACTTGATTTTAAAACTATGATATGATACTTATTTTTTTCTCCAGAATACTTATATCTTGCTTGGAAAATTAATCAAAATCCTAAATTGTACTGCCTGTCAGTAAAACATAATTTACAAAATAGTGTATCCACCCTAGAAATTTGTATGAAGTATGGCTAGTTTTACATGCAGAACACCATCATGTTGCCTGCATTAGAAATAGCGTGGCCAGCAGGAGCAGGGAGGTGATCATCCCCTGTACTCAGCACTGGTGAGGCCGCACCTCGAGTGCTGTGTTCAGTTCAGTCCCTCACTGCAGGAAAGACATTGAGGCCCTGGAGCGTGTCCAGAGAAGGGCAACGAAACTGGTGAGGGATCTGGAACACAAGTCTTATGAGGAGCGGCTGAGGGAGCTGGGATTGTTCAGTCTGGAGAAGAGGAGGCTCAGGGGAGACCTCATTGCTCTCTACAACTTCCTGAAGGGAGGTTGTGGTGAGGAGGGGTTTGGCCTCTTCTCCCAGGCAACGAACAGGACCTGAGGAAATGGCCACAAGTTGTACCAGAGGAGGTTTAGGTAGGACATAAGGAAGAACTTTTTCTCTCAGTGGTCAGGCACTGCAATGGCTGCACAGGGAGGTGGTGGAGTCGCCGTCCCTGCAGTGTTCAAGAGGCGCCTGGACGAGGAGCTGTGAGATGTGGTCTAGTGCTTGTGGTAGCAGTGGTGATGGGAGGACGGTTGGACTGGATGATCTTGTAGGTCGTTTCCAACCTTGTGATTGTATGATTCTATGATTTTCAGCTAGCCTTTGAAGACATGTTGACTCTAGACTTGGCTGTTACTGAGCTAAACAGAACAGTGGTTAGCGTATGATTTAATTGTCTTGAGCGTAAGTAAAGAAATAATTGCAGATAGTTAATGTAATTATTTGGGAAATTATGCTGTCGTTATTAATTATGTAACTTCTGAAGGCTGGTGTGTTTGTTCATGAAAATCAGAGCATCTTATTTGTATCTAAGTTTGCTATTATCCTCTCTTTCCTTGGCAGCATATGGCAATGAGTCACTACTTACTTGTATTCTGCAGTTATATCAGTGCTTAAAACTGTGGTGGAATAGGCATAGAAACTCTGTAGAGATAGCCAGAGGAAAAAATAATTTTTTTGTTTGTTTGTTTGTTACAGTAATTCAGATGACAACTTACTGAAGAACATAGAACTGTTTGACAAACTTTCTCTCCGATTCAATGGCAGAGTTCTTTTCATTAAGGATGTTATAGGGGATGAAATCTGCTGCTGGTCTTTCTATGGACAGGGTCGGAAACTTGCTGAAGTCTGTTGTACCTCTATAGTGTATGCCACAGAGAAGAAGCAAACCAAGGTACAGGAGTTCTACCCACTTGTTTATTATAGTTTGTAATAAAGCAGTTGAATAATGCATAGTGGAAAGATGTAGATATACCAAATTGCTTGGGGGAAGCAATGTCATTTCTTGGGGAGATTTTGATACTGGCAGTCATGAATATTGACTGGAATTGATGGTCAGTGACCTCCATGTTACTTGGGTGGTTCACTACTTACAGTGCTGCAGCATTAGCTGGTACTTGGTAAAAGATGGCACATACTAGGTAGAATTCAAAGAAGGCTGAAGGACTGCAAATGGTAATTCTGAAAGCGTGGTCTTCTTAGCGCTGATCTGTAAAGTTGATGGAATTTGTGTCCCAAAACCATGTAAATGCCTATAAACTTTAAGTAAGGATTTTAATTTTATTATACCTACTTAAGTTTACTTCACTGCAGTTACTTAGACTTACCAACTTTGTTTCTGTTGTGCTGATGTAGATGTCGTATGTAATTTGACTAAATGGTTGTGTCTGTTATTTCTGAGCAGGTGCTCCAGACAGGTTACCCTGCTTAGATCAGGAAAATGACATCTGCTGTTCTTTGTAGGTTGAATTCCCTGAGGCACGTATTTATGAGGAAACTCTAAACGTCTTACTGTATGAAACGCCGCGAGTTCCTGATAACTCTCTGCTGGAAGCAACCAGCAGGAGCCGAAGCCAGGCCTCTCATAGCGAGGATGATGATGGTTTTGAACTTCGTGACCGAGTGCGCCGAATCCATGTGAAGAGATACAGCACCTATGATGACCGTCAGCTTGGCCACTAGCATGTCAGTTGAGGAGAGAGGGGTTGGTTTCAAGGCTTGTATCAATATTCTTTGATGGAGATCAGGAAGTAGGGAGGGGTCAGTTGGACTCTGGACTGATTTTCATTTGGCTTCTCGTCTCTCCAGAGAAGCAAATGGGCATTTATGCACACAAAACAACACTAAAGGCCAAGGGCTTTAAGAACTAAGATGTTTGTTTTGCACCATGTGCTTTAAACACAGACTGGCCCCTTTTTCATGCAACATGAGAAATGGATTCCAAAACACTGTGACCATTTGTGGTTGCTCTTTTATATCTAACGATGTGTACATATCTTACTTCCTGTGGGAAGTACTGCTTTTCTGAATGAGATGGAATGATTTGAAAGTATTTTTTTCAGTTACTTGTCCTTTTAGGGTTTGGTGTAATGGAACTTCTGGTTCTTAAATCAAAATACTGAAGAGGGGGTGGAAAGAACTCAAACATGACTACTTCTATGAAACACTACAGCTGATAACCCCTGGAGGAAACAGTTAGTTATCCACTAGTAAGATGCACTGCAATGTGATTTCTTCCACCTATTTTTTCCTTATACGCATACAGCAATTTGTGTTCCAGTTTAGTTGTATTTAAAACTCATTAATTCTAAGGCATGCTTTTCTGAGAAGTCAAATCATCAAAAAAATCTCCTCCTGTGAAAAATAAGAAATATCTGAAAATTTAAATACACATAGAATGACATGTCATGGGAACTGGAAAAAATAGATATGGTGAAGGAGTAAAGTTTATCAAATAAGAAAACTTAAAGAATAGACTGTGGTAGGGATGGCATTGTTCAGGGCTTTGATAGTGTGATCCTGTTCATCTAAACAATGGCAACCTGTAGAATTATGTAATTTTACATTAGTTTCTCCCCGTGGCCCAAAAGTGTTATTTGATGTTAAATTTCTCCAGCAACAGGGGAAAAAAACACAGTGGCTGGGGAAGTGCAGACTATACAGTTTTAATGCTAGATAATATAGTGAAGAGTGAGTTTAAATTTTGTGTTCTGAATTACTTCTAGAGCATAGAAGTTGAAGAATAATCATAAAAACATGTTCCAAGGCATGCAGGAGGCCTTGGACAGAGAAAAGAGATAGTAAGCTGAAATATCAGCTTTATTCTGAGTGCTTGATTGGATGCTAATTTCGGAGGACTACTCAGAAGACTGGAGTGCCAGCTGGTTTGCACAGTGGGTCTCTAGAAAAACTTTTAGTATGAAAAGTTGCTGATTTCTTTTTAACTGTTTGATTGTATGTTTCAAATGTAGGTTGCAGATTCAAATTTTACCACTGTTAGAAAAGGTTATTACTTGAAGGTTGCTCATTGACACGTATGGACGTGTGTCAGTGGCTTAGTGTGCTCCACCACTGCTTTTATTTCCTTATATTTTATGTGAAGGTGGAAGCCTCAGATTCCATGATGGTTAGTTGTGAACTCCTTTGACCAGTGCCAAAATTACATGTAAGTTTTAAAGCAAATAAGTGCAAAAGCCAAATTGATGAAGTAAAGTCATAACTAAAATCAAGATAGAAGATTATTAAAAAAAAAAAAGGGGGGGGGGAACGAAACAGTGATTTCCACTCAGTTAGGCTTCTGAAAATCTAACTGTTGAGGCTTTGTAAGAAGACACTAATGGCTGCAAAACGTGGGAGGTTTATTGCCTAACTGGGCCTCTACATGAAAGGCACCTACTTTCCTCACATTCAGGAAGTAAGTTGCCACAGTAATGGACCTGCCTTTTTCTGAAAGGCTTCTTTAAAACTCTAACAACTTCTTTTCTTTCTATATTGCTTTCTTCTAGTTGTTTCTCAGCTGTTTTTTTCTCTTGTGAGGAAAAATACATTTGCTGAGATTAGTTTTGACTAAAACTTTTGTTTTTAATTGTGATGAAGTGTGATGTGGATTTTATTTCTTTCTTCTCTTTTTCAGTTGATTTTTCTTCACTGATAATATTTAAATTAAATCATGGTGGGTGCTTTGAAGCCACCAGTGAAGACTGTAGTGAAATGTTCTTTTTGCTTTACTTGATAGTTTGAGTTTAGTCTCGTACTTTTTTGTTTTTCCATTGTGCAACAAATAAGTCTGCCATTTAAAAATTAATAAGTATGGCATTCGTATTTCTTGGCAAATGAGTTTTTTTCATGTTACTACTATCACAGTGGATGTTAGCAGATTAAGTAAGTGACGTGGGTAGCCTTGCACAACTGTTCAGAGAAGTTATAAGCAGAAGAATGACAAAATGTGAAAGAGAGCGTCAGATCAGCCTGCTGGTTCAGATACTTCAATTGATGGTTCACATCTGTGCTCACAGTATTCCTTAAGGCGATTGATTCATGTTGTGGAGTTCTTACGATGCTGTAGGGGGGGAAAAAAAGCTTCTGCATTGATTTAGCTAGTTTTCTTTTCCTTGTATCCCATAGCAACAACTAGTTTTGTCTATTTAAAAGACAGTTTTAAAACCACGGTCTTGGTGTTTATCCTGATAAGGTTTTCAGGATGTGGCTGAGAAGATCCTAGGTGAATAGCTGTTGGATTTCACTAACAGTCCAACAGTTCCCTCCACTGGTGGACAGATCCTGAATTGGAAGACATCAGGAAATTCACTGTTAGGTGTGTTCTGGGATGTCTGCACACCACTAAATGGTATAGTACTATTAGAGATTCCCATCCTAGGTATAATGGAAAAAAAAGCAGCACTGAAAAGGGTGATGCAACATTCACTTGTTTGCAGTAAGCTGACCCCTTCTAGAGCTGTGCTTCCTAAGAATCTTCTCTGCTGGCTTTAAGCATCACATTATCATCCCTGCTAAGATGATACAGATTTCTAATTATATGCATTTGCGTCTGCTAATTAAGAGCAATGGCTTCCTACACAGAATATCAGCATTGGATGTGTTTACTGATGTGACTGAATTTAAAGTTGCCATTAGGAGGAGGTACCTCTTAGCCTCATTTGTAACCTTACTTTCTTCACTTCTGAATTTAAGTGAACTTTTGTGCATTCAAACATTGTTAGCAGGCTGAAAGAATGAATGGAAAACATTAACTGACATTTATACACAAGCAATGTAATAAAGTCTTACATGATTCTCTAATGGGGTCCTAACATAATGAAAAACAACCTCAGCTTTTCTGCAGAGAAGGAGCCTTGGTGCCTTGAGTGAATGTCTTATGTTAAACAGTTCTTCAATATTGGTGTTAATTAGGCAGTAATGCCAAAACAGAGAGCTCTGCAGGGCAGCAGCCTCCAACTGCTTGATAAATGCCAAGGCAAAATGAAATGCTTAACCTTCACTTTGACATTTAGTTTTTGGAACAGGAAACATCTATCCTACTGTAACATTCCAGTGACTTCACATCTCTTACAATTTTTAGTTAAAAATTAAAAAAAAAAAAAGCTGACCCAAGCTTGGAGGGCATTGAGAAGACTGATAGTGTGGTATTTTGCTGCCTTCAGCCTGAAGCAGGCAATGCTTTTATTTTTTGTATTTTAAATTTTCAGACATAATTCACTTTTAGAAATGCTGGTGAAGTATAATTTAGATTATAACCTGTGACAATCCTTGATGTTAGACCTTTATGGCCATATTCACATTGTGCATTCTGTTAGGACGACTGAAGTCCTGTTAAGAGATGAGAGAACATGACCTCTGTTTCCAGCTTTGCCACTAACTTGGTGACACAGACAGCAAGTCAATTTTTCTGCATGTGAATTTTTCCTCATCTGTAATAAAATGGGGGTAAGACTCTCCCCTACTTCAGAGGGATGTTGAAGCTTAGTTTGTTTCATAACAATACAGCACTTTGGATTTCTACATTTTGTATCTGGAGGATAGTAAATGTGATTGCTCTTGAAACTGACGTTCTGCAATCAAGCTGTTTTCTTATGGCATCAGGCTTAGTTTTCTTTTTGTCTAACTTTTAAAGGTCAGTCTTACGAATAAAGTAATGAATGCAGTTAACCATATTAACTACTGAATAAGGTGTTTTCTCTGTTATCAACGACGACATGGAAATGGAATGCAGGTTTTTAATAAAGCATTATTTTACATTGCCGTTGATTTTTCTCCAGCATCAGAATTTTTTGCCATGTGGGTTCCCAGGATGCAGAGATAGTGGCTCAGGGTCTGTTTGCTGTACGATGTGTCCCTGCCTGTCACATGAGCCCTGCAGGCTCGTTTTGTAGGAGGCATCAGCGTGCTGAGAGCGTGCTGCAGGCAGCTGGTTCTTTCTCTGGGATTTTCCTTTAGTTGTGGCAATGTTGAGTTTTGTGTTCTTGACAATAACTTCCTAAAAAGAATCACACAGCATCCTGATCTGACATTTAAGGCCGCGTGCAACCTCTACCACAGAAGTAACTCAGCTCCTGTTATGGAGGTCCCGAACCTGTCCAGGCTGCACTCGAGGAGGACGGGAGCTCTGGGCAGACGGCATCTGCTGTCTGTCCTGTTGGGCTTCCTCACCTCGTGAGCCAAGATCCGTGGTTGGAGCAGTGACGGTCCTTGCTGCCCTGGATTCGCCACGTCTGTAGTGTAGCGGTGTCTGCTGTGGGGGTGGACTGAGGAATTAATTGCCAAAAAAAAACGACATTTCCATGTGGTTTTGCAAAGTTCTGTCCTTTTGCTAAGATTAAACATGAGAAACACGGACCGAGCGTGCCGTTTGCTCTTTTACAGACAATAAAGGAGTACAAGGAAACGATGCCTAGCAAAAGGCGGCTTAAACGCGCGTAACTAACCTGCTGCTCCAGCCCCTTCCCTTCTCGGCGCGCTGCCGCAGGCTCCCACGAGTACCGCGATCCCGGGGCTCCCCGCCGGGCGGTTTCACGGCGGGCTGCCGATGGAGCAGCGCGGCCCCGGGCCCCCAGAGCTCCGTCAGCGCGGCGCCCCGCTCGGCCCGCCCGTCTGTCGGCGCAGCCGCCGCGAAGCGGAGCGGTCGCCGCGGGCTCCCCGGCGGCGGCGGCAGGCAGGTGCGGTTCCGCCCCGACTCCCGGCGTCGCCGCCCGCGGGCGGGCCGAGCCGCCTGACGTCAGCGGGAGCCGCGGAAGATGGCCGCGGAGCCGCGCGGTGCGCAGCAGCCCCTCCGCGCCGGGCCGGGCGGCGCCGCGCCTTCGCCCCGCGGCCGCTCCCGCAGCGGAGCCGGACGGCGGCTCTGAGCGCGGGGCTCGGCGCGGCGGGCGGCCCCGCTCCCCGCTCCGCCATGAGCTGCTCGGCGGACGCCGCGAAGGAGAAGCTGCTGTGGAACGTGAAGAAGGAGGTGAGCGCGGGCTGAGCCTCCCCGCGGGAGCCGCTGCTGCGCGGGGCCGCGTCGCGGCGGTTCCCTGTGGGGCGGCTGCGGTCCGGTAGCGGCGCCCGGAGCGATCCGCGTGACGAAGGCGTTTAATCTCTCTGGCGGCAGGGCCGACTGCCCACCCAGAGCAAACGAAACGAAGCTGCGGGCGGATCGCGTTAAAATCTGATTCCCCTTCGGGAGGGATTGAAGTGCGGGGTTCGTCCCACTGTTTGACTCCCGGTGCCGCTGGCGGGCGGAGCGGACGCGTCCCGCGGCGATGCATCGGCGCTCCGGGGAGGAGCGGAGGCGCGGCGCTGCCCCGGGATGGCGGCTGTGCGCCCGCGGGTCGCTTGGCGCTGCCCCGCCGAGCTGAGCTCCGTCCCTCGGGCCGCTGCCCCCGAGCAGCGCTGGTAGCGTTGGTGGTAACAGCCGGGGCTGCGCCGGGCTTTCGTGCGGCGTTCCGGCCGCCGCAGCTGTGCGCGGCTGTTCTTACATAAGAGCGGGGCGAGGGTGTCATTAATGCTTGTCCCTCACAGCAGGACGAAGTTTTTCTGACAGCTTCTCCTACCCGCGCACAGCTGGGGAGGTGGGACGCGGTGGGGCGGTGCGGGTCGGCGCAGCCACAGGTGTGCTGCTTCGGTACGGAACTGCGCCTCTGGGACGCAGCGGGACGGGCGTCGGGTGCGCTTCTCTCGTGGGTGAATGTTTACGTAGATAAATAAGTCTGAGATGCGTTTTGTCACTGCGGTGCTGTCCTGATGGGTGAAGGGGATTTTCGTGGTCCCGGCCGGCTTGAGCAGCGCGGTGCGTGCGGTTCCGGCTGTGCTGCACTGGGGGGAGGAACCCAGCCGTTCTGCGCTGGGTGAAGGAAACGGCATCGGGAGGTCTGAGGGGGAGGCTCTTTTCAGGCGGTGTGTCAACGCAGGCAGGAATTGAACACGAAGCCCTGCCATCCCAGCCGACAGACTTCTGGAGAGGTTTTCAACCTCCTTTTTTCTGCATGGTTTCTCACACAGATGTTTTTTACCTGCCTCGCTTCTGTTTTGTTTGAAAGTTGAACTGTTCCACGTACATTCTGAAAGCTGTCGTTCCAATTTTAGTCCTTTAAAGCCGGGCTGCTCGCCCTGTTGCATTACTTCCACGTTAGCTCAGTGTCTAATGGAGTTCAGAGTAATGTTATTTTTTTTCTGTATGGTGTTTACACCAATCCTATTAAGATTCAGTGAGTTTGCAAAATGTAAGAGGGGAGTCTCTGAAGTCACTTGGTTCAAAGTGGGTTTTTTTATTATTTTTTATTCTTTTTCCCCACAGCAAAAACTGCTGTATTGTTCCTTTGGGAAAACTTGATGCTTTTTGCTTTTCTCAAATGGACTTTTCATTTCCCACTGGTAAAGAATGTATTTTGTTGACTCTGATAGAAAGGAGGACATGTAATGTGTTTTGAAAATTACACTCTGCTGGGATTCGTGCTGAGGCTGCTTATAAGTTCACATTTTAAACATCTCTCTCTGCAGGATAATCTGTTGTGATGAGTAGGCTCATAAAACAAGATTTCTCTAGCCATTTCCTTCTACCTTTTCCAGTGAAGCTTTTTGCCGTTTATGGATGTAAATACTCTTTCTACCTGTGAAACAAACAGAGTAACAATTACCTTAGAAGTTCCACCATAAATAAAAAAAAATCAGAGCACTTTAGAAGTGCAATTGCTCGTCTTACAACTCAAATGCAATGACTTCTAAACAGAGATTGTTTAACTGCTTTCATTTACACCGCCCAGTTCTTCCAGATAACAAACGTCAGTGCAGCAGAAGCATCAATAAATGAGTGGTAGTAGCAGGAGCTGAAGAAGGCAGGGATGTAGGGATGTGGGAGATGAGGTTTTCTTCCTTGAGGAAAAAATGGGATGGGTGTGAACTGTGTTTCTGGTTATTCCAGTGCTTTGTGGGCACTGTTCTTTGCCTCTGACACTGTACTGTCCCTGTGGTGCATCTCCAGCATCCCATCATGATGCACGGTGCGAAAAAGTAAAAATTAACAAAAATGATAACAATATAACAAAAACTGAAATAAACCCAAACATTTCTCAGCTTAATAAGTTGTATGTTGTGACCTAAGTTTGGTGTTTGCCTCTGAAAGCACTGGCCAAAACCCATTATAATGTGCAGTGTCTGTTGAAGGAGCTTGCACTGCCTTAGTGTGTGGGCAGAGCTACCATCAGGATATGCTTGCTCCTCAGATGCCAGGATTTTTGCTTGGATATCTTTTCTATGCTTAAAGTTGGTAAACTTGGTGCACGTGAACAGAATGTCTTTGGAGACTGTCGCTGTGGTCTGTTAAAATGAAGCTTTCTGCAGTTCTCTTGCTTTGTGGCCGCTTGCGGTTCATGAACGGAGGGACTGAAATGAAAACAGCAAGTGCATCAACTTCTCTGTGATTGTGCCACCTGGAGGAGCAGAAGGCCGACTGATTGCATAGGCAGTGTACTGACCTTACAGAGGAGACATGGGGTGGAAGAAGCCCGTGGCAGCTGGGTGAGCCTCTGTCCCTTGGAGCCACCTGAGGGGTTTTCTCTCCAGGTTCTGTTCTGTCCATGCTGCTGCCTCCTCCGTGCAGCAAATCCAGCACACAGCAGAACAAAAGTTCTAACAGATTTCTCAGCTGTGCAGGTGGATGAGTGAAGGGAGGAGGGGATGCTTGTGTTTATTTTAATGAGAATAGGTTGCACTTGATAAGGTGGATGCCTTTGGAGGCTCAGAACGCTTCCTTGACAAGGGCCTTCCCAGAACAGGCATTAGAGCCGCAACAGCATAGTTCTCTACAAAGAAAATGAGCGGAGTTTGAGGGGAGGGCAGAGAGCTTGTGTTCCATTCTGTGATTCTGTGTTCCACTTAATCAGAAAAAATTTGACTGAACTCCTTGCCTAGGGCATCCCTGAATTGCGTGGCACTGAGCAATGACGTGCAACTGAAGAACAGTGCATTCCAGCATTTGAATCTTCTGGCAGTGCCCTCAAAGTCTGTTTTAATAACATGCAGTAACTCTCCTGAAAATTTGCAAAGGTTTGCTCTGTATTTGCTGGCAGCTGTGAACAGATGTTAATTGTTCAGTTGGTCTGTACTGCTTAGTTGGGGGTCCTAAATTTAAGACCCAACAATGGCCTGACCACGTGGCACTGCTGCACAAAAGTGGTGTTGATTTATTGCATTCGTAACCTTGTTCTTTCTAATTGTGGCTACAGTTGTTTGGGTTTTTTTTTCCTCTCTTCCTGAGTCCACACAGTGGGGGCTACATCAGCTACTGAGCTAATAAACACTAACGTGCAGGGGATGCCTGGGAAGTGTGTGACAGCAGGAGCTGCCTTCTACTCCTGAGCTCTAACTCCTATTAAACTACTCGTCTTCCTCCCTGCAGTCAGAGGCAGGATTCCAGTTACTGCTCTCTGGGGAGCTGGAACTGAAATCTTAGGTGCAGTCTTAAGGAATTAATGGTGCCTAAATTCAAGTCTATAAACATCAGTCACACATGCATGACTTATTGTGGAGCTGCTCTCCGGTGCTCCCTCTTCTAACCACCTTAATGCTGGTGGCTCTTGCGTACTTTTCCCCTGCAGCAAATCGAGCCATTCATTTAGTAGCTTAAATATGTTGGGCTCTGAAGAGGACGTCAGGTGCTGAAGTGTCCATACGGCGAGGGTCAGGGCTGGGGCTCTGTGCAGCTGCTCGCAGGTTGGGGTGGGGGGGGGAAGTGGGTATGGGCCTCAGGCTGTCAGTTGGAAGGAGGTAGGTGTGATGGCTCCACAGATGGTCTCACTGGAGGAATAATTACTCCAAACTGAAGAGAACATCTTTGTAGGCAGCTGCCACCTCAAATACGCAGCCCAGATGCTGCCCAGCAATGCATCTGCAGCTCCTCTGGGCTCGGGCACTAAGAGGGAAGAATTGCAACCTTTGGACCTATCAGCACTGCAAAGGAGCGGTAACCCAGCTAGCTTTAAACTGGTTATCTCAGGTACCAGGTGCTGCTTGATGAGAGCTCAGCACAGACCTGCTCATAAGCAGGAGTTGAGGTCTCCCAGACATGAGAATGCAGCCCCAGTGGCATTTGTGGTGGCCATTGCTGTGCCACTTGCACTGACAGACAGAGCTGATACACAGGCAGTATGCTGAGTCTGCTGATAGAGTTGCCAATGGGGACACATGGTTACCTGCTTGATAATTCAGTATTTGATGGACCCCGGGGCTTGCTTAGGATGCATGTCTTTGCAGCTCAGGAGTTCCTTGTGTTTAAAAAAGAGCAGAATGCCCTGTGTGGGGGAAAAAAACATGTAGGAATACATGATCTCGATTTAGTGAGCAGAAGTAATACACACAGAAAGGCAGGGATGCGCCATACAAAAAGCTTGCTAGCTGACTGCTGCTGAGGAAGTTCTCCAGGGGGAACTCTGAGTGCTCTGAAATAACTCAGCCTTTTAGAGGGGCCTGCTGCAGGTAGACTTGTCTGTGTTCTCCCTGTGGTTTACCCCAGCCTATAAAAAGGTGTTTCATTTCGTTCTTCCTTTCTCTTCTTGCATCCTTTTACCGTTTCCTCTAAGCAGAGAGTAACTTTCACGAGCGATTCATCTTCTAGCGACGGGGAAATGCCAAGCAAAGGTTGAAACGAGCTGAAACTCCCAAGCGCTGTCCTTGTTTGTGTTGGGATTTTAAAATCACTTCTTTTTACTTCTCTCTTGTAGGTAAAGCAGATCATGGAAGAAGCAGTCACCAGGAAATTTGTACATGAAGACAGCAGTCATATCATCGCCTTATGTGGTAAATGGCACGCAAAAAAATTAATGCTGCATACCTTACTTTGTAGGGATTTATTTATTCTGCTGTAAGAGGAAAATACTGGGGTTTCAGTATCAGAAAAACATGGAATGCAGGCTCGTGCTACCATTTCTTTGTATTTGCTACATCCATTGGTACATTATGAATAATAAAGCAAGTTATTTAAATAGCATTATGCAATACCAAGCCAAAACAAGGTGATTTTCTAGGAAGCATTAATAGTTTAAAGGTATGTATTAAGAGGTAAGTGACTGTTAAGCTACAACCCAGAGAATAACTGGCAAAAGTTGAAGTTTCCAGTCATGGGTTAAATTCTGGCAGCTATCTTCCAGGTTAAGGCAGTTCTGTAAACTCTATCAATGTATTTGTAGAATAAAATGTCTCATTCTGAATGAAGCTGACAGAGTTCAGCCCAAAAAGTCATTGAAAAAGCTGTTACTTTTTTTTTTAGAAGAAGGGAAACGATAGTAGAAGTCTCAGTGACTTTTCTAGCTGGCATTACAAGACTTGGCACATTGTAGATCTTCACAACAATTCTCTGCTCTCTGCTGTGAACTAAATGCTGCTTTGCATCAGTGGTGCATTTGAGAGATTGAGGATCTAGACTTCCACACTGTGGACATCCTCATGTATTTTTAAATACAGTCATGTATTCTGGAACTTGTGTTACCAAGAAAATAAGAAAATAAAACTCCTTTGGAGGTAATATCACAGAGTGCATCAAAGACAGCTGACGTTTCAGAACTCTCAAGATCAAAGTCTGAATAAATTATAGAGTTTGACTGTTGTTTGCCTGGCCTTTGTAGGCTGCTGTGAACATGTGTCATGGTGCAGAGTGAAGCAGAACTTCACCCTGTGTGGACTGGTGGATAAAGAATGGCCCGTTTGCAGGAGCCTCAGTAGGGGGCAGCCCCCAGGAGTTTGTACCAAATGCTCCTATGGAGGCACAGCCTCTTCGTTCACGTGCTTGAAAAGGAACTCTTGAATATTGATTCTGTGGTCCAGCCATCATTTACTGGGGCCAATAAGAATTTAGCACTATTCGTCAGACTTCGGTGTGTGGAAAACATCACAGCAAGGTATTAGTGAGAATTAAAGCTGCATACAAAGGTAACGGCGTGTTGGTCTGTGAACTCCTGGCTGCTTTCTTGTCGTGCTTCAAACTGAAGATTTAATTCAGAGCAGTGCTTGAGAATGACTGGAGAATAGCCATCATCTAAGCAGAGAGGTTAAGAAGCCTTGAATTTGCTTTTGAAGATAAGTGTGATAGGCGTAAGGCTGTTTAGAGAAACAAGTATCAGCATGTGTTCACAGAATCCTGAGAATAGCAGCCTGCACTGAGTTCTGCATTTATGTTGTCATCGTGTTTCGTATTCCCCTTTACTCTGCTATGTCCTTACACAGAGGAAAGAGTAAATCAGGAAAATGGCCCTGAGATTGGAGCGAATGAAGAAACTTTCATTGTGTCCTTGCTGCCTCTTGAGTCTGGATTGTTCCGAGTGTGTCAGCTCTCTGTCTTTGGGCTGCGTTGTTGATGTAAGGGCTGGTGGGGCAGCAGCTGTTTCTGCTTGGATCTGTGCATTAGGACTACTGGAAGATCTTAATAAGCATCTCTTCCTCCTGCTGTGCCTTCGTTTGGGTTTGTGCTGAGAATTTAGCAGGGTCTGAAGAACTGATAACAATCTGTGCCTTATTATCTACTCAGCAATCTTGCCTGTTCTAAGGAGATATTCTTACCTGCATAAAGGTTGCTGCTTTGAACGCAGGACTTAATCATCTCTAAAACAGATGTAGGTGAAACTTCCACTATCAACTAATTGAATGAAGAAGCTGTTTCCAGCCGATTTGGCAGCAGATTAACTGCTCCTGGCTGGGGTTCTCTCGTGTGTGCAGTTCTCTGTCCTCTCCAATTTCTGTTTCATGTGCTTTCAAGTTTTTTCCTTCTGTTTAAATTTAGATTGGCTCAGTATATGAGTCATTTTCAGTGAGTCTTCATTATAAATATAGAATTCTTGTGAATCATTTTACTCTCTGCAAGGCTGAGCTTAGCAAGAGTCTGTTAAATACATGGTAGTTGATTTTTGATGCCAGCTTGCACTAGAAACTGAAAATTTCCTAGCTCTCTTAGATGCTAAATGGCTAAGGTACCACTAGGTCTTACGTAGTATCTGCTGCTTTTCCCATGATCTTAAATGTGTTTCTGTTACAGTACATGGGGCTTTGTAAAGACAAGAACTCTCTAATCCTTCTGTAGCAGATATGCTCTAGTCTGACGAGGTCAGCTGGGGAACAGATGACCTTGCACAGATTTTCATTTCCAGAACTTCTTTAACACACTTGGAGGCTGGGGCTCAGTCTGTGTCAGTGGCACAGTGAGCTAAGTGGGCAGTTTATTGCTCAGCCACTTGAGATATTCCTCTGTTACAGCAACCACTTGTATTTTGGCAGGGGGAAACCAACTGAGCTGCTGAGTAACCACACTGCCATGTGTGATTTACAGCGCATGTGGAGATTTATGCAGACAGGTTTTGAGAGCCTTGCTCAAGCAGAATTCCCAATAGCTATCATGAGGGGAAAATGAGCACAGCGTCAGGATTTTAGGTGGTGGTGCTGTGGGTAAGAGCGTATTGAAATGGGCTTTGCAGGTCTGGAACGGAGAGGAGCCTGCTTATGGATGGAATAACGAAGTGCTGTTATGTCCAAGTGTTGTCAAGCCTGTTTCTTTTTAGTGATCTGGGGCTGAAATAGTTGAGTAGAAATTGTGCACAAGCCTACGCATGAGACTTAACCAAACTCTGGAACCAGGAGGATGTGAATGGTTCTTTGCAGGGAGGAGCCCGCTCCCTTTGGAGAAGGTTGCTGTGGAAGTTCTTGCCTGTTGCTGTGCCATTCGTATGTTGCTCAGGCTGTCAGCGACTGCCCTGTGTGAGAGAACAAAGCAGTACTTGCACTTTCTATCTCACCGTTTCCCCAGCTTAGTCTATTCGTTACCAAGGACGGTGGGTTGCTCTAGGGTGGATTTCACCCATGTGGTGTTAATCAGAAGTATAATGAAAAGTATAATGAAATGATGCAGGCTGTGTTTAAATTTTTACATCTTTAGTGGGCAGGCATTTCTGTTAGGAACTGGATGTGGATGTTTTCAGCCCAGGTTATCTTGTGCCGTTGCCTTAGTAACAGCAGCTGACATCACGTTACAGGCGGGCCATGCTGTGTGTGTTCAGTGAGTGCTGTCCTCCTGCATCCTGCCTGCCAGCAAACTCCCCTGCAGGTTCTGGGGTGGTGGTGTTCCCACCAGAAATACCTGTCCTTCCCAGCTTTTATGCTTCTGAGGAAAAAGGGAAGAAAAAGGAAATTTTTCTTGTCTGTCTCTGTAGTTATCTGATGTGGTTTTATCAGTAATCGGCAAGCAGGGCTTTCTGGTTCAGCACGTTGCATTGCCTATGCTTGTCCACCAGCTGCATGAAGCTCCAAGTCTCGTTGTGTGTGGTTGCCCATCTTTGGGTCTGACAGTAATGCGACGCTGTAAGCAAAGAAATTAAAATCTGTTTAAATCAACTTAATGCAGCAAGCATAATGCCTTGATTGTGACCAAATCCAAAGACAAGCTCACCTGAATGTTGCTCTTGCTGTTGTCCAGGGTGCGTAGCTCACGTCTGGATCTCTTAGGACTGGTTTCCTCCATGAGGTCTCTTATGCTGTGTCCAGTCCAGCTCTGTCATGGTGTGGCTGCTCTAGGGAAATGCCAGGTCTGCCTGTGCAGGAGGGCAGGCAGTGAGGTGGGGTGACAGCCAGCAGCATTGCAGCTACATCACTATTTGGCTAAGGGTAAGGGGGATTTATTTCCCTGTTCTCTGCTCCATTATCATTGTGGTGTTTGTTTAATGCACTTCATGTTTTGCTTGCGTACTGCAGAGCTGTAATAACTTTCCTCACTGCTCAGACACTGTGCTGCATTTGTGTGTGTTATTCGCTGAAGGAGGAAAAGAAAATGTGTGTGGGGGAGCCTTCTGCTGGAAAAGGAACTTAAAGCACTCCATGAACTTGGTGCACACTGGGCGCCTTGCGAACAGGTTATGTAGCCAGAAATTATATTGCTTCTGTAATAATAGTAATTAAATGTAGCAGATGTGCCTTGTTTTTAAAGGTAAATTGATAAATACTCCAGCTGGAAACAAACTTTGCCCAGACAGTATTTTGCTCAGTGAAGTTAGCAGTGTATTTTCTGCTTGTCAAAACTGCGAGTGGAAGAGCAGGAAGCGTTTGAACGTGAGTGTGGCTGGTGAGTCAAGGCCAGGTACCTGGGGAGCTTCAGGGACAGGTGATGTCTGAGTGCAGGAGTGCCTGGTGGTGCGAGGTAGGAATCTAGGCTGCTGTCGTATGAAAGGGATAACAGCAAAAAGGAGCTTAGTTGTGGGATTGTTTTCTTCATTAGTTTTATGATGACTTGTTATCCCATTTTGCACAAAGCTAATTGTGTTTGAAAGAGAATATGTAATTAGGAACCAGTGACTGTTGTGATGTTGGAGCTTGTGTTCTGTTTTTTCTCATTCAAGACTTGAAATATGAGCAGTTATCAGTCGCCAAAAGCCATGGCTGCCAGCTCCAGGCAGCGAGAAATCACGAGTCAGAAATATTTTCCTTCATGGCTCTAAATTACAAGACTAGATTAAAGTTCATGACAGGAAAATAAAATCAACTGAGGAATAGAAATACATTTCATATCCAGAGATTTTTATCCAGTGACACACTTCAAGATGGTAAAGCTATCAAGAGTATCAAATATGCAGAGACGTGCAGTAAAATCTTGGAAGATGGCAATGTGTGAAACTCTTGTTTGTTTTTAAGATGCACAACAAGCTGTTCCCAGGCAGTTCAGCTGGAGTCACACATTTGTAGTTCTTCTGGAAATCAGCCCCATTGGGAACAGATGCTCTTGCTTACACCTGCTTTTGTAGGAAAGTACTTGGAAGCTTCTGAATAGAGAAGTAAGAAATCTGTTGTCGCTCTTTCTTTTTTTTCTTAGCTTGCAGAAATGTATTTTACATAGAAACAGGTGTAAATAACCATTGTCCAAACAGATGTTTTATAGTTTTAATTATTTTGGCATGAACATTTTTAAAAACACAGTTAATCATTTATGTAAATGCAGGTCTGTTGTAAATAAATAAATAAATAAATAAATAAATAATAGTTAAAAAAAAATTGAGTCTGTGTTCCTATCCCTGTTTGGAAACAAATGGAACGTTTTCAGTGATGAGTAATGTCTTGAAAGTAGTTTACAGAGATTCCACATCATTTCATAAACACATTAGCCCTAAGAGAGATTATCACAATTGAGGGGAGGCAAATATTTTTTCACACAAATTTAAAAGCTTTTTGATTGTGCCCCAAAGTTGACCACTTTTAAGTAATGAGCAGAGTGCTGGGGGGGGGAAATAAAAGAGTGAATATTAGCTTTGCTGTGAAATCAGACTTTGAACTGCACATGCTTTTAGCTTGAGAAGTGAAATACAATTTCTCATGCTTTTTAGAGCACTCTGCTAAACATGTTATGTTAGCTCTGGGCTATCAAATTAGATTGCATCCAGTTATTTAGAGAAACCTCAGTTATTTCGATTCACCATAACAGTGTTTAATGGAAACACTTCCATTTTCTGAAGGGTCCTTGAAGCTTAATGGTCAAGATTTTAAAGAGATGTGGTCACCAACTTCCATCCCTGATGTGTCCCAGCCAGACCTATCTTTAGAACTGAGGGCTGTGCATTTAGATACCTTTTTATTCCCTCTCTGCCTTCTGCAGGGACTTACTGTGAAAGTGATGTCTGTGTTCTGTTTGTGTGGTAGAGCAAAATGCAGGTAGTGAGTTCTAGGTCAACTTAACTATGAAACTGCACAGCCTTAGGTGTTGAGTTCCAGCTAGCTGCTGCTTTTGCTGTGCTTCCAGGGAGGAAATGAAATAATGACCTGTATTGAAGAAACATCACCAGCAGCCAAGGGAGGTTACTAGGTAACCTATGAGCTCTTTAATTCCAGGGGTTTATGTGCTTAACCTTGAAAATTATTGCAACCCTGAAAAGAAACAATTGCAGGTATTCTTATGTCATTCATAACCCGTATTATGATGCTTAAATCACAGCAGCAAATGGCTGAGGAAAATGTTTGTTTCAAATGGCCCACTTGTTTTTGGTGCTTTTTTTTTCCTGGTGTCTAAGGGAATCCTTCAGTCTCAGTTGCAGTGATTGCTGCAGACTTGGGTTTTGATGAATGATGCACTGAAGATCAGGTGAGGGCGGAGGGAGTTTGGCTCTTTCCTTGTTATCTTTGTCTGCTGCCCCACGAGCCTGCGTGGATTTGTCCTGTGAAGTCTGGACAGTCTGTGGTCCTCGGTGTTTGAAGACAGGACGTTAAGTGGGATTGAGACCTAAGCACATACTTGATATTCTGTTTTGCTCTCTTGTATAGAATGCCCAAAGCAGCACTCTTTAGACAGAGGAGCATATTGGGATACATGCTCTACACTCATTTACTTCTTGGGGAGAGTGCAGGTACAGAGTGTTCCTCAATGACATGGCATGCTGTAACTTGGTGATAAGACTGGTTTCAAACTGGGCAGATCTGTGATTACTTGGGTGCAGCAAGAGCATCTTACTGCTTCTTTGTCATCTTCCTCCTCTTGCTTGTTCTTATTTTCTTCAAGCATCGTGAATCCTATTCCCAGTGCACAGTTTCCATGAAAACGAGGTATTCAGCTAAGGAAAGTCTCACCTAAACAAATCCCGTAAATAATCCTTCCCCAGGCCTTCTTTTCTCTGCTTGCCACTCTTCCAAACTCATCACTGGAGCTCTTTTATTTCATAGTCTGTTAATTCTTGTCAAGATCTTAATAAAGGGGGAAAAAAAGGGAGCTGTTTATCTGATATTGCAAGACATATCCTTGAAATCATAAAAATGTGACATTCTTTAAAACTTGCTGGAGACGGGGATTATTTTTTCTGTAAATCAATAATATATCTGCACTTAATTAAATTCAGTGGTGGATACTGCAGGGGATGTTTCTTATAATTGGCTGGAGTTGATGAACTTTTAGATGGCTGCTGTCAGCTGGATGATGCAGAAGAATTATCTGAGCTGTGTAGGTTTTCTTCCAAGCACGGCGCTGCTCCTCCAGGGCGCCCATAACGGGGATCTGTGTTTCTCTTTTTCATGCATGATGTAGCTGTGGTGACAGTAGGAAGCTCAGGCTTTCTGAGCATAGCGTAGTTTTTACCTGTGTGCATGTAAACGTATAAATAAAGGCAAATGTATGTGTGTACGGGCTGCACTAAGTGGAGCTCAAGGGATATAATCGAGGTAGTTGTGGGATGTCTGCTGCAGAATCTGGGCACATCTGTGGATCTGCTGGCAAAGCTGCATTTACTTTGTGCAAATAATGTTGGCTGAAGAGTTCATCGTGTTGTCTGTATATATTGAGCTCAGTAACTGGCGTAGACCAATGACTTCTATTCCAAAAAAGATACCTGGCCTGGATTCCAAAACTGAAAGATGTGGAGAATCCCCCTTTTCTGTGGATAAAAATATGCACCTTACCTGTAGGATGAGGTGATCTGTTTGTAGTTTCCAGACTGCAGTTTGCTTCCCTCTGCAAAGACATTTGGTGTTGGTGTCCTTTCTTGTCTTTAAAAAGATTCTGAAGCTTGAGATGATTCTTTTGCATGTTTATCAGTTTGTGCTGAAGATTCCTTTCTGTCTGAGCTTGGCTGTGTGTGTGCGTGCAGGAGAGTGTGGCCATGGGTGATGCTGAGGAGGTGCCATGAGATGAGTGCCTGCCTCTGGGCACGCAGTAAGCAAAAAGGCCTCCGTGCATCTTCCAGGCTGCTGACCTCTTTAACCAATGTGCTGTGAAGCTCTTGTGCAGCTTGCTGTGTTGGAGGGCTGCTCTGAGGAGGTGACCATGTCCTGTCCCACGTGTTGGAGTAGGAACGTGTCTGATGAAAGATGTACTCCCTTCCTTGAATGCTTCTCAGTTTAGCTGGATATAAGCCACTGTGTGTTTGAAACTTAATTCAGATTAAGTCAGGTGTGAATTTAAAGTCAATTGGCTGTTGTGGAGTAATGCTCTTGTATAAAGGAGCCCTGAGAGAAGAGCTGAAGAAAGCAAGTACTGCTGGCCTCAGTCTGGTGGTGGAGGCGAAGGAAGCGACGTGGAGGTGACACACGTTGTGCCTGGGACTGAAACCGAAACCCAGACCTCGGGGTGCTGTGCACATAAAGCTGGATGTGGTGCATTAATCTCGTCCTGTGGTACACACACTGTGAGGCAATCCGGGAGCTAACTCCAGCATGCCTGCCCTTGCAAATAACTGCTCTGTGTGCATTGCAGTCAGTTGGGTACTGATGCTATGCCAGGTCCTTGTGATGAGAAATGTCACAGTGGAATAATTAAATACTGGAGCTTCAGGGGCAGTCACTGTGGAAATTGCCCTCCATGGCAGCTGCAACGTTTATTAGTAATTAAAGCTGTGCCTGCTATGCTTTTCACTAAATTTGCTTCATCAATATTTTATTGTTCTAAAGAAATAACAACAACAACAAAATACAGTGAAGGTGGGAAGAGAGCCTGTTTCCTAAGCAACAGCAGTGCACTTATTTGCAGTTATTTTTAAAGGCAGGTTGCTTCATTTAAGATCTGGTATCAGTTATTGCTGCATTGCTTTAAGCATCTGGAAAGCTGCCTTTTTTTCATTTTCTTTATTTCTAATTGAAAGGCAGAGCTAAACAGCAGCTGAGTTAGGATTCTTTGCGATGACTGCGAGACAGGATTTGGGGCTGTGCTGTGAAGAGCATCCCCTGGTATCATCACTGTTGTTCCCATCCCACTCTGCCTGGCCTTGCACAACCCTGTGTGCAACCAAATGGTGCCCGCCCCCGTTCCTGCTTCTGTCAGAGGCACAGATGCTCCCTCTTCCTTTGAGTAGAAACAGCCGTGCTTGCAGAGATGTCATCAGCACTGGGCTCCCACTTGTAAGGCTGCAGGCAAACAGGCATTGCCTCTGCCACCTACAGATGTCCTTTGATTGCAGCGGATGTTTGCCAGTTTGAGCTGACTGCTGAGAGGGCAGGCAGGGATGTGCCTGTGTCTCCTGGTCTTTCTTTCATGGAATGGTGCTCTCTTTGGCTTTTGCACATGATGTGGGTGAAAAAGCAAGGTAGTTCTGAGGCAGTAGTCTTCTCTGTGAGTATTTGGTTGTTGCTTTTCTTGGACTAGTGCGCCTCTGGGTTCAGCCTCAGCCCTCCTGCAAGCAGCAGTAAGTGGTGCTATGGCAGTTATTGCACAGTAGTTTGGGGCCAGCTGTGGTAGTGCCCTAAGTATGGAGAAGTTATTGGTGTTCCCTACTCTGAGATGTGATTTGTGTCCCAGTATGTGTTTATACAGTGCTTGAGGCAGTGAGACCTTAGTGAAATAGAGAAAGTAATAACCACTTTTTAAAAATGTCGGATTTTCTGTTCTGTTGGTGCAGTTTGAAGTGAAACTGGAGGTAATAACCAATGGAGTGATCACAGCAGAAGGTGCATCCCCATTTCTTCAGATAGATAGTGAGTATTAAAGCATACAAATACCTTGTGCCACTCAGTGAGGTTTTGTTTGGACTGCAGTGATTTGGAAGCACCATAGGTGGGTCAGTATTTCCTTTGTGTACTTTCTAGCTCAATAGAAACTTTGTCTATTTGTCCTGGGGATAAAGGAGGTGTGGATTTGAATAGCAGAAGCATTGATACTGGATACTGAAGATATCAGTTGAATACTGTGAATGTTTGAATGCTTTTATTTATTGAGTCCAGTAACAAAACAAAAGAAAAAAGTCCTTCATTCTCAGTAAGTACATGAGACATGCTATTTCATTTATACCAGCTGCACTGCTTGCCCTGGGCTTGCCCATCTCCTGGCTTACCCACTCACTGAGGATGGCTGCACACATATGGGGCTTTCCTGTGTTTGAGTTGTCCCTGTTGTTCAGCTGTTGAAGCTGATCACAGCACAGTGCATCACGATCCTCTGGTTTTGACACGCTTAGCAGCAGCATTTATGTGACATCTCTCACATGAGACAGTACTGAGGTAATGCATGTCTCTTGTTTCACTTGCAGATGAAACTGAAGATTCTGTTGAGGAGAGCATTGCTCAGGTGCAGAACACAGGTGCAGAACACAGGCTCTTCTATAAGGGCTGGCAGGACTCTTGGGTTTCAGTGAGAGTGCACACCTTCAGGATGTCATTTAGTTGGGGTTTTTTCCTCCCTGTGAATGAATTGATCTCTTCCTCATGCCTTTTTATGGACGATGTTGACTGGACAACTCATCTGCAGTGAAGTTTTAAAAGCTTGTAGATGGGAAGCTTTTTTTGTTTCTTTTTGTTTGGTTGGGTTTTCTTGCTGTTTTTTTTTTTTCTTTGTTTTTGTTTTTGTTTTTTATTTTGTTTAATTTGTCGTCATCTTTTATTTCTCCTGCTGCAGTTTAAATGAGATCAGGTTAGGTTTCTTGGCAGGCTGAAATGAATTGAATTGGTTCTGCCGTGAGGATTTCATTGGAGTTTTTGCATTTGGTTTCATTTTCAGTAGAATCTGGAATTCTTTTTCACTGTCAGTAACTTACAAGGTGCTTATAATTGCAGATTATTTACATACTTGCATCATCTGATTTTGAGATCTAGTCTGTCTGTCTTTCCGCAGCTCTCTGTTCTCATGTCTCTGCACCTGACTGGTTTGTGTGAGCAGGTAGCACTCACCAAAGAGAAGGCTGAAGGCAGGAGAACCCATGAATTATCTCCCTCCCTTCCTTGCAGGTGTTGTGGAAGCATGTCTCCTGCACATGCTGAAGCGCAGGGCTGCTGGCTTCCTGCGAACCGACAAGGTGGCTGCGCTGTTCACCAAAGTTGGCAAGACGTATGCGGTCGCAGGAGACATATGCAAGAAAGTGCAGGAGCTGCAGCAGCAGGTGGAGAGCAGGTGAGGATGATGTCTGTTCCCTAGCAAAATTCACACAGTATTTATGAAGAGGATACAGAGATCACTTGGTAAACACAGAGGGCTTTTTCTTGGCCAAATTTGCGGAAGCTTTGAATCTTGAGTGTCAAATGAGACAAATGTTTTAGTTTCATCAGGCTGACAGCAGAAGGACAGAAGTTGGGAAGTGAGTCTTTAATGTTTTGTTTAGCTTCTTACAGTGCAGAGGATTAAGATGTCAAGTCCATGCAAAGCAACAAAAGTTGCTGACAGAGTGCTCACAGTCTGGGTATGGTGGACCACCAAAGAAGGGAAGGGAGCACTGGCAGTATGCAAATGTATTTTGGACACCTGTAATTGAATGGTCAAGAAGTGAACGTTCACCATGTGGGAATATCCAACATAAATAAAAATGTGTTCTGCTGGGAATTTTTTTTCAAAATTGTATTTCTACCACATGAAGCTATGCAGTGCTATGACAGAAAGCATAGCACACTGGGATCTCCAGAGAACAGTCCCATCCTGCTCCTGCATCTAAACACCATCCCCACAGCATGCCTGAGGCACAGTGTGCAACAGAGCCTCTTCTGATTGGAGTCAGATAGATTTGTTGGGCAGCAAGTAACTCCACAAATGGAATGGCTGAGAGACCACCCTGATGACCACTCCCTGCATTGTTGTTTACATCTGCACTTGGGAAGTGAATCTGCTTTGTACAACCAGCTCACCATCCTGTCACTCACTAAAACACAGCATTAAGCACCCCATTTCTGCACTGGCCCTTCTGAAGCGCTGGCTAATACTATAAGAAGCAGCAGGGAGTCGTGGCTGTAAGCAAGCTGCCAGCTGGCTATGGATGCTCGTCTGCTTTAGTTCTGGCTTCTCAGTTTGATGTTGCTTATCTTTTAGTTGTCTTGCTGTCTTTCTGTAGGAAGTAAGAGAGAGGATCTCCTGCCAAGGCTCCAGCACAGCTGGTGCTGTAGCTGTACGTGGTGCTACACAGAGAATGGAAAGATGGGCCTGTGTCCAAGGACTGCCTGACAGTGGTGTGGCAGGTGCTCTGTAGAACTGCTCTGCCTCTGTTAATCTCGAACCCTACTCCATGCTTCTGGTCTCAGTAGGAATATTTCATGCTGAAACAGCTCTGTGCCCTCTGGGGATCGTGGCTAGCTTGAGTTTGATGGTAGAATCTGAAGACAAGAGTCTATTTTTTTATTTTACCATCCTCAATGTAGCTTTCCTGAACTATGAAGATTTATTTGATAAGAAGCTAAATTCTGTTAATCAAATGCAACTTTATGTTACACTTGGCATTTTGTTGTGTTTTCATTCTTTTGACAGCTACAGTCTGCTATAGATTTGCTTGCTCATTTCAGCCTATATAGCATGTGGAAGTTCGGATGTTGGGATTTTTCTAAAGCACCAAAAGCAAAGGATATTTTTGCTGGTGGACTACCTCACCCAGTATACCTAATACAGGCCTTTTGGGGCTATATTTAGGGATTGCTTGGTATCTGATTTCAGTCCAAAACTGAAGTGTCCTAAATCACTCATTACAGCTATTTTCACAAAATCCCTGACTAAAGTCCTGAAACCAGAGCTGGTGAGTGCTAACGTAGCTAGTATGCAGGTATGCATTTGTCAGACACGTGCTATGTTTTCCAGCACCTCTCTGTGTAGATTTGTCACTGGAGGGATTCCAGTGAGAAGAGATTGTGAACTTTGGCAACTTTTATCTTATGTCCTTTTTCAGGAAAAATCAGCCAAACGTGCAGGAAGCCCTCAAGAGACAAGGGTCAACCACAAACAAAACGCCTGCACTGACTCCTCAGGCCATCAAACATATATGGGTTCGGACAGCATTGATTGAGAAAGTGCTCGACAAGATTGTGCAGTATATTGTTGATAACTGCAGGTAAAACAAGAATCAAAAGTGTGGATATTTGTTGGAAGTATTTTGTATCCTCCGTATCGGTGTATCTGCTGATACTTGAATACTTTCAAGGTGGTTTTTTATTTTATTTTTTACTTCCGCATGACTTACCATATATGACAGAGAATTTATCACAGTTGTTCCATGTATTGTGGATATTCACCTTACTGGCTTCTCCATCCGTGCTAGGGAGTTAGGTCCTTAAATGTAAGTGATTTTTGAGAACCTCAACTGCAGTGAATAAAGCATAACATTTGTTCTTATGCATTTTTATGGCAAATGTATGTCACAACACAGCATGTTTAAGTTCTTCAGCTCTTCTGGTCTCGAGGAAGATGATTTAGAGTTTCAGCCCCATCTAGTGGGAGAGGCAGCAGAGGATAATGACATTTTGAGAAATTTGGGTGTTTGGATTTTTGGGCTGTGTGTTTTAAAGTTAAGCTTTGCTGCTGTGGTGGGAATACTTTTGGTCACTGCAAGAACTGCTGTTTGTAGTAGTTCATTCTTCTTGACCGTGTTTCAAGAACATTCCTCACAGATAAACAATATGTTTTAAGAATGTGTGAATCTCTCTCTGTGGAAAACTGGCAGCACTGCTTGCAGAGAATTGTTATTTGTCTCCATATTGCATTAGTGTCTAAAGCCTCAAATCAATATACTGGGTAAGCACATCTAGCAAAAGGCAAGCTCCTTCCTCTCGAGCTCAGTGTCAAAAATAGATGAGGCAGAATGTTCATACTGAGAGGAAGTGACTTATTTGAGATTATACAGCTGATGAATGGAAGAATATGGATCAAAAGTAGGGATGGTGGTAATGTTATTAAATATAAAAGTTTGGAGGGTATTATAATTGAACTCATTGTTCTAGACTTCCTTTATGCTCCATGGAGATCTAGTCAATGTTATTGATTGTGTTTAGGAAATTAATACTAAAGGAAGTGTCTAAAATAGACCAAATTAATTTCTTTATAACTTCCTTGCAACATATTTCAATGTACTTAAAGAATAGTTAGAGAATAGTGTAGATTGAAAAGTCCTTCAGGATGACAAAGTCCAACCATCACCCTGACCTACCAAGTTTCATCATTAAACCAGGTCCCTTAGCACCTGAGTTTAGGATGTGCCATGTAGTAAAAGCCTTCTAAATACTTGCAAGCCTAGTACAACAATTCTTTTTTGGAGATCAGTATGTGAGCCAGTCAAGCTGTATTACAGCTTTTAGAGGAGATGCATACATCAGCAATTAGCAACTGCTTTTTCTCTACCTGTCTAGTTCAGGAAAGGATGGGTTTGGGATCCCTTTGGTCCCATTTCTGGTAGTTTAGCTAGATGGTTTGCTTATTTGCCCATTGTGGAGAACGTGCATTTGATAATCACAGCTAAATTCTCTTGTTGGAATTTGTTCTGCATTAGAACTGTGATTAAAATCAAGCTTGGAAAGCGTGTTCTGATTCAGTATGTGTGCAGCATTGTAGATGCACAGCCTAGATTCCATTTTCAGTCTTGGTAAAGCTCTTAGAACTCTAAACTCTAAAAGCTTCCCTTTATGTAGATAATTTAATTGTTTGAATTCACTCTTGAAATGAGCATTTTGCCTCAGTTTTTATTTTTTATTACGTTGACCTTATAGATGACTTTAGTAGTTTTGCTTTCTGCCCGCTCACACAGTCAGTGCCCACTGGACTCCAAGGGGGCTTGCACCAAATGTTGAAGAAATTGTTGTCAGTTTAACAAAGAAAGCAGCATATCCAGCTTCTCTGTTCTCTATCTTGCTTTCTTTGGCTTATTTTCTGATAAGCAGTGGTGTGATAGTTTTAAAACCGGTTAAGGTATACTACTGGTATAGTAACAGCCAGTGTTTTTAACTGGACTCTAATCTTTTATTCCCAGTAAATATTATGAAAAAGAAGCTTTACTAGCAGATCCTGTTTGTGGCCCAATACTTGCCTCTCTTCTGGGTGAGTTCTTGCAAAGTTACTTCTTATTCTAAAGAAAATAAATTGCTTCTTAAACCATTTTACATTATAACTGTACAAAAGGTGATTCTTATCTCTAGCACGTGGTTTGACTAACTATAATGGAGGAGTAGAGGAGATGGTGTTTGTTGCATTCAAGACCAGTAGAGACCAGTACTGTTAATTATTGGTTAGATCAGAGGTCAGAATGGAAATGGCTTTTTACAGAGCGCAGATTGGAACTATAAATGCTTCTGTGGCAGGGTATTGTGTACCAAAGGAATATTTTCGTGCAGCCATAGATAATAGGACCTGATATGTTATTATACATATTATCTATATAGTGGGCTGGCTGATCCTGTAGGATCATTAAGTGATGATTAATAGTTCATCTGTTTTGAGAAGAAAATCCCAGTACTTGGCCAGCAGTGTAAGATTCAGTAGATTTGCAGGCAGACTCATGTTTCTCTCCTGGGCTCTTTTCTTAGTTGGACCGTGTGCACTGGAGTACACCAAGCTAAAAACAGCTGATCACTACTGGACAGACCCTTCAGCAGATGAGCTTGTTCAGCGACATCGGATTCATGGAGTCCATGGCCGCCAAGATTCGCCTTCAAAGCGCCCAGCACTAGGAGTAGGTATTTTCTGTGCAGCTGTGTCAGAGTTACAAGGCACAAATTGGCAATAAAAACATCCCGGAAGGAAGATTTGTGAATTTAAAACAATTTGTCTTTTTTTTTCTTCTGTAATGGAGCCTTTATCACAGATTAAAAGTCCATTTGGAACCCAAATACACTATTAAGAAAAGTTTGAGATCCAAGAGTAAATTACATGGCCTTTAATGTGTGTTATTTGACCAGATGGTTCACAAGCAGTGAGCTGTCTTAGCCAGGGATGAGGAAGAGCCTGCATAATTTCTGCAAGGTTTCTTGGCTCCAGAAATTCCAGTACAGAAACTGCTCTGAATGGAGCTGTCAGTAGAGCTGTTCCCATTCTGCCTGATCTGCCCTGACTGTGTGTGTGTGTGTGTGTGTGTGCTAGATCCGGAAACGACATTCAAGTGGGAGCACATCAGAAGATCGCTTTGCTGCTTCAGCAAGAGAGTATGTGGAGTCTTTGCACCAGAATTCCAGAACACATCTCCTATATGGAAAAAACAATGTCTTAGTCCAACCTGTAAGTACGCTGAGTTTTGGGCCAATACACACAGCTGCTGTGTATCTCTGACTTCGCAAGTTGGGAGCTGTGACTTTCCATGTGTGGTCACAGAAATTGTAAGGGACCAGTTCTGTAAGATCAGGGGACCTGATGGGATTCTCTTCGAGCTACAGAGGGAATTAGCAGATGTTATATGTGGACTCCTCAACTGTTTACCAAAAGTCGTGGGAGTCAGGGAAAGTTCCTGCTGACTGGAAACTACAGTCAGTGTTATACCCATCTACAAGGAGGGCACAAGAGGAGGACCTGGAAAACTACAGACCTCTTGGTTTAACCTCAGTCCCTGGAGAAGTTATGGAGATTTTCCTGGGGGACACTGAAGGCAATTGAAGAACAAAACAATTTTCATAGTTGACTTGGAAGATTAATTTGCATTAAATAAGCAGCTTGAAAGGATTTGGTGAATGGGGTTTTCATCTTTATATAAGTGAATTCAGACTTGAAACTTAGTAAGCTTTAAAGATACTTTGGAGGATTGACTGTCACAATAACCTGTCAAGTGCAGCAAGCCCAGATGTGAAGTCTAGATATCTGTGATCCTCATTTCATAATGGAAGGAGAAACAGAATGAGCTGTGCATTTATGAGAGCCTAAAGTTGTGTCTTGTCTGCAAGGAAAGCATTTTGCAAAACTGAAGGGAGCTGAACTGATAGGGAAACTTCTGTCATCTGGCAACTCGAGAAACAAAGGATATTTATGCAGTGATGCCAAATTTTCCATCTTTCTGTACTGTTTTTATATGTGATTCGGTATGATCCTTGTTACTGAATTTGTGAAATTGGCTTCATTATCACTGACAAAAAGATACAAATATCATAATGTAATATCCATTGAGAACAAGGCTGATAGCTCTTACTTCAGTGTCTTCATGCCTCTAAGGGGGATACTTCAGTGCTCCATCACTGTGTCATGCTAAATCTTATTGCTTGTGTTCATTCAGAAAAATGTTTGTTGCACTCAAGATTTAAATGCATGGATGACAGAGTTGTGAAGGGTTTGGATGTTGAAGTGTAATTAGGCCAAATGAAAATAGTCTGGCATGTACAGAATGTGGCCAAACCAAGTGGGCTGAGGGTTGGAATTAAAATCTCAGAATTGTGAAGGGGTGAACAAACAAGAGGAGGAAAAGAAAAAACTCTGTCTAAACTTGAATCATCTTTTTCTGTTTATTTCTGCAAACAGAAGGATGATTTGGAGGCGATTCCTGGGTATCTCTCACTTCACCAGTCAGCAGACAGTTTGACATTAAAATGGACTCCAAATCAGCTAATGAATGGAACCCTTGGAGATTCAGAGCTGGAGAAAAGGTAGTCACTGCATTCAGAAAAAGATTGGAAGCATTTGTGGTGTTTATTTCCTTGCATATTGGCAATAATGGCATAAGTATAACAAAATTGATGTAATTGAAGGGCTTCAAAACAGTGCACATGTTGAGGTAGCTTGGGTTCTGTTTTGCTACAGATAAGTGACTTTCTGGATGTTCTGTAGTGCAATTGGTCTTAAAATAACAAAACAGGAAAGAAACAGAGGTGCAGACAAGGCTCATATAAAAGCCCTCAATGGAGTCTAAATACATAACTGCTGGAATGAATTGGGACCCTGCAGGGGATCTCTTAATGTTTATATGTCACTTTGTATGTGATAAAACTCGAGATTAAGTGACTGATTGTCAAATGAGCTTCAAAAAAATCACTTAGGGTGGTTGTTAAACAATAGCAGCAATAATCATTAATTGATTCCAGAATATTTATTCGAGAGTTCCCCAGATTACCGAGTGATGCAGTAATAATACACATCACAAATGGGGTATACCACACAAAGTAAGTTGGATGTAAGGCCTTTTTAGGTGGAAAACAAAAGCCTGCTTCTCCAGGTATTTTGGAGAAGGGACTCACTGCTACCTTCCATCATTACAGTTCTTCCTTCAGAGAGTCATAAATCACTTGACAAGCAAATGGCTACTGTCAGCCTCAAAAGAGAGATCTGTAATGCCATTTCATTAGTTATTATAATGCCTTTCATTAGTTATTCCTCTATTATGGCATTCTACTTCAGTTGAAGGACAGGTGAAGCCTTGAACCAGGTAGGTATGTCTCCTCAGGGAATTCCTTCAGCCTCAGAACAGTGCTCTCTTATGCCTGATCCACCCCATTCTTTTTTCTTTTTTTCTAAAACATAATGTATATTTTTAATAGAGCGTTACTGAAGCCCTCTGCTGTTGCTTTTGATGCTGAGTTGTAGAGGTTGTTCTCAGAAAGGTTCAGAGCTGTTTCTAGTGTTTAATCTGTAAGCTTGAGCCCCAGCAATGATGTGTGCAAGAATAAGTGAACTTGCTGCCCCGAAACCCAGCTACAAGCCTACCATAAAGTCTGCACCCTGTGCATTTTAATGTTCACCAGAACATGTTCTGACCTGGGAGGTGGGAGTGGGAAGGGGGCCAAAAAAAGGCCATTCTGAAAAGGCTGTGCCAGCTGTACCTACTATGGAGTGCTAGTTCTTTGGGTTTTTCTCTTGACTATTGATTTACCTCAACTGGTCGCATTTAGCAGCAGTTTTTAACTCAGCAAATTCTTTTTATTGCATGCTTGGAACCACAAGGACTCCTGAATGTAGAAAAAAAAATTGTCTTGCGCTTTTTCCTTTTCTATCAGCGTTTACTGGGACTACGCGTTAATAGTGCCGCTCAGCCAGATCGTCTGCATTCACTGCCATCAACAACGTAAGCATAAAACCTCTCGTGGGGGTACCCTCAAAGCCCCTGTCTGCCAGATTCATGTTAATGCTGCTACCATTTTATACGGTGCTTGTTAGGGAGTTAATGCAAAAGGAGGCAGACCGTTTTTCTTCTTCAGATGTCTTCAGTGAAAACCTGGTAAGATCTTCTCTGCCTAAGAGTGCTCCAGTTGTCACTTGCTTTCTTTGTTGTTTTTTCTATGCCCTTTGTTTTTTTCTGAGTCATCTGTGCAGAACAGTTACTTCTGGGAAACCGTCAGCTTCAGGTATTAAATGTGGATGTGTTGGTTCTGTAAGCATGAGCCTCAATCCATGGACTGTTACAAAATGATAGGGGGAAAAAAGCAACTTCTGTCAGTGGGATTGTCAGCCTCTGTAGAAATGGAGTGCTTGTAACACCAAGCCACCATCTGCCCATAGAATTCTGACTAGCCCATCCTCTTGTTTTAGAGAGAGCGTCTGAAGAAAACCTCTTTCCCATTGCTTTCCTTACCATGAGCTTTAAGTCAAAATCACAGAGCAAAGAATGAACATACAGAAATTTTATTTGGACTCAGATTTGAATTGTGTGTGAGCTAAAGGACCTTTAGAACTGCAAGCCTATTTTAAAAGACAGTTTGTATATGCTGCTTTACAATACGTGAATGGGAAAGCCACCTGAATGATCCCTTTCCCTCTGTGCCATTAACACAACCAGTTATGCCAGGCCAGGCATATGGGTGTTAAAACCTGGAGTCCTAGCTAGAGGACAGTTGCAACTCTTGCTCAGGTCTGTTTGCCTCACTTGAATGACCCTTTCCAGAACGCTTTGTGCCTGCCCAGGATCTCAGTGGCCGATCAGATGCCTCACTGCTTTGCAGCAGTTTCTTAGAGAAGAGGGAATCAGGTGGCAGACATGAAATACAACGTCCTTCGGTTTTGTTCATTGAGAAGGCTGTTTCAGTAACAGGTGCCAGGTGTATACACAACATGATTTTTGTTGTTTGCATAAGATGACAGACACTTGGTGGTCCTGCCACAGCACCTACCTTCCAGACTGGAACTTGCACAGCCATGCTATGGAACACCTCCTGCTCTTGAGACATCTCCCCTTTACCAGGTGCCTCTAGATGCCATAGAGGGAGAAATACCAGAGGTAAAAGTTTCAAAAGCACTCTGCTGAGTTATGTTCCTCATTCATTATATTTTGGAAAATGAAATTAAGAATCTAATTCACTTATGTGCTTTTGAAAATTGAACTCAAAATTCAGATGATTACACTTAAAAGAATACCCAGAGAATCATAGAATCGTAGAATGGCCCAGGGTAGGTTTCATTATTTGTGATAAGTTTATAGTGACAATGAAATGGACAGGAAGAATTTACAACAGCGAATATGACTTGCTAATTCTCACAAGAAAAAAGCTTCTTGTTATATACATTAGGCTAATTTTCATTCTAAATTGTGTGTATTTTGTCAGCTTATGCCAATGTCCGGATACTTACTTATTCCTTTATTATTTATTTTATTAATGTTCAGAATCACTTTAATGTTTCTGCATGAGGCCCATCACAGTTTGTTGTATCCTGAACTTCTTTAGGTCGAAGGGACTGAGGTCACCTATGTTATACTGTGACTTAGAAGTTTACTTATCTACTTAGAGGTGGTCAAAAATAAAACTAACTTAGAAGGTAAGAGCAACAAATAGAGATTTTGATGTAACAGTGTGGACTCCCCTTGTCCTCCTTTGCAGCAGAAAGCAGATGGACATTAGTCTTGGTGAGTCAGGATGGGACTCAGAAACCTCCACTGCACTTCCCTCAGGGAGGTCACCTCCTTGCATTTCTTTCCTGTCTGGAAAATGGTCTTCTGCCTCGTGGTCAGCTGGAACCACCACTTTGGTCCCAACAGGGCAAGGTACTGCCTTTTCTGATGAACTGCTTGTGGTAGGGCTGATCTTATGGTCTGTGTGCAACAGCACCCTGCCCTACAGAGGCCAGGCATTATTATAAAGCAGATGGAAATCAAAGTGGAAGGCAAAAAAACTCTATTTAGTCCAGTTCATTCGCATGAAGATTGTCCTTAAAGTTTGTTTATACCTTCATTGCCACATTGAGCACTGAACTGGAATCTGCTGTCTTATTAAAATATGAAAGGTCAGCATTGCAGGCCATAGGGACTGAGTCTCTGATGGTCTGGGGTATACCTGCTGTCAGGGACTGAAAAAGCTGGTGCTCACCTTCTATGGGTTGCAAGAAAAGTTGTGTTGTAAGCACAGAGGAAAGCTGCATTTAGTACTCATAAAGCCACCTTCTGTCTATGACTCTAGTGTTGTTTTCTCCCAACATAGAAAGCTTAGTTTTAGGACTTCAGATGCCAAAGATCCAAAGCAGTTAGTTTGTTGTGCTCTGTTCGTATTTGGTAGCTGAATTAATAGATGAGATCATTATTTTCTCCAGGGTAAGGTATTTCCAAAGCTTCGAAAACGGAACAGCAACAAATCAGTGGACTTGGAGGAAATGCCAGCTGAAGACACTTCCACAGACTATGTGTTCAGAATTATCTACCCAGGACACAAGCATGATAACAGTAAGTGCCTTTGTTCTGCTTTGTTTAAAAAACAAACAAACAAACAACAAAAAAAAACACAGCTAAGAAAACCTTTTTAGGGGACAGGGAGTGGTAATGGGAAAATCTGCCACAAAGTTATACTGACTGATAACCAAAATCTTACAGGTACAGCTGACTGTAGGTCTCCTTAACAAAGTTAAACTTGTTTTCTTCAAGGAAATGGAGTGGAGGTGGGAAATGTAACATTTACTCTGTGTTTTGCAGAGGAAGTTTTCAAAATACTCCCCTGGGCTTGCAAACTGAGACCGAAATGCTGTTTTACTATCTAGGAGAATTTTTGGTTTTGAAGTGAGGATATTTTAATTGGCCATGCTGCTTGCTCATAATGTTTCTGTTAGGAAAAAAATAAACCGAAACAAAGCAAAAACACCATAAATTCATCTTAAAATACCCCAAACAATTCCCTGGGCTGAGTTTACCTGGCTTGGAAGCAAGAACTTAACAGTGGATAAATAAATGCCCTTCTGAGGAAACAATGAATTCCCAAGCACCAAACCACCTCATGTCATCAGAGAATACAAATTCCTTACATGCAAGAAGGCATTGGAGCTAGTTCTCTAACAGCTCTCACTCCTCTTAGCAAAAAACAAACAAACAAAAACCCAAACCAAAACAAAACAAAAAAACCAATTTCCCAGGAAGATAAAGCCCTAAAATTTTGCAAGGAATTTAGATTTACTGTTCATACTGAGACTTACTGCAGCTAAGAAAGCAGAAGTCTCAACTGTGAACCCTCCTCACCCCATAGGGCTGAACCACAATGGTAACTATGCTTTATTAGGGTTTCTGACTTGACACAGGTAAGTTCATGTGCTCACACACTAGCAAAAGCATCTTCTTCCTTTGCCTGAATCGAGGGGATTGCAGATTCTGTGGGCACGTTCAGCACAGACCTGCCTGCTGAGTGCAGGACAGAGCTAGCTCCTGCCACAGGCTTCTGTGGAGGTAGGCCTGTACCCTGCATGTCTGCAGTGCTGGATGGAGCTGGGAGCAGACCGTGTCCTGCCCAGATGCATCTGGCATGAGTATCAGAGTGGAAAAGAGGAGGCCATAGCATAGGTGTGGTGCGGTGGAGGGGAGCTAGCAGGAGCCTTGAATTCCCATGGCGTTCTGCTAAAGAGCATACTTGCCTACTGCAGGCTGGCACTGGGACCTTCCTCCACTGCCATGATCTGACGTATGTGCCCTGGGAACAGCCTGTGCACAATCAGAAGCTAGCCTGTGTTTGGTGGAGCATGCTGTTTTTCTGTAAGAACCTCATTTTTCAAACCCACCCACACAGGAGCTTGTGCCCTCAAGAGAGGGCAGGATTCAAACCCTTTGTCTTTGCTGAACATGTCCTTTTGAGCTTTCCCGCAGAATCAAGTTCTCTCTTCTTATGCTCCTCTTTCACTATTTTCTTTGAGCAGTAACTATTAACTACCACCACTTAGCTGCCAGCCGCTCTGCCTCTGTTGACGATGATGAGGAGGAGGAAGATAAGCTGCACGCAATGCTATCAATGATCTGCTCTCGGAACCTCACAGCTCCTAATAGGATGAAAGGTTTTTATCCTCCTCCCTCTGTGTCCCAGAGCTCTATTGCAGCTCGTTCCACTGATGCATACAACAGTGTTGGCATTATTACTGGGCAAAACGTTTCGCTCATGCCTTGAGATCTAGAGATTAAGTTGTGTCTGCAGAGAGGCTGCAAATGTGCTCAGAACCTCTGGGAAGTGGAAACTCAGCATCTTCCCTCTGGTATGAGCATTTGTGCTGCAGAACAAACTGATCTTTTTTTTTTCCAGAGGCTTCCTGCCCCACCTTCATAAAAGCTGGATGCTAGAGCATGTTCTCATGGGAGGAGGGATCATTACTCCTGTACAGTATAACAAACTGGGGAGGGCAGCCTCATACACAGGATCAGAGACACACCATTACAATAGTATGGCTGGGCTGAGTCAGAAATGGAGAGTGCCTCTGCAGACAGAATAAGGAGAGCAGAAGTGTAGGGAGTTACAGTGTGAGCCCCAGGATGGAACAAGCGTGGTTAATTCTGCAAGGTATAAGAGCATGCAGAGGAGATTGGAGATGGATGCTTGTTTGTGGTTGGGTGCTTTCATCCCATTTCTTCCATTTGTAGGCTAGGTGGTTTCAGGTGATCAGCTGCAAGACTCTGCCCTCCAAAACTTTGTCATCTCATTCTTTTCCTAAAGCTGTTTGTAAGACCTATTGAGTTGACATTCACAAGAAGTGTAGGCATTAACAAGCATCCACGATGTAGCAGTGTGGTTCTGGAGACTTAAAAAGCCTTGCTTCTTCAAAGGAGGGAGCTGAATAGTGTAATCTATTCCCAAGGCCAAAGGCCTCCCACATTGCTACAATTCTAAACCTTGTATTTGTTCAAAGAGCAATTGTTCAAATGTCATCCAGGCCAGTCCGCTAGTTCACGTGAAATCCTTTCCCTCCTCTAGGCTTACTAGTTACTGCACAGCTTCAGTGCCACCAGACTTCTGGCCTTGGTACCTCTTGAGTGTGCGTGCCAAATCTGGCATGCTCCTGTTATAATCAGAACAAAAGCTGCTACCTCTTGCTGTTTACTGGAATTTATCAGCAAGAACAGAAAGTTCTCTGATATCAGGCTGTAAAGTAGCTGTCAGAAGTTGGACAAATGCAGAAGTAGGAAGGAGAGCAACTGTTTGCAAATTTGATTCTTTTCTATATTTTTCATTCATTGTTAGCGTGTGTTTGTTTTTTTTTCTGGTGTTTGTTCCCTCACGAAACCACAGTATATCTGGAGTCAAGATAAGACACGCTGTTAAATAGCAGTGAGTTTAGTTCTAAATGGTTGCCCTGGTCTGGTGGAACCACTGTTAGGAGACTGTAACTGCTTGCATCTGTACAGCGTTCAAGTTTTAGCTGGGATGTGTGTATGCAGAGAGATTCTCTTGGTATGTCACCCCCGTGTGTATCCCAAGAGAGAAACGCTTGGCAGCCAATAAAGCCCAGCCCAAGTTAACAGAGATTTTCCAGGAGGTGTGGGTGGGAAGAAACTCCAAAATACGTTGTTCCCCTTGAAGAAAGGTGCTGTTTTGGAAAGTTCCTCTGTATCTTAACTGATCACTTCTGGATGTTGGTGATGACAGAAAGGAAGGAGGTCTAACGCTGCCACATACACCGACGAGAGGCTAATGCTGTGACCTAAGACATGAGGAGCACAATTTAGTCAGGCAATTTTAAGTCATCCAGCTTGAATGGCTGTCAGATAACTGTTTTTTTTTGTTTATAATCTTAAGAGTATAGCTAGGATTGTGTCTGCTATCTGAGTAGTGACTCTTGCTGAAATAGACTGGAATGACTGTTGTCTGCCCAGCAAGATCCTTTTAAATAATGACAACGCTGTTGTAGCAGGTTTGCTGGCCATTTGCTTTTACATTTTGCAACATGCTCAACTTTTGCATGTAGCTGAAGTTACAGATAACGCCACAACAGTTAAGTAAAAGATGCTGTTCACTGTAATTCTTCATTAATTCTGGTACCTTTCATCTGAATCTTTAGGTTCTGTGGGGTTCTTTTCTTTGTTCTCTAAAATATAGATATCTATAAATTAAAGCTGGAAAAATCCACTTTTTTTTGTCTGTAGAGGGGATGCAAAAAATAAGATCTAAAAATGTTTGCCCAATTGTTTTCATTTGAACCAAATGAGAAGCTGCAATAAATACTGGGTCATTCAGCTCCTTCCTGAAGAATTAAGGTGAAGAGCATTTTTTCATCACACTTTGTTTTGTGAAGTGAAATTACACGTGACTGCTTCCGCATGAGCCTGTGCTTTTTCTGTTAACAAATGGTTTTACTCCCACTTCTTCCTCACCTATGCCCATTTTTTAATAGGCACCACTAAAATGCTTTCTGCTACCTTGATGTAAAATGCATGAGATGGTTTGGATTTGCCCCTACTACTTCCCAACAAATGTATGTCTTAAAAGCACGGCCCAGGGGACTGGAATTTGCTTACAAATGTTAATTCAGTGGCATACAGTACTATGGCATTTGCCTTAATTTTAATCACGGGTGAGCTGAAAGGCCAGTTATTTATTTATTTATCACAATACAAAAAGCCCACAAGTTCAAATGCCAGCTGGAAAAGGGAAAGAGCTGAAGCCAAGCTTTATGAAGGCAACTGGTGATTTTTTTAGTGTTGCCTTACTGAAGGTGGTTTAGAAAGCTAATAGATTTGGTGATGACTCGAGAAGCCGCACGGTACCGTTGTGTGTTTTCCTGCAGAATATCCTACTTTTAAACCATGTTGTTGATTCTGGTAGGGCTTGAACTATCCTGTGCTGGATATTATAGGATCTGGTTCTAAGTCAGGGGGAAGAAGCATCTTCTGAAAATAACCGAGTCAATCAATTTTTATTTCTTCTTATGCTCAAACTTCCACTCTAGCTGGACTAGCAGTTGCATGGCTGATTTGAGGAATTACAAAATGAAATTCTAAGGCCCGAGTTAAATAGGAGGTCAGGCTAGACCATCTCTTCTAGCTATAAGTAACAGCATTGCACAGGAACCAGTTTTAGTTGTTAATGCAGCACTTGCTTCTGCTCTCTTGAAATATGGACTGGGATGTGTGCATGGGCATCAAAAGGGCAGTGGTGAAGGGACTGGCCTCAAGTGAACATGCACAGCATGCTGCTGGTTTCAGGTTAAAGTGAGAGCAGCATTTCTGAGGTAACTAAGGTGGTGCTCTCCCCTTTTTGGAATCAAGGTTCAAAGCCTGCTGGGAAGTAAAGCATGAAGCCGTCAGGATGCACAGAAGGTGGAAAGACGAGTAAGAGTTGATGGCCTGCTCTTCTGTTTCTTTTTTTTTCCCTAGACACCAGCGATATGATAGAGATGCAAGGTTTTGGGGCAAACTTACTTTCGTGGCAGCTGGAGCACTGCAGCCAAGGCTCCTCATGCATCTCCTGTTCAACAGGCAGCTCTCCCTACGATATACCCAGCTGTTGCAATTGCATCCATGACAGGTAAGCAAGCTGTGCAGAGAGCTCAACTGGGAAAACTTGTGCCACAGTTACAAGCAGCAGTGTTTTATTGGTTTCTGCAACAGAGATGAAGGATAACAGTTTTCAAACAATTTCTGACCCAAAAAGATGAAGTTATATAGCAAGAAACTTAGTTTGTTGAAACTAACCTATTAAGTTAGGCTCGTATTTTGATAGAAAAATTGCAATTTAAAAATTTTTTTTTTAATCTTTTGTGTAGTTTTTATGTAATTCAACTCTAAAAGCATGATCTTTAACAAGTAATTAGCAACTGTAACAAAGGGCAGCAACTCATCTAGTTTGACAAAGACCTTTACAATGCTCTGAAGCAGTTGTAGCTAAAGGCACCAGATTAATCTGTTTGGAGCCAAAATTCTAGTGGGAATCTGCTTTTTAAAGTTTTATTTCTAGTTGTTGTTCCTTAGCTAAATAAATCTTAGCGCAGTGAGAGAATCCCTATGTGAAGATCATGGGGATCAGCATAAAGTTCACAGTGATTTGTGTCCCTGTGACCTAACATGTTCCCATAATTGTCTCCACAGGACTCCATTAAAGATGCTATGTGAAAGCATGAAGAGGCAAATCGTTTCCAGAGCCTTTTATGGATGTAAGCAAAGCTTCTCAGATCCAGTCCCTGTGAGACCCGTATGCTTACCTAGAAAACATAAAATACATGTTTTAAAAAGGAGTCCAAACTCAAATTTATTGTGAGTCAGATCAGCTCAGGACACTTCATTGGTTGTGACACAAGTATCATGGCTTGGTAACTCAGTTATTTGTAGGTTTTAATATAGCAATGGGAGGAGCCATGCTTAGTGAAGACAGAGTGTAACTTTATATTGCTGTATAATACTCTGCTTGGGTTTTACTTGTCTGTGTAACACTGATTTAATCTTTGGCTCCATTACAATTCTTCAGTTTTATACAGTACAAATGCAAGTTTATTTCAGGTAAGAGTATTAGTGGCAATTTTAAAATGTCACAGCTTGATCCTGAAGAGGCTGCTGATATTATACAGATCCATTTATAACAGTTCCCCTCCTCTCCAAACGCAGGGCTTGCCTACTGCCGTCACTTATCAACAGTGCGAACGCATCTGTCTGCCCTAGTGAACCACACAATTATCCCAGCTGACAAGCCATCCAGTGCTGCAGGAGGCCTGACCAAAGAGGTCTGGAGCAAGTACCAGAAGGACAGAAAAGTAAGTCACAGAATACCTTTATGATGACTAAACTGGCTCCAATGTGCTGGTGTGGTAGCATGGCATCCCTTGGAATTGTTTGCAGGAAATACTAAAGGTGCCTCCTGGTCTTCCCAGGATGACTTCTCATGGAAGGAAGTTGATTTTTACACTCTTTTATCTTTTGCTTCTCTGATGACAGCAAAGATATCAATGAAATCCAAAGCAACTGATCTCATGGTAACTCTAATCTATTAAAATTAGATTATTTTCATGAAAGACACAACTTTATTGGACTGGATTTATTAGTCTCTGTAGTTGGAATTGACTATATATGAGCACGCCTGAGGAAAATAAAGATGTATTCTTTTTCCCCTAACTGCTGCAGAATTACAAGGAGCTGGAACTGCTAAGAAAAGTTTATTATGGTGGAGTACAGCATGAGATTCGAAAGGAAGTATGGCCATTCTTGTTAGGTCATTACAAATTTGGCATGGCCAAAAAAGAAATGGACCAGGTAAGTACAAATTTCTGGGGATAAGAATTATATCTGCATAACAAGTTTTGTTTTCTTAATAGCTAAAGTGTTAGCTTTTGTTACGGTTTAATATTCCAAAGGCAAAACGCTACTGAGTGACAGGTTAATTTGAAATAACTGCTCTGTCTGCATGGTACTGTGTCTGTCTGTGTGAACCTCAGATGGAGCTGTCTGAATAGCTCAGATGGAAGTCAAGCCACAACTCATGGATTCCAGCCCCAGCTTCGTAGAGCACATGCATTTATACAGCTAGAACAGGAGAGATTTAACAGGAAGAGCTAAATACCCGAGTCAGTTTGTAAAAAAGGAATTACAGTAAATTTAGAAAGACGTGTTGCAAGGCGTAAATAATTGAACTGCAGAATATGGGCTCCTACAGGCAGTTATTTTCCCTGAATTTGTTCCATACTAGTACAGCAGTGGTTCAGACCTTATCTGGAGCTCTTCTGAGCTACTCAACACCAGTAATAAGTAATAGCAATGACTGACACCTCAGAGAAGTACTACTGGACGCTAAGTAAAGCATACAATTGAATCTGAGCGCCTATTAGATGAAAAAGAAGGGAACAGTCATAACATCAGCACATATGGGAATCTTTTCACGTCCTTAATTGAAGTCATGATGGGTGATTTATCACCTTTGCCTTCTGATGGTATTTTTGCAGTCCATCAGCATCTGAGGGACTCCAAAGCATGGCTGTCTTCCAGCCTTCCACTCACAGTTGTGTTTTGTTGATGTATGACTCTGCAGCTACCTGAGGTGACAGGAAGCCTGCAGCTCTTGGCACGAATGCTCTGGTGGCCACTCCAACCAGCAGAGCCCCGGAGCCAACTCACAGCAGTGTTTTCAGCTCTTGACAAGTGACAGAGTAGTGAAATTACTACGTGTCCTTTAACAGCTCAAGGGGGGTTTTGTCCTTGTTTTTCAACAGAAGCCAGCAGTGGCAAAATAACAGTTTTATTACTACAGTGGTTGGGTCTGACCACGTGCAGTGTACTATGCTATGTGAGCAGGGATCTCTGCTATTCAGGACTCTGTTCCAGCATGTAATTCTGTACAAGCAGATGTCAACAAACGTGTGACCTGGAATTCATTGCAAGAGCTGTGTTAGAGGTGGAATAGAGGAGAAAAAAAAGAAAGAAACAGAAATGTTAGGAATAATCCAACTAAAGCCAGATACTGCTCCATCAGATTGCATTTGACTTGTGTGTAAGGTTTCACAGTGACATCTTTAGCTCTTCCCTGAATACTGGAGTGCTGTTGATATCAGATACAGGTATTTATATTAATCTTTTCTGGCATTTTCAGTGGTAGTTTATTCCCTGCAGTAAATATCCAACTGTCTTTCCTTTGCAACAACTTACTGTTCCTGTCATTGTGTTTTCAAGTGATTTGTGCTCTAGCAAGAGGGCTTCAGGACCCTTCAGGCTGTTTGAGATATTACATTTGCTTTAGTTCTCCCCTTCTGGCTTCTGTTTGTTTTTAATGCTGTCTTTCCAGGAGGACCAGCATTTCAGTATCTGTCAGTCTGTCTGTCCACAGGTGGATGAAGAGATTGCTCTCCGATATCAGAAGGTTATGGCTGAGTGGAAGGCTTGTGAGGTCATCGTAAAGCAGCGAGAGAAGGAATCGCATTCTGCCACGTTGGCCAAGTTTTCTTCAGGCAGCAGCATTGACAGCCATGTCCAGCGGCTGATTCACAGGGACTCCACCATCAGCAATGATGTAAGTGTCCACTCGTATGATGCAGGTGTGTGTGTGTGTGTGTGTGGTGTGTGTGTGTGGTGGGAGCTAACATGCGCACAGGTTAACAGCACACAGGTTGTCAGTCTGGAGCTGCTTAAATCCTATATGGAACTTAAAGCAGTAGCCTCCCCATGATACAGCAAAGAGCAGGTTTGTATGTTGGGTAATCTACTGCTGTTCTTAAGCAGAGCCTCCCTGAGGGGCTTTAAGGTTCACCTGCTACAGGTCCTTCTCTCAGTAGTGGAACGGCCTTCTAGATCTCTTATCTGTGGGCCCTTTTTCAAATTCAGCATAGGAGCAGAAGACTGCTGCTATTAAAGCATATTTTCGATTCTGTCCTGTACCTGATTGAGAAGTTGAGTGTAATTTATTTTGGGAGAGGGGATCTTTGTCAATGTAGGCTAAGATGCTAAGCAGTGAAAAGGCAGACTTGAGTTTACACCTTGGTGAATAAGCAAGAAAGGGGTTTCTTGATTACAGGCACATTGCTGGAAAGGAGAGCTTTCCTGTGGTCCCTGTGCCAAAAGCATCTCTGGGCATTTGCTACTTAAACAGACTTGAAATAGTTAACTGCTACTTATATATTGAAATAGTAACCTGATAGTTAACTGATCTCACTAAGGCAAGAGGAAATAGGCTGTGAGGTCAAGTATTTGCATTGTTAAAGTAATCTGCAGGCCAATCTTGACTTCAACAGTACGTAAACTGAACTGAGGTCTGAGGTACGTTGGTCCCCCTCAAGGATAACTTAGAATGGCCACAAGCTTTTAGAGTTGGTGTTGCAAGTAGTGAAGCTTTACTGCTTTAAGAGGTTTTTCTAATTGAAGGCTGTGAAAGGGGAGACATCACTGTAGGAGACAGACACAAAATCATAAATCAGTATTATTTTTAGACGTACGGTTTCAGTATAAAGAATGAAGAGTTCTGAATTTTTGCATGCATGGAAGCTCTATTAATTTTTGATCTCGTTCACTAAAGTAATGGAGTTATTTCACCTTGTGGTTGGAGATTCATTTGCTACATTAATGTTTACTGCTTCTCTCTTCTCCTTTGCTTTACCTGATTATTTTTTTTTTCCTCTTTCCTCATCCACCTTAAGGTCTTTATATCTGTAGATGAAACAGATTCAGCAGAACGAGACTCAAAATGTCAGGATGACCCTACTTTCACTGTGGTATCTGCCGACACGCCAGCAGCAGTAGCTGCTGTAGAGCAGCAGTCTGTGGAGTTCGACTCCCCTGACTCTGGGTTGCCATCCTCACGGAATTACTCTGTGGCCTCAGGCATCCTGTCCAGTATTGATGATGGGCAGAGTGTCTCCTTTGAAGATGGGGCTGAAGAAGAAACCAGCACTGACATGGAAAGGACTGATCCAGACGTAGCACCTATGCAGAAAGCCAAGTCAGCTGTACAGCAGCCTCAGGACCCAGTAGCAGAAGAGCAGCTGTGTTCCCAGGTGGATTATTTAATGGATGTTGCTTCTGTCTGTGCTGCATCTTACACAGTAAGTCACAACTTATGTACCATCACCTCTCGTTTTATGGCAAGCACTTATATTAGATTTCAGATAGGATTTAATAGTAACAGTCTCAAACTAGAACTGCTTGTGGTGGGAGGGTAATGGAGGATCTTTGCATCCTGATATTTTTGTCTAGATTTTGAGGTGGACAGTTAAAAAACTTGTCTTTGAGTGGAATAGCAAGGAAGGAATGTGGTGCAGATCTAGTAGCTAAACATTTTGATGGAGGATAGGACACCAATTATAAGATTTCAGTGTCACCTGTCCTTGAACTCAAAGGAAAATCCCCATTTAATCAACTAAACAACCTACATCTGAAGACTCCAACATCTGTATTGGTATCACTGTTGACAGATGAGTAGTTGAGGTTCTGTTTCTGTTTTGTTCTTGCAGCTGTTGAACTAGACATTAACCTTCGTAAAGAGCACAGGCTTGGGCCACTTACCAGTGAACTTATGTGCACTGTATTTCAGATTTTTAGTTTTTGATGGTAATTGAGTAGTTCAGTGCTCTCCGAAATCCTAAGTATAATTTTACTTTTTCTGCTTTGTTGATTCCTAGAGTGAATCTGTGCCTAGAACTTCTAGGGTCTGTTATAGCCACTGCTGATGGATATTCTCCTCCTTAGTGCCACTAAGGCAGTGATCAGTTGGAGTCAACCCTGAGTTGTGGAGAGGAGAGGAAAGACATGGACTCTTCTACAGCTCCATGCTCCCTGCTTCTCATCACTATCTAAATGAAATCTGTCTAAAAGTGATACAACAGCCTGCATCTGACTGAACAGCAGATCTAACTTAGACTTTTCTCTTACAGATAGAATTACTGGACACTGTTGCCTTAAATTTGCACAGAATTGATAAAGATGTCCAGAGGTGTGACCGGAATTACTGGTATTTTACTGCTGATAATCTGGAAAAACTCCGCAATGTTATGTGCAGGTAGGACAGCTCGTAAAGTGAATGACTTTTCATGTCTCTCATAAACAATAAAATATAATAACGTGTAAAAAAAGTCTTATTTACTAATTTAAAAGAACACGAAAAAAGAAAGAATGGTAAGTTAGAAAGTATAAATACAACAGATGGCTCAGATTGGGAATGCAGACTTGAGAAATCTTGTTTCTATCTTATGAGACCACCCCAGAGCCCATCGGCCACTTTGGGCTGTTCCCTTCACGTACCACTAGCTTTGGTTTCCTACTCGTGCAGATGATGCATCTGTACTGTACTGGGGTCCTATGAAGATGAACAGATGCAGTGTTGAGGGATAGCTGCTGGAGTAGACAGACAGGGAGGAGATCTTCAGATCAAACTGTACCAATGTATTTGACCACTAAGGCCAGCAGGAATTAATAGAAAACTAGTTTCACTAATAGGAATGCAAATTACCATGAAGGCTGTTCAACTGAACAGCTTAAAGCAGAATGGGTCATAGACTTTAACTCCTGGAAAAGATAAAGATTCCACTTACCACAGAATCCACTTAGGATACAGAAAACCAACACAAAAATAGGTGTTGTGGTTTTATTATTTTTGGCTATCGGTATTCCACAGCATGCCATCATGTAGTGCACTGGGAGTTAAAGAGTTAATGCCCCAGAAATGGGTACCTGGTTCTCAGAAGACAAGAACAACTCCGTACTCCATACCCAGAGGAGTCTGCATTATTTGTCTCCGTTTTCCACTCAGGGAAACATAAATACTGTCCACAGAGCACTTTCCCTCCCCTTTTTGATTTCAGCACTGTGAGCTCCCCAGGTCATCATGCCCCAGCAGGGCAGTGAGGCCTTCAGCTTTTGGACACTCGTTACATTTGCATTATTAGCTTCAATTCCAATTCTATTGCATTATATTGTATTATAGTGTGTTATCTTGCATTCCAATATCTCATTTAGTAAGTCGGTTTGTTTATCCTCAGATTGTTGACACTGCTTTATTTTTAGTCCCATCTCTCCACCCTTTCTCCCCCTTTTTTTTTTCCCCCTTTCCTGGGCTGTGGGTCTTGGGTCCCCCTCCCCTGTCGTCACAGAACCAGGACAAACCAGCCCATAAACCACTGACAATAGGTAACTTTTAACGTTTTGGGACTTTTTTTCCATAGATAATGATTTTATGAGCTTTTCACTCAGGACTGTGAAGCAACAGAAAGTTCAGAGGCATTCAGTAGCTGCTTAAGGTTTGAACTTGCATAATCAAATTAGACTTCAATACTATATTTAGGTTTTGAGGAACGGGAAATAGAAGTTTGCTATTGGTTAATTCATCCCATATGTAGAAAACTGATAAGATCCTTCTAGTTTTCCATAGCAAACCAGGAGCCTACTGCAGGAGACAGAAGTACTGCCATTTTGTACTAATGAGTTGGAAAAACTGAATTGTCAGAAAATCTCTAAACCTTAACATGATTTTTATAGGACATCACACTTCCAAGAGGAGTTGGATCTTACATGCAAGACAAAGCCTTGAGCTGTAGGCACAACAAGAGGATTTTGTAATCCTACTATCTCTTGTGCTTTCTTCTTTCTACAGTTATGTTTGGGAGCACCTAGAAGTTGGTTATGTCCAAGGCATGTGTGACCTCCTGGCTCCTTTGATGGTTATACTTGACAATGGTAGGAAGGGTTTTCTTTTGGAACGTATCAGTATCTGTTGGGACACCTCTTTATAATTGCTGTTTTCAAGGTTGCATGTTTTAAGTAAGGCTAGCTCATTAGGAAGAACACACCCAAAGCTCTTACCTGCGTTTTCTCTAGGTGAGGTTGTTGCTGAAATGACAATCCTGAATATATCAGGGATTCCCTGCTTAATGACCAACTTCCAGATTAAATCTCACTAGATTTTCAAAGCAGCTGTGTTCCTGCAGCTGCTGAAGATGGAAACTTAACCCCAAGCTGCGTTGTTTTGAAGCATAACTAAGAAAAGTGGTCCAGATTCAGCTACTGTCTTCCATTTCATCTAAGTACTGATGATGGAGCTAGGGGACAGAAAAGTGGAAACCTTTTTTTTTTTTTTTTTTTTGCCCTGCTGTACATTAGTTTGGATCAAGGAAGTCAGAAGACTTGCAACAATTAAGTGTTCTGCATTATATGTACTGTATCTATCTGCAGATCAACTGGCTTACAGCTGCTTCAGCCACCTGATGAAGAGGATGAGCCAGAACTTCCCCAATGGAGGTGCTATGGACACACACTTCGCCAACATGCGGTCTCTAATCCAAGTGAGTCTTTCTGAATCCTATTTAAATGAAGTTGAGATTGTTTCAGAGGTTGAGAGCTGCCATGATGCCATAGTGAAAGGCAGGACCTCCACTGATGGGCTCCTAGGCATCTGGTACTTCGGAGGTGGGGAAAACTGATGCACCCCTAAACTGATTTCCTGCTTTTCAGGGGGCAGCAGTTGCTGTCACAATAAAGAGGACGTATTACAGCAGGTCAGTTCAGGTTAGCTTGACAGAACCCCTCAGACTTCTACCTCCATTCCACCAGCAAGTTTGGGGCAGCTACACCACTGGCATTTTACAGATGCATAGTAAAGGCAGCTGCTCAGAATAACTATAGGATCAGCTGATAAAGAGCAGCACAAGACTTCACCAGCCCCTAACACCTCTGATCCTGGCTACTTTCAGACAAGATACCAACATCTGCTGTTTTACATTTTAGATTCTAGACTCAGAGCTTTTTGAACTGATGCATCAGAATGGAGATTACACTCACTTTTACTTCTGCTATCGCTGGTTCCTGCTTGACTTTAAAAGAGGTAATAATGTTTTATGCCTGTGGAGTTATGCAAAATTGAACATACCTATGTCTGGCTGTAGCAAAATGTTTTTATGAGGGACAGCTCAGTAGCTGTTGGATCTGCTGAGTGATGTACTTTCTATACAAGGAGGACCTCTGCTATGCATTCAGACTCGCAGCCTGTCCTGTAGCCCTAACTACAGCAAGTGGGCCCACCTGGGCATCTTTTGGGGGTTAAGTCACACCACTTACACCTATGCTCTTTCTTAATTCTCAGTTGCCATAGTTGCACTAATAAATGACAGGAGTTGGCTGGAGGAGAAAGGGAGAGGGAAAAGGAGGAGTCAATCACATACAATTATTTTCTGCATCAGGCCTGAAATACATCATAGTGAGGGGTGGGCTGAAATGGTCAATTTGAATAATCAGATGCTCTTGTAATGTTTATTCCCATTCAGAATTGTTGTACGAGGATGTATTTACAGTGTGGGAAGTAATTTGGGCTGCAAAGCACATCTCTTCAGAACATTTTGTCCTTTTCATTGCCTTAGCACTTGTGGAAGTTTACCGAGAGATTATCCGTGATAACAACATGGACTTCACTGATATCATCAAGTTTTTTAATGGTAAGAGACGTATTTTAAGAAAGACATTGTGATAAACAGCAAGTATCCACACTCTGCTGCTTCTCCCTTACTCTCACAAACCATCTGCAGTTGTTCAGTGTCCCTGCTGTTGTGAAAGCCCCTGTTCATTTTAAGTTGAGAATCCCTTACCGCTTCAGTCACGTTGCTTTCCATGTGCATGAAGAGCTCAGATTTTCACGTACTTGCTGAAGATCCAACCTGCCCCACAAACAGCAGTGCCTGTTTTCCTAAAAACAAATGAGGAAAAGGTTCTGCATCTTTGTTTTTAGAGTCCAAGAGGGCTCTAGTGCCCAAGTACTGACCTCCCATTCCTGTTTTGTGGTCGTAAGGGACTGTGACTTTTTGCAGCAAGAGAACTGACACCTGAAGGATTAGCTGTGGGTGCCAGGGCCTATGGCACTAAGGGATTAATTCACTTATTCATCTTTAATTCCAAAAACCTAAATCACTGCCAATACTTTTGTTCTGGTGCTCTTGTAACACTAATTGATCAATGCTAACATGACAGCAATATCAATACTAGAAGTGTTCCTGCCATGGACAGTTAAAAATGCTTGTCTGTGTCTTTTAGAAATGGCAGAACATCACAATGCCCAGGAAATACTGAGGATAGCAAGAGACCTTGTCTACAAAGTGCAGACATTGATTGAAAACAAGTGATCATTGTGGGCCTTGCTGTGAGCTACTGGATGGAGCATTTCTTGCACTGTAACTTCAAAATGGTGTTTTAATTGCATCTTCCATGTAATGTAATAAATAACCAGATTTGTAATACTTTTAAAAATGAACTTTTCCTTCACCAGAGAGGGTTTGTGTTTGATAGTCCTTGTTACACTCAACTTTGTATTTCAGAACAGAATCTTTTTGCATTCTCTTATTTCTCTCTCTAGAAGACTGTCTGCTTACATAACTGAGATACTAAAAAGGGGGTATTTGACATTACAACATTTATATTTTGACTTACTGCACCTTCAGTAGCACATTTTGTGCTCTGCCAGGATTTTTTGAAGAGGTGAGGCCTGATCTGATATTGAAGTGGGGCAAGCACTGGTCTGGGTCCATGGAAGAGCAATTTGTGGGCTCAGTTCACAGACTATACCTTGAACACAGAAGAGAAATGCATATGCAGATCCTGTTGCTAAAATATTCATACTTACATTCAGAATACTTAGCAAGTAAAATAAGATTAACAACTGGGAGAATAGCCTTACAGTAAGTAACAGGGTTAAGATGAGCAGTGAAGACCTGGCAATGCTGGCTAGAAACAATGGTTAGCCTTTGCTGCCTAGCTCATGCTGTTGAGTGTTCATGGCCTACATATGCCACAAACTTGCCCTTGTTTTACTTTGCAAGTATTCCCAGATGACAGATCTGCCTAATATAGTTCAGGTTAACACAGCTTAAGCACATAGAAACAGTTTCCTTGCTCATGTTAGCAAATCCCACACTCTTTGCATCTGTGCAGAATCTCATAAAGTTCAAATCCTACTTACAGAGCAGACACTGCACAGCCTCACCTCCTCCAGTTCATTTACTGCAGACTGCTAACCTCCTCCTCCTCCCCCCCTGCTCTGGGAGGACTTCCCTTGGGATCCTGCAACACAAACCAGGCATTTGTTAACTCAAGCAAGTCTTGGTACTTGCCAGATTAAGCAGTTTAAATTGTTGCACAGGATCCATTTTGCTGTCATGCTGTGCTGGTTTGTAGAGCCACCCTTGCACATGCCATGGCAGTTCTGTGCCTCCTCTTCCTGTGCTTGGCTGCATGCTTCCAGTAGCAGTGTGTATTTTAACCCATCTTCTATAGAGAGCAAAAGTGACTTCGCTGGGGCTCAGCCATGGAGCTGCCTGTTGCTATCCTAGCACTTCATCACTCTATATAAAATTTATCATCTGTACTCTTACTGCTTTCCCAGCATGTGTTGTATTTAAGTGTGTCTCTGTGTCAGCCAGAGAGAGGAAAGGAGCAGCTTTTTACTAATGGGATTAACTGTAGATTTCATGGGCTGATGTGACCTGTGCTCCCAGAAAACTCAGTGTCTCCATTTTAAGCATTCCTCCCTTTGCTACTGAAGCTCAGTGATAAAGTTTGAATTTTTTTCCTTTTTAAAACATTCAGAGCAGGCTGGGTTACACAGCTCTGTTTCCACTGAGCCTCCCAGGTTGTCAACAAAAGCAGCTGTCAACTCAGATGAGCTTCTAAAATCAGATTTTAGCAAAACAGGCATAGGGAATCAAATTACTCTGTCCAAAGACCTCAGCCCTGGCTGGTAACTCCCCTCCTATTACCACACAAGTAGCGAGCAGTTTCTCTTGCTTTTGCAATAGATGTGTAATGCCTTCAGGTCCTAATGAGCTGAACATTGCTTGCACAAGCAAGAGGAAGATTTGATTCTACAAGTGTCATCTGTGCTTAGTTCTCTTTTTATGACTGAAGTAAAATAAAAATAATAAATGATATTCCAAAAGGGGTATAAAAAAGCAGGCAGCATGCTTTTTAACTAATCATCAAGCGCTTACAGTGGTCCCTGCACATTTGATGGGAGGGTAAAGTAAAACAGCAGTTTGTCCCTGCCCTCATTTCCACACACAGCTGTCACTCAGGCGCTGTCCCAAGGCCAGACTGTGACACAGCAGCGCAGGCAGGGCCCCCCCTCACTGCAGCAGAGCCCACCTGCAGCACCGCACACTCGGTAGCAACACGGTCACAAAGCAGAAGCGAGAACAGACGAGCCTACAGAACTCTGAAAAAAGGTGCAGAGGAGGAAGGTTAGAAGGAAACCCCCTCTCTGTGCATAGCAGTGCTAAAATAACAACAGTGGGAATGACAGGAGGAGGAAGGCTGTGAGTGATGAGCTGTACTCCTCACCCCCCACACGGCCAACTGTTAGAGCGCGCTCAGGATGAGAAGCCAAGAAGTTGTACTGCAGGCACGCTCACAGCCTGACCTCACCATTACTTACAGCTGCATCACACTTCTCATAGGGCAGAGCATGGCTGCTGAAAGGTCTGAAAACGCTTGGGTTTGTGCCTGCCTGGTGTCTGAAGAGTGAAGTGTTAAAAAAAAAAAAAAGAGCAAAAAAGCCCTCCAATATACAGAGCCTGAGGAAATGATGTAAGAAATAAAACTGCACTATTTTTCTTTGTTGGGAATGTACTATACAAATCTATTTAAAAAAATATCTGCAGAATTTGTTGTATTTGTTATAATGTTCTGTCCAGTTGTATTTTATGAATATTGTGTATTAACTTATTTTTGTCAGGAGCAGACTATTCTCTTTATTGCTCAATTATATTTAAATGTAACATATAAATAAATACTTACTGTCAAGGCATTTTGTGGAGATCTTTGGAAACAATTTCTCAGCCCCGAAGGGACCTTCAGAGACAGAACAGGGAGCCCTGAGGAGCAGGCTGTCTGGAAGGAGAGCGGGATACGCAGCGACCATTTCTGTGATGAGCACACAGGCTTTGCACTAAGCAGTACTTCTGAAGGTCGCTGCCACCAGGCTGCTCACGGCCCTGACAGACCTCCAGCACAGACATGGGTTGCACGGAGCCCCGCAGCGCCCAGCAGCGCTGAGCCCGCAGCTGGCGCAGCCCTGGAGGAGTGCGAGCAGAAGTGGGCCTGTGACAAGTGCTAAAAAATAACAGTCTCAGGCCTGATCGTGCTGCAGCTAACGTTAAAAAAATCTAACAGCACTGCCGGGCCTCCAGGATAGATCCTCCTCCAACGCTCCGTTTGTCCTCCAGAGCCCCCAAAAGACTCCTGCAGTTCCCGTCCCTCTCCCCAAGCTTGCTGCCCTGCTGCTCGTCTGCTGCAGCCAGGTTTTGCAGAGATCGCTCCTCCACGTTTTCAGGCAACCCTCGTCTGTGTTTCTGCTGGGAGCTCTGCCCAGAGGTGGTTCCCACAGAGCAAAGGAGAGTTTCCCCAACCCACTGGCAGTCAGAAGCCAGAAGTCCCAGCGCCCCTCCGTGCTGCAGTGCACACAGCAGTGCCTCAGCCACCACTCGTGGCTGTTAGAGCTGCCAGTCGTTATTCATCCTCACACAAGGACGTAAGCCCTCCATGAAATGTATCTGGGGACATGTTGGCTTAAACGATCTTCCAATGCTTGTGTCCTTCACCTTCATCTTGTCACTTCACTTTCTTTTCTACAGGGCCTTCTTAGTACCAACGCCCCCCTCATGCACCCCAAGCACTCTTCTGCAAGCTCTCGGAAGCTTTTGAGCTAGATATTCCGACTTAGAAAGCTGTCCCCCAAAGCTGCAGAGTCCCTGCAGCAACAGGAATTCATTTCACAAAATGCAGCATCCCAGAGAAGTTTCATCACACTGAAATTCTCACTGCTACCCACTGCCAGCAGAAAAAAAAAAAAAAAAAAAGCCCACAAATCTCCCCTGCTTCCTGCTCTCTTTTCTGTAGCCCAGACTCAGCCCGAGCAGCCCGCTTGGTTGGGTTTCACACACTGCCTCCACCACTCATTTTGCCAAACACAGCAACTTGGGCCCTTACAGTTCACTGCCACGTCTCACAGCACCCCATTAAGTCAGCCCCAGCTCTGCCTTCCACCTTCAGAAGCTCTACCCCATCTAGAAGTGCAATGCAGTTTCACAAGCGAAATTAAAAAACAAGCAAAAAACCTAAAGCAATAAAACAGCAGAACTTCCTCCACTCCCAAGGCCTTCTGACACCGCTGCCTTCAGCAGGAGCAGCTCCCCAGCACCAGCCCTCAGCACCGCAGCCGCCTTCGGATGAGCAGCCCGGCACAGCTGGGCCCCCGCAGGTCCACTTCCTTCCTAAGGGCTCCGGGAAGATCTCCCTGCCCCCCCAAACAGCCCCAAAAGATGACTCTGAGGAGGCTGACACTGGGGGTGTTCAGAGGCTTTGTGACTATTCCTGCTCCACAAACCCCCCCAGCACCACCCAGTGCCCAGGCACCTCTGGACCTGACAGCACCCGGAGCAGCAGCCCAGCACGTACCCACGCAATTCAGAGGAAACAAGCAAGCAAGAGATAATGCTCTGAGCCTCAGGCCTCAGCCACGCACTGCTACCATTAACAGCTCCCCTCCACATCTTTTAAAAATTCCCAGGAGGGAGAAAACAAGCAATGAAATCAGCAATGGTGGAAGAGCTCTGCCTCACCTGGCATCACAGCAGTGCAGCCATGGCACTGCGACATGGAAGCAAGCAAGCCCAGGCAGTTCCCAGCACACCTTAGCAATACCACTTTTGATATAATGGAGTTTTGCATTATTTTTAAGCTTCAACTTTTTCATTTGCTTCCAATGTATGCTTGCACATAACAGTTGCTACCTCTCTGTGACTTATAACTTACAAGCCCTGCACTGTGCTTTCCCCTCCCCTCCCCATCCCCACCAGACACAGGTGCCACCTCCCTACAACCCCATAACACCACAATGTGATGGAAACTACAGCGATAACAGCATGGTTGTAAAGTCTTTGGCTGCAGCAAATGAGAACAAGCCCAAATGCAGCAGCCACAGACACAGAAACAAAGGAAAAGAGCTGCTTACCTTTGGAAGGTCTCAAGTAGGCAAGGATCTCTAGCAAGATACCCTCACCTCCACTGCCAACCCTTAAATGAAGTCTGGGAAGGGGTGGATCCTGGCTCCAGCCCTCCTGCTCATTCAGTACATTGCATGCAGCTGAGATCCCCTGGGCTGGCCTTGCCTTCCCACCAGGTGCTCCATCACTGCTTCAGGCTGTGACTTAGCATTTCCACTATGCCCCCACACAACAGCCACACTGAAACGTTCTTGCACCTTACCCTGAACCCCCCTCCTCCTTTCATTCATTCATCCAAGCTTGTTAATCTTGTTAAACATCAGGTGGTACTCCTGGCAACTTCTGAAAGTGGGGAGGGGGTGGACATGAAGAAGCCAAAATACTTTTTGAGAAATGCAGGTAACATAAGATCTCCTTACAAGTGCTGCTAATCAAGTGTCATAGCAATTGCAGCTGCTGGCTTCTGCGAGCCCAGCCAAGCCTGCTGTCCACACAGATGCAGTTGAGGAGCATCAGATGGCACAGCTGAACAATCACCAGCACAACTCTGAGTCCTGCTGCATTTGATTTTTCAGACCAAAAAGCCACTGTTTCCCTTTTCAGAATGTTTTAGTTGGATCTACTCTAAGATCTGACCAGAGAACCAATTCTAAGCACTGAGATGAAAAGTATTCTGCACATAAAATGTGTAGACAAGAGAGGGGACAGGTCATTTCATACCCATAGGAGCAAATTACTGGGATACCCTGACTATCTAATAGCACCTAATTAATCAAACTCAGCGTTGGCACCTCCTGGAGCTAACAGGCAGGCTAAAAAACAGCACAGTGATGTTTGAGCAAAAGGCCCTTATGAGCAGTTCAGAAATCGACTTGGGTACCACTAGGAGCCCCATGTGCACACAACTGGAGCAGTGTGGTGTGACCTGGCTTACCTGGCTCTCAGTCCGTGCTCAAGGGACCCAGGAGGCTTTTCTCAAAGCCTGAGACATCCAACTTGGTGATCTGCAGGAGAGAGCATTCAAATCTGAGTCGGGTGAAGCAGGTTTAGCCAAGCTGTGTTTCCAGTTCCTCATCTCACAGGCATGGATGCTGCAGATCCCCTCTCCCAGAGCACCCCCAGCCCCACCCCAACGCTGGGTGGCACCGTCCCCAGGAGCCAAAGCCTCACCTCAATGCCGGATGGCACACGTGGTCACAGCGCCGATGGCATCATTGGCCAACCTTCCCCATTCAGCAGGCATTACATTTCTTCTTCTTCTACGTTTTTAAATCTTCTCTAAAGGATGCCAGTAAATTAATGCTGCTTTGCAGTGTTCAAGTAACGTCGATTTTCCAAGTTTCGATACATTCTGGGGCCGGAAAGGAGCGGTCGCTCCCCGCCGAGCGCAGCACAGAGCAGCGCTGGGCTCAGCCTGGCGGCGGCTGATGCACGTTTGGGACAGGACTCAGAGAGAAAACAGTCTGCGTAATTAGAAAGTGACAAGGGAAGCGAAATATCTGCGTGCAGAGCGCGAGGATGGAACGCAGAATCCTGCAATTCGTTTCTCCCCGCGGCCGCCGTTACCGGAGCGGCCGCCTTTGGCGAAGCGGCGCCGTCCGCTCGGATCCCGGCGGCAGCGCTCCGCCGCGGCCCCGCACGGAAACGGTCCGTCTTTGCTTTGCGGCTCAGCTGCGCTGCCGTTCACCTGGCGGCACCGCCGGCTGCTCCCCGCCCGGGGCTCCGCAGGAGCTCCCACCGCAGGGCAGCCCGGCCCGCGGCGCCGAGCGCAGACGCAAGAACACCTGCGGCTGCCGGGCCTCCTGCTGACACGGCCGCGCTGAGCGCAGCTGCACGCGCGGTGCTCTGAGCCCGGTGCTGCCCGGGAGCGCAACGCGGCCACGCGGGGAGGGCCGGAGCCTCAGAGCTGCTCGGGAGAAACCCCGTTCTCTTTTTAACGTGGCACGGTTACCAGTAACTAAGATTATTCAACAACAGAAGAGATTTCTTGTAAACTTTGTATTTATTGATTTTTTTTTGGGACAAATTAGATCTTCTGAATCCCCAAGTGTACACATATATTTATTTATATATAGCTTTCTCCATAGGGAAAACACATATATCAAAGGAGGAGAGACATTTCTAAAGTGCCCCTTGTTATACAGTACTGAACATTTCTAAGAGCATCAGCACAAATCTGCGGTTTCTGAGCAGGAATGACAGCCGTGGGAAAGGGCTGCACCTCGCTGTGTCCCACAGAACAGAAGTTGGCCAGCTTTCAAACACAAACAGAAACGAAGAAATGCTTCTTGCAGCCACGGAGAAGGCAAAGAATTGCAGCACTGACCGCGATCAGCGCAGGAGGGCTGCTGGGCAGGGCGAGCCTTGGAGGGGGGGTCTGCACCGAGGGGAGCGGTGGGACAGACGGAGTGCTGAGGGGAAGAAGGTGACAGCAGAGCAGGGCAAAGTGACACCGCCACGGCGGGAGGACGGCAGCAGGACCACGACCACGGGGTAAAGGCCATTAATAATCCACCAGAAAGCTCATCGCCTGCAGCAGAGAACAGGAACCCTTCCCTCAATCTACACGTTCTGCGCAGCTTAGTATGGCTGTGTACTGCCAGAGCCAGCATCAGCTCTCCTGGGATAAGAAGCCAATGGAATTAAGGTGGGACTAAAGTTCTTCAATACAAGAAGCAAGCCATCATGCAGAACTGCACGTAACAAGAGCAGAACGGTGCGTGCTGCTCCTGTGCCTCCCTGCAGAACAGATCCATGTCCAGGCGCTGAAGGGGCGTCTGGTGCTCCTTTGCTGTTGTGCACACAGCAGCCACGCGCTGCTGAGTTCCCAATCTGGGCTTTTTCTCCTTCAAAAACTCAGCCATTCTTGGCCAGAATTGAGGCTTCCTGCCTCCATTTTGTTATTTCGCATGGCTCTGTGAGTTGGAACAGCAAAGAATGGCAGAGGCCGCTTCCTCCTCCTCCAAACAGCTGCAGAAGACAAAGCCATGCCTAAGGAGGCGACCCTGCTGTAAGCATTCATTTTTCAGTATTCTCTGATGAAGAGCGACTGTCCCAGAATCTAATGACCATCTCTGGAAACACCAGCTGAAGTCCACGGGCACACAGAACACAGCTCCTGTGGCCAAGCACCTGAACGTACAGAGACAGTACAGACCCTCATTTCCACACAGATTCATGGTGCTCTGAAGTGAGAAAGAACAACCTACTGAAACGTGATTGAGATAAGGAAACTGTAGAGATTCTGCTGTAGGAACTGTGCTAACAGCACAGGCAAGATCTTCCTCAACTTGAGGATGCAAGAAAACAACAAAGAATATTAACTACTGAGCAACTCAGGGCTTAATAAATACAGATTTGATGCAACTCTAGCCATGTCTACTCAGAAGGCACAATTACACTTTCTGTATGTAGTAATTACTGCTGCCTCCAGCACAGTTTCAGTGATAGCGTGGACAGTACAGAACTGGCAAGCTTTTTCCATTATACTCCTGGTACAGCAATCCACAGGCAGGCAAAAGTCCTGCTGGAGCCTGCGGGCGCCCTGGGCACTACAGACCAAGCTTTCCAAGATCTGTGGAAGATCTCGACGCAGAACCAGTGAGCTGGCTAGCACACCCAAGTGGTCTCATGGCTGCCAAAGCCTGTCTTACCTCCTCCTCTGAACGGGTGTCATTTCCAACACGGGTTGGATGCTGGCAGGGAGCGTCCTCTCATCCTGCCTGAAGAACGTCCACTGGCTACAGCGGGGATTTTGCCTGCATCAGTGACTGCAGGGCTTTTGTTTTTAGAAAGAGGAAGATGGAAAAGAGACCATTAGAGCAGTACTACATGCAAAATGGTGCAAGGAACAGACAGACCATTAACAGTAGTGCTATAGACAAAACGGTGCTCGGAGCAGAATATGCCGTCAGCAATAAAACACATCCAAAGCAAACTCCCCAGCAGGGACCAGCACACAGTCAGTATTCTCACCTTGTGACTCAGTGGGAGTCTGCCATTAACTGCCATTAACCTCACTACCAGAAGAGATGGAATAAGAGTTACTTAGGATGCGGAGTTTCTTTGGTGCACGTCCCACTGCAGCCTGTAAGACACACTGTCAGGTTATGCATACTGAGCTCGTACTGTTCTCCTACAAAAGACTAGGTTTTTTTTTTCCCCAAAAAAGAAAAAAAAAGGTATAAAAATTGCTTGCACTTTGGAAAATACCACATGCACGTTCATCACTTCTCTAATCCTTTGACTTCCACACTAAAACCTGGTCTGTTCAGGAACAAACTAACAAAGAAAAGTAAACCATGCAGCAAATCAACTTAATCTCTGTTGGTCTTCTTGCCCCAAGTTCCACTGTTATCAGGCCAGATAAACACACCGTAAGTCGCCAGCACAAAGTGTCCGCCTCTGCAAACACAAAAACCAACCCAGAGAATCTAAGGCTTGGGACTGGCACGAGGAATCCTGAAACAGTTCTGTAAAATCGATTATTGCATCAGCAAAACCAAACCAAACAATAACCCCCCCAAAAACATCCAAACAGAACACTGTCATCAATTAAAATAATAAAAAACAATACTTCTTTTTTTCTTTTTGACATAGCTATAAAAATCAAGTCATTTATGAAACTGCAACAAATGAAGTCCGGTTGTGTATTCTTTTTCCTTTTATTAAACAGGACAGAGAACTTCCTTAAAATGCCATAACAAGTCACAGTGATTTTAGATGGTTTTTTGAAATGTAATATACTGATGGGAAATATCTCGAACGTTCAATTTGCTCTGTTTTTGTCACTGTCTGTGTACCCTGGTCCACCAAACCATCTAACGTAAAGTTTCTTGTTTAGAGAGGACACTGTGTCTTCTTCCTCCAAAACTGAATTTTGACTAATAATCCTGCAAAATAATCAACCTTACAAAAGGCCTTCTTCAAATGTTATATTTATATATATATGTATATACATATATATACACACACATACACACATATATATAAATATAGACTTTTATGATTTTTTCCCATTCTACGCAACGCCTCAATAAAGAGATCAGCAGATTTATTCTACAAAGAAGCAACACATAAAAGGGGAAAATTAAAGTCTTAAGAACATCATAACCATATTTCACCGATTACACATAAAAGGAAAAAAAATCACCATGAACAACTGTCCTTTTAGTTTTCTCAGATTAACAAAACTCAAGTGCAGAGAGGCCCCTCTGGCCATGCCAGGCTGGCTGCTGGGCAGTGAGCACAGGCCCACGCTGTGCCCCGCCGCTCTGCACCTCAACCCGCGGAGTCGGACGTGGTTGGAATGTACGGAGTTTAGGAAAGGTTCCCAACAAAGACTTCACCTGCAGACGATTCTCTCTAGGCCAGCTTCAGTGTGCTCACTGGGAATGACGGCATGGTTACCATAGTTACTGGATTTAGGACCGTTTGCCCAACTAACTGTGGGTGATGGACAACTTGGGTTCCTACGGCCGGCTTGGCCATCACCGCTTGCTGGCCCAGACTCGTGGTTCCATTCACTTGCTGGTGAGAGATCGTGTGAGCGATGTGGCTCACCACGGGCTGGCTGACGGCCACGGGCTGAGGGTAGATGGGCAGCTGCTGGCCGAGGTGGGCCATGTGGTTGATGGTGGCTGGGTGCACAGTGATGTGGCCGATAGGCTGAGCAGCAGTGGTAAGTTGCACAGGGCTGGACGTGGAAGGTGCAATGTGAGCAATGTGCTTGGTCTGTGGACCCTGAATGACGTGGTTGACAGTCTGAATGACCGAAGCGTGGGTAGTGGCGGTGTGGGCAATAACAGTCGATTGCACTGTTGAAGCCGCCACGATGTGAGTCTGTGCTGGGACGATCGCCTGCGGCTGGACCAGTGCTTGTGTCTGGATGGAAGGCTGTGCGTGGGCTGGGGGCTGTTTCTGCTGGATAGACAGGTGCTGAGGCAAAACCGCCAGGTGATGGGAAGCAGCGTTTGAAGGGACGGCTTTCAGGAGCTCTGGGTGCTGGCGCTGGGCTAGTTTTGGTAATGAGTTCACAGGCCGGTCATCTTCCATGTCTTCATCCATGTTGTCTTCACCCTCTGGAGAAAGAATGAAGTGAAGAAACTCCCATTACGGAAAAAAAAAAAAATAAGCAGAGCATGAACTGGGCTAACCAGCCTCTCCTACAGGGCAGGACAAGCGGCAGGGAGGACAGCAGGAGGAGTCACTGAGCTGAGGGAGAGCAGCGCAGCGCAGCGCAGCAGGCTCCACTCAGCTCAGCTACAGAGGTGCTCACAAAAGGCTGGGAGATCCCACTTGGCAGGCAAGAGAAGCAACTTGAGCTGAGGCAGACGGACAGAAGCTGGACTGAGGAGCTCTCTGCACAAAGAGGAAAAGGATTTCTTTTCCTAGTATGTTGTTCTATCAGTTGTAACTACTCCTCCTGCTCCCAGAGCAGGAAGGAAACAGTGATGAAGAATCGTGGCAGCAACTTTACTGGTCTGGTTCTGGAAAAAGAAGTCTCCATTGATCCTACAAATTAATGAGGCAATGCTGACCTTAAGGAGATTAGGATCATCAGCAGGGCATTCTGCACTGCCTGCTCTAAAGCCAGTCACGCAGTAGAGATTAAAAATCTCAGAAGATACAGAAGCAGCAGGATAACTAGGGAAAACACTTCCCTTTTGCAAGCCCCATGGTCAGTAGTAGCTTGAAGAGATCATTTTCTGCAGAGGCCAGCTGGAGAAGTGAACAGCTGATGCCTCAATTTACAAAGCTCTCCAACTCTCAGCTTCCACCAAGCTTACGCTTAGAGATGGTCTGGAGCATGTTCAAAGGTGATGAGCCTCGTACAGGAATCTGAATGAACCAGAAAGCTCAGGTTTTCCCTTTCTGGGTACCTGCAGTGCCATCTGCCTGGAGCACCACGAGCAAACGCCGCTGCAGATTTAAGGAATTGCTGCAAATAGTTAGGAACTGCTACAGCCTTCTGATCTCTGGAAAGCAAAGCGCTGTCCATCCATGACTGCCTGTTCTTCCTGCTGCAGGTCACTGGTGTGGAGGAATGTACGTGCTCTGCTACCTCACAAAACTTCTCACTGGAATAGCATGCTTGATTTTCATTAGCATCATTTATCTTCACTGTGAATCTTTCTCATGCAATGTAAAGGCTCGCTAAGTTGGTCAAATGCTACAGTGACCTGTCCTGTACCAATTCCTTCTTCTCCGTGTGGCTGAATACCTTCCTACCCCCGTGCACAAATACATCAGGACTTATACACCAAGCAGTTTTAATGAGCAGGACTGCATAGCTGTACATTCTGAAAGCAAGGAGCTCCATGCGAGACACCAGCAGAATGAATGTGCAAACCTGTACCTTGGGTTTATGTAACACAGTGGATGCATGATTTTCAGTGTACTTTACACAAGTATATTATTAGGCCACCATCACTGACTACAAAACACTGGAAATCCTTTTACTTAATTCTGAATGCAGAGCAACTGTGATGGTGCTAAATGAAGATCCCCGCCACACACCTCTACAACAGTGGTGTACAATGATGGTTACAAGAAGAGAGAAACTGTGGGTACCTGACGCTGTGGAGGTAGATGCCTGGTCATCCTCTGGCTGAACTGTCTGTCGAACAATTCTGTCAATCTCCATGATGTCCATCCACTGGCTCAACTCGTTCTTCAGTTCTGCCAGCCGCTGCTGGGTGGCGATCTTCTCTCTTGCCAGCCGCTCCATCTCATGCTCGTATTCTTTTTCCTTTCTCTTTAAAGTCTAAAGACGGAACAAAGCAAAGAAAAAATCTAAGAAGAAAAAAAACAAATGAAATCTATGCCAACTTGGTCGTTGCCACATTCATTGCTGGTTCTCTTTTATTATTAGTGATGCTGGCATAGCTGCATTCAGGTACAGTTATCTCTTCCAAGTTCACACAGAAGGGGAAGAACCTGGCCACAAAAACCTATAGGGTTGCCTTGGCCAACCACTTTCTGCTTTCTAAAGGGAAACTAATGAGTCTCCAAAACTGAAATGGTTAACCAGGCCAGGTGTGAGTCACTTCAGCTCCAGGGGGAGCAGTCTACAACTCCATAGGAAAAGCTGTAGAACTTCACCACCAGCGGTCAGCACTCAGTTCTCAACATCAGTCTGACCTCACCTGTCTCATGAAATGTAAAGGGAATTAAGGCTTATTGCAGACTGCTGGAAAGGCGTGAAGGAAGCACAATGGGTGCAGCTTTCTCCTTATTATCAGGTAGGAGAACATGCTTCTACTACATTTATTTCCAAGCACACCTAAGGAAAGCAAGCATGTACACAGAGCAGTGCTCCTGCAGAGCAACTAACTGCTGGCCGCTGCTTGAGAAGGGTGAAAACCCCCCACATCCTTGCAGTGAGAAAGAAGCTCCGTGCAGAAAACTCAGCTCTTATGTGGGACGATAAAACCACAGACAAATTGAAGTATTTCAAAGATGAGGCACAGAAAAACAGATAGCATCTTTTACTAAACCAACTAACAGCAGTTATGAAAAAATGACAAGCTTCTGGGACACAAACTCAAATAGGTCTACACATGATGACAGTGCATTTCTGTAACCTCAAGTTGGTCAGCACTTAAATCAGGAAGAGGGAACTTTGACACGGCCAAGAAAAAGCATTTTTTAAATGCTAAAACACATTTGTACAGGACATGATCGTTCCACATGTGTAAGTGGTGATGAAGGCTTTTGGATCCACTCACAGCTGAAGCCAGACCCACACACTTGTTCCAAGGGCTGTTACACTGCAAAGCACAGCAATTTCTTACAACAGCAGTAGTATCACAATAGAACAACTCTATGCAAAAAACAAACAAACAAGAAAAACCCCACAGTCACAGCAGTTACGTTTATTTTTAAACTAAGCAGCAATCATACTGACACTCCTTGCACCGAAGCCAAATCTTCGGGATCTGCCAATAGAATTGGCACCTACAGCTGGAGCTGAAATGGGCAAAGATGATCACCAGAACTACATGAAACAAAGTAAGGAACAAAACTTCAATAAAGGAATTCATACAAGTGGCCGACCACCTGTCTCTGCAGGTCTGAAATGTCACTAAGCAGAGGCACCTGCGTCCAGGACAGCTGAGGATCTGCAGCTGCCATCTGAGCCACTGCTCCCAGTGGGAGCACCAGCAATGGCTGTGCTGAGGGCTCTGATGAAGCCTCACCACCAGAAAGGGATGAAGCTGCTGTGAAGCAGGAGGTGCACCCCGGCCCTGGGCCTCCAACCCAACTCCTGACTGCTGCCAAGGTGGTGCTGCTCTCGCCGGTCCACCTCCCTGCTAGGGCTGTGCTCCTGCAGCAGGGCTGCATCCTGCAGCACAGGCTGGGGTTGGCTGCTGGGAGTTGCGAAGTTGCACAAAGCTGCAAGCTCTAGTAAAAAGGAGCTGATGATTTTACTCCAAACTGTTTGAAATCAGGAGCAGAGTCCACGCAGGGCACGCAGGAACAGTCTGCTGCAGACGTGAGTATCCCTTTCGTTTCCATTTCCCAGAAGGGAAGGACAATTCTGAAAGCGAGGCCGTGCCCGCGAGTGACTCAGCCATGCGGGCCAGCAGGGCTTTGTGCAGAGCACAGAGCAGTCCGGGGGAGACGCGCCTGCCTGGAAGCTGCGTTTGCCTTTGCTACGCATGGAATGGGATTTTCCTCCTTTGCACGTAGCTCTCAGCTTCAGAGCAGCCTTTTCCCACACGGATTATTACAGTAAGCCCAACGCAGCAGCGGCAGCCAGCAGCCGCAGTAGGAGCTGCAGTGCTGGGCGCTTTGTGCCCACTCTTCTCCCCGCTTCGGAGCCGTTCCGTGGTCCTCGCCTGCATCCCACTGCCACTGCTTGGTAAACAAACCAGGAACAAAGTGCTGCTGTCACCCCGCCGCAGTGGCCATTTGTCACTGTAAAGAATTTTCCATTTTATAGCTGGCTGTAATTAAATTGCTTATTCTTATGTCAAGATTGAGAATAATGCTCCCACTGCTTTCTCTATGCCTGCCTCAGGAATAATGCTAACCCTGTGCCGGAATCAGGGAGGTTTAAGAGGCCTTATTAAAAAGCTCCCCTTATAGGCATTACATTAGCAATTTAAAAACTCACTTTCAATTATGAGCTTTTCCAAAAGCATATTTCAGCTGTTGTGCTCTACTACACGGCATCCACTGATTAAAAATTCCCCATCAATGTGCAATCATGAAAGTGATTTGTAATTCTGAACCAGATTCCCTAATTCTCTGCAGCCATTGGAGCAGCAGCTGTGGGAGCTCCCTGCAGTGCTGCCCCAGTGCAGCTTCCACACAGCACTGCCCAGCGCTGGGCAGCACGGCTGCCCATGGCATGCAGTGCTTTGACTGCTGTATGCAATGAATGCACTCAAACCTACGGAAAGGATCTCCCTCCACAGGGACTGCCCTGTTGTTACACACCTCTGTGCTGTGCTCACCTGTACTTCTGGGGCTCTGCACCCATCAAATCAATTCCAGACATTCCTTCTTTGAATCCTGCTACGTCTCCTATGCAGTGCTTTAGGTGCAACAAGCAGTTTCTTTAAAACCCAGCACCGAAGCGATTCCTTGGCCAACAAAGCACAACCTGCAGCAACGGAGCAGAGCCCAAACACACCTGAACACCAGCGCCCACCCCTGCATGCACCTCAGCACTGGCTGCCCCAGGCAGCAACAGCAGCAGCGCAGCCGGAGCCACACGCAGAGCCCTGGAGCACCACAGCCCCGCTGTGGGGAGCAGCACCAAGCAGGACCAGGCCCTACAGCAGGGCACCATCCTGCTCCTTCTCCAAGAGCTCTCACTCTGCTCTTGGGAAAGCCCCAGCTGGTTGCCACGGGAACAAAATCCTCTGTTTCCATGGCAGCTGCAGCACTGGCTGGCTCTTACAGATGTGGCCTTGCAGGCTGCGGTGTGCTCCATGGCTTCTCCTGTATGGCACAGGGCTATGGTCCCAACGCCCCAGGCTTGGTGGCACTGTGACACGCTCCACGCAGAGCTCCTGGCTGTTACCACATGGGTCCACTGCTCTGGGCCAGGTTGCACACAGCATCGCTCCTAAGGAACACGTGGCCTGCAGCTGCAACAGCAATCCAGCATCTCTTGAAGCACTGACAGCACTCATGTGACACCTCAGTTCATGCAAAAATAACATCTGCATTCATGGCTATCAAGAGCCGCTGTCTGCTAGCACCCTACAAGGAATCCTGTTTGTGGGAGAGGAACGAGGTGCAGAATTTCAGGCCGCTTAACTCTGGTGCTGCATTATTTTCAGCCTCCTGAGCAATCAAAACTAATGCTTCACACAAGCACCAAGACCACAATCACGCTCAGGAGACGAGCGCTGCACGCTGCTTCACTCCCAGCCCGGCCCCACACGCAGCCCTGCCCCACAGACACCTCCTGCCAGCTGCAGCACAGTGTGCTCAGTCCTCAGACCGCAGGACCTGATGGGCCATTCGCCAGCAGCTCGTGGCCCAGCTTTTCCATTTGTTTAACCCTGGACAAGGAAGGCAGCCAAAGAGCGCTGTTATATTCTCAGATGTGATTTCACCCTCACATGCGTGCAGTGAGCGCCGTGATTTCAGGAAACGAGCACATTGTTTGCTGCAAGAGCTGCCTTGGCTCATCTGCAAAGGACGAGAACTGTGCTGGCAATGGGTCGGTGCCCACGGCGGTGCTGGGTACCCTACGCTGCTCCCTCCAGTTCACAGAAGAGAGAAACATCCACACAGAAATACTTCACAGAACCAGAAATCTGTCTGGAGCAGAGAATCGTGAGAAATGAAAACATGCAGTGTTTGCACATAATTAGCACTTGGGACTCCTGATAAAAAATCGTGTTGGGCCACAACCTCTGGAACACAACTGTACTTGAAACAAGGCTATCTACAAGCCAGAGGGATCCAGCTCCTGCAAGCACAGCTTGAAGCGAGGCCCAGAGAGTTACTGGGGCAGAAGGTAGGGAGGATCCAAATCAGGAAGACAAAGAATAAATTCAGAGAGGATAAAAACCAACCAACAAGCCAAAACCCGCAGCAAGCAGCTGGAACACACAGCACAGACACAACCCAGGCAGAGGCACAGCTGCTCCCAGCACCAACCACCAGGACTGTGCTGGCCTCTACCAGCTCAGCAGATCCACCCTGCTCCTGGACAGCACTTTCAAGACTAAGAGAAATCCAGCATTAAAAAAAATACTGAAGTATTGTTTGCAATGACACGGCATTAAGTTTGGTTGTGGGTTTTGTTTTTGTTTTTATAATCTCTGTGATTCAGGAATTACAAGACATTTTCAATGATGCTAATAGATACGGATGCCTGAAATACCTCAAGATGCTGTGCTGGTTGTTATTTAGAAGACTATCCTAAACAAACTGCTTTAATTTGGCTCTTGCGGCAAATATGTCAGTGGTGTAATTCTAACAATAACCTGCAAGCTAAAACAAACAGCACTGCATTTCAGGCAGCGATTGTCACTATGACAAACTCACTGGACTGGGGACTCCTAAGCCTGTCTGAGCCTGTGCACGGACACACAGCTGGCAGCTGCAGGAGGCAGCATGCAGCCACGCTCCAGCACAGCCACGTTCCCTAGAGATGGGAAGGGATCAGCGTGGGGACACACTGCATCGACTTGCTGCAGGGCTCTGGTATTTTTCTTGGAGGCATCTCACCACGGTGCTGTGGGAGACAAAGCAGGGGCTGGATGTGTCCTGAGGCAAATGCAAAGCAAGACACTTCCAGCCCGAACCTGCAAGGCTCAGAACAGCTCCCAGTGCCCCATTCTCCCACACCACTTCTCCCTCATGGTTTCCCCACTGCGGTATCCAAGCAGCCCCACCTACAGCCTACAGATCAGGTCTGGGTCACCGGCAGATTTCTGTCCACCTCCTGCCCTCGCCACCACGGCCACAGAGGGAGCAGGAGGAGGGCTCAGGGCAGCAAGCAGAGCCCAGGGGTTCCTGCAAACAACTGTGCCTGCATAAGGCCCCAAGCCAAAGCCGTGCGTGCAAATGGAAAACTGCCTTCATGCAAGCGTTTGGGGCTGTGAGGATGGCCCTGGGCCAGGCACCCCTCCTGCTCTTGCACTCCTCACTGAACGTTTCTCCTTCTCCTGTTGGAAAAGCCCCAGGACACCCCGGTGCAGCAGTACGGCAGCCCACCCCAACACTGCGCACCACGCTGCAGGCTGACTGCTGCGTCCCAGCCAACGCGACAGCACCACGACTGGCTGAAACAGAGCAAAAAGAAGCCAAATACAGAGAGAACATCCTACAGCATTTTTAACTGCTTATGACACTAAAGGCAAGACAGATAGCTCACAGTGACAGCGGTTGGAAAAAGAAATCCATTCTTTCTGGTTTGACGTGTGTGCCCATCCGCTGCTAGGAGCAGTGCTGCCTGCGCCTGCACAGCAATTCCTGGCAGCACTGGGGAAGAGGAAGGAATCCTGTGCTCACAGCAGCACCCAAGCAGGGCTGGTGACCAGCCCAGGGCATGGGCAGGGCCAGCAGCACCGCTCAGCACTGACAGATAACAGTGAGCCTGGGAGACTGTAGAACTGTACCCTTATTTCCACATTCTCCAGCATAAGTTTTATCAGCATTCCTATCACAGCGCTGTGACACCAAAATGGCAACAGGAGATTGGGCTGATACCACCTTTCAGCTGCTGGGTTATGGTTTCAAAATTCCCCTCATTTGCTGCTTTGCAGTTGACAGTGTCTGGCAAGACAGCTGCTGCCAGTGTGACTGCAGGCACTGCACAACATGGACCGAGCACACTGATTACTGTTTTCTTGTAACCGCTGGTCTGTAATTTTATTAGGTCACCAACTACATCACAATAATTTTAGAGGATCAGCACATACGCTGCTATCTGTGACAAAAATGGGAACTCGTGCTCTCTGTCCCCAGGCCACAGAACCCTCAACTGCCTCCATAAAAAGCAGAACTGCAGACCAAACCCAACAGTCAACTTTGTGGACTGACTTTTTGTTGTTTTATTTGGGGGTTTTGGCCTTATTTTAAAGGCAGGTGACTTGTGTAGTACTACACCTCAAAACAGCCCTGCCACCAGGCTGTGATCTGCTGCTCTCACCACACCACGTGTGCTGCCTCTGTTCCCACCACACTGACATCACACAGCTCCCATGGGCTGCAGCACGCCGTCCCTTCCTGGCCCCAGGCTGTGCAGCACTCATGGGCTGTTTTGGCCTTACAACCTTCAGTGCTTCAGAAGGTGCTCCCCAGGCCTGGAGCCCCCAGAGGGATGGGACCCAACACCAAACCCCTGGGGCCGAATCAACGCTCCCACAGCTCCACGAGGAACAGGAACCTGACCTGTGCTCAGGGTGTAGGTGTGACACCTGCTGACTCCCATGGCACAGCACTCCCATGCCCTAATTCTTACGTTTCACTCTTAATGCAGGCTCCAACCTCTGTATTTCACTAAGCATCAGTTTTTAAGATCATATTTCTCGCCTCTTTCTGAAATTTACAGATGATACCATACCCTTGTGGCACGGCCACAGCCTATTGTTGCTGGAAGCCATTATTGCAATGAAATTCAAGCTAATTAGACGAGATAGAATCAATTGATCAGGTCAGGTAAACAACACAAAGGAGGGATGCTGCATGTGAGGGCTGCTCACATGAGGCAGGCACTGAAACTGCAGACTGACTCAGGCTCTTACCGGACAAGATTCACAGAAGATACATCTCTCTGCTGGTAGCTAGCACTGAATTAACAAAAAAAAAAACATCCAACCAACCAGAACCACCAGTTACAGTCATATTTTCAAGGTGAGGAACTTAATCAGATTCAGCACTGCAGCTCAGCTTTATGAATTTTGATCAGAACTCCAGGCTGTGCTGCCTGAGTGCAGATGAGCTCTGGTTCTCACACAAGAGCAGAGAGACACTCCAGCACCAGATACATCAGTTCTGCCTGTGGCACAGCACCTCCCTGCGTCAGCGCATTATGGGGTTTTGTTTAGGAATGGACAGAAGCCCTTTTCCTGCCTGGGATAATCACTTTATTCCCATTTCACAGCCATGCCCACTGGTCTGAGCTATAAACAGCTCCTTTCCTTTGCACAAACAGCTATCTGAGACCAATGACACTGCTCTTGTTTGAACCTCAGCCCAAAGCAGTTACACCTGACAGAGGGGAAGGCAGTGTTCTGGGCAGCAGACAGCTAAGGACACAGTGAGGATGTGATGCGAGGCCAGCTAAGGAGGCCTGCCTTTGTACTCAGGAAATTGGTTCCCTCAACGTGAGCGATACAGCAATTTATCTGGGAATCCAAAGAGATGTCAATTACCTTGAGCCCAGTGCACCACCACTTCATTTCTTTTAGCTCGAATTCAGTCCCTGAGAAAGGCATCACCTCTCTAACAGCACACACACTGCTCTGCTGCAGTACTTTACTCCCAGCAGCTGGACAAGGACAGATGACCACTGTGAAGTTGAGTTTTGGTAGCTCCTGCAGCTGGAGGGTCTGCATCTCGAGACAGCAAGGGGCTGCCACCTGGTCACACAGCACCTGTGCGACTTTGCCACTCATTTACAGATCTTTTTTAATGCACATAAACAGAAAAAAATGGATTGTTTTGCAACAAAGGTTCCTCTAGGTGATTACAGGAGGACTGAGGCACCACGAGCTGAGGTCCCTGCTGGTGTCAGTGGCTTTGCTGCAGTGCTGTTCAGTCAGTGGGTGCAGGGTAGAATGTAAACCCCAGCTCCTGAGGTAGGCAGAACCACATCCCTCCTGCCTCTTCCCCTGGGAACAGATGACACAGCGGACATGATATAAATCCCAAATTCATCTCATAGCTATTTTCTATCTCTAATCCTACAAGCAGCAAATACAACTGCCAGATGAGCTGTATGAACTTGTGAGCCAAGTGCATTTCTTATGCACAGCAAATGCTCCTCTGGCACAACTCAAGCCATGCACGGTTATCACAGCACCTTCCTCCTCCCAATACCTTTCCAAACGCTGTGCTGAGCAGTGCACAGCAGCATGGATCACAGCGTGTCCCACTCTGCAGACTTCAAAGGATTCTGCTCTTTGCCCCTCACAAGGTCTGGGCAGCTCGGTTCTGACCAGTATTTTCTAAGCACATTACTGTTCAATCAGCACTTGGCTCTGCTCTTAGTGGGAAGCTCTGCCAGCCGGGCCCTGCAGTGACCCTGGTCTGTCAGCTGCAGCTCCACGCTTGCAAGCTGCTTGCTTTGGCTGTCCTGGTGTCACCCAGTGAGCTCATTGCCTGGATGTGGTGTCACACCAAATATGCAATGGGAAATAACCCCTAAAACTGGAAAGTGTTCAGGTACCATAGCGACAGACACAGTCTGAGAACACAGAAGAGAAAACAGTCTTGCTTAAGGGCTTCAATTAGCTTCCAACTAAGATGATTACAGCATTTCCTAGGGGGCAAGGAACCCTTCAAAGAGAATTAAATCAAAACACCCAGCTGCACCGAGTTCTGGACATGAACTGTCTGCAGCCCACTGCCCCACGTTCCACTCCTCGGTACTGGCAGCGCCTTCCCCAGCACTGTGGCACAGCTCCTGCTGCCCGGGTTGGTGCCAGACCCATCCCACTCCACGCCAGGGCCGCCCAGGCCCAGGGCACTCAGGCATACTTTCCCCAGGCAGATACTCACATTTCCATCCCACTGCACTTCTCCGTGTCACAGGAAACACCCAGGAAGCTGCCCGTAGCCCTGTAGTGCCACCGCTGAGCTCTGCAGGGAGGTCAATGGGTGGCAACCACAGGCAAGGAGTGAAGCACAAGGCATCACGGCGCACAGGGGACGATTCCCTCACCCAAAGGCCACAGAGCTGGGCTGCAACAGCCCACACTGCCTGGAGCCAAATCGCCATTTAAAAGGATTACTAACTTCCAGCTGCGTTCAGCCTGATTTCCTTCGTGCAACAATGTGCTTAATTGCAGAGATTCTAATTTACTCTCTTAGAGCACAGGCCTGACTCTAGGGATAAATTAGAATGACAGCTCCATGGGAAGTTTGGAATTCAACTTTGTGACTTATCTGATTTGATGCAGATACAAATATTCAAATCCAGCCAAGGAGACAAGCACCTCATTTGTAAGAAGTTCCAGCTGGAAGAGGGAAAAAGGATTTTGCAGGCAGTGCGGCTGCAGCAACCAGTACTGCTGTGCTCCCTGTGGCAGAGCATCAGCCAGCAGCACCTCGGGGCCACGCACTGCACTCCTCCCATGCAAGGCTCATGTGGTTGTTTTTTTTTTCCCTTCTGTAAGAAATTACTTTGCCATGCTGAAAGAAGGGCTGTTGAATTTTAGAGCTCTTCTGTACTCCCATGTTCTCTTCGCAAGGCAGAGGCAGCACCCAGCAGCACCCAGCAAGCAGAGAGCTGGGATGCAGAGCTGCAGGCAGCCCTTCAGCCAGCCCCTGCTCCCACCTGCTGATCCAGATGAGCCCCACCGATGCTCTGCAGGCAGCACCTGCGGGGCTCCTCCTGGCCCCAACTGCAGCCTGAACTCCGTGCACTTCAGTTTGGTGAAACAGAATGGAGACAAATCCGAGCCAAATTCAAAGCAAAGAAAAAAAGCCATATATTTTTTTCAAGTCAGAAAATTCAAGTCAGGTTCCCAGCAATCTGATTCTTTCAGGCAAACAGGCGCAGCACTCACACCTGCAGCCTTCAGCAGCACCCTGCTGAGGAGAGCTGGGCTCCGAGCTCTCCGCCCCGGCCGCACGGGGCCGCCGCCAGCGCGGCGCTCCCAGCAGCGCAGCACAGCCGTGCCCAGAGGCACCGCGGCAGCGCGCCAGGCCTCCGCCGCGCCACGTGCTCGCTGCACACGTGGCCGAGGACGCGGCCAGGAGCTCCCGGCAGGAAGGAGGCCGGGCCGGGCCGCATGGGGTCACCGCGACCTTCGCCACCGCCGCTGCGCTCCGCCGCCCGCCTCCCCTGTGCGGCCCTGACCCGGTTCTGCGGCTGGCCCGTGGTGGCTGCAGCACGGCCCGTGGTGGCTGCAGCACGGCCCGTGGTGGCTGCAGCACGGCCCGTGGTGGCTGCAGCACGGCCCGCGGCCCCCGCCCACCCAGAGCCGCCTCCAACTCAGTGCATTTCCCAGCGGGTCCAGTGAGGGGACAAAGAGTTGGCCTCCCCACTACATCCTCAGAGAGAATTGCAAGCTGCCCCCCAGAAGCACAGAATGCAAATTCCGTCAGAGAACAACACGCTGGCAGACAAACCAGCACTCACATCAGTTTTCATACAGCCGGGTGCAAGCAGTGCTGCTCGGGACACCGGGACTCCGGACTCAGCTCCTGGTGCACCAGCAGGTGATGTGATCACTGCCTCCCTCCAGTGCTAACAGAAGCCCAGCTCCATGCTGACACCAGTCTGAAGCCCAATGAAATGCTCCAATTTCTTCTGATGCCTGTTAGCTACAACACAACCACAACTCCACAAGAGACCTTCTGAAGCAACACGCATCTTTTCCTTTTTCACTTGCCCCTCCCTTGTGGCTGGGCACCATTAGAGTTTGTCTGGTTTCCAGGTCCCAGCCAAAGGTTCTGCAAGGGATGTCACTGGTCAAGGCCACACAGGAGAGCTGAGCTGCTCTAATGCTGAAAGGTAAGAAAATGCAGTGCTGGCAGGGAATGTCCAGTAGTTCTGAACAGAATAATAACACAGTCCTTCAGAGACACTGAGAAATACAGAAAGAAACAGAAGGAAACTGACAACACATGAAGAACTCAGCGTTGTTTATCCCAGCCAAAACAGATGAGGTCTATTGGCTCTCTTCGCTTGCAAGACGGTGCTATGAATTTGGCTTCCATTTTCTACACAGATTTTACTTGTGCAACTCTTGATATCACCACCACAGAGGACGCTTCTTAAGAACCACTTCTGTGTTACAATTAACCACCTTTTACAAGCATCAGGTGTGCAAAACACCTCAGCATAAGAACAACTCGACTTGCAGTGTCAGTTGACAGAACTGTGTCAAACATGACAACGATAAGCAAACAGCGATGCTTATTTCACTCAACCTGCAATCACCACAATACAAATTGATCTTTACTTTTTTCCCAGACTCTTTCTTGGTACCCCTGCACATCTTGACGTGGCATGACCTGCCCATCTTCTCATCAAAACGTTGAGAAATTCAAGGCCTACCCATCTTGGTTAAGCAAACTAAAACCTCCCCAAAACATACGGATTAAAATTCACCTTAGTCCAAAAAGCAGCACCATATCATGCATTTATTTAGGCAGGATGCCCCTTTTGCGGACCACTTGGCTTATCTGTTGCACTAAGATGAAACTGCCTGAAGTCCATCACCATCACTGGTACGGATGGCTTGCAGTTACCTAAGGAATTCCTAGGGTGAGGAGGCTGCACGAGGCAAGCTCTCCTAGAAGATCTAAAAGGCCTGGAAATCTGGAGCTCAGAGGTGACCATACTCGAATGGGGCTTTTTTCCTTTTCAATCCAGAGCAAAATTTTACTTGGTTTAAGCAAAGCTGGCGCTGCTCCCTGTCCCAGCAGACACAGCGCCGTGCAACGGCCACCAGCAGGGACCCGACCGCCACCGTACCTGGATGTATCGCAAGGCACTCCTTAGGACGCTGAGGTTTGAGGTCTTCTTGTCGTCTACGTTGGGGATGTTGCGTTTTAATGTCTCAAAGCATTCTTTCAAATGTGCACGTCTAAAGAAAACACAGGTGGTTTGTCAGCTCGTGTTAGCGCACACCGGAAATCAATTTAGCAGAGGGCTGAAGCTTAATTTGGGCCTTAATCCAGCAAAGCACGTGCACGTGTGCATAGCAGTCACTGGGACTACCTGCATGCTTAAAACCAAACCATCCCAATCGAGCAGGCAGACTGCTTACACGGCTCCGATTCCAGCCCTACCTTGGTAGGAAACTGCTGTGCTATTGTAAAAACGTATCACACCTCCCTGCACTGTTGGTTTCATCCTGTTTCTGATTTGGCTATTTGGGCTACAAGTGTCAGATCAGGAACCTCCACTCTGTACTCTCAGTGCACGCTGGGCTCTGCTCTTGGTTCCTTTACTGCTTCAAATCAAAGAGAAGTTACGCCGTTATGCACGTGGGGATTTACTTTGCAGGATCAGGGCTTTGCAAGGTTATTGTAACGCAGTTATGCAGATAAATAAAACGTACTGAGAAGCAAGAGATGCAGAATCGAGCCATAAGAAAGCAAAGCAATATTGCAAGGTTCGTTAAATGTAACTAAGAATTTTGTCCAAGTCATTTGTTAAAAAAAAACAAAAAACAAGCCCAAGGCAAACAAATATTGACAGACTACAGGCCAAAAAATAAAAACCAAAATATGAAACGAAATTGGGGAAAAAAAAGCAAAACCCTGGCTTTCTACGCACCTGTTTTTCTCCAATTTATTATGTACTTCCCTGGTCCCAACCCTGTAACCCAAACAGAACAAAGATAAACTCAGTGTCAGGTTTAAAACTATTGCCATTCAGCCTGTACTTTCAGCAGTGTGTGTGTCTAGGACATAGAGGTAAATATGAGAGAACAATAGCATTGTTGAGATACCACTGGTTTGGAACTACTTGCGTATATATTCCTCCCTACGCTGTATTAAGGTGAAATCCATACTTCACACACTTGTGATGGGATGAGCATCACCCACATACTGCACACTGGATCCAACAGCTAACAGCATGACGTGCCCACATAAGCTCCCAGCACCAGGAGGGGACAACGGGTGTGCATGGTGCATTCACACAGCACTGGCAGCCCAGATTCTGACCCATTTCTGATCCACGCCTACACTCCAGCGGGGTGAGATTTATGCAGTCGCAAATTAAAGTTTACAGGACTTGGCAGACATACTTCAAACCTCTTTCATTTCTGCTGTGCCTGAAATAACACAGCCCAACATAAATATGGAGTGAAGTAATCCAGGAATCCTGCAGCCACCGCTCAAGGGAAAGCCAGGGTCAGCCTCTGGGGGGGATCTGGGTTGCCCCCACCTCACAGACCACAGGAAAACTTTTAGGAAAAGCCAAATGAATTCCTGCAACCATAGGTTTTCAGCAACAATGGTGATAAAGCAACAGGCATTGAATATCTTCCATACCCAGTGCAAGTGGTCGACAATACACCAACAGTGAGGTGAGCACTGAAGGAGGTTGATAAATATTCAATAAACATCCAGGTGTTTAAAAATAAATACTCGACAGCCTTTTCCCAAGAAACATTTACAAGCTGGAAAAAACATCCTTTCTGTTCTTACATCCACCAAACATCAGCAACGCACCCCTGTGCCACCAGAACCTGCCCCGGGCCCACACACCCATCTGCAACAGAGCGAGCTCTAAGATCACAGTCTTTCTATGAGGAATTGTGTCAGCACTTTGCAAAGGTTTTCATCCTTACAAACTCTAAACTACATGATTTCCACCATTCCCTCTATGCACACCGGGATCTCTGTGCTCCAGAGGACACCATGAACCCTGTCCTTGTCCACAGCATCGCCCACCTCCTGAGCCCAGCACTGCTGCTCGGGGCAGTGGGACATCTGTGGCTCTGTGCTGCTCCCACACAGCTCCCACTGCCACCAGCTGGGGTGTGGAGGAACAGAGCAGCGCTGTGAGCCAGGAGGCAGCACCAGCAGCACGTGGCCCCAGCACCTCTGCTTTGCTGCCCAGCCTGCTCTGCAGGCTGACTCCAAGGATGCATGGCAGCCTGAGACCACACAGTGGGCACGGTCCTTCTGGGCACGGCCTCACAGAGACATCCCTCAGTGCAGGAAGCGGTGGAATGGTCATGGAAGTGGTAACAGGGATGGACAGAAGGACTGAGCAGAGCCCTATCAGCTGTCCTACAGAAAGGAGGGCTGCAGGACACGGGAACAGGTGAGAGGCTGCTGCAAAGGCAAAGGGAACCACTCGTTCTCACAGTCCATAAGAAAGAGCACAAGAAATAATAGCGGGTTATGTACTGGGACACTGTACTCTGGATCCCCTAAGGAGCATTGGCCGACCCAAGTCCGTAAGAACAATGAGACAAACACTGACCACGAGCGGTCCAGCCACGAGGCCCATCCCAGGCAGGGACACATTCAGCAGCCGTGCATCCCCCGTGGCCCCAGATGCCCTGGAGGCCCTCAGTCCCAACAGCACATAGCAGCCACAGGGAACCCTGCCCTGGGAGACAGAATTGCCCACAACTCAACACCGCTCCCAGGCACCGGGGATGCCGCACGATCCCCCCGAACACTGTAAGCAGAGATCTTCTGCCAAGACGTAACACCGGGTGCTGCCTGTGGGACCTGCTTCCTAACGCTGCTCTGGCTTGGAAAAACAAACCTGTATACCGTGGTCAGGGGCAAAAATTAAAAACATCAAGCTGAGAAATCCTACTATCAAAAACAAACCGACCCAGGCATTCAAACGTCCACTGATCTCGGCATTTCTGATCCGAAACTCTACAAAGCAGGGCTGCTCAGGGCCGACGCAGCGTCCAGGACCCGCGCTCACTCACCCTCCGGGCCTCTTCTTCTGCTCGCTGGGTTTCACGTCCTCCGCCGGAGCCAGCTTCAGGGCGCCGAGCGGCGGGGCCGGGTGCGGCACGGGCTGGGGCTGGATGGGCTGCGGGACCACGTGGTGCTGCGAGATGGCCAGGACGGGCGCCGCGTAGTGCTGCAGCTGCTTCGGGCTGCCCGCCGGCGGCGTGCCCGCCTTCCCGTCCGGCAGCAGCGCGCCCGGCGGCCGCTGGATGACCGGGGCCACGGAGGGCGGCTCCTTGGTGATGCCCGGAGTGCTCACGAGGGGCGGGTGGCGCTGAGCCAGCGGCGGGGACAGGGCGGCCTGGGCGGCGGGCTGCGGCGGGCTGGTGACCACGGGGATGGGGATGACGGAGATGGGGGCCGCCAGCGGCGGGGGCGGCGGAGGGGCCGGGGCAGGCGGCGAGACGGGCACCAGCAGCTCACCGCGCGGCTCCTCCGGAGGCACGGCATGGTTGGCCCGCGGCACGCTGGCCTTCCGCTGCTCCTGCTCCCGCTCCAGGCGGAGCTTCTCGTGCTTCTCATCCTCTTCTGAAAGACAGACCAGAAGACAGTCACTGATGGGCTCCCCCGTGTCTCCCACCCACAGCCCTTGCGAAGCCAGCACGGCACAGCCTGCGCTTCCAGAGGCCGTAGGACCAAAGCCAAGGTGACGCCGTGTCCAAAGCCCAGCCCTTCGCTCTGCCCGGCCATCCCAGCGTGCAGCACGTGCTGCCCGTGCTCTGCCACACGCAGCAGCCAGGGCAAACACAGCGGCTGTGGGACCGCAGCCATTCCAGACGGCGCTCCTGGGGTTAAGCAGCCCTGTTTGGTGCTGCCAAGTCCCAGCCCAGCTGGCTTCACACTGACCTCACGCTTCTGCTGTGACTTTACTCAAGCTCCTAAAACTCACCCTGATGTGTTCCTGTATGTTTTTAGAACACCAAATCAAATGCAATGTGTGGCCGGACTAGCAAAATAAACCTCATTAAACTTGACCCAGGTCTCCGGCCCTAATCATCTGAACACAGCACCAATTACATTTATTTATCCAAGTTCCATGGCGCCAGGGGCCCCAGCACCCAGACACAGCCTCCAACAAACACCTCCAATGCTGCCCAAGGAACTCACTGGGTGCTGTTCCAGGCACAGAGCTGAAGAACAGCACGCCCGCAGCCGCTTCGTGCTGGGACCTCCTTACAGCCACATAGAAATGCTTTGGGAAAAGCCAGGATGGCACAGGCTGGGCAAGGAGCGGCACAGCCCAGGGAGGGACAGAAACCCCAGCACTGCTGCAGGGCTGTGACGTCCCAAACGCCATCCGGGCACACTGCTCCGTCCCTGCAGCACTGCACGGGAGCTGCAGGACAGCCGTGCTGCCAGCAGTGTTCCCAATTCAGCAGAGCAGCAGTGAAACTCCTACCACACATCATTCCCATTCACTGGGCAAGCTGAGAGTGCAGCAAAGTAAGGTTACACGCGTGCACTGCTGATCAGAAATATTTATGTAAATGTCTCTGCGAAGCAGGTGCAGCCCTCGCGCTGCTGACAAGCTGCCAGAGACGCCTTTGGTGCTGCAAATATTGAGCTCCCTTGAGCTGAAGGGTTCATTTCAAGAATAGCTTTAGCCAAAACCTGACACCGCTGCCTTCTGCGTCTGACTTCATTGGCAACAAGGCTCTGGGCTACCAGCCCCTGCTCAGCGGTCAGGGTGCCTGCCAGCAGCCTGTGTCCGGGACACAAACACCTCAATGCTGTGCAAGCTGTAGCAATCTCTGCCTTCTGTTTCCTTTGCAAACAAAGTAAAGACACCATCACAAAGGCCCCCTTTCTTTCCTCATAGGAACTAAGTTCCCCAGCTTTCCCTCACAAGGCTGCAAGGCTCCCACCGCTCACACCTCAGCCCTCAGCCTCACCACCCGCAAGTAACGTGGGTGACAGCAACACCAGCAGCAAGGGGAGGACACAGCCAATTTTGTCACAGAAAAGCACAGAAACAGGGTCAGCAATCCCTCCCCAGCTAGCTGCTGCTATTCTGGGGCCTGGCGGTCCAGGAATATACAGTGCCAGGGACTCTTAACTTCATTACCTAGTAATCTGCCAGGTTTAAAATTATCTCCTCCCTCTGCCTGCACAGGGAGCACCTCCCACCCACAGCAGGAGTTGGGGTGACTGAGGAGATGCTGGGGCTGGCAGTGGTCAGGGTACAGCAGCTCGTACCTGTGGCCTTCTGCAAACGCACCCCATGAGCGCTCCTCTAAAGGTATTTTAATGCTATCTTTAATGCTCCTTTTTTGCACTGGGGACATAATCAATACTCATGATTTATCAGTGGCAATGCCTTTGCAAAATCAAGCAGCTTACCTCTGAGTCTGCTCAGAGGGTCAGATGTCCTCAGAGCACCTCAGCCCCACCAACAGCTGGATGCAGGCAGAGCCACAGTGCTGACTCCTGCTGATTCCGTTAGGAGAGGCCCAAGTCTCCTTTGGGCCCCTGACTATCTCTGCCATCAGCTGCAGATGCTCTGCACTTCTAACAGTGAACACTCCCACTTAAGCTTCTATGAGGCACAGCTGCTGTCTGGACCTCGGCACTCTCTTCTAAGCAGTGGCAGAAGTCGGGAGGAAAAGCTCACACAGACTGTGCCGAGAAGGGTCAAGAGCAGACCCGAGCCCAGCTGTCCGGCAGTGCCCGTCCCGGAGTTTTGCCAGGCAGTGCTCCAGCTCAGCTGCAGCGCACACCTTGGGGGAGGCAGCAGCCACTGCACAGCGCTGCTGCCAGTGCTGCTGTGGGGGCCTCCCGAGCCACGCAGGGGATGGGCAGCAGAGGGCAGAGGAGATGGAGAGCTCCTGTTCCCCATCCCGCTGTCACCCCATCACTACATGGAGCAGCACAAAGCCTCTGATTGCTCATTATCAAATAAATGAGGCGCCGCTTCCTCATTCCTGCATATAGCAGAGGCTGTTCTGGGCTGCACTTGCAAGGGGAAGCCAGGCACAGCACAGGGAAAGCGCAGTCTGAATCAGGGCTGAGTCATCCAAATGTTGCTGACATAAGAGGATACGGCAGGGAACAGCCGCGGCGCTTCCCGGTGCCTGGAAACGAGCCGGAGTGCCGGCACACGGCGGGCCCTGATCTGCACGCCTCTCATCTGCACATGACGTCAGCAGCACCCACACAGCTCCCCGGCTGTGCGAGCAGCACGCAGCCCCCCGCCCCACCCAGCACAGGGAGCCCCGCACCCCAAACCCTCCCCACTCCCACCAGCTGCTGCCCACTGGGAGCCTGGCCGTCAGCCCGTGTCACGGTGCCCCGCTGTCCTCCCTAACGCACACACTGCATCCTTATGGAAAGGTGAAACCTTACATTAGGAGTGTGCTGGGGACAAAGGATGGGAAATGCTTTCTGATGGGGGCCCAGGGCTGGCGGCACACCGCTGGAAGCAGAGCCACCCCTTCTGCCATCTGTGTCCCAGTATTAAACACCTCCAGGCCCACCCCGGACCGTGCTGAGCCACCTCGCGAACGTCATGCACACTTCCCACACCTTCTCTGCAGGTGTCACCATTCACTGTGAACAACCTCGAATCTCCATTTTCTCAGCCAGATGACTATGACACATTTATGTCCTATCAGCAAGAGCAAAGCAAAATCAGCCTTCACGTCACCTATACCTCTGTAGCACCAACCAACACTGACATCACTGCGATGGGCCTATCTGCAGCTCCCAGAAACCACAGTGACCCCAGCATCCAAACCTGAGACAAACCAGAGTGACGAGACGACCCTCCTGCCCAGTAAGGGACACGGGGCACGGACACACTGTGCTCCTGCCTGGGAGAGAGCCTTTCCCTCCACCAAAGCCATGGAGGAACATGGGAAGGTTGGGAAGGCCTCAAGAAATCTCGTGGCTTGCCTCCTAAGCCCCAAACAAGAAGCAACCCTAAATAACACAGATGGTTCTTAAAGCAACAACTGCTCACACCTCCACGGACAGTTTGTATCATGCCTACGTTTGTTATTCTGTGTTTAACCAAAACCCTCTCAGTCTCAGTGGGTCCACATAGCTGCGCTTCAGTGACATTTCTTAGATGAGAGAAGAAATAAATGAGGCACACTTAGCAAGGAAAACGAAAATGGATCAGGACTGCCAGAAAACCAATCCCACCTTGGCCAGCACCCCCTGCCAGGCTGCCCTGCCACGGGCTGTGTGCAGCTCCACGGGCAGCTCTGCAGCCAACTGGGCTGCTCTGCCGTCTGCACAGCTTCACCTGGACGCGTGGTCGCTGAGCTCTGCTGATGCAAGGTGCTGTCTCAGGGCTTTTCTGCCAGGCATCAGCATTTTTAAGAAGCAGTAAGTAATGTATTCTGATGAGCAGTTATTTTCAAGCTGAACAGCTTCTGTGGTCAGAGTAGGACATGGCACTGAGGGCAGCCGGGACCCGGTCCCGTCTTCTACAGGGCGCACAAAAGAAACTGTGAAGAACCACTGCCTCCCTTCCCAAGCCTGGGATGGCTCCAAAGTCTGCAGAGACACAGAACAATGGTGTGCTTTTAGTGTGCCAGTCAGAAAAGAGTGGTAAACCCATGTTCTTGAGAGCCCAGGTGCCTGCTGTGCCCATAGAGCAGAGCTCTGGGACCCGACCCGAGCCTCGTGGGTGTGAGCGGAGCGCTGAGCTCAGAGCCATGTGGAACACTGCTGGCACTCTGCAGCAACTGGAGCCAAAGCCGACACGTGCTGGGCGACTTTGTGCCACGCACTGAGTCACGGCAGAACCAGATCCCTGCATTAACCACAGGGCCTCACTGGTCCGGAGCTCGTGTAACGTTTCTGGGTTCCCATGACCAAAACAGTGCCGGGCTTTTGTGCCAGGGCTGTGCAGGAGCCGTTGTCACGGGATGCTCTCACTCACCACTCTCTTCAGTGGAATGAAGGAAAACAGAAAACTACCCTTCAAAATCCAATTGAGAAAAGATAAACTGAACAGTATCTACTCATCAAGTCATGATCCATGTGTGCAGGAGCCAGAAGCCTTTGCCCATCACCCCTCAGCAGTACCAGCACTGTTACCTGCACCAGCTCCATGGCTGCACAGAAGTCACTGCAGTTGCAGTGCCACAGTTCCCCAGTGCTTTCTTCCAGGTTCCATGTGTGGTTTCCCCTATGGAGGAGCCGAAGCTGGCCATGTCCTCCCACAGGTTACATCATCACTACAGCTCTGCCCATCTCCATAACCAATCTCTGAACCTACAGCTTCTCCCATGGGCACTAGCACGCCTTCCTCATCCAAAACGCACAATCTAGCTTTGCTCGGCTCACTGCTAATAGATGAGAGGCCATCCCACATCACAGTCAGGCCTGCAGCACATTGCCACCAGTGACGTGCTCCTGCTGGGCACAAGACTCTCTGAGGAAGACACTTGACCAGAGCACCAACACTAACACTGATCTGTGCTGCCAAGCCCTCCCAGAACTTCTTCTGCAGCAACGTGACCACACCAGTGTGCGGGGTCAGCAGAACCAGGGATTTCTTGTGCTGCACTGAGAGAAGTGAGAGTACTTGGAGCTGCACAAACACTCAGGGATTGGTCTGGAGACTTCATGAGTTACCCAGCGCTCTGCAGATGCACGGGGCAACCCAGCACCTGCCTGCAGCCCCTATGGCACCACTGCCATCCCTACCACCAGCAACCGAGGGAGCAGCCTCTGACCTTCAGCACAGCCAATGCTGCAAATCAGACAGCAATCCAGGTGCAGGGAGCAGGAAAGAAGAAAAAGACACCCCTGAGTGCATATTTCAGCATCTTCCAGAGCTGTTCTGGGCCGCACCAATGGGAAATCCCCCAAGCACACACGGCGGGGACATCCCACCCAACCCAGGTGTGCCAGCAGCAGTGACACGGGATGAGACAGAAACCCTGTGCACCTCTGGGTCACTGCCCACGCTGCAAAGTTTGAAGAAAACGAAAGGTTTATCAACACGGGCAGGAGCAAAGCAGAGAGCACAGCAGAGGAGTATATATGGGCAAAAAAGAAAAAGAAAATAAATATGAGTTGCTTGTGGTTACATTTTTGGGGGGATGTGTTTTTCTTCGATAATAAAATGTTAACCTCAATTGGGAACCACGAGACACCCGCTAATTCACGGGTCCGGAGTTCGCAAATACCAGACAAAGGAGCCCTGGATGTGCGCGTGTGTGCGCGTGTCTGCGCGCGGCAGAACAGCGGGGCTGCGGGCAGCGCGGTGACAACGCACGAACGGCCTTTCTGCCGCATCGCCCCGCGCCGACGATGAGTCACGCCGGAACAAAGAGCGGCTCCGTGCTCGGGGGCCCCGGGGGGAGAAGCGGCGGCCGCCCCGCCCGAACGGCCGTGTCGCGGTGGGGCGGGGCGGCCGCCGCTCCCCGCGGGGAACCGGGGCGTGGCGCGGCACCGCGCACGTGGAAGGAGGGCGGGACCGATCACGTCACCCACCCCGCCCCTCCCACCGGGGCGCGCCGCCGCGCTCCTTGCGTGTCCCCGCGCGGCGGGGCGGGGGCGGCCCCGCGTTCCCCCCCAGCGCCCACCGTGCCCCCCCCAGCATCCCCGTTCCGCGCCGCTTCGACCCCCGCCCGCCCCCCGGCTGTCGCCCCCGCTCTCACCACGTGCGCTCTGCTGCTGCTGCGCCTGCCACTCGAGGAAGCGGGCCGCCTCCAGCAGCGTCTCGATGCTCATGGCGCGGGGCCCCCGGCTGCCGCCCGCCGCCTCTCCCGCCCGCGCCGCCCCGCCCCGCCCCGCTGCTCGCCCCGACGGCGGCGGCGGCGGCAGCAGGAGCAGCAGCAGCGCTGGCGACAAGATGGCGGGCGGCAACAGAAACACAACAGGCGGGCGCTGGCGCGGCCCCGCTACTACGCGGCGGACGGAGGAAAAACGCGGCGCGGAGCGGAGCGCCGCGCGGACGGGGCGGGCGGAGCGCGGCGGGGCGGGCCGGGGCGGAGCGGGGCGGAGCGGGGGCGGGCGGAGGGCCCCGTTGGCCGCGCGGGGCGGGGGCCGGCGTGGGCGAGCGCCGAGGCCGGGGCGCGGCGCCGGCGGCCCCGCGGGAGGCGCCGCTCCGGGCCGGGCTCCGCGCCGCGCTTTGCGGGCCGCCCTCCCCCCGCAGTGCGCTGGCGGCGCCGCGCGAGCTGTCAGCGCGGCGCGGGCCAATGGGCGCGGAGGACAACAAGGCATGGAGCACCTCCACATGGGCGCCCCGCGCCGCCGCCGCCCGCCTTAAAGGCGCCGCGCCGCGGCCGGGCGGGGCCGGGACCCCGCGGGACAGAAGCAAAAGCGAAAGGAGCGGGCGGGGGCCGCGCGCTGCGGGCGCGGTGCGGCAATGCGAGGCGCTGCGCGCGCGGGGCCGCGCGTCCCGCCCGCGTTCCCTCGGTTCCACGGCGTGGGTTTGCCCCAGGGTTAAGAATGTACCATTATTTTTTGGACGCGCTCGTGATGGAATCGGCTGGAGAGCGTGAAACCTGCGGCTGCAGGGAGCCTGGGGGGAGGGAGGGCGGACTCGGGGATCTCCAGACGTCTCTTTCAACCCCCACGGCTCTGGGACTCGTTGCGGTTGCTTTCTATAAGGAGAAGCTCGGTCAGGGCCGGCCCCGGCCCTGCGCTCCTCCCGCCGCTGCGCGGAGCTGCCCGAGCCGCGTCCGGCCGGTGCGGGGGCAGCCCGAGCCCTCCTGAGCACCGCCGGGAAGCGGGCCGCGGGGGGAGACCCAGCGAGCAGTGCCCGCTCCTCCGGAGCACCTCTAGGAGACAGCTCCGAAGCGCTGACTGCAGTCACCACTGATGTCCGCCGGCCTTCGTGGGGCTCTTTTCTCAGCGCCTTACAAATCTCAACTGAACTTTCTTTATCCGCTTTGAGCCTTTCCATATCGAGTATCTGCTTGTGACTGACTTCATTTTGGAACTGGGAGAAGGTACCGAAGTCAAGGAAAATAAAATGAATCAGCAAACATAATGGGAGGAATGGGATTGGAAAACAACCATTTGCAGGAGATATTTTTCCTTCTGTATAAAGAACTTTAATTTACCAACCCACAGCTGTCCTGCAGGACGCTAAGGAGGCAAAGCTCAGTGCAGGGAGCCCTGACCATGCTCCTGGAGCTGGGGGTCACCTCTCCCAGGTGAACTCGTGGTGCCCACGAGCCCTTGGACACACCGTTGTTGTGAGCGCTGATGCCCGCAGTGCCGGCGGAGCTCACCTGGTGCCAGCAGCTGCTGGGGACGGGTGCTGCACAGCTCCACTCCTCCACTCTCCTCCAGTCACCCCGCAGCTCCTGCAATGAATGGAGCTGTATCCGTCCCCCAGCCCAGCTCAGAGCACAGCTGCAGCAGTGTGGCGTGACACCAGTACAGTCATACAATCATAGAGTCATTAAGGTTAGAAAAGACCTCTAAGATCATCGAGCCCAGCCCACCCCACCATGCCCTCAGTGCCACATCCCCATGCTTCTGAACACTTCCAGAGGCGCTGATCCCACGGCTCCCTGGGCAGTCTGTGCCAGTGCCTCCCCAGTCTGGCACTTGAGTGAGCAGCACGCTCAGACAAGATAGCAGAGCAAAAGGTGCCTCTGGCTGCCTGGGAGGAAAGCCCCAGCTGGGACGGGTATTTGTGGCAGGCTTAGCTGGAGGTGCGGGCTGCAGTCTGCAGCACAGTTGTAAGCAATAAGTGTGACAGCACACACATTTCTCCAACCACTGCTCTCTTTTCTTTCCTACCATGCGTAACCCTACAGACCACACGGGTTTACAGAAGGTTCTTCTGGAAGCCCCCGTTCTCCAAAGGGATCACAGTGCTGCCACCAAACTCACCCTGACTCCTGAGGCAGCAGCCAGGCACCGCAGCCCTCCTGCTGATGGTACCAACTTTCCAGCAGGTCACACTGTAAAAGTCAGAAACCCACCAATGCCAGAGAAGCTCACTGAAAACACAACAGCCAATGTTCTGAATGGGATACTTGCTAAAAAGCAGCTTTTATAAGAAACTCTTCCAGATATTTTTGAATAGCTGAGACGTGTGCTAACTGTTTTAGGAAACCAAACTTTCTTTCTGGCTGCCTGGGAACATCTCTTGCAACACACTGACCCCAAGGAGTTGTTTGTTCTGAACCTTGAGCTCAGAAGGCTCCTGGCTGCTGAGCCAGCTCCCAGCTTTGGCAGCTGAAGGCACAAATCAGCACCATTAAGCATTCATAATGTGGTGACGTTTCCTGATTGAAGTCGCTCACTGCAAACTTTCGGAACTGCCCGATGGAGCAGTGGGAGCACAGCCAAACCCCATCAGCTGGGTATTCATCTGCTGCTGCAGGACTGCACTGAAAGGTTTTCAGTGAATCATTTGACCCTGTTATTAGGGACAGCAGTAAACCAGAACATGTGGATTATTTGGACCGACTTTGTGAACACTTGGGGAACTTAAAACCTTGTGCATGTGCTAAAAGCAACAGGAGGACGAATTTCTCCCCCATTACGCCCCACGCACACACAGAGAGGATGCGGGGCTGTACACGCAGTGCTGCAGAGCAGTCAGACTGTCAGGGCTGAGGATGACAGTTTGCTCTGAAGTCAGACCAGTTTCTCCCCACAGGCAGAACGGCCCCCTGGGTGCCAGCCTGGGCTGCTCGGCTCTAGGGAGCACCTGCAGGCTGCCAGAGCTTCCCACAGGGAGAACTGAGGCTCGTACAGCGAGACCTGCGGCACACCAGGATTGGCATTATATAGTTCAATGGCTTTAGATTTCTTTATATATATCCAACCACCTCATAACCTGGACATCACACCTCGTACCAGGGACATGCTGTGCAAATCTGGGGGAGCAACTGCAGCACAGCTTAAGTCCTGACAGCCTCCTTTCTCCCATGACTCTGCCTATGTCCTTCCCATCTATGCAGCAAACAGCTCCTTCCACAGACCATCTCCTGAGCCGTGCATCATGTGAGCTTTGATATGCTCACTCCTCGCAGTGCTCACGCAGCCTTTCCCCCGCTCAGGACCCCCTGCTGCACTTCCTGCAGTGAGGAGCCCGGAGCAGCGTGGGGCTGCGGGAGCAGCTGTGGGGCCTGCAGTGCTGGCACCGGGTGCTGCAGGTGGGGAGCGGCCGCTGGGCCCCACTCTGCTGCCAGCGCCTGCCCCGACACCGCTGCCTGCTGCAGCCACGGGCAGAGCGCTGCCTGCTGCCGGGCCTCGTGGCTGTGTCATGGGATTCACATCAGACAGAAGCTTTGTAGAATACTGTGTCGACGCTGTTCTTTTTAGAAGAAAAAGCAATGCCTAAATGGGAGCTTTTTACTACAAAGATGCTAAGTCACATCCCAGCCAAAAAGACTTTTACTTAAGCTGAAATGCAGCTGATTTTAGAGCAACTTAGATAATGTAAGCTCATTCTGTGTCTTTTAAAGCCCCAGCTAAATCACTTTCCAAAGTTAAGTAATTTTCACTATTCCTACCCTTTATGAACTGTGAACAAAATTAGCTGAGCAGCTCAGATACGGCTTTGTGCCACATCAGCTGAGCACTCACAACCTCAGGTTCTCCGCTCTCACCGCTGTAACAATGCTGCTTTTGGTGGCTGCTGGCTGTCCAACCATGCACAGCACTGCCCACGGGGCTCAGCCGCTCTCCTGGCGCTCCAGGCCCCACTCCTCAGCCCCAGCTCAGCACAGCCCCACGTGCAGCACGCAGCAGCCCGGCGCGGAGCAGGAGGCGCAGCACCGCGGGCTGGGGAACGCGGGGCTGGAAGTGCTGGAAGTGCTGGAAGTGCTGCTCAGGGCCTGGGCTGGGGCCGAGCAGAAGTGATGGTGCGATTCTGTCATCTTCTTTTTCAGAATATGCGGTGGATAAAAAATTACACGGTACTCACATGGAAGGTGGAGCTTACCTCAGTATTTTCACTCTGAGGTTTGTGTTGAATTAAAAACAAAACAAAACAAAAACCAACGGCTCGGGTGGAAATAATGAGTCCTCCTTCTCGACAGAAACACGCCGACTTTCTTTGCCATCATTCCATCTACGGCGTTAATGACGCCGGATCCGGGCAGTCCCCGTCTGTCAGCACGAGGACGGCCGCCATCGACTGCCGCACTCCCGGAGCTCCGCATCCCGGAGCGGAGAACCGCGCGCCCTCCCGCCCCGACCCGCGGCATCTCCCCGCTCCCGCCGCAGCGCCGCGGCTCCCGCTGTCCGCGCTGACCCCGGCGCAGTGCCGCCTCCCGCCGCTCGGGGGCGCCGCAGCCGCGCGGCGCGGTGAGAACGGGCGGGGCGCGTGCTGTAAAGCAGCGGCGCTGCGGCGGATGTTGCGAGGGCTGCTCCGAAAGTAACGCCTCCCGTTTCACCCCGTTGCCCCGCGCTGTCGGTGGGCGGATGTCGGTGCGATGGAAGCAGAGCCGAACCTTCCCACCGATATCCCGTTACATTTTGTTGCCGTGCGACAGACGGCTGCAGAGGGGCTGACACAGGGGCGTGTGACGTGGAAGTGCACATGGAGCAAAGCCGTGGAACTGAATTCCTCCATGCAGAGAAAGAGGCACCCACTGACATTCAGTGATGCTTGTGAACGCTGATGGAGATGAACTGTTTCTGTCTGAGACTTATATGCAGCACTGGAGAGATCTGCATACATCCCATTGGTCCCTTAACGGCAAACACAGTCGTGGGGCTGCAACTAAAATAAAACCAGCCGATCCAAAGTCGCAGAATCACAGAATCATTCAAGCTGGAAAAGCCTTCTAGGATCACCAAGCCCAACCCATCCCACCATGGCTGCTGACCGTGTCCCTCAGTGCCACATCTGCACGGCTCCTGAACACCCCCAGGCTCGGTGACCCCGTCCCCGTGCAGCACGTGCTGCTCACAGGGCAGCGCTGCTCCCCCCAGCACGGCCCAGCCCCACTCACAGCCCGAGGTGCTGTGCCTGCCGGGGCGCGCGGCACCGCGGCGGGGGGGCACAGCAGCAGCCATCCATCTCCAGCCCCAAACAGTCATTGTCAATAACCCCACCATAAATGTCAGCCCTGACACCGTGTCAATAACTTATTGTGTGAGCATAATGCATCGCCTTGGAAAAGGCCAGTGTAAAGACCGGTTTGCTCGCCAGCATTGTGCGATGACAATTACAGGGTTTTTTCCTATCTAGGGTCAATCATTTGATGGATGGAGGCTGCCGTATTTAGGTGAGATTATTATAGTGGTGCTGAATAGCAGCATGGGGAGCTGCTCAGTGCAGCGCTGCGCAGACAGCCCTGGGCCCCTGGGGAGGCGGTGACCTCTGGGGGAAGCAGGAACCAGCCTGGAGAAAGCGGGAGGAAAATATCTGCTGCTCCCTGCAAATTCATTTAAACGGAGGACTCAGCAAATAGCACTTAATAGGTGTTTTGTGCTTTTGATGATTTAACCAAACCTGACCCAGAACGGGAGGAGAATCAACACGGCCTGGCCCTCTGCAGCAGTTGGTGAAGGGGAAGAGTCTGAGAAATGTGGTGAAGTTGTTACAGAAATCACAGACCCAGCATCAGGGTCTGCACGTGGCTCAAACCCATACAGGAGTGCACTGAGCTCCTCAGAGACAGTCTGCACAACAACACTGCCAACACTGCTACTGACGTACCAGCATGCTATTTTATTTTTAAATACATTCTGCAACATCTGTGTCTGAAAATAGAAGTTTCTGAAGGGCTCAAGCCAATCCAATTTGACTAGAGTTCTGAAAAAGGATTTTATTTAGATTTATGATAACATCTGCACGGTTCATAAAAATACAATTTTCCCTTTCTGTCTACATGTACTCATGCTTGCACTGAACATTTGTATACCCATAATATGTAGCCATGTGAAAAGAGAGTGATGGTAAAAGCAGGTTTTAAGGAACAACAGCTCTAGAAAGCATCCTTTGTGCTTATGGTAGGATCGCATTGTGAGACACTATAAAATGAAATCTCAGTAACATAAAACAATGTAAGAAAAGATTTCCCTTTTAAAATCACACTAGACAGCTAGAGAACTCGAAGTTTGCCTCTGTATTTAAGCAGTCATTGTCTGGGGCTGCTCTGAGAAGGGCCAAAGCTCTCCCACTGCCACAATCCAGTTCAGCAGGCCATGGGCACATACATTATTCAGCATTCTAAAGTCTAAAAATCAATGTTTTACACTGTGCAACACAGCTTAATCTAGCAACCAAAAGCCAATTTGTGAGCAATTTCAGAGGAGGTTTCCCCACAAAACCTCAAGAACTGACATTACAAGACAGAACAAGAGAAGTGAGCCCTTTTCCTCTCCCTGTCACATGCAGGTACCATTTCCCAGGACACACATCAGGATGGCAATGCACAATGACGCTCAGTGCTGACTGCATCCTAGTCCTCCTCCCCCTTGCAGTGTAATTAATAAGAAGCTCTGCATAAAACGCTAACATGAGCCTTTTACAATGTTCGTACTCCCTGTAGTAGTAATTCTGTTGCTGCTCGCCTCACTGTTGCTTCTAAATCTCAGTGTCATGAACCAAAAGGAGAAGCAACATACAGTGCCTGCAGCCTCCAACTTGCCCGGTGTTCTGCAAGCCACAGGGCTGCAATCAACACAAACAGCAGCTATATATAAACAAACAGACAATAACAGATAGTAAATTCATCTGTATTCCCTCCCGTACCAAGCAGACAATCAGGGCTTAAATAATTAATACTCTGGGCTTATGATGCACCTTTCGCCCCAGGATCTCCAAGCACTTTGCAGCGTGTAGAGATAGCTTTTTATTTTGCTGGAGAAAATAGAATACAGAAAGATTAACTGATTGACCAAGGTCATGCTGCCTGAACGTTTTCTTTCGGCTCACCGCTTAACTGCAGAGCTGTTGTGACCTTGCAAAGCTAGAGGAAGGCTGCATTTTGTGAAGATAATCTCCCTTAACGTGTACCATATGTTTGTGATTAGGCAAAAGAAAAAGCTTCAAAAGAATTGCTGGTTGTGAGAGAGTTCACCAGGTTCTCTGAGATGTCAGGGCTGCAATTTTCTGCAGAGCCTGGAGAAGCAGATGCAAACCTGCAAACCCCATCCCACTATTTCAAGGAAAAGTGGTTACTCAGCATCCCTGGATACTCCTGAAAAATCCAGCCTGGGCATCCATGGCAGTTTCCCAATCACAAAAACCAGGGTGATCAGGTGAGATCATGGGAGATACGTTCCCACGGAACATTTGATCCAGGGCAATTAAGATGTCACCACAATGCCACAAACTTATTATTTTAGCACTGGATGCTGGTCCACATGAGGGAAAACCCTTTGGGATGCAGCTGTTAGAGCAAGGCTCCTGGCCGAATGCGTCAGTCAAAGGTGAAATGGACTGGCAGGTTCAAAAAGAAGCCTCTGGCTACAGCGATGTGGCATGCTGAGGCTGGAGGAGGGCTGGGGGCAGCAGCTGGGGCACAGCTGTGCCCCTTCAAAGAGCTGCCACCAGCTCATGCCTCGCAGCCGGCCCCTGCAGGCCTGCCCCTGGGGCTTTGCAACGGATCTCCAAGGGCAGGAAGATGCTGTAGCGTTTCATTGTCATTTGTTGTTGCCCTAAAGTGATTGTGAAAAGCCGTGCCAGACTCAAATGCCAATCAGATGGGTGAGAGCAATGGGCTGCAGAAAAGAAGCCACTTGGCTTGGCAAAGATAGAAAAAATCTTCCTTAGCTGCACAGCTCCCCCAGAAATGAGTCAGTAGGCCTGACAGAACAGAAAACACAAGTTGCCATAGAAACTCACATGCCTTCCACCAGGAGGAGAAAAAAATGTAGGCCAATATTTCTGCTTAGCTGGCTCCTGCTCCTGCTCTGCTGCTCGGCCCGCCTGGATCCCAGGGCTGCAGTGCACCGCGGTTTGCTTTGCCCCCAGCTGAGCAAAGCCCTTGCCCTCACTGCTGTGGAAAGCAGCTGCCCGGTGAGAGCATGTGCACACGTGTAAGCACACTAACATGCATATGGACACAAAGACACACACACGGACGCACAGACACAGCTCTGAGGCTGCTCAGGGTTGATGCTGGGTTACTGCGGATCTGGAGCCCAGGGAACTGAGGTGTGCAGGTCCCCGTGCTATGGTCACACTGTGAGCGTGCAAACGACTGACAGATGGTGACAAATGACATTTGTGTTGGATTACTGCAGCTGCTTTTCATTTAAATAAACACCTCTCCTGCATTCCATAGTTTTGTCATCTGCAAACCAAGGGATGGCTACACGCAGGGACAGCCACGTCCATGAAGCTCCCTGCCGTGCTGTAAGCACTGCACGAAGGGGACAGGCACAGAGCTGCAGCCCGAGCCTCCCACTGCCTGCTGGGGAGCCCAAGGCCCATGGTGAGCAGCTGCCATCGCCTGCAGAATACGTGTCCCAGCAAGAGGCTCTCATGCACCAAAATGGGAACTGCTGGACTGTCCTTTGGTTTGGTCTGTCCTCATGGTGCAAACTAGCATTACTCTTTACTTTTCACACACAGGCAAATTGCTTTACTTCTCTTGCAGATTACATAAAAGACAAATGATCTACTAACCATTCAGTGCACTGTTACACTTTAACTGCCCTGTAAATAAAAACAACACATCAAAGAGAAGGAATCCACTTTCCCTTGTTTTCACCTGTAATCTTTTGTGACTTATTTCTAAGGAAAAACAAAACCTAGCTGAAACATTCAAGCTTTTGCCTTTGTGCACAGCCCAGTGTCCACCCAGACAGGGCAGGGACCAGCAGGACACACTGCCCAGCCACCAGCAGCACAGAGGGCATTTTGCTGTTCTATTTCATAGTCTCCACCAAACACACTGTGCAGTGCCTAATTCAAAGAGCTGCATGTTTGTGATGAATGGACTCGGGCTGCTGACAGTTGGAGGGACAGGTGGTGGGGGTAACACCTCCCCTTCCAGGGGGTTTCAGGTTTGGGGGAGGAGGACAACATCTTAGTCCATAAGTGATTTATGCCATTTGGGCAGTGATGTGACTGTTGGGTTTAATATAATTCTCAGATCAAGTAAAGACAGCTTAATGCAATTATCTACTGACTGAATTAATAAGTATCCATTATTAACAATTCTTATAACACATTTACTTCAAGAGATTCTTGCAGGAAAAATTTTCATTTTGTTGTGAAATAACAAATGAAAGAAGAATAAAGAACTAACAGAACTCTTTTGAGAACTGTGGTCTGCAATGGCACAGAGCCACCATACTGCAGTGATTGCTGTGTAAAGTGATGCTGTGTAAAGCACAGACTGGACTCATGGTGACAGCGTGAACCAAAGCAACATTCTCACAACAGCACTGGTGTCACTGCTTTGGAAAGAATGCAGTGATTCCCACTCCCAAATATACTTTGCTCATGCTCTGTAACTGATGCAGTCTGAATACTCATCCCACTATACAAATTGTAATATTAAGTTTAAAATGTAAAAGCGCAATTCAGGTGCAAACATTGCAACTATAACAGCAACTGCTAACAACACACGTGTGGAATTCTAACTATCCACAGACTAACCACAGACACAGCATGGCACAGCATGGCACAGCACGGCACTGCATGGTGCTGCATGGTGCAGTATGGCACAGCACAGCACGGCACAGCACAGCACGGCACAGCATGGTGCTGCATGGTGCAGTATGGCACAGTATGGCACAGTATGGCACAGTATGGCACAGTATGGCACAGCATAGCACTGCTTGTTGTCTATTACAAGATCAGCCCATCCAGCTGCACCCAGAGGAATGCACTCCAGCTCTTTCACAGTTACTGTAATAGAAGTAGCTGATGATTGCTTATATATGTGTGTATATACATATATACACGTATCTTCTTTGGGAGTGAAAGTCAGTAAAACTTATTTGAGAGTTAAAATTCCCTGTGTAGGTTTAACAAAAGTAGAACAAAATAAAAGAGAAACTTTGCAGTGTTTTCACAGGGGAAGGTAGAGTCTAATTCTGTGTTTGACTCCATATGTGGGACATTTCCCTCTGGGAAGGAACAAGTGCAATAATGTAGAGTTAAAATCCAAAAAGTCCTCTATTCACTACAAGATGGGAACTTCAGGATACATTAAAAAACTCAGCAACAGTTTTTGGAGGAACGTTCTGTAGAAGCGTAGAGGTGCAGAGCTGTTTACTGTTTGCTCCGATACTGAAAAATATTGGAGAAATGTGATCTCTGTGATATCGTCACCCAGCTGAGCCAGGTGCCATCATGTAGGGCACAGGGCCAGGGGTCAGCAGCACTGCCAATGCTGGGCACCATGCTCAAGTGGATCTCAATTATTGTATTGCTTCCCAGCATTTTCCAAGAAGAAAAACCAAAACAAGAAAAGCACTGAAAAGTTTGTTTCACTGAGATTAAGGTAAGAAATGAGATCTCTCTCTCCATCTCAAGCTCTCTGCAACGATGAGTTTTCTTTTTACCAAAATAATCAATAAAGCCCAAAGAAGAAGCTTAGCGAGAATGTTTTCGTCATTGTAACAGCAGAAGTACAAAGCAAGCCATGTGTTCAAGCACTCACACCAGGTTTGTGTTTACATGGAAAACAACAGAACAGAGAAGAATCACAGGGGAAATTTTCTGTTCAAGGTAAGTAACAGGCAACCAACTTTCCAGCATGCTAATTTAAATGTTCCTATTTACACTGAATTTCCAGGAGTTATTTCATATAGAGAGTTTTATGTGTTGAAAGGAAAAGAGATAATTGGTGAGTAATCAAAGACTTCTGCCTGGTAATTTACAGTCAGTTTGGGGCAGGCTTCCTGCGGAGAGGAAAACCAGATATCAGTAGGATGCTAAATGATAAAAAGCCCCTAAGGAGGCGGACTTACATCCAGTCACATCTTCTGTAAAAATGCAGCGTGACATAAATCTCTCCTCCTGGGAAGGAGCCCTGGTGTCAGGAATGCGAATCCTTTGTGGCCACCGCAGGGCACTGGGGAAGGTTTTGCTCTCCATGCGGTCGCTGGCAGCCAGCCATGGTGCCGCTTTAGGCACCCGTGTTTTAAAAAGTCCACGTGTCAGCAGCGGGGGATCGAGAGTGGTGAGAACGACAGGAATAACACTGTGTGCACACAGAAATGCTGAGGGTGCATCGGCAGTGGCTGGCACAGTGCGGTGCTGGGGACATGCAGGTCTGATGGGCTCTGATGGAGGCAAACTGACCAGAAACAAGGTTTTCTTAGGAACAACTTTTAACTCCATTTTTCTGTCGGGAGAGTTCTGACTCACGTGGACAGATCTTCCCACAGCCACATGCCTCTCTAGACGGCTCCGTGCCCAACGCCACACCGCCCAGGAGCTCAGAGCTGGAACTGTGCATCCTCCCGTGCAGCCACACAAAGTGCCTCGTGGTGAAGGACTCAGGAAAGGCAATTTCCAAATGTCTTTATAATTTTAAGAATTAAAAATAAATGCTTTGTAGCAATGGGAGGCATGCTGTGCTAGTGATTTCAACTGTTTGTAATAACCCTAAATCAACTTTTTTTCTCTCAACTTCTCCAGATTTGAAAGCTCAATTAATTTTGTGCTGTAGCTCTGTCTATCACTTCAGCCACATGTGGCAGAGTGAGAATTCATGCGAGACAATGGCTAATTTTTGGTATCTTCTCTGCCTAATGGCAGGTGTGCTGTCCTAAATAATTAGCTTTCAAAAAGGGATCCCCTTAACCCTTCTCTAAAACTGGTTAGTGATCTCAGTTTTACCTCATTAAGCTCCTGACAGCTCAATGTGCTCACATCTGTTACCGTTTGGTAGTTTGATTCTGAGAACACAAATTGCTTCAAGAATTGCCAATTCATTCAGGCTCACGATGCAGATCAAAATCCATCTGTTTACTAATCAAAAGCCATATTTTAACCACAGTACAGTAGTGGTGTCTGCAATAACTTAAGACTTCTTCTCTGCTCTAAGTGCGATAGGGAGTACTCTTAATTTAAGATACACTTATTTGCATTATATATCTTAAATGCTATTCAGGCAACAGTATACAGGATCTGTATCAATCTATTTGCATTGCATTGAGTCCTCAGACATCTTTTACCTACAGGCCGAAGTTGGAGGCTTGTTACTTCCCCCCCCCCCCCCCCCCCCTTCAATTCCAGGTAAAACTTTGGCTTTTATTATTCCACCTTTTGTCATTTAACTCTAGCACTGAAGTCAACCACCAAAACTGACGGCACAGCAGAGAGAACAAATGGAAAAAGAGTAAGCAATACTGTAGGCATGTTACTGACTTGCTACAGCTGCTCTGTGAGAGCCAGGCAGGTTTACATATCAAGTCAATGTGGAGATCCTTACATTTATTTTCCAAAATGCAAATCTGAAAGCAGGAATTACACTGCTCTACGTGACAAATGAGCGTGTGGCTGTGTGTCAGCCTCCAGCTGCACGAGGCATTTGGTTTTAAAGGAGTGAGTGAGATTGTAAAATTCTGCCATATAATTTGCTGTGCCGTTAAGTGTGATTCCTACAGCACCACCACGGGATGGCAAATGTCGAGTCGTCAGAGGCTATTACAGGATAATCACCTCTCCAAATGAGAATATCTGCAGACATTAGGGAGCATAATTCCCTATGGAATTCACTCTTCTAGGCAGGCTGCTGCCTCACAGCACCTCACTACAACAGGAGGTAAAAGCTGGCCAAGTGGTCCTCTGCAAAGACCTACCAAAAGGCAACAGGAAAGGAGCAGTTCTAGATTAAAAGAAAGCTAAGTCAGGCAGAAGGTCAGAAGACAAAATCTTAGCTGATTTTTGGAAACACAAGACAAATGAAAGAAAGATCTACATTAAGCTTTCTGCTATCTGGACCATTATTATCTCAATTTGCTAGTGTTCTCTACTGCTAGCATTTTGCAGAAAACAATGAGTCTACAGTTCATCCTCTGGGGTGCACAGTTTTGAAATATTATGAGCATATTCATTACCTATTATGAAAGGTTTAGAAAGTAAAGACTACTGATAGTGCCTAAGTAAGCAGACTGTGCAGATCTCCCTGCCAAGAGCAGTATCTGACACTTGGTTTGCAACTGGAGTGTACGATGAGGGGCCCCAAGCCAGCCAGACAACACTTCTCTGCAGATTCAGCAAGCCAAGAACATGTGGGACACGAGCTCTAGACTGGACACAGCAGTTTAGAGAGCATCTGCTGGGAGGAAAACTAATCCAGGATTATGGCATATTGTTCAAATAGCACATGGTAGAGAGCAACAGAACACAGGTATTTTCAGAACATTTTCTTTACGCACATACTAACTGAAAATGTTAAATGGAAACAAGTGTGTGGTGGACAATGAAAGAGAAGATTGGAAGTTCAGAAACAAAGTGCAATGTCACATAAGACAGCTAATTTCAAAAACTGGGAAATGGACACTCTTTTATAAAAAGATATCAAACACTGAAAATGTAATTTGAACAAATTTGCTGTAAGGTTGAATCAAACGATGCCTTCCAGAGCTTGCAAGTCACCACCACATAACTATTATCCTTGTGAGCACAGCATAAATATTTAAATGTACATTAGGGTGAGTTGTATTGTTTTGTATTCATTGACTCCATGTTAGAATCAAACTGTGCTTTTTGAGATAATTTACAAACAGGTGATTAACACTAAGCAGCTGCAAGTCAATGCTGCAGGTACCTGTATGTGAATTACAATACATTTGCAGTTAAGGAAACATAAGGATATAAAAATACAGTAAAAAAAAAAGCAGCTCAATAATTGTCTTAAGGTCCAAAGTTTGAAAATACTGACTGCCACAACTGCTGGAGCTATTTTCTCTATCTACCATCGACCTACTGACTGTGGCATTGGATGAATCTACTCTAAAGTCTGTACAGAGCTCTGCAGGTGCAATGCATTGCAGCACAGAAAACATCAGTAAATTGTTGACCCTATGGAAAATTCACAAAGTTTTGAAACTAATTATAGATTTTACCCATTCTTTTCCTTGATATATGGTAAGTCTGCAAGACCCTATAGTTTATTCATACCTGAAAAGAAAAGCCTAAGGGACTTTCTAGGATGGTTAACCTATGACCACTACATTATGCCTTCAAAACAAATGCAACTCATTTGCTCAGAGATGACAGATTAATAAATTGTTCCACCTCATTATCCCTGTAATACCTTGAGGCATAACTTAGAGGAAGCCTAGCAAATGACATTGGCCAAAGGTCAGTGCTCCTTTTCCAAACACAAGATTACAAGCCTTAATACAAACAGAAATGATCAAGTGGATTTACACAAGGATGACAGGAATACTAGTTTGGGTTCAAGCAGTACTCACCAGGGTAAAAACTGCAAAGCAAGCTGTAAAGCATGGTTCTAGGTATAAGAAATGAAATTGAAATTGATGCAGCTGTGCTTGAGACTTCTCTGACCATCATCCTTGGCAGTGCAGGTGCTGCCAGCTCCACCACGTGCTGGGGCAGCTTGGGGACCTGCGAGCAAATCCTGCCTGCTGCTGGAAGGTGCACAGCTGGGATGCTCCAGCGCTGCCAGCAACCAGGAGAGCACATCTCCTCCCAGCTCCCTTCTCTGGGCTGGAGCATCAATATAAAATAAATGAGAGAATGAGAAGTAGCTTAGATACAGTCTTGCAATTCCAAAGCCATGAATCAGGATGAAGACACTCTTAAGCTAAGTTTTGAAATAACAACTCATTTTAAATAGTTATGCTTCTGCATTTTGTAATGTCCCTACAAATCTTTGAACCTGTAGGGTCATAACTGCAAAAGCAAAGACAATATTTAAAATAACAAAACAGTTGCCTGCAGGAATTAAGGAAAAGGTGAACATGATGAAAGCTGTGATGAAATGATGAGACCTCAACACTATGAAATACAACTTAAAATGCAAAAAGGAGAGACTACAAATGTGCTGAGGTTTACATACTGACTTGTCTTGGCATTGCTCATAAAAACAGAAGGTAATAGGGAAAAAGTTATGGCTCAAAAGAATTATTCTTTATGGTAGCAGTCGTGTGTTTTCTATGCAGGCATGTGTAAGCTTTAATGGATAATGTCCAGAACAGAGCAGAGCAGGGAAAATAAGTAAGCAAAAATGCTATATTTTTTTTTAATTGCTTCTACACCTGCAGATATAGGTGAATTTTGGCTAAACTGTGGAGAATTTTGAAATGATTATAAAAACTGAGTGCAACAATGTGAATAGCATCACTAGAGAATAGCATCACTAGGGACACAAAGAGAACACAGTCATGCCAGTATTATGCATGGAACTGTAAAAGGTAATTGTTTCCAGATTCACAACTAGAAACCACCTGAACTATCAGGTTAAGAATCTCTGGTGTGCCAGGCCTGACAAGCAGCATGAAATAACCTTAAATCAGCCAGAAGTAGTAAGTGAGGAATTCCCCTTGTGAAGGGAAGCTGTATTGGAGCAGGAGGGCAGAGGCACGGGATGCTCTGATGGGTATAAAGAAAATGTGAGCCTGAAAGAGAGCTCGTTTACATAAATAAAATACCGAACAGCCACTGTCAGCATATAAACTGAAGCTGTTCCTCTTCAGTTTTAGCACATACATCTGTGAACTAAGAGCCACGAAGCTCAGACAGCTTTCTAATGACCTTGCTTGTCCTGTGAAGTCCAAAGAGATCTCAATTCAGACACAGAGAACCCAATCCTTACCTTTAGGCTCCTTTATTTGCTGATTAACACTGCGAGGGTGACTGCAGCAACCCATTATCAAGCTATGCTCTATTTTGCTACTAAAAACCATATGAAGTAGATAAAAAAAATAAAGTTTCTGTAAACAAAGATGTTGTGCAGAAACAAATGTTGTGTTCTGTTTGGCAGTAAATAAACTAGCAATTTTAGATTTTGCCATTTGTATCTTTCTCAAATAAAATACTGAACATCTGAAACAGGAGAAACTGCTGTAGTAGAAGGAAAATGGTAACAACCTCAGTGACACTACAGATAAATTCTTACTGTTATTTGCACTGAAAAATTACTCGTTTTTCACTTCTCTTTTCCCGACGGGCTCTAATTCTTCCTCTGAAAAGGAATGTTATTTTTGTCATTCAATTACATTTTCACCATTTGATCAGACTGAGCTCTATATAAAAGCATGAACTCTTGTTTCAGATTCCCTTACTCAGCTTTTACTTCATGAAGAGTTGTGTTCCAAGGTCACAACTGATTAATCTTGACCTGTGAACTGCCAATGTGTACAGTCTTAATATCAGTGTATTACTCTACATGGCAAAGTGAAAAGTACTCTATCCATGACAAATAATGAACTAAATTTTTCTGACTTTACTCTTCAGTTGCTAATTAAGCACTTAACTACAAGATCTGTTAACTCTTCGGTGCTCTTTGGATAAATTACATGTCTATAAATTGAGTGAAATCATTTAAGTATATGTGATGGACGTACCCCATCCCCAGGATCTTTACAAGAGACTTTTGCTAAGCTGTGGGATGCTCACGGTGGAGTTTCTGCAGGCATGCTCCGGCCTTGGGAAGAGTACTGCATTTACAAACTCACGTTTAGGGCTTATTCTGGCAATATTTCTGTATTACTGCTACTATGAAAAAAGTCTTTCTATTTCTGGTAATCTATTTTAGAAATTAAAGCATGAGACAGAGGCAAGTGAAATTGTTACGTTAGAGGAAATTTGTTTACTAAATGAACAGCCATCATGAATTCATATATACAGCAAATTAAAAAAAAATTCTAAAAAGGAGTAGATTTGAGGAGAAAAAATCTAATCTGATCTGACCTAGCACTTGATGTAGAGGTTGGCAGCCCTCCTGTGCCAGGGGGTTGGACCTCAATGGTCCATCAGGCCTCTTCCAACACAAGTCATCCTACAATTCTATGATACTGCAAAAAAAAATCAATTTCCTTCTTTTACATTCATTGACAGGTACTTCTGAAACTTGCACCTCATGCATCCTTCTCTAACCAAGTTTCACTCACCAGAGGAGTGCAGGCCTGCGCTGCTGAGATGCTGATGCCCGGCAGATGCAAGCCGTGCCTGCAGCCAGCTGGGCGCCCACTGCAGCCCGCACACAGCGCACACTGCGGCCTCGTGCCACCTCCCCGCGTGGGATTCCACGACACGCCGCCAGCGCTGCGGAATTACTACAGCGAGCTGAGGGCAGCAGGGGCTCAGAGCTGGGGCGGATGTGGGGCTGTCAGTGTGGGCACACTGCATCCAGCAAGGGGAGAACCCACATCCGCGCCCTACGACACAGATTTCCCACTGTGCGCGCAGCCTGCTGCAGTCTCTTAGAAGAAAAGAAGTCACGCCACAAAGCGTGACTTACATCAGCAGGCACTGCTAAGTTAACCCGGAGACACTGAAGTCAAAATAAATTTACCCAGTGCTTCTTGTAATTGTAACGAGGACTGGGAACATTCACAGCTGTGACAATGCAATTAGCCGTGCTAAACAGAATACATTAGGGCAGTCCTGCATGGCTGTTTTCAGCGGTAGATACTGTATTTCCTGCAGATCTGAGGCTGGACACAAGCGACAATATAATAAATCTATTTTTATCTTTAATCATTCATTCTGAAGTACTGACAGGCACATTAAGCACTGCCGTCTAAAATTAGTTCTGTTCATGCTGGAAGCAACCATTTATTCTATTGCACTCTTTGTACGCTCAAAATCAGAAGACTTCTGGGAGACACTGCGCTGTTTGTGAGAGGTTTCTCTGCAATATCCTGATTAGGTCCTGGAATGCAGTACTGCTATTAGAATTATTGTCCCTGTGAATGGTACATCATTAAAATCTCCTTTAACTAGCAGAAAATACCATTCAGCTCTCAAGTAACTTAACAGAAAACACAATAAGATTTTAAACCAGCTGTTGATTTGTGCCAAAAGCTGCCCACCACCACATGTGAATATAAAGCAGTTCCTCCCCCAATACTGTGCAATTTCATTGCCATAATCCTCGAAGAACAAGCACAAAGCTGCCAAATTTCTCCTGGTCACAGAAGTCTAGAAGGCTGCACGTGACAAATATCTGCTACAGACTCCACCTGGTCTAAATCAACATCGCCTCATCATTTTTAGATGCTCCATTTGATATGACTGTTATTACTCCTGTGGTTGGATTGATCAACCACTGGATGTCACTATCAGTCTAAATACATAAACTCAAATAGCATTTGTTTGTCATTAGAAAATGTTTAAGGACAGGATGAATCTGAGCACAATAAATAGCAACAATACTCATAAGATGCTGAAAGCATTTGCTCACATCTTGCGCTTGTGCAAGCATATGGTATAAGTGCCTGATTCAATATTCCTATTTGGGGTTATTCACATACAAATCTGATAGCGACTCGGATTTCACTGCTCTCCTGACAATGAGTTCATGTCCTGTGCTGTGTCATTTCTATGGAGAACCAGCACGCAGAATCTGGCATCCTGCAAAGCGCTGCTGAGCTCCCAGCACTTCCACCAGCGGCTGCAACTCCATCCTCCAGCTCTCCTGGTTAGATGATTGGAATCTGACTTTTACAGAACTCCATTTTGGAGTCCTCACTATCACTCAAAGATGGCCCGTCTCAGGCAAGGCCAGACAGAAACCAAACAGAAACCAAACAGAAACCTGAACTGGCAGCCCCTCAGCCTTCCTGAAAGGGACAGACAGTAATTCATTTTGCATGGGGTGGAAATCTGCTGTTTGGAAATACCAAAACATTCTGTATTGATGGTCAGTACAACAACTCTTTTGGAATGTTCTCTTCCTACTGAACGCAAAAACAATCTAAACAAAGCTTTTCAACACATAAATTAGAGTTTGCTTTGGAAATGAACATGAACATTAGAAAAATACTTCGCACTTGAGAACACCAAACCTGACTCTCACTGGCCATCATAACTAAATATTAACAACAATTAATAATTTGTGGTCACTGCCTTTAAGTCAGTGGTACACACTTAGAATAAATAACATGAAGATCAGACTGACTGTCCCAACAGTCTGTACTTGTGGGACTTCCTACTGTAAAAGTAATAGAACGATTTTTCAGTGCTTCTTCATCCTAAAATACAAAACGGTTTAATTATCCAATTGCCTTTCATTAGAAACTCTTTATCTCAAATAACGAGATCCTTTAAGAGTAGCATTCCTAAAAGGGACTCCAGAGCAGGGTGCCCACAAGGTCACCTTTCAGACCTCATTGCAGTGACAGACTGGGCTTACACCCACAGCAGCCGGCGTGCTGCCCCTCGGGGTGCTCCTCACGCCCAGGTGAAGCATGCTCAGAGCACAGCCTTGGAATCCCAGCCCTGACCATCAGTGAGGCAGAACAGAGGTCCTGTAATATCAGTACAACCGAGAGAAGAAGGAAAGTATCTGAAGAAAAGATATTTGAAACAGTATTCTTAAAAAGGACGACTCATTTGTTTCACAATTATTTTGAAACAAGTGCTGTAATTTTAATACAGGTATAATCACTGCAAATGACATTAAGAGCTTGTCTCAGGCAAATTGTATTGCTTTAATTATAATGGGGTAGTTGAAGCTGAGCAAATCCCCAACTCAAGCACAGTTAACATAGCAAAAAAGGGAGGGAGAGAAGTTACAGTAGGAATTACAGTAGGAAGATGCTGGGTTTACGTGGACGTGGTTATTCTGGACAAACGAAATCATAACCATTTCCAGCCCCACCGTGGGGTTCCCAGCCCTGCTGCGGGGTTCTCCCACTGAACAGTGGGTAGCAGCAGCTTGTAAAACCAATAGGGATATTTCACTTCAGAAAGGAAACCTACAGTCACCTCTAGCCTGTCAATCCAGTGTCTGTATTTGCTCCTCTCTATGTCCTAGTGCAAGTGAAAAACAAAAAGCAAACTAGTGCTTGCACGGTACGCCATGGCAATGCAAGAGCTTCACGGGACAGCTAGGTGCTCAAAATCCTGCACTGACCTCTCTGTAGGAATCACAGCACGCTTCACTCAGCTGCCCCTTGCTGACACTCCGCTCTCACAGGTACCTGTGGGCACAGCGAGGCTGTGAGCCTGGACACCAACCCGAGTGCGAGCTGCAGCTCAGAATGCCTCCACACAGCAAACTCCCCGTCCTGCAGACACTGCCCCCAGGCCGGGGGAAGCTGACTGTTTTGTACAATAACCATAGAGAAAGCCTTTAAGAAAAGTTCTGTCCATGGAGTTTCATGGCAAAGTTCACACTTTAGTGGAAGCTGAGGTGACTTCAAACAAGATAACTACCTGCACCAGGTCCTGTCTCAACAGTGAAAACTGGAAAAGAGAATGACTGACCTAAATATTCAGAAATTACTTAGTGACTGCTACCACGTCTATTTTTGAGTGGTTAACTACAGCCTTCTCAAGGAAACTTGACCACCAGAGATGAAACTTTAACAAGATGGCACCTTTTAATGTGTTTCACTTTGAGGCGTACAGAACTACTAATCAATTCAGTGAGAAATTAGGTCAGAGTTATCCCCATCTTCCCCTAAGTGCTCTAAAACTAGATTTAAGTGTATATATATTTAAATTAATATACACTCATATATAATTTCATATTCTTCTTAGCAGAGTTGGCAAAGAGTAAGAGTTGAAAGCTTTTTGTGTGGCAGTCACTACAGAGCCGAAGCAAAACCACTAACCTCAGGGCATTTTTTGTTAAGACCACTTTCATCCTCGTTCTCAATAGATAAAGAATCTATATTAATTAGTGGTTCCAGAAAACCTCAATAATTCCTAATGCATTAGGCAGAAACATGGAATATTTCTTGCTTCGTGTTAACAAATGTCAGATGCAATGCAGATGTAAATAAAACCAAATAACCAAATAGAGATAAGCAAAGGTATACTACTTTCCATCCGTATTTCCAAACAGCTTTATTGTATTTCACACCATCTGTGTTCCAGCGTGAAACCTCACATGAAGGCAGTTGACACACAGCACACCTTCAGTGGGCTGCGCCCTCAGCGCGCGTTGCTCAGCAGGCAGCACGGCCCAGCCATGGTGTGAGCTGGGAACGGAGCTCTGCGTTCCCCGTGAGCATTGTTTGGGCTTCTCTGTTTCTAAGAAGCAGCCTGCTGAGGTTCCATTTTCAAATGTTTTTCATTAGTAATGCCTAAAGCTGACACGCTCGCTAAACAATCTAGAAACAATACAAGATAAGACATAAAAGACATATTAGATTATGCAGCCTATGCCTTCAAATGCAGCAAAAATAAATGCAAACTGCTTTGGGGTTTGTCACTTGCAGCATGCAACAGCTTTTCCATTATGCTTTGCCTGATCCCTTGTCAGATTTCTTCAGAAAAAAACTGTGAGTTAGAAAGAATGGAAAGCACTTCCCAGAGGTTACGCCGTGGGAGCTGGGCAGCAGCAGGCTGGCTTACCCTGCTAGCAGCTGTATTCTCACATACCTTCATTTTTCTTTTTTTTTTTTATTTTTTTCTCTCTCCTAATGCATTCTCTATGTAACTTCCTGGCACACAATTTCATAGTTGACTCCTGTCATGCAACTCAGTGGAGACCTAAGCAAAGCCAATGGGAATCCTGGAGGATGTGGGAGTGCTGAAGAACTGTCACAGGACCAAGGCTCTGTGCCGCAAGGACCTGGAGATGAGAGCAGTCTACACACTGCTGTGTGCTGCTGCACGATGCTCTTGACTGGGCAGTGAGGCTGCCATGTCCCAGGTGTGATGGGCTGAAGCATTTGCTCACATTTCCCAGAAGGCTGCTAGGATTATAAGGATTACTCTTCCATTTCAGGAGTGCTGCTAAAATAATTTACCTGATGCTAACAAAGTGTTCCGAAGCTGAGACGAGCCATGAAGGCACTACTATTGTAAATAATAGTTTCCTAATTCCTAAGATGAATATGTTAGTAACAGCATAACAAACAGCTGGGCTAGAAGAACATCTTGAAACAAAGCCAGAGTTTCATTTTCTTTTGGTAAGGAATACTCATTGCAGTTCTCCTACATGGGTCCACAGTGCACCTCTGAGCCACCTGCTCCTTGGGGCAAGGTTTGAATTAAGACCTCTTCTGTTTTATATTTCTTTATTTTTTTAAATCAGAAAACTGTTTATATTAATTTCAGGCTTTGTAATCTCCTCCAATTCGTTGTTAAAAAATAACAAACAAAAGAAGACCTAAAGCTAAATGTTGTCTCTAAAACTCCTTTTCCAGTCTCCTATTTAATCAGCCTTGTGGCATACTGGGAAATAGATCATTTAGTTCCACTTCATCATTATGGGCAAAAGAAATTTTACATTCAAGCTTACAGCACCTAAATACCTAAAGCCACCTTCTAATCTGTAAAGCACATGGGTGTAAAACAGGCAGGCAATTTTTCATTTCCTTGGGGCAGCACTGTTTATGGTGACTGGCAGAGGCTTTCTGCATTTCATCAGGCCTTTACGAGCGCTGCCAGCCCAGCAGAGCTGCACTCATTGCACTGCTGATCACACATGCTCCAGTACGGCCGTGCCGGCAGATAACGGATGGGTGCTCCAAGGGGGAAGCGGAGGGACTGACGAAATCGCTGCCTACATGTTGAGAAAGATACAGGGCACGGCATGTGACATACACTGAAATTAACATGAATTTAGTACTGCTGCCAGTGAAAGCCACTCTAATTGAAACAAATAGCTTTGCCCTTCAATGTCTTGAAAAACACTCCCTACTGCCCATGCAGGAGTTACCTGTCTGCAGTCAGCGTTTCTGACAACCGGATGAGAGAGGTTTGGGTGAGGCTTTTCCAACCTGGAGAAAACTATCATCTTCTGCTAACAGAACAAAACAAACCTAGGGCGTTACAGACGTTGAGGAACAGGGCTAGGTGCTCCCCTGTGATGGCAGCTGACTGGGCTCCAGTACAGATGGCCCATTCCCATTGCATGTTCGTTCCCTCAACAGCTTTGCTACTGGCATTTCAGAATGTGAGATTGTTGATAAAAAAGCCTCAAACTAAGTTAATGTCAAAGCAATAGTATCTTTGAACTCATTTCCTGGTCTTTCCTGTGTTGCTCATCAACACTCTAGAATGTAAATGCTGCCTGGATAAACAATGTGACATGCTGGTATAAGCCATCAGTAGAGATTCAATGCTTAACTAAAATGGCAAAAAAAAATCTCTGGGGGAGAACCTCTCCTGGGCTTTTCACTTGAGATCATAAAGTTGACCACTCCTTTCTCTGCCTTCATCAATGCACACTGCTGCATTAACTGCCCTTAGGAAGCTGTCAGGAAAACACCTTCTGATGGAAGCAGTCTAAAAGCAGTTACATCAAAATGCGATATAAAGGGTCAGAATGCTCATTTCTTTATGTTTCACAAAAAATAAAATTTAAAAAAAAAAATGAAGAAAAGGCAAAGACAGCGAGGGATTTCTGGACCTAGACAGCATGAAATGCTTGTTATTCTGTTTTTCGAAATAAATACATTTCAGGAACTATAATAAGAGCTGCCGGCGGTCTGCTGACCAGGCTGTGTAAGGACGCACTGGGCAGGGGCAAATCTGACGCACACTGTGGGCTCTGCACTTTTGGTGGCGGAGGCAAGTAGCATCGGTGCAGTAATTATCAAGCCCTCGAAGAGGCTGCATCCCACCCCTGATCAGCAACAGCTTGATCCAGTGAAGCCTCATCTCTCTCCTCACATAGAAAGCACGCTTCCCTTGCTGTGCACAGCCGGAGGGCAGTGGGGTGCCCTGGGGTGAGCAGGGGGTGAGCAGGGTGCCTCGTCCCATCCTGGTGGGCGGTGTTGGCACGGAGCTGCCTGCAGCTGGCAAGCCACAGGTTGCTGTCAGCTGGTGGAGACACGGGCTGTACGCAGCACAGAGCAGCCTGGCGGTATGCTGACTGCAGAGCGGCAACACGAGAGGCTCATTTGAAAACACAGACACGTAAGCAAGACGGAAACCCCACCTCCTTGTGATTGTCTGAAAGGGATCAAATGGGTGGAAATGCCACAGATAGACGCGCTCCTCCCAGCATAATTGTTACTGTCACAGCTGTGTGCGGCAAGGGGGCGGCGAGCGGATGATGCAAGGCGTTTGGCACCGCAGCACGGCAGGGCTGCGCCCTTCGGCCCAGCGCCCGGCTGCAGCCCGATTCATGCCGATACTGGCTGTAAGTCACTTATTTTCAGAGCTCATTACAAAGAGTAATTAAATGGCCACCATGTCCCCAGCCTTAACCCTACTTAGTAGATAAAGTGGATAATTAAGCATTGTTAGCTCCATTTTGCATCTATGGAAACTGGTGAGAGACTAATGCATCCCCTACTCTGAGCCAACTCCAGATAGCAACGTGCCAGTCATGGACTCTTTCACCCCAAAATGTTGGGAGGTTTTGTTAATTTCAAGGAGTTATGCATCAAAACCACAACTCCTGACTTATCACTGAGAGATCTGCTGCAGAGAAGTATTACACGATTTAACTGAATGGAGTCTTGGAGAGCTTTCAGCGAATGCTGATCGTTTCTATTTCATCGCCAGGTGAGGTAACCACCCACTCTTTAAACAAGGTGGTATCTCCATTCCATGCAGCCAATTGTTCTTACACACAGACTCTTGTACTAATACACAACGAAGCAGTCAGATATGACAAACCCACTCCCTGGCCTGTTAAACTGTTTGAAATGTTATTAACTGTAGCTGCCCAGGTACAATCACAAACTCCCAATATGTGTTCTCCATCAGAGTTTTATGTTGATGCTAGGTACAGTGGCAGCACAGAGATTTCACACAAGGCTGAGTGCACCTTCCCTGAGTGGCTCATGAGTCACTGGATGCTGCAGCTGAAATCGCTGCTTCCTTCAAGCCATATATGGCTCTATTCCTATGAACTATTATCTCACTTCTCACCACTCGGCACGCTTCATTCATAACTGTTTATCTTGCCCTAACTGCCAGCCCAAAGGTGGAACACTATTTTCAGACCGTGAGAGGGGCCTAAACAGAGCTGCATTTTTGAGTATTCTCCTTCCTCCGTTTTTTACACATCATGCAAGGTATTACAAACTGAAGACCTCTATTTATTCACAACATGCTCACAAAACTGCCAAAATGTTCTCAATTCACATGCCTCAATCTGATTTCTAGGGAGTGGAGAACACTGGAAACATCTTCAGTTTTTGCTTCACTCTGGTGGCAAAGGCCTAATAGAAGACTGCTTCAAGCAGGACGGTCACCAGTGTGGATAACAACGAATCCTAATAAACACAGGATTATTTAAACTGTCACATTCATTGGGCTATCTCCCAAATTCTGACTCTTCTCCAGAGCTTTCTAGTAAGCTCTGATTGTACCCACATCATCATAAAATAAAAATAAATTCCATATTTCCATTTAAACATATGGAAGGGATCTCTCTTAGAAAATCTAATGAAATGAAAAAGCCTTTGAAATACACTTGCCTTTATCAAAGGTTCGAACAGTATGAAAGACAGAGTTCAAAAACTACCCCTATATCTAAGGTTCGTGGTGAAATAAGAGTGAAGGATCCTTTCTTGCTAAGTAATTAGAAATAAATCAGGCAAGATCCACCTGTGCCATGACATCCAGCATCAGACATGCGTTAGCATTCGCTTAATGGAGTTAGAACTCCAACGTTGCTCAGAAGGTAAATGACCTGGTAGTTTCTTTCTAGTATGGACAGATCATGTATAGTGTGGCACATCTGCTATTAGACACGGATATGCCTTAAAAGAAAATAGTGGTGAAATTGAGAAGATTTAGACAGCTTTATTGCTCAAAGACAAGCAAAAAAGCCCAAACAACCTCCACCAACAAAAAACAACCACAAAACCCTTAAAGAATCAAAAAAAGAAAAAGAAAAAAAAAAGCTTTCTGTAAAAATTCAAGGCAGCTGGACCTGACATAGGGTCTGCACTGGTGGTGCAGCGATGCTCCCTATCCGTCTCAGAGCTGCCTTTCCATTTGGCTTGGAACCAGTGTCATTGTTAATTGGATGCTGAGTGATGGATCTGGCCACCTGGCACTGTCTGGCTCCTAGATGATGATCAACTCACTTGGCAGGCTAAGTGGGGAACTGGCCACCTGGCTAATACGAGGGCTACAGAATCTCTGACGAGCCGATTGCCAGCCTGCTAAGACATTTTTTATTGTGGATATCAACAGTTATTTCTCACTATTCCTCCACTGATCCTTCTCCCCACAACTTGGATGCTCACAAAGAAACACCCAGCTCACGGCCCCTTCTCTCTTTTCTTTCCTCCGTCTGATGCAACAGATAAAGACAGACCCCTTCCTTAATTGCTAAATGGAAATGAGCTTCTATCCTCCTCCTCCAATTCCTTTACGATATTCCAAGCTCCTTACTCCCATTCCATCCTGTCTTGCTTCTCACTACCATTATCAATACTATGGATAAATAGTTATATTAGTCAGTGACTTTCACAATGATTTTTGAATGGTAGCTTGCTGCCTAATTTTTAATTCGTGAAAAAAGTTCTGATATAATTTAAGGATACTATCAAAACAAGGACAGGACAAGAATTGTGTGAAATTGGATTCTTGCCTGAAGGCTAGATTCCACAGTTGCCATGCGTTCTGTGTTATTATTAGCACTTGCAAAACTTCAGTGAGAAAGGCCACAATTTTGACTTTTTTCCATTCATTTTGCATGTATGTAAATTACTCCACAAGCAGTAATGGAAAAGAAATCTGAAGTGAACAAAAATACATCAATACAGGGTTCTAAGTACTGTCAGTGTCAAACAGCAAAGCACTGCAAGCTAAGCCATGAAAACTAATTATTTCAAAATCTTAAAAGCATACAAGTACTGAAATGTTAAGCTCCTTAGATACATTCTGCTCATACTTTCCAGCTTTCTTACCAAAGATGTGTAGGTAAATGCTCTCCTATTCCAAATACTGGGAAATGTTCTACAGGGCAATGAAAGTTACTTTTGTGGTTCCTTTTTAAACTTTATACTGAAAATACAAATAAATAAAATCTAGCAAGTGCTTGATGATTCCTCTGGTGACAAAGCTAGCTATAGTGCTCTTCTAATGTCCAAATCTCTGTCTGTCTTCCAGCAGGAATACTGATAACCTGCAGTTACTATATGTCTAGATTCAGGCAGGAGTTCCTGTTGCTCCCAAGTACAAATCCAGGCTACAGACTTTCCCTGTGAATCCCAGTTAATTATTTTGAAAATGAAATCTGAGGGAGTTCAACTGGAAAAAGGGCTGCTGAACAACTACAACGAGGAGTTGTTTTCCTAGGAGTCAGTGAAATACTTGTTGCTGTCAGCTAAAGAACTTTGAAGACCTGCACTATGGACAAGGATGATAGCAACTGCAGGGCAAGGGATTCTTTAGAAAACTCTGACATTTGGCATTATCTTAATAATCAGTGCAGCTCAGTTTCTTGGCTGTCATTGCTAATACTGACCCAAGCTGGAGCTGAGTGCTACTGAGACTCTGCAACTTGAAAACGCCAGCGAGTTCTTTCTTAGGACCTCACCAATGTTACCATTGCTCTTTGCTTCAGTGCCTTCAGCAAATGCAGCAGTCATTTCTTGTTTCTGACACTCACTGCAGTGACTGATTAGTAGCTTGTAAAGAATTAAATTTTAGTTGTCTGTAAGAGGCTGCTTTTCTTTAACTGATCTGGCAGACCAGGAATAGTTCTGTGCACTCTAATACAAACAGTATTGTAAATATAGTCAGATAATACTATCAAGGTATTTTCCAAGAATATAGGGATTAACTCATCTCATTAAAATGTACACATTCTGCATAACACAATGCAGTACTACTTCAAGACAACTGTTCAAGCCAGCCAAAAGATACTATGTTCTAGGATGATCCCTGGCTGTCCTCTTGTCTCCCCTGATTTGTATAATCTGTGTAGATTAGTGCACAGATATCATAGCACTGAGCACTTCCAAAAACCTAAAATAGACTGCATTAGCTTAAATTTCTAGGTAGTAAAGAAACTTGAGAGGAGAGAAACATAATTAACCTGGAGCGTGGAAGGATTCCCTAGTGAGAAAAACAACCCAAACTAAAAATGGCAGTTTGGAAAAGGCACCTGCTTCTGAACACAAAAGAAACTGGCAGGTCACAGATCCAAAGAGTGGTGTCTGAGATTCAAGGTGAAAAGATTTTTGGTTTTCCTTGAATATTTGTTCTTAGCCATTTAAAATATATTACATGACTTTTTTTTACTTTCTTTCTTTTTTTAATATGAAATGTTATCATCGTTGCTTTCAGTGCTTTCTCTTTTTCTCTCCAGAAAATGAAAATAAAATCTATGTTGCTGGAATTGCCTAAGGATCTTTCTCTACATTCAAAGAATGTTTCTGAAAGCTATGCTAGTACATAAAGCCCAGTTCTGTACACATTAAAATAAAAGGTGAAAATATCCACTGCATCAGGTGACAGAGAAAGTAGAGATGGAGAGAGTAGAAGTCTGTGCAAGGACATCAGGCCCTCCAAAAATCAAATCACTTCTCCCAACTGATTCATGTTTTTCCTCGTTCTTAATTTTACTTCCCAACTCACTGAAGTAATTCTTGGTAGTCTCTGCGGTGCTTAACTTTTTCCTGTTTGCTGTTGCAATGGCCTCTGTGACAAGTGCTTGATGCCAACTATATTTATTTGAGCTTCAGAATTGAGCTCTTAGTCGGGTATTTATCAGCTGCAAATGCCTGTTCATGCAGATATGCAGTTGCCTACAGAAAGGTAAGTTTTACAGAAAAAAGTATTGATCTGCTACAGCTGTTGGAAAGTCCAGACTCCCATACTAGTTATTTCTGCCTTACCATGATTCAATTTTTAGCAGCCGTATCTAAGTTAATTACTCCGGCATAACATGCCAGTCAGTTGCCCATCCCTCTACTCTCCCCATTTTTGATTTTTTTTTTTTTTTTTTAATTAAGGTTACATTGCCAAATTAGTACCAAAAATAGGTGTTTCTTTTATCTGTGCTGCATACCACTAGCCTGACAAATTCTAAGTCTTGTTTGTTCCTGAAAATGTAGAATTTCAAAAGATAACTACAGATTAGATGTTAGATACAGCTCACATAACTCTTCTGCTGTATCGGTACACCAGAAAGCTTAGGAGAGACTTTGTGCTGTCTTACGCTGTACAAGGACAGAAATATTCTAATTTAGTGTATCCTTCACTGAGCCTGCTTAATAATGAAAAGGCTGCCATATAAGATAAAGAAGTGAATACAGATAACACAATGAAGGCTGAAAACGGGGACAGAAAACTCTCCAGGCCAAATGGAAATCTACTGGGCTTCTGTAAATGAATCAAAGAGATGTTCATTCCCATTTTTTAAGATTTAGTAAATCAGACTCAATTAGAAATTCTTCCCAATCCCAGATAAGGATTATCAATTTCTTATCATACATTACAATAGTAAAAAATGGAATCTCACAATTTTTGTAACTAGTCTCACACTTTGTTCCCAATTCAACTTGCATGTCATTACTGGATGAGCCAAGGTGAGCACTTATGTAAAATAAAGGGCAAAGACTATGGAAATAATGATTTGTCACCTCCTGAGACCACTATGCTCCATGTTCCTTCAATCATGCAAAATAAAGCATGCTACTACCTAACTGGAACCTTACTGTAGAGCAGCTCTACCTGAAGCCAAAATAAGTTTTCCCTGCATGAAATATATCAGTGCTAAATGCTACTTTTTTGTCGTTGGTAAAATTCTACCTCCTTTTTTCAAAGACAGCTCTGAAAACAATCAGACTCAGTCCTCATACATTTTTAGGTAACATACATTAATTTAACAAAATTTGCTTAATTTCCTATTCAGAATGGATGCAGAAAATACAGCAGAGAGATGCAGAAAATGCTCACTTTCCAAAACATTTTTTTTCCCTAATCTGGCCAAGAAATGCCACAAGCTGAAATCTACCTTTTTCTAGTGATATATATGAACACAATACAGTTTCTGAGGGCACTAAATTCTCTGAACAAACAACAGGACTAAAACCAAGGTCTGAGAAAGCACTTGAGCCAGTAGAGTATGAGTGAACATTAACTTCATAAAAATTACAGACCAATTAGATTATTCTGTCACAGTCACCTAGAACTTCACTACTGATTTTCTAATTTTTCCAGTATTTGTTATTATTTTTGTTGTGACATCTACTAAAGAATAAATATAAACAAACTTCAAAAATGGGAGTTAATAATGCAGCTGCTGTAAATGTTTGAAAAAATTTCCAGAAGAGGGTAAATGGTTTGCCCATAAGAAGATGCATTACTGACAGAACACAGCATAGGACACATCACTGCAGCTCAGTGTTAACCATTTGTGACTTTTCCAAAAATGAATAGACGTTCTCTCTTTCTGCTATTTTCTTCACTGTTGATAATTACCGGTCTGACTAGAAAAGATTAACTAAAGAATTTCAGAATGAAATACTACAGAATGAAATGTTTTACCGCCTCTGTCATTTGGAGATTTCAGTGTTGAATGTCCACATGGGCACAGTATGTGTTGTTTTACACTCCATGTAATTATCTCTAAATAGTCTAGTAAAATTATGTTAACTATAAAAATGCAGTCATGCACTGAGGGAATAAACCTCACTTTCTTCACAGTGCTATCAAATTACGGTCCCATTTTCAATAACATTTCAGACAATTTACACTATTAGAAAAATGTTTCTCCTTTATCTAGATTTTCAAATTCACATGAATGCAATCACAAAACCTTTTTTGTTGTTCTTCTACCCTAGTTTGTTCTTTGAGAAGAATGCTGGGAAATATTTCTGGAAGACAATGGAATTACAGTAAACATAAGCTAAGAATTTCCCCTCTCCAATACGCTGAAGTATTGCTCTATCTTTATCCCACCTTCTCCCAGGCAGCCAACTTTATTTGCCTCTGCAGCCCTTTATTTTTTTGCTAAGCATCTTCTTTCTCATCTAAGTAGTGTACCATCCCAGCACTAACAGCATCCCACCACACTGTCTTCTCTCTCTCTGTTTGCTCTTCACTGAAATTTATTTTTTTTCCTTTCCACTTATAATTTTCAGTGCATTTACTGGAAAATACTTACTATGATAGGCAATGTCTCTAACTGGTCTTTCTTTACCATCCCTTCTATGTAACATTGTATTAATTATGGCTGATTTTTTCCAGAGGAAAAAAGGTGGTAAAAAGGCAAGCTAAGGTCACTGTTTCCTCATGAGATAAGCTATGAAGAATAGTCAAATTCCACTGAAGCATTTCATTACTAAGTAGCATAAAACTGAATCACAGCACAACTAATAAGTATAATTGTATTCAGAAAGTTTCATTTTAAGAATACGTCAAACATATAATTTCATTAGGGTGTGTGAGTATCTGTGCATGGATTGATTATGGCACATTCTTTTGCACGTGAGTCATAAGGCATTATGAATGACCTACCTCCTGCCCATTGGGAAGCTTCCATATTCCTTCCTATGAGAAAGAAAAATTGTCCATCTGGACCACTTTCTGATAAGCTGCCAGCAATCCCAGCGCACATCCATTTTAATTCCTAAGCCCTCTAGTTAGACCAGTAACATTAATGATGTTACTGAAGAATAATAGTTAAAACTTTCCTAATCTAAAATAGAATTGGAATTTTCCAGTAATAATAAATATTCTAAACTTAAAAAAATATGGCATCTCTGTGGCATTTACAATTATGTTTTGCCAAAGCAATAGCTGATTTTAATAGGGTAATAGATGGTCAGTTTATTAAAGACTGGAGCAGATCTGTTAGTTAAATAGACAGTCAGGACAGGGGCATTCATTTTCTTGTTAAGAGATAAATATTTGTTTGGGAAGATATTTTTGCTTAGAAAACACTAAAAATCGTCTTTCACGTAGCCAGGATTCTCACATACCTTAGCATATGCATTACAAATCCCCATCAGCTTCCCAGTAATTTCAGTTGTAAAGTTTACGATCGTTCTGGAGAAGAAGCAAGGCAGTCTTTGACAGCTTACTGCTGCACCTGTCGGGAACAAAAACATGTTATATCAACAGTATATGCAATGATTACAGAATCAGTAACTGCTGATAAGTTTTCCTTGTTAGAGCCACAAGCCATACTTTGTACATGATTTTCTTTTCCTTTATCTCTAATGAAAACTATGCAGGGACTTGAATTTTCATGGAACCATGAAAACGGAACATGAAGGTACTCGTATCTTATTTAACATTCAAGCTGTTTAGAATGCTGCAGCATAGACAGGACAGAGGGAATATTTCCCTAGTGTTTTACATATCTTGAGCAACAGATTTCTGCTGTAAACACTGAACTTTAAAGAACTTTTGGTGATTCTACAATAGACAACAAATACGTATGGAAGAAGGTGATTTAGAGGAAAGAAACTCTTAACTTAGAAGCAAATGCTAGGTTTCTGTGGGCTATATATTAACACTAAAATTACAAAAGCATGAGAAATAACAAGGACATCCGTTAATATTAGGCTGAATGCAGTGAAACCAGCCTTCACTGGATATGATCACAAAAAATGCAAGCAATGTCACACAGTGTTGTTAGCAGTTCTTTATTATTTTAAGTGAAAAGAAACAAAGTGAAGAGAACTTAGAAGGGGTATTGGATAGTGTCAGCAGTAATAGCATGCATGTTTACACATTACTATAATTAGCAAAGGAATTTAAAGAATTATAAAACCAACAATTTGCTTTGCTTTAACTGTGTTTTTGACTCAGCAGCAGTTCCACTGATATCCTCACCAGAAAGGTTGTCTTGGTCTCTTTTCAAATATGAACTCATTAAAAGTAGAATCACCGTGACCAAAGGTAAATTCTCAAATATAAAAAGGGCCTTAAAAACCTCCAGAAGGCAGTTTAATCCAAATCTTGGATAACTATGGATTAAGAATACATCAATGTTAGTTTGTGCTCCCCTCCTTTAATACTGCTACCTCACACTAATAAGCCTGGGACTGTTTTTCTCAACTTTCTTTCTTTCATTTTATTTTAAAGTGTAATTTGTGAAGGCTGTAGGTATGAATAAAAAAGGGATGCTGGAGTACAACAAAGGCTTGCAAAGAGAATGTCAAATTTAGCTTACTTCCATCTGCAATTTGCTTAGAAACATATCTGTAAGATTAACAAATGATTTATCTGATTTAAAATATCTTTGTGTGCTTTTGCAGCAGTTTCCTATGCAAATCAGGTACTTATGCACCCAAATTATTCTAGTTAGCTACAGGAACCTACGATGGCCTGATCTACACATTCAGCTGCAGTGCACCTCTGCATCTGCATGGTAACTGTGCACATCTTTTGCATAAAAAGTGCACACCCAACTAGACTGAGAAGCAGATCTGTTATTATCCTGCATTGCTTTACAATACTTTTAATTGGAATTTACAAGTTATTGATAAAGCCTTCACTTTAATTCAGAAAATATTTTGAAGAGATAAGGAATCATTTGCTAAAAAGTATTAAATAAAAGTATAAAAATTAAGTATATTTATCCTTTGAATAAGTGTAATTTCTATATATTTATTTAAAAAATTGGAAACAGAAAACATCTCTATGTATGACAAGAAATACATTCAATTATTGCTATAATGATAAAAACTTTGTCAGGGTTATTCTATACAGTACTTGTTCTCACAAAATGATACCACGCTGTGTCGCAGTGGATGTGGTTGAAATGTTGGGCACAGCAGAAATGGATCACACAGTCATTAAAACCAAAGAGCCACAAATAAATTGTGACTTAACAAATGAGCCAGGCTTACATGTTAGATAAAGCCACACTTCAAAGGTAAACAATAAAGTTTATGCAAGGTCCTCTGCTGTGGCACAGCAGGGAAAATAAAACCGATATGCTGATGACGTCCTGCTTGTGCTTGGACCTTCACCCCTAGGCTCTAGGCAAAGGAGATGGTGAACTAACGTGTGAGTATACAAAAAGTAAGCATGAAAATAATATCCACAGAAATAGAGATTCATGAATCGAAGTGCAGAAAGATAACACTGTCATGGATAGTAGCATGAATGCTGTATAACCTGTGTGTGATGACCAGTTAATAAGCAAAACAGAATAAATACAGACATGTAAACATCTAGCCGAAGAAACAGAAAATTCATCACTTTACACTCTTTGGAATAAATGTGAAAAGAGGCTCAGCTTCAGCAAAAAAAATCTGCTATGATGGGTGCAGACTTTGCAACAGACCAAGGTTCTCAGTACTGAAACACGTTAGAGCCTGGATTTGCTTATCTTGTTTTTAATGCTATCATAAGGTCAGGTAGAGAGGAACGCCATTATAGACTGCCCTCTTCTTTATGTTAATAATATATAGATAAGGTAACAGGAGTGCTGGAAAAATGTTTCCTAAAATCTGGATATACATTAGAAATGAATCTGAATGCTTCTATACGATGCTTTACATTGGGAACATAAACACTTTCCCATACGTAGGTATTTTCTCTCTATTTGCAAAATAAAATTAAAAAATAGTTGCAAAAATAACAATTTTTCTCAGTATCTTCTCTTGTTTCCCAAGAAGTGTTATATTTAAATAATACAATGCCTCGAACTTCTGCACATTGTTCTACCTATAGAAATAAGAAAGTGGAAAAATTTGAGCCACAAAAAAGTCACTGTTTACTAATGAACAAAAAGATGAAAAAATACTCACTTCTTGTATGGGGTTAACTACACGGGTAGACATGCCTGCTGAATCATTAAGTGGAATGGCAAGACATAACTCAAAGTTAATTTTCCTTTGGTGTATGCTTACACACACAGTCACGACCAGATTCGTGTCACCAGATTTTGTTCCCAACCTAAAACTGAGACCAACTTTCTGTTCAAATCTGTGCAGACATTTTGGCCAACTTTTTTCCAAAGCTCTGTAGCTGTAACAGATCACATCTTTTGTAGGTCAGGCACAGAGAAGAACTTGCAACGTGTAAATTAGTTCATTACAGCAATATAATCACTACAGATGTTTTGCTACACGAGTACCTACCCAGGTGGAATGTTAATCACAGCTTTCACTCATAGACAACGTGGATTATCAATGAATGATTCTGTGGTTAGTAAAATAATGCCTCTCTGAGGTTTGATGTACCTTTTTGAAATATGTAATCACCACAGTCCTCACAGCAAAACATCTACTGCAGAAAGCAGGCTTGCTCCAAAGTGTCTCTGCACAAGATTTATTTTAGGAACATCGTGCAGGAAAATTTGAAGCAGGCATCAGAATGAGCTACACAATTCGGATCTACACATCCCTGATGAGGGATCTGGGAGTGCATTCTTTCCATCACCAAGACACTCAAGGAAATCAAGGAAATTGTCAAGAACATTTCTGCTCTGAGACTGTATATTTTAGCTGTCTTGAGAGCTGGGATTTTTTTTCATCCCAGTATCAAGTGATGGTAGTACAAGGAAGGGCAGCTGTAGAAGGAGAATAAAATATCTATTTCATAAAAGCACTGGGAAAATTCAGTCTCTGTAAAATTAATTGAATTTCATGAGTAAATACTAATTATCACTTAGAATATGCATCCCAAAATACTTGATACGTTATAATTTTGAGAAATTTCAAGGCAGTTTAGCCTGCTTTGCAAACAGACTGAAATAATGAAAATATAATTTTGGCATACTATTTCAAAGTCTTATCCTAAATGTCAGGCTGTTTTTGCAGATATCCTGCTCACTGGCTGCAGTTGATGGCTGCTTCTAGAGAGCTACAAACTGGCTGGGCTGATCTCAGTTCCTGGAAGGCTGTGGAACAAAGACTCCTGGAGGCCACACTCAGGCACACAGAACAAGGAGATGGCTGGGAGCAGCCAGCATGCTTTACCTCGGGCACAGTGTGCTTAACGCACAGCCCAGTGCTTTGCAGCAGGACAACCAGCTCTATGGACATGGCAAGAGCCCTGCATGATGCTTCCTTTGACTGCAGCAAGGCTTCTGCGTGGCCTCCCAGCATGTTATGATAGCCAAACTGCTGGCAGACTGGAGGGGAAAAATGGCTGAACCATGTTAGAGGTGACTTTGGTCACTGACCTGTGATAGTGACACACGTGTAACTGTTTCCTGCAACAGCAGAGCTCTTTTTGTTTTGCACCTGGATTTACTGCGATTAAGCAGTTATACTGGTTGGGTCTATTGCCAGCTCATCTCTCATTTGCCAAACACAGAACATTTTGCAAAGCACCTGGTGAAGGACAGTTCTCACTGTCACAAAGACAAATCACTGAAGAACATAAGGACCACATAATCAGAAACTGGGGGTAGAATTTGGCTTCTGATACACACAGCTGCTTAACTGCGTACTGTTAAGTGGCAATTGAGGGAGGCGGCAGGCAATTCCTCTGGGGTTCTGCACCCTCTTCTGTTGGTCATTTCTTGGGAGCACACGGGTTAAATCATCCGTGGTCTGGGCCTCAGTTTACTGTTGTGAACACTGACAAATTTAACCAAGGATATTTTGAGATTACAAACCCCTATTTTTGTAGAAGATTATAAAAACCTCCTGTTCCAAGCGCAAAGCACTTTTTTGAACCAATTGTTTGAATGTACAGCAGCCAGCTGCACGGCACGCAGCTAGATCTGCGCTCACAGTGCGGTGAAGGCCACCAACAACACGCTTCCTTCCAGCATGGAACTCCAGGCCTGCAGGGCAGGGTTACTCACTGAAAATATCGCTGTCTCAGGAGCAGATTCCACACAGGCCAGGACACGCCATGGCCGTGCTCCTGCCAGCGCGGTAACACAGCCCACAGAAAGCAGCGGCGGGCTCAGCGCAGGCCTCTCCTCAGCAGCCTCACAGGGAGGTCAGCACGGCCCTGCTGTGCCATCGCACGACAGCCGACGTGCAATCTTCTCCACGAGGCCCTTCCCCTCCTGGCCCTGCCAGCACCTCACTCTCTTCACTGACATCTGTGGCGCTGCTTTGAACGTTAACATGTTTTCACCCTTCGTTCAGATACAGACGAAGATCTGCGGTATCAGTGGCGAGAGGTGTGAGGGGACGGCGGGCTGACGGGCAGCCAGAGCGCGGGAGGCGCGACAGCGAGCGCTCAGAGGAACCGCAGCGCCTGCGGGGACCGGGACGGGATGAGGCCGGGATAGGATGGGGCCGGGCCGGCGCTACCGGAGGCCATTCCGGGCGCGGGGCACGCCGGGAGCCGGTACGCGCGGGGCACGCCGGGAATCGCGCCCCGCACCTCAGCTTTCCAAGATGGCGGCGGGCGGCTGTCCCCGCCCCCGCCCCGCACATGCGCAGTGGTCCGGCGGGCCGCGCCGCTCCCTCCCTCCCTCCTGGCGGCCGGGGCGCCGCTGACAGAGCGCGGAGCGGAGCAGCGCCCAGCGCCTCCGGGACCCCCCGCACCCCGCCGCGCCCGTGGACGGGAGAGGCGGGCGGCGCCGGCCTCGCAGTGCGCAGCGAAGCGGCGGCGGCTCGGGTAAGGCCGGGGCCGCGGCTCTTCTCCCTTCTCCCCCTCCCAACCCCCGCCCGCCCGTCGCTGCCGCCCCGCGGAGGCCGTCCCTAGCGGTGCAGGCCCGGCGGCCGCTCCCCTCCTCCCCGCCCTCCGCTCCCTCGCCGCCCCCTCCCTCCTTCTCTCCAGCTCGCTCTCAAAATGGCGGCCGCGCCCGTTGGTGAGGAGGGACCGGGGGAGGCGGCGGGCCGGGGGGCGGCGGGCGGCGGCCGCTCCCCGCGTTGGGTGCCGGGGCCGGGCGCGGCTCGTCCGCTTGTTCGCCGCCTCCCGCCCCGCCGCCCTCCGCCGCCCGGCCCGGCGCTCCCCTCCGCCGGTGACTTAGCAGGAACGCGGGGAGGGGCGGGAGGGCCGCACCGCGGCGCGGGTGGGGCGGGGGAGCGGAGCGGAGCGGGGCGGCGGGCCCGGCGCTGTGTCCGCCTGCAGGCCGCTCCGCTGCGCTCGGTGACTTGGCAGGATCCGCGGGCGGCGGGATTGCGGGTGGCCGCTGCGGGGCGAGGAGCCCGGTGCGTGTGCGCGTCTGTGTGCGTGTGTCCGTGTGCCCGGCGTGTCCGCGCCTGCCGGGGGGATGCGGAGCGCTCTCTCCGCCGCTCCCGGCGGCTTTCGTCCCGTTCTGGCCGCCGGCCCTGCGGAGGGCGAAGCGGGCGCTGCCCGGGAGGCGGCCGGGGCCCGCTGCGGCACGGGGACAAAACAGGGCCGGAGCGCTGCCGTAGGATCCTTCGCTCGCACCGTTTCCCTGCGGCGGCGGAGCGCGGAGCGGGCGGGAGGAGGCGCGGCCCTTCGGTGGCAGCCGCAGCGGCGCGGGGGCAGGGAGGGCCGGTCGCTCCTTCCTGGGGTCGCTCCGCTGCCCGCAGGCGCGCGGTTCCTCCGAAGCCTTTTGCTGGCGGTCGGCTCTGCTCCGTCGCTCCGTTTATCGCTGCTTTCCAGTTTTTGTTGGGCAGGAGGTTACGCGGCAGGCTGCTGCTGGCTCTGGGTGGGAGTGGTGCCTCCCTTACGAAGTTCGGGGTTACTCCGTTCTGGGGTGGAGGGGTGAGATTTTTAATTCTGACGGTTTTTTTTTTTTTAAGGTGGGTGCATTTTGGCTTGACCTTTAATAGCGGTAGCGGTGCCTTGCCTCCCCTTTCTTTGCCATAGTCTCGCCGGTAACGTTTCCCTGCCGGTAGTGCTGCAGCAGAGGGCTTGGTCCTTGCAGGTCAATTCACAATGAATCCCCAAGCAGGGATGGGGGAAGGTTACTGAAGCTATATAAAAAATCTTGAATAAGCACTGTTTTATTCTGAGTAAATGTTTGTGTGTGTGGACCTGGCTGAATTCTGTTTTTATGTGGAGACCTCTTTACGGATGTATTTGCGTGACAATATTGTTTATACGGTATTAGGAGGTGGGGGGCTAAAGAGCCTATGTTCAGTGATAATCGTTTCATAAATGACTGTGCAGCATTCAGCTGGTTTTTGGAAGAGGGAGGGTCTGCTATCACAACGCTGTCTGTCCTTCGAGTCGTTTTATTAAAGAGAGAAATCATGTTAGGGAACTAAACAAAGAAAATATTTCTAATAGATGTATTGCAAATCTTTCTTGTTCTCAGGGTTCTCGTTTTTGTGTGTTTCTTTTGATTTGAGTGTGTTTATGGATGCTGTGTGCAGCCATTGAGCAGAGGAGAGACTGGGTGGAGTAAGGAGGCAGAGCTGCGAAATGGCTAGATTACCCTTTCATGGCTTTTTTTTTTCCCCCCTTTTCTTGCGTTTTGCTGGGGTGGAGGAATACTAATTGATGTAACAATGAGGTCTCTTCTTTAGGGAAGAAGCTAAGGATGCAGCAACACAAACCTCACTGTTTTGAGGCTGATTTTTCTGCAGGGTGGATCTTGATGTACGTGGTAGTGAGAAGTGACCAGTCACCGTTGCAAAGCCAGTTGTTTTGTCTGTTACCCATTTCAATATATCAATTTAGATATTCACTTGTTGAATTTATTTCATTTCACTTTAAATAAGAGTTATATGTTTGGTATGGGTGTTTTACACACAAGATTCCAGGAGTTATGGAGAACCCCTGTATTGTTGCTTAGCGTTATTATTTGTTCATATAACTTCTTGGTTGGGTTGGGTTTTGGGTGGATGCAGAGATGAAGCATCCCTGCTTGCTTTGGTGCCCGTAGTAGGGCAGGCAACTCCCATTAGCATGCAGATTTAATTATGCTGCCCTCCCCTTTGTCATGTTCCAAGTTCATACAAAATAACGTCTCAAGATTTTGGAAGCCCTTTTCAGTGGGATGGCTCTATAAGAGCCTTAGTGTGTGCATACTTCTGCATCATGAGGGCAGAGCTAATGCCGAGACTTAAAGTTGTGTAGGAAAGGCATTAGAACAAAGGATTTGGGGAATACAAAAGGGATCAGATGAAGCACCTAGAAAGGCCTGCTTTCTGAGTGCCCTGCTATTCGAGATGTAGCTAATGGTGTTTGCTCCTGAATTCAGTGCTGTTTGGAGCAAGTACAGCACTGAAAACAAACAATTATGAAGCAAGTTGACGGTTTGTTTTTCTTGGGTCTCTCAGTTCTGGAGTCCAGTTCTTGATGGTAGGTGGCTACAGATGAGACTGCTCCTTGGCGTTAATTTGCCCGAAATTAAATTAAAGGATAGTGGCTTTTTAAAGTTCATTTACTTAGAGGAGTAGATGTTACAGGAGTTAATGGCTGTATTCATTAAATGCCTGTGCCTACGAATGAAGCCAAGGTAAGAATAATAAAGAATCCAATAGAACTCTTACCTTCTTATAACTTTGGCTGATTTTTGTCCTTGAAATGATTGAAGCTACTTTCTTGTATGGCAGTAACGTGTTAATTTCTCTTCTACAAAAGAAAAAGACATTAATGCATACCAAGGTCTGTCTTGGATGCCTGAGTCTATTCCCCGTGCTGCTTCCTATGCTCCACCCAACCTTGTGTGCTTGGGTTGTGTTCTTTACCTATCCACCTTGCCAGCAGTGGGGCTACTATTGGGTTATTCTGCTGACTGTCTTTACCCAAACTGTCTTTGTTCAAGACCTCTGTAGCCAGCTCCCACTGCGGTTAATTGTAATGGGTATCCTCTTGTAAAGTATTATGGGAAAACAGCTGGAGAACCCCTGCTTCACTGTAGCTCTGAGCAATGCTGTATGTATATATTACAAAGTTTGTACACAGCCCTCTGAGGCTCATTCCGGTGGTCAATGACCAAGGAAGGTTGGAACTTCCTTGGTAGCACAAATAGAGAGCCCCTCTCAAACAGTTCTGCTTCATTCGGGTTCCCCTGCTCTTGTGGCCCCCTGGGCAGCCTCCCAAATGGATGGCAGAGGCTGTGGGAGGGCTGTTAGAATTTCTTCTAAGTGAACACTGGAGTGGTTGTTAGCCTGCAAATAAAAGCTGCTTATGCCTAAATACGTGAAACCAAGAGACAATAACAGCCAGTTGTTATTAGTAACAAATAATAATTTTGGATTTCACATAAAGTGGTTTGGTGTTTTTTTTTGCTTCTCAGCCTAGTACGTAACTTGTGATGGCAACTGAAGGTCTTTCCATGTGTCAGAGCCATGTGTATTAGTCAAAATGCTCCTGGATTTCTTCTCTCGTGTTTATTATAGAGACATGGTGAGTTCTGTCCTATCTAAAAAGGCAGATTTATTCTCTTAATTCTCCTGTTTCTCATTTAAAAAAAAAAAAAATTGTAACTCACAGAAGAACTTACCTAGTGGCTTCTGGGTGTTACGAGCAGAGACATTTATTAAGGACTGATGTTACTTTTGAGCTGTGCTTGGCAGAGTAGGTTATGCCTCAGTTCATGCTTCTAAAAACGGGCATTTACACTAACAGGTAGTCTTGACTAGTTGGCTAGTAGGAACTTGACTAGATTCAAGTGCATCAAGTTATTTCTTTGAAATTCTTACAGTAGTTGCTGTGTGAACCAGCAGGTGTCCCTGGAAGGTTTGTGCCGTTACTGAAAATGCAGTGGCCCAACTGGAACTGTAGCTGTGTTGTGTCAGCTTTACTGTGGTGCCCATAGCTTAAGTTATGTGTCTGTTTTACAAGTGTTATAACTATCTTAGAACCCTGTTCTCCTTCGTTCCTGCAATGTGGAGTGACCCATTGATGAGTATCATGCACCAGAAGCATTTGAAAGACGTGGAATTTCTTGGCCTTCTGCTATAGGCAGATTGTGTTATTTCATCTGTTTATCTGAACAAGGCTAAAAAGCCTGCAAAAACAAACAAACAAAACCACTTGCTTTCAGTGTGAAAGGAATAACTTAGATCTAGTTTTATTCTGGTACTTGCTAAATACTGCAAGCTTACCTCCTGCAGGTGTGTACATCTAGTTTAGCTGTTCAAAAAAGGGCTTTCTCTTAATGCTCATTGAGGCAGGCTCTGAGCCTGTACAGCTTCACCTCATGTACTCTCTTTGGGGAATTAAATAGATGTGACTTAGTCTTGCTTCCAGCTGTTTTCCCTGAGGGTGGACTGTGGTATCACGTAGTGCTGCCATGGACTGTGTCAGAAATTTCAAGGAAACATTTCTCTACAAAGTGTGTTGGTATGGAGCTCTTGTCCTTTTCATCAGGGCTGTGAGGGTACAGCCCTCTTCAAAGTGAAGCATATGCTCAGCATGGTCATGCTAAGCAGTAGTGAGTGCACTTATGATGCACAGTTAGATATATATATGTGTATATATAGGCATATATATATATATATATATATATAATGTTATGATTTCAAGATACTTGTGAATAGATTGAGAAGTATTTTAGCCACTTCTTATTAATAGTGCTTCTTAGAAAGCTCAGTAGTTCAATTTGACTGCTTATGGACCTCTGGGTTAGAACTGTGTTAAAATAGGCATGATAAATACCTCTTTGGGGTTGTGATTCCAATGGTTTTGGAAGAGCCACCTGGTATTTGTTACCAGTAACTAGCTGCTGCAGTGTTGAGAAGATATTTTCAGTTACAGGACAGCCCATTGTGCTTGTGGTTTGTAGGTGGTGCTGCAGCAAAGTCTGTCCTGTAATTTTCTCAGATCTGTTGTTAAGTAGGTCCCTGTTCAGTGAGTTTGTAGGTAGGCTTTTCCGAAGCACCTCTTCTCCATTGCTTGGTGAGTCAGCTGGCATGCCTGCTTCGAGGCAGGGCTAAAGGTAACAGGTTTTATGGTGTGATGCTGTGCTGGTTCACATCTGAGATAGCCGTGGCCTTCGTGACTGAAGTCTCTGACACCTTCCCTCTGGAAGGTGGTTCTCTTGGCTTAATTAGACAAATCTAACCTCCCCCACCACCTGGATGCTTCTGCTTTCATCGGACGCCTCGTTTTTCTGCATGGAAGTAGTTTAATGCTAAAACAGAGGTGTATGCCTCTTCAGGTCTAGAGAAAGGTTGGCTGGAAACATCTAGGCTGTTCACATGATAAAGGCTGTTCATAGATAAATGAATGTTTCTTCCTTACAGAAAGTGTTGGCAGTTGGTCTTGTTCCTAATCCACCTATGGGGTTTTTGGGGGGCTGAAGAAATTATCTGATAAACTATTTGTTTATTTAAATGCTAACCTCTTTGCACTGTATTAAGAGGATGATGTCATTAGCATGAGTGCATGTGTTTTGAAGCAGATGGCGTCTATTAAATCAGCAGTGGTGGAAGTTCTGGGCTCTCACGCACTGGGTTTGTAGGCAGCAAGCAGAACCTGGAGCAGTAGAGCTGTGGAGAGGGGCTGTGAGCCTGGGATCCACCTCAGCTGTGGGGCTGGGGTCAGAGCTCTGACATCGTGCAGGCCATGTTTGTAACCTTGGAATTGTTCTTCTATTTTGTTTCACTAATAAGACTTTGAGCAGTAATGATGGATAATTTGCCAGTACCACAGCGTATCACAATTATGGAAGAATACATGAACAAAATGGCAGCTGGGATGGGTGCGAGTGCCTGTGGTCTGCTGCCCAGTTGTGGCCCATCTGCCCTTGCTTCAGTGTGGTGACAGGGATCAGCCGCAGCAGGAAAAGAGCTGTGCAGAGCCTGGCTGTGGTGGCCGATGTGGGGCAGCACCGCCCCAGGGGGCTCCTGGCCGTGGTGATGGGGGCTCCCAGTGTGCAGCTGTGGCCGGTGGGGGGAGGCAGCAGCACGTGGTGGAGATGGGCCCTGAGATGGATTGGGCGCTTCCCAGAAGAACCCTGCTTTCATCGTGTTTGGCACCAGCATCGTGACAGATTGAGCTCTTCCATGTAATAGATAAGATGTACGTATGACGGTGATGTTTGAGCCTTGTTTCTCTTGTCCAGCACAGCTGAAGGATGAGCATTGTTGTGATTTGTGGAGCGTTTGGATTTTTTTGTCATTTTGTGGCTTGCTGTTTCTGAAGCTTCAACATAAGTATGTCTTCAGGTTTCCTTCCAGTTGTTCTTCATCTTGTAAACTGATTAAATTTATTTGATGTTTATTAATGATTTACAGCATCAGAGGCAGGTTACCAGTGGGCTGATAAATGTGGGAATGGTCTTGTGAACTATCTGTTTGCCACTTCATTCTGTAACTCAGGGAAATGGGAGGGAGAGAACTGAAAAGAACAGAATTCATATCCAGTGCACGATTGGCCAGCTTTGAAAATGGTACAAAGCACGTAGAGCCTTCTCTCAGCAGCTAAGACAGAATAGCTTAAGTAGAGCGTTCTGGTACTGTTACCCAAAGAGTGTCTGCATCACTTGACCAAACAAAAATCATTTTGAAAAATACTTTTTGCTGGAGTCATCCAGATAAGCCATAATAGCAGCTGTGAGTTTCTCCAAAAAAGTTTGGGATAGGATAGCAGCTTGAAATGCCCGTTGGAATACTTTGTGCCCTCACCCCCCCCCATACTGCGATGTCACCACCCTGTCCGACCTCCCAGCCTGCCAGGTTTGCATTGGAGGGATAATATGGGTTTAAATCTCACTTTGTGAAATAATTCCTTGCAATTACTGTCATGGCATGCTGAGCTGGCTATGCAGATGTAGGGTGAAAAGTAGAGAAAAGATGAGGCCAGTTCATAACTGAGCTGCTTTTTTGTATTCCTGTGCTCATCCCTGCTGGCTTCTAACGTTTCGTACAGTAAGGTGTGTTTGCCACACTGGAAGAGCAGCTCTGTGGCTGTTGTGATAGCACTGCGTGTGTGCTGTTCTGCTCTAGCTGGTGGAATGAGAGTTACGGGCGAAGAGGGAACAGGATGCTTGGTATGTTACGTTATGTTTTCCTTTCCTATCAAGAGATGGGGACAGACTTCTAAGCAACCTTTTTTAGGTCATAATTATTGTGCCCAAGAAGTATGGATATTACTTCACTTTTAGTTATATCAGCTTTAAATGGCAGCTTCTGTGGAATCTGTTTCTAGAGTTTATCATGAGAAGTATTCTCTGGCTGGAGTTCATAAAGCAGCTTTTTGGTTTTAGAAGAAAAAATTAGTCAGAATTAATCTAGATTAAAAAAGTGCTGTGTGCTTCATGGAGTCCAGCAGTGTAGTTCAGAGGCAACCAACTACTGTTAATCTAGTTCTCCCTGGAAGGATTGTAACTAATGGCCAGCAAATACAAATAACTACTTAACACCCCTTGTTAATATGTTTTGAAACAAGATACACTGTTGAAAAAGTTTACTGGGATCTGATGTGGCACCTATAACAAGTGACACTGCAAGGAGAGTGGCTGCTGCATTCATGGACAGAGGAGTGGTCCCAGCTTGGAAGAATAATCAAACTTGTATCGGATGATACCAAGTAAATTAGTCTTCTGGTGGTTCTGATCTCCACTACTCCTCCGTAAGGGATTTGCCTTTCACTGGGGTTGAAGGATTACCCAAAAAGAGGAAGCGAACCGCACAAAGCAGAGTTCAGATACGGTAAGAAACTGAGGAGAAAAGGAGAGGCGTTTCCTCCCAGGCAGAGTAGAAGACCTTCTGAGGACAGCATGAGAGCTGGGCATCAGGGCTGGTCGAAGTTTTACAGTGTTGGAACTTCTGCTTCATGTTTAAGTTGTAATGTGCAATCATTTAAATAGGAATAATCTGAAACTCTGTAATTGATTTCATAGTGTAACCATGATCCCACATGGTTGTTCACAGTGACTTGTGTGCCCTCGCTGCCCAGCCCTGCTTACCGTGTGGCATGCTTAGCCTGGCACAGAGAGCGTGACTGCAGATCTGTCTTCCTCAAGGAAATCTGTGTAGATTACTTAAATATTGATATATATATAAAAGTCTTTAAGTTTGTTAGGATGTTTGGGTTCTGCAAACTGCAGGGAAAATGAAATCCTGTTTCTGAGGCCCAGTGCCACTTCTGTGAGTTGGAAAAGTGTTGGCCTGCTTTGTATCTGATGTTACGTTCTGTCTATGATTTGTCATCTTGCTCTTTTAATTTCAGATAATGAGCTACAGTTATGTGTTTGGTATATATAGCTTGTGTTTTTGTGGGGGAGTCTGTTCACAGAGCCTAAGCAATGGTCATTAAAACCACAAAAACTTCATTTATTTTGAAGTTTCCTGGGGAGCCCCGGGCACGTCCCAGGCTGTGCAGTGCAGTCCCAGGCGGGCAGCGGCAGCTGTTGGTGTGGTGCAGAACGCAGTAAGGGCAGCTGGGGCACGCTGCTAGAGCAGAGAGCAGCAGTGTGGTTTGACTTGGACAGGATCAGAAGTGGATGGGAGAGAATCCATAAAATACAGGAGGGATGAATGTGCACGTGGGAATTACAGGAAATGGAAGTGTTCATGAACGTGTTAAGGCTGATTGTTTTTTGTAGCTAATAAGCAATGTTTCTGTGGGCTCCAGCAGTTAAATTACCAGCCTGGTAAGGACATTGAGCCTGGAGTTCAGGGGTTGCGGCTGGCTGCTGTTGTGGGAGTGGGACTCTGACGATGGGAACTGGGTGGCTCAGAGGGACTTGGGCTGTGGCAGAAGCCTATGAAATTGCCCTTCTGCATGTCTAAAACGCCTTGTAATAGGTTTCTCTCTGTGTTACTCTTTGCTGCTGTGCTGAGGAGTCTTAACAAACCTGGTTACATCCTGCAAATGTATGCAAGGAATACTGGTTTGGGATGAACTTGGGTTAACTTTCCTGCTGCCTGCCCGCCTGCACCAGTTAAGGTCTGTGTTGGAGCTCACAGAGCTGGGTGCTGTGCGGGAGCTGCGCTGCCTGCTGGGATGGCTGGGCCTGCCCTGGGGGTTTGGGTCTTGCTTGTACCTCAGAGGCTCCACTGTGTGTAGCAAAGCAAGCGTATGCCCAGAGTAGAAGATGAGTTGGAGAGCAGTTATTTGCTATTTGTGTATTTCTTATTTATATGGCTATATATGTTGCTTCTAAGTTAAACATTTGTTTTTCCTTATTGCTAACCTGTAGCGTAGGTGGATCATATCTCAATCTGGAGTAACTTTTACTATAAACTGTTCTGAAGAGCAGAAATGGGTATTGTTAGTCAGTTGAGGCATTGCACTGCTTTGTTGTGCTTACTGGAAGGAAAGGCAGTGGAGAGCTTTGAACTGACCTTGCTGATGCAATAACAGAGGAGGATGATAAGGTTGGTTGTAGTTTCAGTTTGATATCTGTACATAAATGTCTTGCGATGCATTCCTGAATTGCATGCATTGGAAAGGCTTCCTGAGCCCTCCCCCTGCACACAGCAGCAGAGAAGCTCCTGTCTGTGACTTCCTTGACCTCTGTGTCTGCAACTCCAGTTTTGTCATAGTACAAAACACGTGTGTTACTTTGGGAGGCTGAATGGTGCCCTGCCACACTGAGAGAACCTTCAGATAAAAGATGGAGTGCTGAGTTATTAGGATAGCTAAGCAAAGATGTGTAACAACAATAAAACCAATCATTTAGGTGAAACAGGGAAAATAACAAAGCTTGGGAAGTAACTAATCTATGCAGTATTTAATGGCAGGGGTCAATAAAAGTCTAGAAACACTGTTTCAGTAATTGGATATAAGAGAACAGACTGGTTTTCATTTAAAAAACAAAGTATTCAAGCGTGCTTCAACAGTTTTGTTTAGTCTTTGTGGCTTTTTGAAGTAGATCATATCACAGGCCATGATTTGTTATTTAATGACAGGATTTATCACAAAGTGAGGGCTTTGTGACAATCCTTTGCCTGAAAGTGATTTTTTTTCTCAGTGCTTTTTTTTTTATATGCAGACTGTCAATATGGAATCAGAAGGTTCTTAAGTTAGGAATTAAAACTTTTTTGCAGTATAGGTGGGGTTATTAATATGAGGCACATCCTGTTTTGCATTTAATTAGTAGTTATTACTCCATGGATCGCTATATTAGGCTCAGGCTTCTTTTTCCTGTACTGAATAATACAGAACAAATTAAAAAGAAAGCTTTTCTTTTGAGAAAGATCTGGCTCTGTCTTGACACCACCTCATTCACAGCAAATTATTGGTACCACAGATTGGTGATGTCAGGTGAGATGCAAGGAATAGGTTTTTCCCAAGACTTCTCTGAGCATTTGTTTCTCATTACCAGGGCTGTTTGCAGGCATGTGTGTGATGCAGCAGTGACTGCAAACCTCGATAGGTGGGGGAGGACTGGTTAGTCTTGCTCCACCGAACTGTGTGTGTCACAGAGCCCTCGCTGGCCGAGTGAAGAGGCAGTGCATGTGGACAACATTTGTCCATCCTCTGCTGTTTCCAAAAGAAGTGCATTTCCATCAAGGTGGTAACTTCTGAACAAATAAGTATGACCTCTTTCCTTGTGTGGTGTACTCCTGGTACTTGCAGATGCCTGCACCATCATCTATTTTTATATGAAGACTGCATCATCACACTGCTACAGAGCCGTGTCATGCTGAGGGCTCAGCTGAGGCAAGTAAGAAGTGCATCCACATAAAGGTTGCTTGATGTGCTGCTTGCCTTCCGATGAAAAAGTCTGAGGATTCATTGCATTCTGAATAGTCATTGTGTTCAACAGACTTGCAGTTTGCTTTTTCTCTAGGCTCTTGAATTTACAGAGAAATGCTGTGATTGAGCAGCATTGGTGTGAACAAAGTGAATTAATGCTGCATTCAAGATATCTTCTGGATTATGAGATTGAGCAGATGAAGCAGCCATCACTTGGAAGCTGTAGGGGGCTGAACCTGGGGGTGGAGGACAGGAACTCTTCAAGTGTTTGCCCCAGCTGGTAATAAAACTCACCTGGAGGTAAACAAGCTGTGATTTTTACCTCTGTTACTTTGGCAAACTTGTGACTAGGCCATGTTGCTGCATTTCACATCATGCTGGAGATTGGAACTTACTTTTCATGAAAGGATTTTGCATGTATTAATATTCAGCTGCATTGATTGCCAGATGATTTCCCTTTCAGTGTGAGGGTCAGTTCCAGTACTCCCCAGAGGACAAGCCCTTCACAAGGCAGCTGCTATGAAGAGTTGAAGTGCTGTCGCTGCAGTTCAGCTTCCAAAGAAAGCCAGGTGTCAGCTTGGTTTCCCATGGCTGGTAGTTCATGTTGTTCACTAGTGGGGAATAAAAGCAGCTTTTCTTACATTGCAGAAAGTTTCCTCCTTTGAATTCCTTGTCTGCTTCAAATGGTAAAAGATGTGCACAGTGGTCCATTGGCATTTTATAGGACTCAAACCTTGAGTGCTGTGACCTTACAGTGCCACTGATGGAATAAAAACAGCAGCCACCTCATGGTGGTTTTCCTGCAAGTATTGGCTATCTGTAGCTCAGATAGAATGAGAGGATCCTGCTTCTGGAAGCTTTTGGTAATGCTTCTCCACCGCTCCACAAGGCCCGTAGAAGTGCAGGTGTTGGTGAAGCACTCAAACTTTGCCTTTTTCTTGGGGGGGCAGCAAAGTGTGTGTATGTGGGGAGTTGGGGGTTTCAAGTGGCCCCATGAGTGAATGGGGCAGGGTGCAAGTTGAGGAGCAAGGATCCAACCTCTACATACTGCCATTAATTCCTCAGCCTGTGTTTGAATTATTTTGAACAGGCATGGGAATGTGGTTGCCAGTCTATGTCTGGACTGACTGCTGAAATGTGGGATGATGTTAGCATACCTTCACTTTGCTGCTGCGGGAATGTGTGTGATCACTGCAGTTCTTGTGCAATTGTAGCAGCTGTGGGCAGAGGAAAGTGTGCCCGGGTCTTAGGAAGCTGCTTCTCACTCAGCATCCAGAGTGACAGTGAGCAGAGGAAGGTGGGCAGAGCTGTCACTGTCAGCAGCCCATAAAGCTGCAGCACAGCACGTGTTGGGAGCACATGGGGACTGCTGTCAGAAGGAGTAGGAGTGGGACAGCGGTAGGGGATGTAGGAGGGAGAGTTTAGGGTTCCTTTACTGAAGGACAGAAACACATTTGTTAGCTGGATGGTGGATCAAGGACCACTGTTTAGCCTAGTTGGCATTGCTAGGTGTAAGCTATAGGTGTGTCTCCTCGAGGCACTGACGGAATACTGGTGTATTATTTTTACCAGAGTTATTGTGCCACTGTTACTACATTTGACGCTGAGACAGTTAACGATACAAAAACCCTTTGTTTTTAATGCTGTGATTTTACTGCAGTTGAATATTACGAGCAGTTTCTGGAAGTTCACAGCTTGTGATCTGTGTGCTTCTGGGGAGGCGGTTGCCTGCGCTGCTCTCCCTGGCAGTGTTTGTCACAGCGTTGCTATGTTTGTACTGAAGTGCAGAGATCAGCCATTATGAGCCTTTTTTTTTCCTAGCACTTAAATTTATTGCAGCATTGCCCTCTAGAGGGCACTTTTTCTGATCATGTCAATATATTATTTCATATATATAAACTAAATTTCCCTTACTTCATATTCTGCACTCCTGCCTTGATGCATCTGTGAAGAGCAGTTGTCTCTTACCTATCAGGAGGTGGGATAGGAAAATGAGAACTGTTTGCTTCCCTTGTCTGAAAGGATGGAATGTGTGCTATTGGCTTTCAGGTGAATTGTTTCTGAAGTAGCTATTAGGGAAGGTGTAAAGCTAATTAGGGAGTGCTGCTGCCCTAACAGCTCCTGGTGCATTTCTGTGATGGACAGCACCTGGTGTGGGGAATCCAGCAGCAAGGTGCAGCACCTACACTGCGCTTTTGAAACAGACCATGGAGCCCGGATAGGTTTAGAAAGCAACTGCTGATCTGCTGCAGTGGATAAGTAGACATGAATAAGCTGAGTATTTTGTGTATTATTTAAGAGTTTGAAGTTTAAAGTAGGCCTCTTACCTGTATGGGAAACAGCAAGGGAGAGAAAGTGGGAATGTGTTTTTTGGCAGGAAGGTTACAGACCCACCAACTTCTTCCTGAAGTCTTTGTATGCTGTTGCTTTCACTCTGTCTCGTTGCTAGAAGTTGGTTGGTGAAACTTGCTTAGCAGCTTTGGTAAATGTTATATGCAGCTTCTTGTCCAGTGTGCAGGAAGTGCCCGCTTCAGCATTTTTCATAATGGTGCTTCTTACGAAAGAGTACCTGCAGTGCAGCAGCCAGGAGGCAGAGCTGCTCGAGTGCTTTTATTGCTGTCTTCTGGACTAAGGTACAGCTGTCCAACGGAGGCCATTTGCACACTGAGAATAGTTAATGTCCTTAGTAATAGCTCTTGTTAAGATTATGTTTATTACTGAATAAGATAGTATGTAGTGTGGGGGAGAAATAGGTAATTAAAGAGGCTGATTTTTGACTGGTTCTGAACTTGGTGTTGTAAAAATTGCACTGCTCTGTTAACGCTGAAGATCCGTTTACAGATGTGATGTACCCCAAATAAGGGTTAGATTTAACGTGTAGAGTTAAACTCTGTCAGCGCATGACTGAGAAGAAGGCAGGTATTGTTTCTTCAGAATGGTATTATTTGGAATTTATTCAGGTGGTGCTGATAGGACAGAAAAAGTAATTTGTTTAATAAGTGTAATAGTCTCCCTGGAAAGTTCAGGTGCTGAATTGTATGTGTATTCTTTAAGGGCACTGTTTGGGTGAGTCCAGAGAAGTGCCTAACATAATGCCACAGCTGAGATGCAGCAGTGAGCAGGGCGTGCTGACAGTGCTGGTTGTGAGCTAAGTGTGCCGTAGTGCTTCCCTTCGTCCCTTGTGGGAACATGCTCCTTTCTGCTTAAACTCTACCACTAAGCTGGAAGATATGAGAGCGTGTTGAAACTTAACTGAAATAAACCTTGCTGAGCACATTTTGGTGAAGCTATAGATCTTCAAACAATAAAAATCTTGCGCGAGGATAGAGGATTTGTGGTGGTAGCTCTTCGATAGGACTAGTGAGATCAACAAGCCTGTTATTTAAGGTAGACACCTGGGACTGGGCTGTGTGTGAAAGTAACTCCTTTAGCTCCCTGTTTCTTGAAGCAGCAGTGGGAGAAAGAGGAGGAATAGAGAATGTGTACAAGTGTCTCCAGACTGGAAATGTGCTGTGAGGGCAGAATCCAGGCTTCCAAAGTAAAATTGTGATTGCAGATAAAGTTGTTCTATTCTGTCCAGAGTGGTGGTGTGATCTGGGTACATAAATCTGCTCATCAGCTCGGAGTGACTGAATGCTTATTTAAAATAAATTAACAGTATCTCTTTTTCTTTCTTCTAGATGGATTGAATCTTCTGTGTTGAATGCCTCCAGATTTTCTGTTGGATTTCCCATCTGGAGAAACAGTTGTGCTCTGAGCCACTGTGGCAGACTGAATTGTGGATCCTAAGGCTTCAGATCTTGGGGAGACATTAACCTGACACACTTTAATCTGACATCACAGCCACAATGGTGCTCTCGCAAAGGCAACGAGATGAACTGTAAGGAAGAGTTATTTCTATGTTTATCTTATTTTCATTAAGCTTGAACTAATAGTTTTCATTTTCAACTGTATTCACTTAGAGATTGTGGTTTGACTTTATTCATAAACATATGGACCTGTATCATTTAGCTTTGGTGTCTCCTGTGGTGTCTGAATACAGCTTCTTAAGTTAGTTACAAGTTATCTTCAAAATTTTTTATTTGAATAAGCCCTGGGATTTAAACACATTCATGATTACAATTATTTATCAATTACCTGAAGTTCTTGTGCAACACTTCAAAGAGTACAAACATAAATGGGGAGGTTGTCCCCTTTGTAAATAGAAATGGGGAATGATAGAGACTGTGATTGCTTCTGTAGAAGAAGGCAACGTTGTTTTCATGTATTTTGTATATGGGAATAAATATATGGGAAACTTTTACTTGAGGTCACAGGGCTGAATGTCTGAGGGGAGGCTGGATTTGTGTAGGAGATAAGAAAGAAGAATGTGATTAAAGCTATGGAAAGAGTTTTCCAGTGAAAAGCAATTCTTCTCAGAATAAAATCAATTGCAATGCAGCATTGACCACAATGTGTACCAAATATTTAACATGTTCTACTTTTCCAGATGCTCTTTGCTGTGTGCTTCAACATAGATGTAAAATACCTATTTTTAGATGTCTGCCAGCACCTGTGCCCTCGTCTGCCTGCTGTGCAAGGGCCTTCCTCCCCATGTGATGTGTTATGGGGAGTGTAGTGCTGAGAACCAGGAGCAGAGCAGTGCCTCTGAAACATGTCCCACACTGTTAATAAAGTGCAAGTGACAAGTCGTCATGTGAAGGGCTGAGCGGTGGTGGGGTTGCTGGGAAGCTGTGAAGGGATGTTGCATTTCAGTCACTGAGGACCTGGCCTGTCTCTTTCACCATAGCTTGATTGCTTTCTGTAATTCAGAAGCAGATGGCATAGTTGCATGAAATGGAATACATCTTGATTTGGAATTAGAAGTAGCCTTTTTATTCCTGTAGAAGCACTGCCATTATTACTTTTTACTTAAGCTACCAAAGAGGTTTATTTTTTTTTTTTATTGAATGCCTTACATAGATGACATCCTGATTTTTGTATTTAAGAAGTTTGTTTTTTGGTTTATGTAAATCCTGTAGTCACTGCATGTGCTGACTGTACATGTATGTACCCACGCACAGAATAGCTGAGAGTGGATGGGACCTCGTCCGTCTGCTCAATGCCTGCAGCCTTTCCTTCAGTCTTACTGTAAAAAAACAAACTGGAAGATGACTACTCTAAGACTTCAACAAGCAGTATTGAAGCTGTTCTTTCATGTTATGAGTAGTTTTAAACCAAATGCATGTTATCTCGAAGGAAAGGTCCAAGACAGATCAGTTCAGTAGTAATCTTTTGTCACAGAAGAGTGTTTTGAACAAAAACGTAAAATTGGAAGCACTGTATGTTTTGGTCACATGGAGTATCCTTCCCTGTAATCTAACTAAAATTACTGCATCATTCTGATAAACAAAGCTAAGGCTTGTTCTCTTAAGCAGAGCGTTCACATTTCTCTGAAGTGTAGAACTCAGTGAATGCTTTTAAGTACTGCAGACTGTTCTTCTCAATGTAGTCGTCTTTCAGAGATAAAGCCCCAATCTAATATGTGCATGTAGTTATCATTTTTTGTGTCTCCTGTTGGTTTTTATGCCATACAGATTGATAAGTATATTCATGCTACTCCAATGTTTGGTAACAAAAGAAATAATCTTTTCCTTTTACTTTCTCAAATCTAAAATAAGGAGTATGTATTCTAAGAAGTGAGCATGTTGCTATTTGTGTCTTGATACAAAATGTTTACCAAATGTATTCTTAGAGTTTGCCTGGGCTTATAACAAGCCTGATCATCCTGGGTGTTGATACAAGGTGGTACAATTCAAGGAGAAGCCCTGAACAGATCCCTGTACTCTTATTCAGAGCTAACAGGCTAAAGATTGTGTTTTTGGTTCTGTGTTTTTTTTAGAAATCGAGCAATAGCAGATTACCTTCGCTCTAATGGCTATGAAGAGGCATATTCAGTTTTTAAAAAGGAAGCTGAGTTAGATGTGGTGAGTTCAAACAAAATTCTATGTGTATATTTTAAGTAAAGAGTTCATAATTTTATAGTATTTGCATTTGTTGTGAATATGTATGCCTGTTATCTACCTATTAGCACATGCAGTTAGTACTGGAGGTGGTACACCTGCATAGCTTATTGTCTTACAATACAATTAAAATGCAATTATCAGATGGCTTAATGAGTTTTGAGTAAAACTCTTTATCTTCTACTTGTGACTGAGGCATAGACTTAATCTTACTTTCTCCCTAGCTACCACTGGTTTGTACAGTGATCCTGGGAGGGCCTGGATCTTTCAAGATAAAAGCTGCTGGAAAGCAAAGTTAATGAAAGGCAATGTGAAGGTATAAGGAAGATGATAGAGACTGTATTTAAAAAAAAAAAAAAAAAAAGATCTGGAGTTACTGAAGTGAGTCCAGTAAAAGACAAGGAAGATGCTGGCTGTAAGAGCTGGGGCTGTTTAGCCTAGAGAAGAGGAGGCTCAAGGGATATCTTATGTTTGTAAATACCTGATAAGAGGGTGTAAAGAAAACAGAACTAGGCTCTGCCTCTGCTCAGTGACAGAACAAGAGCCAATGGGCAGAAATTGAAATATAGCAGTTCCATCTGAATTTAGCATGAAACTTTAAAAACGAAACCTTTTGACTGAACACTGGAACAGGCTCAGATGTTGTGGAGCCAGTCCATAGAAATATTCAGTAAGTGTGTGGATGTGTCCTGAGCAGTTCCAGCTGATCTTGCTTTGAGTGAGAGGGTTTGTACTTCATTGAAGGTGGAAAAGACGTTGTCTGTTTTGTGACTGCATTTGGGTCAGTAGTTAAACCATTACCTGTGAGTGCTGCATGCATACTGGTTGGTTAACGATGTAGTAGGAGGATGTGGCTAAACAGTTAGCGGAGCTGACCAGTTTCTGTTAAGCAGTTCTCTGTCAGGCCAAAGAGATGCTGGTGACATGGACCAGTCACTTCTTACAGTTTAATTTTTAAACTTGTCATTTACTAGAGGCTTGTATTTCATTGTAGCTTCTCTGGAGATAGTTGGGTTGAGTAGTAAGCTTGATGAGATGATCCTTAATAGAGCCTTCTCTTTGTTGGAATTACTGTGGAGAATTACTGTGGAGTACTTTTCCCAAAATCCTTTGTTGAAGTATAACATCTTATAGCAGCAAAATCTGCTTCTAAGTATGTAATAAATAAGTAGAGATTACAAATTGGGATACTTAACATCGAAATTCCTAATACCATTCCCATATTTGCTCATATCTATCAACCTAATTAAATCTTCTCTTCCCAGTGGTTAAAAAGGCAATCTAAATAGGCTAGGTTGTCCTATTTTGATTAAAAAAAAAAAAATAATGCAGTTGCTTAAAGTTCTGTGTGACATTTTCAGAAGAAAAATCTGAATTAGATGAGATGATACTAAAATGGCAAGAAGCAAAGAGAAGCAGGCTTGTGCTGGAACATTGGTTGCTCGCTTTGCTCTTCAGTCTCTGCCTGAAGCCCAAAGGAGAAAAATATATTCAGAGGATGAAAATTATGCATCGTTAGTGGTTCATTAGAGATAGAAAAGTAGCGTTGATCTTCCCAAGATGTAGGCTGGTCCTGGGCTGGGTCAGTGTGGCTGCTGTGGCTCCTGGGGTGTAGAGATGCTGCGGAGCAAACTTCAGGATTGGCTGAGGGTTTTGCACAAAACTGTGCAATGTCACGGCTGTTATTTGAAGTTAACTATGATCATGTTTTCAAAAATAGTTCTAAATTAGTTTAGGCTGAATTGTCCTCTGGATGTTGGCTGCTGCTCTCAAGCAGGATGCGTTTCTCCGAGGAAAAAAGGGTGCTTTGCGAACAGTACTGTGTGAGCTCAGTCTGGGCTGTGTAGGTTGTTCACTAGTTCCTAATGCTCTAGTTGGTGGGTGTGGAAAAGACGACTATTGGAGAAACTGATACCCAGTCCTGAAAGCCTCAGTCCTTGCTGTCAATGTGTGCAGGAGGAAAAAAAAGTAAAATGGGACACAATTTTCTCAGATATGCAGAGCACATAAGAATTAAAAGCTTTCAGACACTGATGGCTAGTTCTAGTTTTTGGGATTGTCTTTGCAGAATCTTTCATCGTTAATCTGTATTACTGCAGTATCTTTAATTAAAATATATATATTTTAATGTTTCTTCTTTTCCCTGTGTACAAACTGTGGTTTATTAAAATTTAAGTACAATTGTTCCCTTTTGTTAGTAAAACTGATCATAATCTTCTGTTTGATTTTTCTGTGAAATGAGCTGTCTATGTTGTTTTTGGAGAAACCTGTAGAGGCTTTGGATGTATAACTTACTGACTTCTTTAAACCCTCCTGCCCAGAATGAAGAGTTAGATAAGAAGTATGCCGGACTTCTGGAGAAAAAATGGACATCGGTTATAAGACTACAAAAGAAGGTATGTAGAGATCTGATAGATTCACTTGTATCAAAAGTTATAACCAAGAGTGAACATTCATCAGTGAACAGAGTGTTACATTTTTTTCCTTCTGAGGCAGGAGAAGATTAATTTGCATGACTTGAGCAGGGGAAAATAGCTATGTCCCTGTTGTAGAAAGTCTTTGTCCATCTTAGCGCTAGCAGAAACATCCTCTCAATTTCTTTAAGAACATTTATTTACTTCAGTTTATGGGTTGTATGTACAATTTGAGGCGGAAAAGGAAAGATGTGCCCTAAGGCAGTCTGTGAATGGAAAGACTGAATAACTGTCTCCAGAAGGCTTAACTCAGTTAGAAGTAACCCGGGATGATGTTTTTGGCCATTACATTAAAGGGAAGAAACCATTAACTCCAGTGCACTACAGCATGTGATTCTTCTGCGAATGGATGGTACAAAACTCTTTTTAGTAATGCTTCAGTGGGTCTGGAGGGCATTAAAAGCCTTAAAAATCAAAGTGTACCAACAGTAATGGCCTGTCTATTATAGAGGTCAGTATACATAAGATTGTATCACACGTTCAGTTTGTCTGCTGTTAACACACACACACCATCTCATACACATACAAAAAGCAAATTGCAGTAGTAGGATATGTTTTTGTTAACAAAAATTCCCTCAGTAGTTCGTCAGAAGTACCAAATAAGTGAGAAAACTTACACAACGTACACAACGTACACAAAAGCCCTGTCCCTTTTGAGTCAGTTGCTCGTACATCTTTGCACAGTATTTAGGTGATATGTTTTGGTGGAACTTTATTTTCTTGCCAGATGTGTTTGGGAAGTTGGAGGAGAATAAGTGCTTAATTTAGGTATGGGTTTTTTTTTAATTCAGAAATATCAGCTCTATAGCTTGTTGTTAGTTGTTTTGGATCTGTGCAGTCTGGGCTAAATTGTGAATTTGGAAGCCTGTTAGTGTTTGGGGTACTAATGACTATAGATGGCTTATGTCTTGCTATAAGGCTATACATAAATGGTCTCTTTAAAATCCATAAACTTAGGTAATGGAATTAGAATCGAAGCTGAATGAAGCTAAGGAAGAATTTACATCAGGTGGACCTCTTGGTCAGAAACGAGACCCTAAGGAGTGGATCCCTCGTCCTCCAGAGAAGTATGCTTTGAGTGGACATAGGAGTCCTGTCACTCGAGTAATTTTCCATCCGGTTTTCAGTGTAATGGTTTCTGCTTCAGAGGATGCCACAATAAAGGTATGTGCTTGCTGGAGAAAATTAAATGAAGCAGATCAGTATGTAGCACCACTATTTCATGGTGAATATGTGTTGTACTGATGAAAGATTGCTTCGGATTCTGCTTTAGCTTCATTAGGGACAGTTATTTCAAATATGATTCCTGGTGTGATATATGAATTTTGGTTTTATGGTGGTTCAGTTACTATCTGGAAGTATGTTTTACTAGACTTGAAAAGAAATACTTGAGCTACTGTGGATTAGGGACTGAAACAATGAATGGTGGGGGGAATGCATTTTGACTGCTCAGTAAGAGAAAGTGGCATAGAGAGCATACAGAGATGAGAGGGAGGAAGAGTTTCCTGAAGTCATCTAAGGCTTAGGTAGAGAGGTTGTGCAGCTGTATCCTTAACTGAAGAGTGGTTCTTCCCATTTTTTTTAAGTGGCACATGCAGGTCTTGTGAAATTGCTGTGAGTTTTAGGAGAGACTTTCAGTTATTCTAAATGATCTTCATGCACCTTTATTACAGTGTACAAATGACAAGAACAGATTTATTGTGGTAGGCAAGTGGTTTCTCATTTTAGCACCAAGTAAAGATGTAATTGTGCACTTTTTTGCTCTCTGAATGTCACTGTTTAAGGGAAATTGCCATCTGTGCTTCTTTGAAAACGTTTTGGAAAAATGTTGTCCTGACAAAGGTTGAAAAGTATTGAAAGTAACATGCTTAGAAATGTGAGTTGTTCTGACAGTAACTACCTGCTGGAGAAGGTTTAGAAAGTGGCAGTCAGACACAGTTAAGGAGAAACCCTCATGCCATTGTTTCTGTGGCAGATAGGAAGCATAATCTTATCTTCTTCCTCAAGCAGACTGAGTCCTCTGCAGCAGTGACAGCTCTCTGCTTGTTGGATGGTTCAGAGGAGCTTGACTAGCCTGGTTGTTTCTTAACTTTTATGGATACTGTGAATGAATATCTGTAGTATTGAAATATAGCTGCATAGCATAATTTGACTGTTCCATTCCCAGAGATTGAAATCTGCTGGGGATTATGAATTCTTTCACTGTTGATGATGGGCTTTTTTGTTTTATTCAGGATATAATTAAAAATGAAATGCCTAATTTTGTGTTTGGAGACCCACAATACAATCTGTAGAAGTTTGTTTTGTTTCAAAGGCTTTTGTTTATGGTTAGATGGTAGAAGACTAACTTAATTAGGAGGTGGGAATGGGACTTCATGCTATCTTGCAGCTATTAACTGCAGACAGTTGTTTAACCTTTTCCAAATTCTGTAATCTTGCTAATATGTGTATGTCAGACTCCTAGTTGTGATTTGGGGTCTCATCCCTAAACCAATATATTCTGGTTATTGCCCTGCAGCAGACCAAGTGTTTGCTGTTTGATTCTGAAGCAGTGAGTAGTTTCTGAAACCACAAAAAAGGAGCAGGGGGAGTTATTGAAGGAGCTTCTCCCACTAACTGAAAACAGGCTATGTACCACAGTTGAGGGAACAATATAGAAAGATGTGTAGGATATATAGTTAATGATCATCTTAAAACAGTGCTTTTTTTTACAACATTAGGCTTTTTTAGGTCTGTCTGTCTTTGTTTCTTGCTCGTTTAATTATTGAATAAGATGCCAGACTGGTTTTTAGAGTGCAAATGTAAGGCTGGAGAATACAGGGAGTAATAATATGTTACTGTTAATGGGTTTTCTGTTTGCTTGTCAGGTGTGGGATTATGAGACAGGAGACTTCGAACGAACCCTTAAGGGGCATACAGACTCCGTGCAAGATATTTCTTTTGACCACACTGGCAAACTGTTGGCCTCCTGTTCTGCTGATATGACCATTAAGCTATGGGATTTCCAGGGCTTTGAGTGCATCCGAACTATGCATGGTAAGGTTTAAAGGAAATTAACAGTCTGTAAAGTAGAGGTGTGGCTTTGTTTTGTGGTGTTTTGGTTTTTATGAATGAGAAAAACTGCAGATGTGGAAAGGGAAATAAATCAGAGTTCTACTCGAAAGGGGTTATTTTTAATGCTTAAAGTGTTCTGTAAAATGGAGTGAATGTTCTGTGTCTCTGGAATGAAATAGCATCTCAGATCTGCTATACACAATGCTGTGGAGAAGCACCCCATGATGATACTGAAATGAAATGGTAAATATAGAGGAGCACTAAAAAATTAAATGCTTACTAGATAACAAAAACTGTACTGTCAAATCACTAGAAAGCTGTCTTCATCTGCACCGCTCTGTTTCCAGAATGTGCTGACTCAGGAATGAAGCAGTATGGAAAGTGTTCTTTGTATTCTGTACAATCTTTTGCTTCAGACTTGTCTGATATCAAATGAGTGTACCCATTGCATTAGAATCAAAAGCCATGGGGGAAAAAATGGGGAAGTAAAACAACCACCACATGGATTCAGTTATCGACAGCAACTTGTTTTATGGTCTTGATATAAGAACGTTTTTATACTGCTTATCTCACTTTAATATCATCTTGTAGAAGTGATGAGCAGTAATAATGTTTGAGAATTTTTGTAAGAACAAGCACACACACAGACCAAAGAAAAAGACCTCTTTTCCTTTGAAACATCTGAGTGGTGCATCATAACACTGTAATCAGACTTACCTGGTAATTTCAAATACAGTCATAGTAGCTGCTGGGTTTGGCAACTGTTACAAAGCGGTGCTTGCAGAGCTGATTGTCTGTTTTTAAAACACCTGAAAGATGTTTTTTGAAACAATCCTAGAAGCTGCTCAATGGCTGGACTGCATGGTTTCTAAAAATATAAATGACTTATGTAAAACTTCATGCTTATATTCAGTGATTATTCCATAAAGCACGCTGAAGGCTTCTGCTGTAGCTACTTGATCAAGAAGAATGAATAGCAGATCCTGTATGCAGTATTACAGTATTACAATACCACTTAATAAAAGTTTGCTTTTCTTTTTAGGTCATGATCATAATGTTTCTTCGGTAGCCATCATGCCCAATGGAGATCATATAGTTTCTGCCTCAAGGGATAGAACTATCAAAATGTGGGAAGTCCAGACAGGGTGAGTGCAGTTCTGGGCAAACATCACTGCCTAAAGAAAACCTGCAAAAAATACTTGTAATAGGAAATGTACCACGTGCACCTTGACACAGTTGTCAATGGCAGGGTTCTGCATTAAGTTATTAAGTGCAGGGTTTTAGTAGCCACCCGTTAAAAGTATCTGATTTTATCTTTCTGGGAGTTATGGAGGTATAACACTGTAACTCAAGACCAGGTAGGAATTTAGTGACTAATTGCAAATTTGAAGGGATTGTGACAAGTGGAAGGGGGAATCTGCTATCTTTCTTGACCTGGGAAGACTTGTTTTGTCTGTTTCATTATTCAGTAGTCTCTCTGATGCATCCATTTACTCCAGGTTGAGTGTAAACGTTATCTGAATGATTTGTAAATCTCTATGTTCTTAAAATACCTATTTAACACAAGTTGGAATGTCAGCAGCCTCCTATTTTCTCCCTTAAAAAGTATTTGGTGGCTCTTAACTGTTCTTTTTTCATACAAGCTTCCTCCCCATGAACTGCTTTATGGCCTTGTACATCAGTCAGGACTGATATGCCTGCTAAAGCTTCTGAGGGGAGATCAAGTGTCCTTAAATATCAGAGGTGTGTGTAGTGGCTTTATTGCAGTGCTTATGTATCATTCTGTATTTCTCTGTTTTGAATAGTTACTGTGTGAAGACTTTCACGGGTCACAGAGAATGGGTGCGCATGGTGCGGCCTAACCAGGATGGCACCTTAATTGCCAGTTGTTCTAATGACCAGACAGTGCGTGTTTGGGTGGTAGCAACAAAGGAATGCAAAGCTGAGCTCCGAGAACATGAGCATGTGGTAGAATGCATTTCCTGGGCTCCTGAGAGCTCATACTCCACCATATCAGAAGCTACAGGATCAGAGGTAATGTTTCTAGTGCTAATAAATATATAACTTCTAAGTTTTGTTCTCAAAGCACTTGGCAGGCATAGCAGGTGTTTTGAGTTGGTGGTGGTTTTTTCCTTTTTGCTGCTTATACTTGTTGTACCATTAATCCCTAGCTTGGCTTTGTAGGCACTGTGTGCTTTTGTGTTTTAACAGTAAGGCCCTACCTATGCAGGGGTATGTCTAAAGGGACATTTAGAGAGAGGCTCTGTTTCTGAGAAGGTTGAGAGTTGAACCGCACTACATACTTCCATGAAGCAATGTGAAAGGCAGCTTAGCTAATGTATCCTCATAATGTTCATGTTACCTGGCAATGAAAGACGTGGGGAGGGGAATAGCAAGTTAAAAATGCAGAAATGAAGCTACCTTGGGTGTAATTCAAACTGCTGTTGAAATTAAATTAAGCTTTGACCTCAGCTTCGTAGTGTACAAAGTGAATGATATGAGGAAGCATTCTTAAAAGTCTCCATGTGTATGGTCATGGATGTACATTCTTTGGCTTGGTTACCAAATCCTGAAGAAAGGCTTACCAGAGGTTCACATGGGTTTCCTTTTAAGGATGACTGTGTAGAAGAAAGTAATGTCAAGCTTATAAAAACCATAACAAAGAGGCAGGAACTTGTCTGTTCATGGACTGACCAGATTATTTCAGTTAAATTTTGCTTGCATCCTTAAAAGATCCTTACAGTCTTTTTATTAAAAACAATGACATGTAAATTCGAAATGTTTCCTTCCTCATGCAGTGGTAATTACCTGGAGTGGTGTGTCTCCTGCCCTCTGCTGGTCTGATGGCTGTATACATCACACTGTAATTCTTAGCTTAAGGGAAGGAGCAAGCTAAAGTTAACGTCACAGTTGAAAGATTTCAGGTTCTGGGAACTGAGTCTCTCGTTCCTACTTGGCATGGTTACAAATGGAAATAATTTCAGAGTAGGGACTTACCGAAACTGTTGAACTTCATTACTTTATGTAAAGGATGACAACCCAAAGGTATGTCTGAACTTCATATGCTTTTGTTCTGAGGTGTTAGACTCTACTTGGACTGTATCTACTGGTATATTTGAAGCAGATGTCTTGCAGGTGGAAAGCTTGGATTAAGAGTATTTCATTTGTCTTGGTATATCAGCGGGACATAAATAATCTGTGTACATAATTTTAATTCCTTTCTTTTTTTTTTTCCATACTACTAGTAACAGAATGCCTGTGAATCCCAGCTTTGGTATTGTGTGTTTATGTGCTGTTAATTATCATACAATCTAAGTAATAGCAGCACTTAAGATCTGCTTTCTCCCCTTCCTTTATGTGCCATAATGAAAACATAATTTTCTGTAGACTAAGAAGAGTGGTAAGCCTGGGCCTTTTCTGCTGTCTGGATCCAGAGACAAGACCATAAAGATGTGGGACATCAGCACTGGCATGTGCCTTATGACACTTGTAAGTGTGGTGGTGTTTTTCTTTGGTGATAGCTGCATGTATAACACCAGCTTTCATGGAGTGAACCATCTTACATGTTTGTTTTCAAGAGAAGTTAGAGTTGTTGAAATGAGACATGCGCTGGAAATACAGTTTTAATGGCTTCTGTATTTCAGCTTTTGTTGCTAAGAAATAATAAGTCTCAAAATATGTAGTATAAATGCAGGAGTACAGTGGTGTACTTCTTGGAAAGGAACTTGCCTTTCCCATGGAATTGCTGATAATCAGCTGAATATTGTCTTCAGTAAAATGTTGTTCTTTCAGTGTGGTTGTCCTACAGCCTGTGCTCAGACTGAACTAGCTGTTATTGCAGGGGGTGAGAAAGAGAATCAGTGCAGATCACATGGGAACTCCTGTTTGCTTGCCTTCAAGGACAGGAACTCACATTGTTGGTGGTGTTGATAAACATGTAATAATAGAAACTGAAGATAAACGTTGAATTCCAGTAGTTTTGGAATGCTAAATGCTGTCACTACAGGCAAAGGGCACAGAGTTACTCGGCTTGCCATAGCATAAACTGTAGTCTGTTTGACCTTAAAACATGCATCTGCTCACTGATGTCTCCTTGTGCACAAGGTGGGCCACGATAACTGGGTACGTGGCGTTCTGTTCCATTCTGGGGGAAAGTTTATTTTGAGCTGTGCTGATGACAAGACTCTACGTGTCTGGGACTTCAAGAACAAACGATGCATGAAAACCCTCAATGCGCACGAACACTTTGTTACCTCTTTGGGTATGTATTGTTCCCCAGTACTAGATTCAAAATACAGAACCAGAGAGACAAGTTCTTCTGCATCTTTACCAGCTGAGGACCAAGCTGGGCATTCACGTTCTGGGATTCCCATGATGTTTTGTGCTGTATTTTAATCAAATAGGGATAGATAAGAATTTCAGGCGTTCTGGAATTTTCTGTTGCCACTGTTGTATGAGATAAAGATGCTAACTGTCAGAGTGTTCTGGAAGCTTTCACTGCTTGAGTTGCAGGGATTTAGGGAGTGTTGCATTACAAACACTTGTTAGTCAAAAGGAGGAGGGTTGTGAGAAAGGGGGGGAAAAGTAAAAGCCAGGAAAAAGTGTTTAACTTGAATTCCTGGGCATTGTAGGTTGGCATTACCAGATTGTGATAGCTGTTAGCTCCCCCCTTTCTACAAAACTTTTTATATCCAAACTAAAGAGTTTTTTTATACACATCAGCGAATTTGCCTTCAGAACAACAAACTTGCAGAGCTTTGAGATTTAATCTTTGAGCTGGTATTGCTTTTGGGGAAGAAGTAATGGCATTCACTGAGAGAGTGTGAGACTGTTCCACTCATTCTTAATGTACCCTTTTCTTTCCTCGCAGATTTCCACAAGACGGCACCATATGTGGTTACTGGAAGTGTAGATCAAACAGTAAAAGTGTGGGAGTGCCGTTGATTGATTTCACATTTGACCCCTTTCTCCTCTGGATGCACTCAGATACCATGGTTACCCATTGAGCTCTGTTTAAATAAATATTGTCCTTTCATGTAAATTATTCTGGATGTAGATTGAGCTTATTAAATGTTACACACAAAGTATTCATGCATGGTGAATCCAAATTGTATACTGTAAATTTACATACGTTGTCTAGAAGTACCATAGGTTTAAGAACATGGGCTGGCATTGGTCACATCAGACCTAAGAAGGCAGAAGTTTGATGATTGAAATAGGGCACTTAACTGAATAGTTGACAGTGTCGTTCTGTGTCGGATAATTATACCTGTTTTTCTTTCTGCTGTCTGTTGGTGCCTGAATTGGTGACCTCATTTGGGAAAGGTTTTGTAGGGCTCTTTCAGAAATGTGTATCTATGTAACATCACTTAAGTGTGCTTAATAAATCTTCTCTAAGAGTACTAGATAATAAGGCTGCAAGTCAGAATCTTCTGAACCTTATATGTAATTAATGGAAATTAATTAAACTTTGGAATATTTGTCATGAAACATTTGCCAAATCAACAGAATACACTTTGTTTTGGCCTCCTATCACGCAAGGGTTGGTATATTTATATGACTAACTGTAAACCTGAAATAAGACAACAAATCCTAGTAGCAGCTGATGTGATAAATGTATTTATTTTTTATTTGGTCATTCAGTGGTTAAACTGTGCTGTTAAACTAAGTTTAAATGTGGGGTTTTTTTCAGTTTTTTTTTTTAATGCTAGACGAACTTCCAGGAGGAGTTGTCCATCCCACTAGAATTTAGTGATCTGATTTCCAGTAGAGCTTAATCTCCCAAATGACTGCCATGGTACAACTTGCTGTTTGCTTTCAATGTTTGTTAGAGATGTGCAATTCCTATTACACAACAGTATCAAAGTACACTTCCCTTACGTTCACATGCAGGAGGTTGGGTTATACGAAGCTGTCCCGGTTTCTTTAATGCCTCCTTGGGAACCCTTTTGAATATGAGGTTATATTCAACTTGACAAGGCAGCGTGGCTTAAATAAAAACTTTCTGTGGCTTGCGTATGAAGAAATATCTCTGGATATAGTATTTAAATGCTTTAAAGAAAGCACTAAATACCTTGAGCATTGGATTATAATGGCAGGTACAAATTGATACAGGCTTCTAAAAGAAAAGCAAAATGCCATCAGCAAAAAGAACCCAGCTGGGGGAATTATACTGTCAAGTGAACAACTACAAACCAAATCCTATCCACAAAAGCAGCCCAGCTTTTGGTTATTGGTGTTTTGCCTTGTCTGGTAGAGTCAGTTTTTAATTTGCATATCCCTGGAGTTACATACTTTGGTCTGAAGTGGAAGAAAATAAGTTAATATTTTAATTAGCATTTTGTGACAAATTCCATTATAGAGAACTAAGAATTCCCGTACTTACTGAACTAACCATGTCTTTTAAAAAATCCCCTTTAAAATTTCCACTATGATGAAATACTGGTCTGACATTTTAACAGGTGAAGTTGTGCTTTTTTACTCATTTTGTTTAATACATGGCTTTTAAAACTGTCCCTTTTAAAAGTAACGCTGCGAGGTGTGCGGGATGCGGTGCTGATTTCCTACAGTTGCCCCAGGAGGACCCGTTGTGTGCAGGCAGAGCTCAGTTTGCTGCTGTGCAGAGCTGCCCCTGGAAGCGGTGAGGAAATGGGGTTCTGGGGTGTGGGGTTTGGAGCCAGTGCAAGGTTCAGGCAGTCCTCTCAAATCCAGTGGCTTATGTCATTTCCAGTGTGTGTTTCTGCACTTAGGCACGCAGAAATAAAGTATTTTTATCTTCATTAGCTGCGTGGACTGGAAGAATTTGCTGCTCTGTGCTATTCAGGAACTCAGATACACAATAGCGCATCTTAAAGTTCCTCAGTGCACTGCAGTGGTAAAGGAGGCGGTCAGTTCAGCTCCCGATAGAGCCCAGAAACTTGATTTAAGTATGAAAACCACACTTGTGTACATAGTTCATAAACATGATGAGAAACTAAAGGTACCTATTAAGTGGAAACTGTCTGCTGCGTTTTTCGCTGTAGCATAGGGCTGTTTGCAGGAGGAAACAGCTAACAAACGTAAGCAGCATTTAATTGCTTGTGCGAAGCGCCCTGCCGAGTACTTCTGCAATGCAATTTGCAGCCTTCTTTAATGAGCAGTGAATAATCTCAGGGATGGTCCTGAACGGATCAAAAGCGAAAGCCCTGTTTAGACAAAAGACAAAACCTGAACCCACAAGGCAGGAGGTGGAGTTGTGAGGCTCTTCTGCAGTGTTGCTCTGTGGTGTTACACTGTGTTGAACTTTTTCACTGTTTGCAATGTTCTGTCAGCTGCCTGATGCTGTGCCTTTCCTGTGATACGCCGAGGCTACTGGTTTGGTTTGCAAACTGTTGGGGGTTGAAGAGGTTCACTGCTGCTTTGTCACTTTTCGTACTAAAATCGGCATTGCTTAAAAAATGCCTGCATCTAAACCATGCTACACACAGACCATACAGACTGCTGCTTGGCTTAACAGACAGACATTCCAGTGCCACACTCGTGTAATGTGCCCAGGAAGTCTTAGATGTATTCTTGAAAGTGCAACATTTATTGTGGTTCAGACGTAATCTGGAGGTGATGTTTTATCGCATCTTGCACTTTAGAAGACTTAAGAAAACCGTCCTGCTTTTGTGTGTGGTGTGACCAATGGTGTGCCCGGGCACCGAGTAAAGAGAGAGCCGGAGCTGCAGTGAGCTGTGCTGGCTGCGTGGTGCTGGGTGGGAGCTGGGGCTGCCGTCACACCGCGCGTCCCCTTCCATCAGCACTGCTGCTCCTCTGCGCTCCTCCTGTCTTTACGTGAGCTGCCTGACACTAGCACTCTTAAATAGCTTTTGGCTCGCATGAAAGCTATTTAAAAGAGAAAGAGACTTTGTTCGTTTTTTTTCCTTTTCTGTAGACAGTGGTGGCTTGATAATCCTTTTAATGATTTGAATATAAAGAACAGATACTAAGTTGAGTGAAGGAAAAACGCACTTAGAATGAGTTATTTGCTGTCCAACTGTACATTAAGTCCAGTGTATTTAAAAAAAGAAGTCAATAGAATCTTCTAGCAAAGAATATGTGCATAAAATGGTAGGGATAAAGATGTTAGGAGTGGGGAAGGTTGGGGTGGATGTCCGAGTCACACCTGGGCTCAACTGGCCTTTCTATCTTTTCACTGTGTCACGTAAGTAGCTGCTTTTTGTCCCGCCTGGCGCTCAGGCTTCCCCAGACTCACCCTGAAGATAAGTTAGCGACATCTTCGAGCTGTAGGAGCTGGTCCCGGCATTGACCTGAAGGCAAACGCTGAATTTTTTCCATAAGAATGATGTTACAGGTTGCAATTGGAGAAAACAGTTCCCAGACTGTAGGAGTTAACTAAAGATATTGACACGATTAAAAAAAAAAACAACAAAAAATAGTAAAGGAATGTATATAATACTGCTCTGTGTTTTACAGTAAGATTTGTTGCTCTCAGACTGTGTAAAACAAAATTTATTCATGTTTTCTGCATATTAAAAAAATCTTATTGTACCAATTGGTAAACTATTAAATGCATATAAAACTAGATGTGTTTTCGTTTCCTTGGACGCAGTGTTAAATGATGAACCGATGGTGCTGTTCCAGCGGCTGCTGCTGCGCGTCTGCTTTGCTGCCCCGCTTCAGTCCAGGTGGGGCCGCGGGCGCACAGCGCCGGCCCCAAGGCTGTGCTGTGAGGATGTGTGCTAACTTAGGAAGCTGCTGGCTTTAATGCTGAGCAGGGCTGGGTTCCTGCTCCCGCACGGCAGCGGAGGGGCTCAGCGCGCCGGCCTCCGCAGCTTTCCTTGCCGGTGTTGCTCAGAAAAGCGCTGTGAGGACGGACGGCTGTGAGGACAGACGGCTGAGGCGGCGGCACGGGGCGGCCCTCCTGGTGCGCCGCAGCCGCCGTGCGGTTTTCCCGTCGTGTGGCCCTACTTGGCTCGAGTGCTGTCTATAAATGGGCAGTAACGAAGGGCAGTGAGCGTTCTGTCACTGACAGAAGCACGAGGATGTGCTGACCTCAGTGCGGGGAGAGTGAATGCAGCGCTCCTGCAGCTCCGTTCTGAGCAAGCTGGGAGGGGGCAAGGAGCAGAGATGTGCCAGCCCAGAGGGCACCATGGGGTACATCACCGTGTGTCACTGCCAGGGGTGGGATGGGGAAGAATTCCCTCTCTCCCTTGTCTCCTGATTGGTACAAAAGACGGTCAGGAGGAGAAAAAGGTGATGCATTGCAAGAGAGGGCTGTGCTGCAACCGTGTGCTGCTGCCAGCAGGCAGGCTGTTATCCAGCTCCGGGATGGTAAAGAAACTGATAGCGTTCACATTAGTTTCAAAAGCTTTTAATGGACTAAAAGACACTAGTGAAAGAAGGTTCTTGTAGGAAAGATGCACTGTAGTTGTTTATTGATTGCTTTCCATGGAACTCAGATTTTTCCAATAGGAGCAAGTTCTTGTGCAGGAGCCTCCTCCTGCTTCACCCCTAACGCCTCAGCGCTGCGCCCGCCTGGCCTTGCTCCCCTCCCCAGTACCTGCTGTGCTGTACAGGAGCCCGAGGTACAGAGCACAGTGACAGCACTTGTTTCTCCAGAAGGTCAGTAAAAGAAGTGATGCAAATTAGCACAGGGTACTTAGCTATGACAGACAGAATGAGAGCCCGGGCTCCTCTGTCAGCACAGTGCAGGGTGCGTTAGCAACCACAAGTTGCTCTACAGCTCAATCTGTTGGGAAAAAAAGGACATTCCACTCCGTCGGCATCCCGTGGCCTGCAGAGGTGAACCCTGACCTGCTGCGTGACCGGCGCTGCCGGGAGCCTGCATCGAGAATGACGATGGGACGTGCGTGGTGGAGAGGGGGAAATACAGACACACTCATTTAAAGGCCTCCGCCATTTCAGTAACATCCATTGCCAGCAATGGAAACTCCCCTGGGGACAATCCCAAACCCAGTGTGCAAAGATATTCATTACGAAGGTATTGGCCACAGGTTTCAGTGCCGGGAGAGACGGCTCCCCCACCCCAAAGCCCACAATGTCAGGCTGTGACACCTGCGATGCCAATTCAGATACATTTGGCAGCGGGGTTAACAGCGCTGAGCTCTGAGTTACGGTTACTTCAGATAAGATCAAGTGCCCATTGCTGACTTCTCCCCTCTTCTCCCCTCTGTTAATAGGGCCACTGTTAGCTCCTCACTCAGACCTCAGACGCTGCCATTACCAGTCTCTCCCAGGCACTCGGGTTTCCACTGGAATGGAAGTTTGTGCGCTTTAAACATCAAGACCAAGCCCTCACTCTTTGGGTACAGTATCCTGTTACTCAGCTGCAAGCAGAGCAGAGGTGGAACTGTGAGTATCATATATATATTTATATATATTTATATATATACTTATCTCTGTCTCTTGACAATTAGAACATGAATGTTACAAAAAAAAAAAAAACCCTGACCTGCCAAACTGCCAACCAAAAGTAGAAAAAATGGTTAAAAGGAATCCAATAGCTATATATCCTGATGTAGAAAATGCTGTACATTCCCCACTTACTCACATTACAGGCTTCAGTCATCTCAACAATACAAATATGGCTGCTTCATTTTCCTTAGCACAAATTGGGACATGGACTGGGGAGAAATGAATCTCTTGGCTTGGAATCCACATTTTACAAGAATGCTGAGCAGTGGTTAGGGGCTTTTTTGTACTGGTTTTTAGCAAAGCTGTGTCCTTAGTCAACATAAAAATGACCTGAGAAATGTTATATACCTCAAGACAGTTCATTTGGAATTCATATGTACAGAGTAGAAATAACTGATGACATGTGCACACACACACGTACACACACACAGGCACAACAGCCTCTGGCTGTGCTCACCAAAGATGGGTCTTTCGTATGCTGCTGCATCCTGGCCCCCTGCCCCCTTCACGTGGCAGATACAAGCTCGGTCAGACAGATTACATTTCTCAGATTAGTTCTTTGCATTGTGTATTAATTGTACCAGTGCAATAACATTGTCAAAAAAAAAAAAAAAAAAAAAAGAGGAGCTGCTCCAGGGGAGTCCAAGACCCTGGTTCAGATTCAGAAAAGGGTGGTTTAACTTTTTTAAGCGAGGTACACATTAAGCAGGGCTCTGTGTTAAGGGGATGGCAGCAGAAGGCATGCTTGGCTCAGCTTCTTTATCCTCCCCGGCTCTGTCCTCTGGTTCCAGCTGTTCACCACTTTTTATGCTTTCTTGGAGCTGCTGGCGTCTCTGCACCTCTGCTTTAAGGTTCTCCAAGTCTTTTTGGCTGAGTGGGAAAACCAGGAACGGTAACTAACGTTAGACCAGCTTCAGGAATGGAGTGAAACACAGGGGCAAAGGCAGCCACTGCTGTTTGCTACAGATGGCAGTGCTGCTCATTTCATTTATGGGCAGAGACCTCCCCTGCTCTTCAAATGGAGCTGAACAGAAGAACCCTTTCACTGCCAGGGAGACAGGCTGAGAACAGCTCCAATGGGCACTACCAGCTCTGTGAGCAACCCACGGGCAGAGCTGCACACCATGGTCTTGGCCACTGATGGGCACATCAGTTCTCTGCCCAATTTCCTTAAGATGCATGGAGCAGGTCTGGATTTTAGGTTTGATGATAGCAGATAACTTCAGGGGACCACATCACCTTGAAGCAAGAGGTACCTAACCTCTGGAAACTACATCTTGGGTCAGAATGACTCTCAAGGGAAGCACTGGGTTTATAGTGTCTCAGGAACAAAGACTGCACACAAAGAACGCCTGATTGGGAAAGCTGTGAGTTAGGGCACTCTACCTTAGCGGAATGAAGAGAATTCCATTAATAATGTTGAGCTGCTCCAGGACACTGGTCATACTGGGAGCTGTGAACTACAGCATGAGATAGAAAAAAAAGGTTAAAAGTCAAAATTCAGACAGAACAACACAGAGCTCCTGAGCATATCTTGACCAAGCAACAACCTTCCTTCCCCCTCTAGAAGAGGCAGTACGTACAGACAACTCACATGGCAGCCTCATAGTTGTGAAGTGGCACAGCACTTATTTTTGTACCTCTTCACAGCCCCAAGTTAAAAAGAGGCAATTATAGATTTCTAGCACTTAGGGTAACAACTTCTACAAATTTAGAGCTCCTTGCTCCGTTACAGCAAGTAGCATTAGGGATTTATTTACTCGCACACGAACAGAGGAACAAGCTCACAGTGCGGGCGGTCAGTCCATCACAAGGACAGTCTCAGATACATTGGTTTCATAACAGTGCCTCTCATGTCTCTCTGCACATACATTATCCTTGCTCCAGGCAAAGAATAATTCCCTTACCGTGGTTTTGGGACAAAAGTCTGTGCAGCACTTTGTGGTTACAGAGCACCTGTGCCTATGTGCACAACCACAAACAGCCGTGGGACAAAGCTGCAGTTAAATACTCTGATGAGGGTAGAAATTAATTTCTAGGATAGACTGTCTCTCAGTAGCACCGCTACTTCACGGGCTGTCGTTCTGCATCAACTGTGAAATCAAACAACTCCACTTTCCTGCTTTTTCCCTCCCTCCAAGCATCATAACAAGGCATCCATTCCTGTTTAAAGGGTTTGAGCTGCCCATCCAAATACCGTCTCTTAGACATGACCATTTACCCAATTCAAGGTACTTAAGCTCAAATCATTCTGCCATGAACTCCTCACTTATCCACCCTGTTCCACATAGTGAGAAGAAAACCCAACCACCTCCACAGGGAATCATCCTGCTTTGCCTTTCTACTGGGAGTCACTCTGCAGCAGGAAGCCACACTCTCAGCCCTGCAGTGCTCCAGCAGCCACTCGTGTACAGCACAGCAGGGAGAGCACTCGCCCCAAAAGTCACTGCAGCTCCCCTAGGAGACACCACACAAGCTGGTGGGACCTGCCAGGTGCACGTGCAGATAAGGGCTGTCAGTTCCTGATGCGTGGAAGTCAAGGCAAGGCAAGGCAGCCCCCCTGGCTCTGCTCTGCTGCCCAGCCTCCCCTCACCACAATGTCCTTAGAAGGAGAACAATGCACCTGGGGAAAGACGTCAGCCTTTTTCTTTTCTTCCCTCAAATAGGATGAGGAAACCGAAGTATTTTTTAATTGAGCAACCTGCCTGCAGCCTGTGAGTCAGAGCAGTGGCACTTTTGGGTGTAGGTGCTCCAGGCTCCCACGCTACAGCGCCCAGTGTGGGCTGTCGGATTCCCCTGGGTGCCCCTTGCAAAGCAGTCAGCTTTGCTCATTTGCCTGAGCTCAGAAGAGCTGTACACAGAAACAGAGTAAGCAAATACTTAGTCCTGACAGCACTTCATTGTGTCTGACCCTCTGCCTTTCCAGGGACCTCCTACTCTAAGTGTCCGAACTGGCACAGCTGTTCCTGCTCTGCACAGGCAGAAGTCTGCATTCTTATGCTCACATGTCCTTCAGTAACAGCAGAATACCAATATGCCTCCACAGCAAGTGTTCTCAATTGCTCTCACATGAGGTTACCTTGAGTGGCATGATGTTAGCGTTGGAGCCGTTCTTGTAGATCTCATTCATTGTGCGTTGAAGAGCAACAGCTTGCTGAGTCAGGTATTTCAAGTACTCAGAGCTCTCTTTGGTCTTTTCATGGTGTTCTCCAAGCTAATCAGAAAAAGAAAAAAAAAAGAAAAAAGATTGCATTACAAATCAGAACAGGACTCAAACTAGGATGCACTCCTCCTATCTTTGCCAGCTCAGCATCCCTACAGAAAACTATCAGAACTACACCCATTTAAAAACAAAACTAAAAATCATTTGTGTAGGAACCTTGTTGTCAAAATTACACCTTTCCATCAAGTAGAAGCATGTCTGCAGGGCGAGAGGCATCCCCTCCACCAGGCTGTGCTTTCAGCACCAGCACTGAATCACAGCGTGCAGCTGCAGACGTGTTCAGACAGACCCAGGCTGATGCAGAAGTTTCACTGTGCATCAGCGAAGGCTCCAAGCAGGAGAGGCAACTGCCCACAGAACAGCTCAACGACCAAACTAGTTTGGGGCTGGCATTAAAAGACAGCTGATGCACAGTGGGAAGAATCAGCCATCTCTTGCCATACCCTGCCAGAACACGGGGCTCAGCCACTACCAGAAGTTCTGTCCAACGACGGGTACAGCAAGAACAAACTTGCAGCAGTCGGATCATAGACTTTCAGCATCACCACCAGCAAGCTATTGCACAGGACAGCAATTCTGCCCCATCCTTCAAAAGAAGGCTCCTTGGCACCCGCCAGAGCTGTTCATGAGAAAGGCCTCCCTGAGTTCAGGTTGTGGCGTTGGTTCGCAGTCAGTCCTTGCTTCTAGCAGGAAAACACCACACGAGCAGCACGCAGGCTCCTCACCTGGTTTTTGTAGATGGTGTAGCCTTCCTTCTCATGCTGCAGTGCTGACCGGAATTCTGCTTTGCTCTCATACACTCGAGCTACCAAGTGGTGGCTGAGGGAAAGAAAAAGGTTTAAAGGTATCTCAATGATGAAGCAGCATTTCTGTGCTACGCAGAGCACAACCAGCAACACAAAGGTTAGGCTACAAGTCTTAACAGCAGTGTCAAAGGTGGCAAATACAGGACTACATATAGCACCCTGGTGTGTTTACTTCTCCCCACCCAGCTGCAGATTAACATACTGCACTGATGTAGGCTGGATTGCTGAAATGCTGAGGAGGAACCTGACAAAGAAGAGACTGAGCTTGGGACTTTTTCCTGCTGCAACCAGGAAAGCTGAAGGTCACAGTGGTGCACTGTACATAGGCAAGGATGTGTTGGCCCAGACTTGTTAAGTGGAAAAAGAAGAGGCAGTTATAAGCTTTTCTCCTCTAAAAAAAGACCCTTTTGTTTCTTGAAAGCAGATGTGTGAATAACTCGGTCAGTCAAACCAAAAAACAAAGTTTTCCAGCACAGAAACAACCAGCAAACAGTGGCAAAGCTGGGATCCAAGTTTTTGTTTTCCAGCTGGGAGGGTTAACTTGGCTTGAACTTTGCTTCCTTAATGTTTATGGAAGAAAAAAGACTTCTATTTTTGGCAGTGATACTCCCTGGGAAATGAAGGGTCTCAACGAGCATCCCAGTGCTACTGAGAGAAGGAAGGATTATTTCTGCAGAATACACATCCATCAACTGCTAGAAAATAAATCAGACTCTTGCGGGCACTTAATAAGATTTATTTTCACTCTGATGAAGAACAGATGGGATGCAAGGTGTTAGTAGTAATGAGGAATGGACCACTATTTGGTTGTTTGTGAGCCAGGTCTGTATTCAAGGACAGAGCATACAGCACTGCCTTGGAAACAGAAAGCTGCTCAGTGTTTTAGTGAAATAAAAGGTTTTAATAGTGAAGGACAGAAGCAAATTATGTTTCCTCAAAGGTAGCTCCCCGAGGGCCAAAGCAATTACATACAAGTGTTTATATATCATGCTCGTCTCCCAGTATAATTACATGAACACTGCTCTCCAACACTCCCTTGCCACATGCTTGAGAATCTGGGAGGGTCAGGCTCATCCTGACATATTTTTGAATCATTAAGCAGATCCCCCAATTAATCTTAAGAACAAGGGATCTCTGTTCCAGACCGACCTGGATGCTGCAGCACGGCCACGACTGCAGGCAGCCCCGCGCTCCCAGTGGGGCTGGCAGCTGGCACTAGAAAGAGCCTCTGGTTTAAGAGCACACAGCTGGACACAGGTCAGAGCACTCCCACCCAATGTACACTGAGCACTCACTCACAGGATGGGGACTCAGCCCAGCGCTCCACCCTGCCTCACCTGAGTGCAACTTTCAAAGACTTGGAGCCGTGATACTTGGAGCTGATGGCCAGTGCGTTCTCCAGGAAGCGGAGGGACAGGTCGTACTCCATAACGCCGTGGAGCACCAAGCCGATGTTGTTCTGCACAGATCCACCACAGAGGTAGTCAAATAGGCATTCAGAAACATCAATTCCAAGTACACATTTACTGCTTCCCAGTTCCCATCCAGGTGCTTAGCTGCTTGAAAAGGCTCTTATGGCCAGAAGTCCTCAGTGGATCTTGCTCTAGCACATAACATACGACATTTTCTTCCTTGGGAGCTCAGCCCAAACAAGCCAGACAGAAGGAAAATAAAGAATCTCCTTTCTTAGACCATTCAAAAGCTGCCTGGACACAGTCCTGGGCAACCTGCCTGAGCAGGGAGAGGTTAGACCAGACGGACCCCAGAGGCCCCTTCAAACCTCAACCACTCTGATTCCATGAACCCTCTCCATTTTACCTTCCCAAGCCAAACAATCATACTTCTTTCCCCTTCCTCTAATGGTACTAATGGGTAGTAACTAATGGGTAGTTTTATAATGGTAAAAAAAAAAAAAAAAAAAAGCAACGTCTCAACACACAGTTTAAACAGCCAGCAGTATGCATGGTTTTAAGTCCAAGAAGTCTTAGAGATTAGATTCTCAAAGATATTGATTACTTACATCCAAGAGTGCCATTTCTGGGTGATCCTCCCCAAATACCAATAGCATGAGGTAGCGTGCACGGTACAATAAGTTTAATGCTGTAGAGAGTTGGCTGTTTGCAAAGCAGTACAAAGCAAGGTGCATCTATAATAGAAGACAAAATCCAGCATTCATGTTTTAACACTCTGTAAATCAAAGTGATCTCTCCTTTCTGCTCCTTTCCCCAGCTGGTCACACCACTGCAGTACCCACATAAAATACAGCACAGAGGAAGAAATTGCCAGTTGAAATGTTTCACTTCAATATCTCTTATGAACCTCAAGATGTATTTCAAAATTGACGTATATTTATAAGATGCTGTGATTGTGCTCTTTGGGAAGGCTCTTGAATTTCTTGTTTTGGCACAAGCCCAAGGTAAAAGCCAGAAGAATTAATGAATGTATGTAAATGCTCAGCAGACAAAACCCCTAAAGTCTCAGTGGGGACAAATACTGACCATGTGCAACGCTTATAATGCAAACACTTTCATATGGAGCTTACAAAATCGTAAGCATGAAGCTTGTGATGAAAATGGAGGATTCTGGGAGGAGAACTGCAACTGTTCTCCAGATTCAGGTGTGAATTAAGGCTCTCAGACTCCAGGTGCACACATGGTGTGCTGCTTCTCTCCCCATACCCTATACTTACATATTCTTGAATGGTGTTGGGATGTTCGATACCCAGGACCCTCTCACTCATTAGCACCGCTTTCTGCTGATTACTTAAGGCCTAAACAGAACAGAAGGCCCAGAGCAAGTCACACAGATGTTGTGCACTTGAGCAAGTAAGCACAAGACACAAGTAAGAGGACAAATGGGCCCTGCCTGAGCCCTCTGCTTACCTCTGAATAATCTCCCATAATATAATTGAGACGAGCTAGCAGCCTCAGGCAGGCACAGATTTCTACATGCATAGCACCATACACATTGTTGAACAAGTTTAAGGCTTCATTGATGAGCTCACAGCCCTCCTTCAAGAAACCTGAAAAAATATATATATATTCATGTATGTTCCCATATTAAATAACCTTTAGTAGAATGGGAGAAGTGATGCACGTGAAGCAAGATCTACATGAACTGGCACAAACAGTGGTGGGATGTGCAGCTTTAGGTCACTGCCCTAAGCAAGGACTAAAACTAAAACTGTCCTGCATCCTTCCTTGCTCACAGCTGGTGACTCCATGGCAGATGTGTGCTTCAGGTGGCCTCCGAGATCGCAACTCCTAAGAGACCACGATCCTCAACTACCAGAAGGCAGGTGGAGGATGTGCCATGTCACACACACCCTGCTCTCCCTTCCATCAGCAGCAGCCTCAAGAGGCAGAGGCATGCTGGAACTGTACCTTGCTGAACCTTTGCTTGCCCGCTCTGGAAGAAGTGGAAAGCATCTGAGGCTTTAGGGTTTACATGCTTCACTACAGGGAAGATGTTGAGAATGTCTTCCTCGGTGAAGGTGGGCTTGTGCCTGTTGTCAAAGTTGTACTCCTTCAGCAGTATCTAGAGGAACCAAAAAAAAGACAGGAGGTCATGGCCACCACTTTCAGAGGTGCTTGGCAAGGAGAGAGAGAAAAAGGAGCCTGGAATTCTGCACATGGAATCATAGTCACAGCTAACTGCTCATGTATCACTACTTGGAGACAGCATTTTGAAGGGTCCCATGAAGGTGTGCCCCACCACAAGCATGTGCTGGGAGCTCTGCATGCAAAGGCACAGCTGTGCTGGCACTAGATGTCAGAGCAAGTGACAGGAATTCAGACTGGGCAGGAGATGCACGATCAATTAACCCTAAAAGGAACTGGATTTTAAAGATCTTCTCATGGGATTAGACCCTGTATTCCAGGATTAATGCCTCAAAGACCTCTCAGGGCCTGCACTGTGTGCCTGCAAGGCTAACCCTGCCAAGCAGTTTGCACTGCACGCTTCTCCGTACCGAAGATGATGGGAGGAGGGAAGATATTGATCTTACTTGGACTCCAGTTTTGAGGGAGATTTCACGAAGAAGGGTGATTTTCTGTAGGTTATACATTTCGGCTGCTTGGTCAGCATTCTCACTGCAAAAAGCACACAAAGGCTTGAGCTCCCAGAGAAGTTTCTGCTCAGGAACATCCCTACTCTGCAGTGTACCATGCATGGCTCCCTCTCAGCTAAGACAGAAACCAGCAGCAATACCTTGGGTGCTAATGGTGCTTACAGAGCTGCACAGCAGTACTGAAATTCGGTATGCTCTTCACATCTCCCTGTAGGGTCTGAATAAGTTTGAGTACCTTCAGCTCCTGGCACGCAGTAAGCTGTCCCTGACATGGAAGGAGCGATCACTGGCTTCAGCAGCTCATCATCATTTCTCTTGGGCCCTGTTTGCTCCCACTTTCAGTTCAACATTCAATGTCTGCATGTTCCAGCACCATCCCTGGCCATCCCTGTTTCAGATGTTTTAGGAACAGCTGCCTTCAGCCTAAATCATCTTTCTTATTGGCAAGTGTTTTTTGCCTACACTCTTCACACTCTGCTCATGTCCACAGCACTAGGGAGAGCTTTCCCCTTCTTCCCTTTGCCTCACAGGCTTCATCTCAGTGCAGATTGCAGCTACTTCCCTCTGCTGCTCCTTGCCTGATTTCTTTCCATTATATGCCCACAAGATTTCCTCAAGAATACAAACTTTCATGCAAACAGAAATCAAAAAAGGAAGGTCATATTAGGTAACAATAAGAGCTACAGACATTTGTAAGAGTTCAGGCACAAGTAAGGGTAATTTTATTTGCTTACCATTCAAGACTAAAATCAAAGTAGCTCTTTGCTTCTGAACAAATATTCTTCCACAGCTCCTGAGGGGTCATGCTGGCCCAAGCTGTGTTATCAGCATTTCCAAGATTCCTGTTTTTCCTTTTCTTATTTTTTTTCTTGGAGACCAGCTCATCAGCTGGAAGATGGGCAATGGGGTTTGGAAAGGAGCTTAGAAAGCAATTGAGGAAGTGGCTGATGGCTGCTGATAAACCCGACAGCTCCACACCCTACAGTGAGACACAGAAGTCAGTTGTGGAACACATCTGCCATCACACAGCATTACTCTGATCCAACACTTGCACAAACCCAATCCTCCTAGAAATAGGAATATCTCCCAAGTGAAGGAGAGAAGAAAGGAAGAGGCAAATATTTGCAACTAGCACAGACAGAATTACGTAGATAATAAATAAAGGTACAACACACATGCAAATATACAGTCCTACTTTGGGTTGCCACTTGGGACACAGAAACTAGAGACTGTAAAGCAGATCTGACATTGGAATAAAACCAGGTGCACTGCCATGCTACATATGTACAGGATGCTCATCAGTGCTCATTCAATTCAGAAAAGCTCCTTATGAGGGTAAAAGCAACAAAAGAAAAGGCATTACAAGGAAAACCAGCTGTGATTTGTAAAAGCCTTCAGCGTAAGGAATGAGGATCGGGGAAAGAGAAGCATGAACATTTCTTCTCTGGGAAAACCAATCTTCAAGTGGGGACTTGTTTTCCCTTGCACACAGGCCTACACCTATTTTAGCTCTAATGAGACTGTAGCCCTGTTGCTAGGCAACACCCACGAACACTCTAATGAGAGAGGAAACTAAACAGCGCTCTATTTGCAAAAAAAAAATCATTAGAGAGGACACACGAGGCGAGAGGTTAGGCTGCAGGTCATACCTGGAGGTACGTCTTGAAGATGTGTTTCGCTGATCGAGTGATCAGTTCACTGATGCCAATTTTCTACCCCGAGGAATAAAAAGCGAAGACTAAGAGTCAGTCAATAACAACAATGAAAAACACACTTTCCTTTTGAAGTGGGCTTTTATCAAGATGCACAGAAGGCACCTAATTCTGCCCTTACCCTACAGCACAGAACTATTTGGCATTTGACAACGCTCCTGGGGATGGGGAAAGGCCCCCCCAGATCACCACCAGCCCCCCGGTACCGCAGAGCTCACCCTGCAGCCCCACGCAGCCGTGCTCACAACACCACCTTCCAGTCAGACCCAAAGCCTTGCCAGGTATTAGAGGCTTAAAAATGAACAGCTTAAAATCCAGCTGCGTGCTGCCTGCTATTACACCAGGGAATCCTTCAACAACTTTTCTATCCTAAAGGATACTCAAACAGCCTAACACAGCGAGAGCCATTAAGGAAATGGGAGTATAACTCCCCCATCAAACACCTACAGGTCCTTCTCCTTCCTTCTCTATTTTTGAAGCTGGTTTGTTTTCACAGAGAAACCAATTAGCCAAGCTGCAATCTGTACAGGACATGTTAGGCCAGAGGCAGCTGGAGCTGACAGTCTGAAGTTAAGGCTAATGCTTACAAAGATGTGATCCAGCTGAGCATGGCCGGGGGTCTTGGTGATGAAGTGGATCACTTTGCCTAGATATCGCATGTTGATGCCCCTCTGGTGCATGGCTTCTGCTAAGGTAGCCCCATCCATGGGGAGCACCGTGTGATCCAGGCAGTCCTTGACCTGCAGGGTACATGCAAATGTTGGTTATGAAGGACAGACATGAAGGCCACAGCCCGGGGTTCCCCTGCACAGGTACAGGACAGGGCAGGGACAGCTTTCAGCCCATGGGAGAACTGCTGTTTGTGTACAGCTTCATTGGTCTTTTCACTGGAAATGTTTTTAATCGCTGACTGTAAGGCACTTTGCTGATAATGGGAAATGGCACTTGCATTTCAAGATGTGTTGCAGTGCTGATAAAGAGTCATTAATCTGCATCACAGAGTAACACAGTTACATTCCAACACACAGAGCAGAGAGGACAGTGCCTGTGCAGCATGTCACACTGCATACTAGTGTATCACAACCCTTGCAAAACAGCAGTCACCATCATGTCCTTTTCTGATTCACTTCCCCTCTTTTTTTATTTTCAGACTGAATAGCTAGCCTTAAAAGCTTATGCTGACTAAGGAACCAGGGAATTTATAAGGAGGTACAGTTCAAAAGAAGTTTTCCAGTAATGAAAAACCAACAGCCCCAAGACCTCTCAGAGTGGAGATCAGCAGTCCCAGCTTCCCAGTTACAATGACAGCTGCAACACCGCAGTCACTTTAGAGAGAACAGCTGGTATTTCTTATCAGGCCAGGCACATGGGTAGGCACCCAAAATGCCTAAGACCTGCAGAAGGAGTTTTTAGATATGAGCAAGAACAACTTCCCAGTGCACTCCAAGTTATTAGCCACCGAGTCACAATCAAGGTCAGATAACACAAAAGCAGTGTGTGATGCCCAGGACTAGGGAGGATTACTTCTGTGGTCCTTACTGTCTCCAATTCTCAGCAATAATGTTGATGGCTAGTGCCAAAAATTCTTTGTTGGAGTGAGTGGGAAAACTGTTCTGTAAGACAGGAAATGGAAAACTCCTCTTGTGCTTGCACCAGAGATGCTGGCACTGTTTACCACAATGCACCCCTGGTGCCAGAACTTGGCTACCAGCAGCAGAGCACAGCATCTGCCTGGGAGGTGAAGTCAGCATACCATTATTGCAGTGCTTGCTCAGGGTGGCCAAGCTAAAAGTAAGCTTCCAAGAGAATACTGCTGGCCCTTAGCTGCTTACCAAACCTGGGATCTGGCACGAGAGCAAGAATGCAGCAGCATCCTTCAGTAACTGCTTCTGATCCTGCACCTCCTCTTTGCTAGACTCGGGAAAACGAACACCTATCAGGGCAAGAGGAAAACATCAAACATCAACTTAAAAGGAAAACTAACTCATGTACAGAAAACGTGTGGTAACAGCAGGTAAAAAGCTGAAGTGGATCTGCCTCCCTTAAATTACAAATGCTTCTTCAAAGCTTATCTAATCTGCAACATTTTGATGGGAAGAGTATTACCTCCTTCTCTCAGATACTGGTTGCGCTGTCCGTGCCCACTCATTCCCTTTTAACATAACTTCTGATGGCTCAAATCTCATCCTACCTATTAGCGAGTGCTGAGCACACTGCCAGCGCAAAAGAGTCCAGGCTAGGCTGGAGCACCACGTACAGCAGTTGGGCCAACAAACACTTCAAGTGCTGGAAGCTCAGAGCCTTTGCTTTGGCACATGAAAATTAAAACAAAGTTAAGTTCAAGCTGAAAAGTCAGTGCCAAAGCACTAGTTTTCACCAGACTCCAAAACATGTGCTCCTTCTGACACATTTATTCCAAACTAAACTCAACTATGTGGCCATTCCCCTGCAATCTGCACACACACAGCCTCTGCATTTGCCCCACTTAACATTTCGGAAGCCTTACTGAATTTCCAAATAAAGTGTGTTGATTCCAGACACTAAAAGCTACATCGGATGCCTGTGATCAGTGCATGTATTTCAAAGGGCACCATGACCTACTGACCGCAGTGTTACTAAAATAAACCCTGCCCTTCGCTGACGATCCAACATCATTCATTCCACTACAACTGTGTGGGTTTTTTTTGTGTGTGAACAAAAAAAATAGGATCAAATGTAACCTGTCCCCCCCCACATCCACCTCTTTTCACGTGGTCCAGCAGCTGGGGTGCTGGAGAGTCTCAAGATTTTTGGCAGCACTCTCAAAACCTCCCCGAGTGCAGCAGTGGGAGACAGCTCACTGCCTGCATTTGGTAGTTTGAGCACTGCGATTTTAGCTCTCTCTTTTCTGTGTCTTTGAGCTGCACGGGGAACTCTGCACCAAAAGCCAGTGGTATCAGTTAAGGCTTTGGAACATAATTTTGTCTGTAGCTGGCTGCATACAGCAATCCTCTGAAAACGGACCGGCACGAGCTCTTTATGCACATACCTGGTGAGAAAATATCTGGGTTAAACCGAATGTCAAATGATGTGTCACTAATGGAGCCCACAGCCTTGCAAGCATTTCGAATCACTTCTCTGCTTTTGGGATCGACTGGAGAAGGAAGAAAAAGGGAACAAATGAATGTGGATTTCAGAAAAGGACAACCTGGCTATTAAAGAGAAAAGTTTTGTTATTAAAAGCAATAATGATGGCACATTTTGCAGAAATCCATTATAAATGCAATCAATTGTAAGATATAAGGAAGGGAGAATAGCTGCAAAAATGCAAAATCAGATACTTTGGGATTTCTGAAGGTGTTTGAGCACTGCACGCTTCCCAGCCCTGGCTGCTGGCTCTGCAGAGCAGCTTGCTGGTGAGGCTCTCATTCCTGCATCAGAGCTGGTAGGCTCGTGCTTCAGAGACACTAACAACCTACCCCCAGGCAGTCAGGGTGATTGATGAACTGGTGTGTGAATGGCTCTATGCAAAGAGCTAAAACATTATCAATAGCAGAAGCCAGTACTTGTCCTGTTTAACAACAAATGATCACCCTAAGTGCCTCTGGTTTGGCATAGCTCCCATCAGAGGCACAGCCACCAGCAGGGCAGCAGGCCTGGGCTGCTTCTGATGCAGAGGATTAAATACCTGTTCCATCATCAGATGCAATGGTCTCAGCCAGCTCTTTAACCTGATCAAGTCCAGTCACGTTGTCATCTGTTTTACCATCATCTGACTCAGACTTCTCGCTTTCTGCTGTACCATTCTCCGGAGAGGTGCCATTTTCCAGTGCAGCTGAGCTCTCCTGTTTGTTGGCTTTCTGTTGCATCAGCTGCAATGCAGCCAGCTTCATGAATAAGAGATACCTACAGAGAAGTAAGAGAGGAATTCAGTACAGCAGGAGAATCTAAGAGGATCACCATTCTGCTATGAGGGGAAAAGCTCAGAGCTGGGGTAACAGATCACCCAGTTTCCCTCTGCAAAGGCAAAACTGACCCTCTATCAGTGAACTTTCTGAAATTAGAGAGTGCACATTATTCTAATATCTTCCATTAGCATGTCAGAAGAGACAAAGAAGTGGGTTTTCATTACATATCATGATGGAAAACTCATCTCCTTGCAGTAGTTACAAGTAGCTTTCCACACGCAACACAAGCAAACAGCTCAGGAAGACTCTTACTGCCAAATCCACAGAACTGACAAACAAAATCCAGCAGCAATTTTACTATGAAACCTGAGCACAGGGAGCTTTGCAAGCCATGCAGTGGCAGCCTCCAGCCAGGTCCTGCAGGCTGCTGGTCTGGAACCTCTCCCAGGCAGAAGTGAAGGTGCCTGTGGGCACAGGGCAGGATGGGGCAGGGTGCTGACTGCAGAACTGGTTGCTCAGCTGGCAGAGCTCCCCTGGCAGCAGCTGAGGGCTCACCTTCCTGGCAAGTGGAGCACAGACTCTGACTGTCTGTGGTAGCAGAGCACCCTGCAGCCCCCGACATGGGAAGCAGGAGCATTACCCCATGCAGCTGCACCACGTAACTGCCTGCTCCCAGAGCTCCCAGTCCCTCTCCTGCATTGTATGAGCCCAACACCAACACACTCCACCACAGAACTCCCTACAGCAGTTCCCACAGGTCATTTTTTTCAGCCATTAGTAAAAAAAGTAGCGTTTGAGATGTCTGGAGAGCCTAAAAAACTAAGCATAAATCCTTTCCATTCCCTAGATATCAGGTGACCAGAGCATCTGCAGAGAAAGGACATGAAACATCAAAACAAATCTGGATACTAAAGAGCAAACCACTTCTTCCCCAGTTCCCTACAGCCCTGTCAGAATCTCTACTGTTCCATCTCTCACTAGGTAAGCCTCTGTAATTGCACCTGCAGGGCTCTCAGCTGGGGCAATCAGCTGCCTGCTCCCAGGAGCTCTGACTTTGACCATTACCAGTTGCAAGCAGAAGACGTGGGAAGCTCAGCTCACCTGTGCTCTACAAAGGCATCAACAAGCTCTTGCCGGAGACAGCAAAGCTTGTGTCTGTGTTGCTTAGGGAACCCCATTTTCTTACACTCCTCTGGCATTTCCTCCCCTTCAACAGGTAGGAAGTTTAGATCTGGAGGGAAAGTGCGGAGCAGGTCCAGAATGTAGTGACGCCCATCGTTTCCAATAATGCCTTTGCACTCCACTGAGGAGCACAGCTCCACCTCCTCATTCTTGTCATTCAGGACTTTGTGCTTCTGGATCTTAAGCGGTCTGCTGGTCTTCTCTAGCAGCTCCAGGTACTTAGAATGTGAGACAACTGTCTTGCCAAAGTCTATTGACCCATAGATGACACTCTGTTCCTGTTCCCTTTCCAAGATCCCAGGAATAATAGACTGAGCTGTCACTCTGTAACCTCTGTAATCCACCACTACAGTCCCCAGAGTGTACAGCCCTTCTACATCCACAGCATTATAGGTCCGCACACCATTGAGATCATTGGTAGGTGCTACATAAGCAGCAACATCCCCACCAAAGTCCTTGTAGTGGTCACGGACGTCGAAGCCCAGACTGAAGAATATATTGTTCCAGATGAACATCTGCATCTTGGTCTCTTCACTGGGGTTGATGGCCATGACATTGCCATCAATGACAGCCATGGCACCTCTTGTTGCTGCTGCAGTGAAGTCACTGTGAACCTGGAGGCCGCCAGAAAGAAAGTCAGGTAAGAAATGGATAACATCCTCCCCACACCTCACTCTCAAAGCTCTCTGCAAATTTCTCCTTTGCTCCTCACCTCCTCATGGCCCTCCAGCAGGCAGGCAGGTCAGCTGACTTTTGCTCTTGTGAGCCTGGCCAGTGGCTTGGATACAAGCTCCAGGAGCCAGAGCACTAGGGATCACCACGGCTCAGTCTCATGAGCTCTCTGCGGAGGAGGGTTTAGTTTTAATCATGTCCACCCCTACCCCTGCTCCTGCTCCTCCTACCCACTTGAAGGAGGACTGGATCAAACACAACAGCAGAGGATTAAGAGGAGACCATCTCATGGTCAGCTGGGAGATACAGGGTCAAGGACTACAATTCTTCCCTGCAAAGCTGGGAGCAGAAGGCAGATATTGGTCAAGCACTGGAACAGATTGCCCAAGGAGGTCGCGATTAGGGTGGAGTCCCCATCGCTAGAGGTACTCAAGAGATATGTGGACATGGCACTAAAGGACATGGTTTAGTGATGGGATTTGGTAACTGAGATTGATGGCTGGATGTGATGTTCTTGAAGGCCTTTTCCAACATAGATGATTATATGATTATATGATTATATGATATGTGAGAGAGAACAAGACCCCTTAGCTCACAAACAGGGACTCCCATCTTGCAGTTTCTAAAGGGCAGCCCAGATGAAATGTCTAGGTGTGACATGGGCAGCAGCGAAGGGGCTGTGTAATGGAAGTTGCCTGCAGATCCCAAAGTTACCTTGAAAATGGCTCGTTCTCTCAGCAGCCTCTCAGGCAGGTTCTTGCGTGGCAGCTCTCGCGTGGTCTGCAGCTCTTCATTCCAGTCTCTGGTCTGAAAGAGTGAAAGCCTTGTGGGAAGCAATATGTGCTGTAGGTGGGTGCTGGCAAGCCAACATTTCTCATTTACAAGGGAAAGGAGAAGGAAAGAACTCAGGCTGCCATGATGTTCAGAGGAAAAGAATTAGCATCAGGATCACTCCTCATGAGTTGATCTCATTCCACATCCACATGGGATAGATCCTGTTAGTCCACGTTACTCAACATAGTTTATATGAAATGCCAGATTGCTAACACCAGAATAACCCAGTGCAGACCTGGCTAGCCAGCACACTGCAACACGGTCACCCCACAGACACTGCCTACATGCAGCCATGACAGTCCAGCACAATGCACATCCTGGCACATTTTATGCTATGAGGCTGCAACTGACACCCTTAGAAAAGTTTGCCGAGAGATATGAGAGCTTTTCCAGGCTTGACCAGAACAGAGGAACAGTCTAGTGCTCGCAAGGAGCAGTAGTGCCAATCAGAGTAGGGACACAGGATTTATAAGTACTTAAGAAGTTGCTGAAACTCCCACATACTCAGGGAAGTTGCAGCCTCAGCAGCTCAGCCCCCATCATTGAAGATACTGTTGAGAACAAAGACTCGTGCAAGTTTTCCTTGATGTACAAAACCCTTTCAAAATACCAAAGGTCTACTTGCTGGTAAAAGTTAACTGGTTCCCAGTGCAGTGAGCAGCAGGACTATTGCTAGGGTTCTCAGAGAGAGCTAGACTGATACCTGTCCAGGTATGTGCTCTTCATAGCCCAGCCTAGAAGTGTATGCATCTTCTGCTCGGACGCAGTCCATGGCATGTTCTGCTTGTGGAGCTGTCCAGCTGTACACTTGGAAAGGAGTTGCTATTCTTTCAAAAGGATGTCTCTGAACCCTAATTAGGGAGTGAACACAATTAGATATTTTCCAAATGAAGATTTTTTTCTATTCTAAGAGAATTTTCCCTCAGCTGCAATGGCAATTTCTAACAGCAGAACAAGTCATTAAACATGCAGTGACACCCCTTAACGACTGAGCTGGCAGAATCTCTCAGCTGCTATCTGTAGAATAAACTGGGCTCTCCTCATTCCCCTGTCCTCAGTTCCATCTCCCAAGCACACTCCCCATTCAGCACAAAACAGGAGCACATGCAGAGGATCACCACTCCCAGCCACCTCAGTCAGACTGGCTCTCAGCTTTCACTGCAGTCCGTAAGGGCTGCATTATAAACAAGCCTATAGCACCATCCACTAATGAAGTGAAAAAGCAAGCTTCCCCTAATGGCTTAGGAGAAGCTTGCTGTAATCTGTCTGCTCTCAGCAGGTGCCAGAGTCTCATCTGTATTTACTTCTGGCCTCACAAGCAATGCAATATAATCATTTTTAAATGGCCAGATAGTCGCTGTGGTGACTGGGAGGCCACTGCTAATTTCCAGCCCTTGTATGGTGTCACTTTCATCTTCCTAATGAGAGCAGAAGCAGAACTCTTGAAAGCCACACCATGTGCCTGTCAATTTGCATCCTGCTGAGCTGAGGCAGTTCATTAAGCGGACTCTAAAGAATGACAGGCTTCTGCAAAGGATCCACTGTCCTGGAGTAGAATAGATGGTCCCTGCAGCAAGGACAGGAAAATAAAACAATCTATTATTGCTCCTTATTAATATAGGAGCAAAAGGAAATTAGAGAAAAGAAATATGCATAAATGTTTCAAGTAATCATTCTCGCTCCACTGTAAGCCTGTGAAAAGCCATCGTGTGTTAGGGTTCCTGATATGTTATGCTTCAGTTTCTTTGTATTCAGAGAGAAGTGATGAGGTTATCAGTCTGACCCTGCTGCAGCACGAGGTCTGCTCTGCATCAGCTGCTGCTGAGGACAAACCAGCCATGCACCCTGGCCTCACCAAGCAACATCACATCACCAAAGGTGACTAGAGAGGAAGAAGTGCTGCTACCGTTTCTTCTGCAGAGCAGAGAAGTTTTTTTTGAAGGTAGGGCTGATCTGGTTAAGTAGTTCCACCAGGGAATGACTGAGAAAACTGGGGTTTGCAGGTTTGGGATTGAAGTTGTATGCAGTAGACCTGTAAGAGGAAAGAAACATGCTGTTGTCATAACTGAGACTGCCGGTTCCATAGGCAACCATGGAATACAAACTACTTTTTCCGCAAGTCAGGGTAACACAGAACAGTTCCAATTCATAATGGGACAGAGGGTAAAAACGTGCTCGAGTTTTGTTTTTTTTCAATACAGTCACTCTTACATTCCCAGCACTGTGCAGTTACAGTCTCTCACAGACACTATTTGAAAAAAAATCCTAGTCAAACCTGTGCCCAGGTTAGGAAGTGCTGGCAGACTGTGCTTTTCCTTTAGGGCAAAATGAGCTAGTTGCAATGGTCAGGAAGGAATTCCCTCCACCACTCAAAATACTATAATTAGTTGATGTCATTATGGGACGTTTCAACTTTCCCTAAAGCATCAGGCATTTATCCACAGCAGAGAAGTGGTACCAGGCATAAGTAAACAGCCCAATCCAGTAGAACAACTCCTACAAACCCCATGTGAGCAGTGAACTGAAATAAGCTGCTTTCCACACATACACAGAAAACAATCAAAATAAAAAAAATCAAGCACGTTTTTTGCATGTTCTTTTCCAATTGGGTATTACAAGATCTCTGCTGCAGGGAAGGGTAGAAGGAATGCTGGTTACTCACTGATTCAAGTAAAATCCTCTAGTGGATGCAGTGATACTGACATGTCGATCCTCCACTGTGATGACGTATAAATACATGAGGTCTCCATGCATCTTCCTGTTACCAGGTGGAGGGTTCCAGCCACTCATTGTCAATACCTTCAGGCACTGCAAAGGCTACAGAATACAATAGAAGCAGTTCCTGTCAGTAGGAATTAATACCCTTGAGTTACAGAGCCACTTGATGCGCAAGCCAGAGTCTTTTTACCTGCTGCCTTTGTTTGGTTCCACAAACAGAGCTTACAAAAGAATTGGTCTTTATAGCATAGCCTTCCTGAAGCCACTTGCAGTCCACTAATCTGCCTCAGTTTGCAGCTTTTCACACATAAGACACAGGTAAAAACAGACACCCTGGGCCTCTGGGCTGCACAAGGCATGCATTTCTTGCTGTACTGGTTTTCAAATGGCAGCTTCTAAAAGCAAGAATCCAAGTGCAAGGGCATGGGAAACCTAAGGATAATCTGTACTCTGATCTGCAGATCCTGTCTCCAGGACTTTTTAAATCAATGCAGGTCTCCCTTCACTGCTTCCCCTCCCCAGCAAGACTGGCCATGTTATGCTCTGCAGATGTCCAGACTTTGCATCCAGCATTTTGCACACTGGCTCTTGGACTTTATTCTCTTGGCTAAGCAGTGCTTTTCCAGCACTCATTAAGCACCAAGCAGAGCAAATCCCAAAGTCCAGCTCAGCGCAGTTTTCAATCCCTGAACACGTTTGCTGCAAGGTATATGCCGACAGCTGTTGCAATTGCACAGGAGAACTCTACCTTCCAGTCTCTGTTCTGGGGCTGAAGGGCACACAGGGGTCTCTCTTTGCTACCTGGCAGGATATGTTCAGGAGGGGTGCAGTCAATTTGTTCCATTTCAGTACCTTTTTTCTTTCGTTTTCCGCTGTCTACAATGGAGAAAGATGGAAAATCAGTGCTGAAAAACGTACCAGTCCATCCTTCAAGCAGAAGTTCTCAGAGTGTTTCTCTGCACTCCTGAGTGAGGTGGGCCAGCTGATTGTTACACTGTGTTTTAATGAAGCAGGAAGTCAGGGGAATGAGAACAGTGACCACACCATATAAGCCTTTTTGCCCCATACCTCCCAGGTCTCCTTCAGTGAAGACACTCAGGAATGACAGAGAATTACAGTCCACACCATTGAAAGCATCTGAAGGGTCAAGACTCTTCAGAAGGTCCCGAATGTGACGCACATGTATCCTGGCCTCTCGCACTGTGTATGGCTCTGATAAGCAGAAAGGGAGGAAAAAAACTGGAATTACACAGATGCTTAATGCTTCAGCGCACAATTCTCAAAAAGGAACCATAAGGAAGGGCTGCAAGGTGACCAGAACCACTTCCTCCCAAAGGAACTTGCCTTCCACCACTTTCAGCAGTGAGCCCTCTTGCAGTCCTTCAATAGTTTTCAGCTCAGCAAAATTATCAAGGACATTGCCATCCAGTTGCAGGGAGAAGCAAGTCCGATGGCAGGTGTCCTCACGGTCCATTAAGACTTGGTGGATCTCTTGCACCATCTCTTGAGGAGACACCTTAAGAAGGGAACAACCCAGCCAGTTATTCTTAGCCAGCTCACCCTCAAGCATGCATCCAAAGAAGACTCAAGAGCACAAACACACTAGGGACATTTCTGCTCTCCTAGCAACACTCAGCATGTCAGCATGCTCCAGTGGCAACAGGCATGTAGAGCTGCTCTGGAGTACACGCAAAGCTGCCACCTCTGGCAGGGTCAGCACCCGGAGGTGTCTCAGCCTTGCATTGTGCTGAGCACAGGGCAGGGAAGGAAATGAAGGTGAGGGGAAACCAGGGGCTCATCCCTTATCCATCCACACTGCATGTCTGTGCTGAGGATCAGAATGATGTGAGAAGAGAAGAGGCCATTTCCTACACTCACCTGCAGTGGTACCCACTGCATGGTGCTGCCCTCCGGGCACATGAACACACGGCTCCAGCCACACAGGATCCATGCTGAACCTGTGGTCCCGGGCTGCTCCCCTGCCTGCCTGCCCTGGCTCCAGCACCACTGACGTTGCTCTCAAGCTACAAGGACTGAGGGTAGTTTACATAAGCTGCTGTAAACAACGTGGCCTGCTATTATTAGCCTATTAAAACTAACAGCCAAAGGGATTTAAAGGAAGAAAAAAGCTGCCTGAGATACAGCTATTTCCACGGGGAATGTAATCTCACTGTTCTCTCTACTGATTTGGGGAGCTAAGGCTTCCTTCCTGCTGGGTTTAGACTCAAAATGCCTCCCCCCATATTAAAGATACTTCATCCAAATGGTTTTCGGTGAAGTGCGGAGCTAAATCACAGAATCAGCTGGGCATGTCAAAGCCTGTCCTGGCGTCATGGCCCATGTAACACACACTGCTGCATGCAGCAGAGCTCTCTGAAGAAACAAAAAGGGAGCTGTGTTGTTCCCTTGATGTTCAGGCAAGTGTGTGCCTTCCCCAAACAGCACCAGCACATGTCACTGTGCCAAACTCATCTTAGCCAGAAGGTGCAGCATGTCAAAATCCCTGGGCAGGCAGGAGGTTTTCCCTTCCTAAGTCAGACCCCGGGGTCACGTTTTCACATCCCTTCTAAAAACAGCCCAGAAATGGGAAAGTCCTTTCCTTGGTGCTCATCTCCATCCCTGAGCCCTGCTGAGATGAACATGGGGCAGCTACACCCTGCCTAATTCCACTTCCCACCCACCTCTGTCCTTCCAAAGCCTGCACAGCCTTTGCCAAACAGCTTTGTGCTCACATCACCTACTCTTTTCTTTCTCTCTAAAAGCCACTGGTTCAGGAGCTTATCTCCTGCACCCTCCATGCTTTGCTGTCTCCCTCTCCACTTAACCCCATCATGGAAACAACAAATCACAGACCCTGTGCTCTGCCCTCTGCCTCCACTAGTTCTGGGGGTCGTGAAACTCGCTCCATGTCCAGCCCACAGCCTGAGATCCTCAGCAGCCCCCACTCATCCCCTCCCGGCTGGCAGAGAGGTACCTGCAGGGAGAAGGGCTCTATCCCGGGTGCACAGATCTTGACAGTAAATCCCGTGTCTTGGATGACAATGACCTCCTGGTCGTTCCCATCTTCCCCTGCGTCAGCCTCCTCATGTCCATTCTGCCTGGCATCCTTCTCACCCTTCAGGCTCTCGTGGGGGCCACTGCCGTTGACAAGTGCCACGCCAGGTGGGTGCTCTGGAGAGAGGGACAGTGGTCAGCACACCAGGGAGGGGAGGATGGCAAGCAAACCAGGGATTAAAACCAGGGGTTAAAGGCAGAAAGCATTTTGTTCTGCAGTTAGTGTTTACTGGACACAAGTGCACCAAGCCCTGCCCTCTCCTTCCTTTGCAATATCAACACAGTCCCACTCGCCTGCAGGGTTTGCACCTTCCACAACCCGTGAGGAGCAGGGAGGGACGGAAGCAGGAGGATGGGGCAGCTTACAGCACATTTGGCTTAGACTTCAGAAGTCTCTTAATTAAAGAATGGGTGTGTGGTGCTCCGCAGCCAGAGGCAGCTGTCCCCGCACCGACACGCTGCGTGGCTCCAACGCACCTCCACAGCACAGCTGCTCAGCTGCAGGCAAAGCAGTGTCACGTGGAGTGCATTACTGCACCGGCAGCTCCACACCCTGCACACAACAAAACCGCCCTCCACATTTCCAGAATATTTTGTGGATATCCCACAGGGCCAGGATGAGGCTTCGCCTAAGCCACTCCATTCAAGAAAAAGGTGATGACACTTTAAGTGTTCACTTAGATGCGTCACAGGGACAGGGAGCTCTGTACCTCCCTCCGAGTTTCTGCAATGGTTTGTTTTCTTTTGAAGCAAGGTGGAGATGTCAGAGCTGAGAAGACTGAGGAAGCTACAGGCTCCCAGAGCAGCCTGCACCCACCAAGCCGGTCTGGGATTACTGCACTGTTGCCCCTGCACGTGCAGGGAGGAGCCCTGCTGGAGCATCCCCGCACAGAGCACAAACTCCTGCCGCACTGCTCCAAAGGCCGCTCGGAGAAACCCGTCTCAAAGATGGCTGGCACAGCTGAACTTACACAGAGTGAAAGGCTGCATGGAACACCAGGAAAGCGTGCTCGTTGCAAGAGGCAGCAGGTAAACACAGCTACCTTCAGCAGCTTCTGCTGCCTTCAACATCGCAGCAGATGCCATTCATGTTCCCTGTCACTTTGTGTAAGTCCCCAGCGTGAGCTGTTCATTTCTTTGACAGACAAAGACACGGGCAAGCAGGGCACAAGGCAAGGCTCTGGGGAGCTCCATCCACACCAGGAAGGAAGGAGAAAACCTCCATAAAGGAGTGCCCCACAGGACCATGCCTGAAATTCAGAAATCACAGCCTGTGCCTGCAGGTCAGGGGATAGCTGTTGGTGACGGCAGGAACAAGCTGCAGCTGCACACTAGGAAAAGTATCAGGAAAACAGCAAAGCCAAATGCTGAAGAGGGGAGGAGGTGGCACAGACACCGTTTCATGGGGAGCACTGAAAATGTGTTTCCTTAACCTGCATTTTATACCTGCTAGAAAGGCCAAGGGAAAGGATTAGGTTTCATCCTTGCTCCCAGACAGCGAGCACCCAAAGTGACCGTGCTATTTCAGTCCTGGTGCTATTTACAGTGAGGCTGCAGGTGTGTGTGCATGGCCTGAGGCAGGCGGCTCAATGCCCAGCTCCTGCCTGGTCTGAGTGCTGCTGAGCACACATGGTGATGGAGCGATCATGGAGAGCATGAGTTAATAACTCTTCAGCATTCAAACACATCTTCTTAGCCCAAGTCAGGCATCATTTTTTTGATGGCCATGTCAAAATGTATTGCTGCAAGCTGGTCTGGTTTGGAGGGTGTGGGAAGTACCAGTACCAACGGCATTCAATGCCTCCAGCCTTCCTTCCTTACATTTAGTAACATAGAGATAAAAAAAATCTGAAGACTAAAATGCTCCCTTTTTCATTAATGAGTTTAAGAATGCATTTCTTGGTACCAGCCCCACTTGCATCAGGGGCACACAAACCCCGCCCTGCTCTTCCCAGCACTGAGCAGCATGGTTCCTGCCCTGCCCCTGCTGGCTGTACAGGGCTGAGCTCCAGGTGCACACGCCAGGCACAGAGCAGACACAGAACAGCACTGAACCTGTGTCACAAAGGTTCCTTTGCATGCAGCACAGCCACAGTTTCATACAACAGCTCCTGCTCCTTTGCTCTGGCTGCAGGAGTTGGCCCTTGTTGCAGCCAGTCAATCATCAGCCACAGAGCCATCCTCACACTTGCTAACAAGGGCAAGGAGAGAGTACCACAGGGGGTACCTCACCACCCTCCTCATCCTCCCCCCACACAGGCTCTGATGGAGCCTCCCCTCCCTTCTCCCACCCCACCACGAGCACACGTAGCCCCCAGCCCTGCACACAGGGCCACCAGAAACACAAAGCACAGCAGGGACCCACGCTATGCACCTATCAGAAGGAGCTTCCTCTTTTTCCTCCTCTTCTGCTGCTTGGATAGCTGCACTGCAGGTCTGGAGTTCCTGGAGCACACAGCCCCCCTCCCAGCGGCCTCCTCCCAGCCAAGTGCAGACGGTGCAGCCACGCCGTGGCCATGCAGGGCCCTTCGGGTCCTCACTGAGTGGGCCGTGCCAGGGCTCTCCGAAGAGGCAGCACGCTGTGACCCATGGCCCAGCAGTGAGGTTGCACCCGGCCTGGGGCCCTCTGGCTGCGCACTGCAGGTCAGAACCCCACAGGCCGCCCCGGGCCCTGCACCGCGTGCCACACCGCAGTCCTCAGGTTTCACGTGGCCCTGGCAGGCCGCAGGCAGCGCGGCACAGCACAGCGGCTCCAACGGCCCTTCCTCAAGGTCGGCGGGAAGGACGGCGGCAGGGAGCGGGGCAGCACCGCCAGCCCCAGAACAGCTGTCGCTGCAGGCTGCAGACACTGCGGCTTCGCCCTCGCCCGCGGGCAGGGCCTGGGCACGTTCGATGCGTTCCTGCAGGCCTCCTCCCGCCGCTGCACTGGGGATGACGTCGGGGAACGGCACAGAGCCCCACGAAGCTCCCAGCGCGTCCGCAGAGCCGGCTGCACTCGGCGGGGCCTTCAGGAGGGGCGAGCGCTCACCGGGCTCACCGTGCAGGCTGCAGCCGCGCGCTGGGAAGAGGAGCTCGGTGACGCGCCTGCAGCAGCTCATCACCGCGCTGTTTCCCATGATTCCGGCTCACACAGCACCGCTCAGAACAGCCAGCTCTGTCTGCAAGTCTCGTCCGCATGCATGTATTTAAGTTCCCAGCAGGCGCACGGCAGAGCTCACCTCCCCGCTCCGGATCTGTCCCACACAGTCACTGTGACTCCTGAGAAATGCTCTCACGACCCCAGGGCGGGGAGCCCAGCGCCGACCCCACACACGTGGTCTCCTCGCAGCCCCCGCTCCAGACCCGCAGCGACCCTCACCCACCGCACGAGGCACAGAGCAGCTCCCACAGCTGGAGGCCGCGGCTCCGCTCACATCAGACGGATGCACACGTGTGTCTCCCCAACAAGTTCTTCAGATGTGCTCCAAGAGCAGATGCCCGCCGACTGCCCCGCTCCGTGAGCTCGATATAAATAGACGAGAGCTGTATCAAGCACTGTACTGGTGCAGCATGGGACAGGCGCTCCGGCTGTGCCAAACTTGTTGGCAGGGAGATGCACTGAGTTACAGGAGGTGGGTGGCTGCGGGGCGTCTCGGCTGGGCCCGGCCGCCCATACTGAGCAGGCGGCACAAAGGGCCTGGGCAGCTGCAGCCAAGTTTTCCCAGACGCATTTTCTGTCTTCTCACACTGCTCCACCGTATCAAACCGGCCACAAAAACACACTGATGGCCTCCTCCAGCCACTCCTCTCTGCTGTTTCTGTAAATCCCAGCAACCGATGCGGGGATTACAGAGTCTGAGCCCTGTGCAAGCAGTGAGAGCTGGGGCAACCCGTGCACACATGGCCCCTCTGGAGGGGTACCACACATTCCCCTGCCGAGCAGCACAGCTCTGGCCTCAACAACGATCACATTCCCAAAACCAGAGCAGAACCAGGAGTGCAGAGCTCATGGAACCACCGGCCAGGGCTTGACACCCAGGAGGAGACCCCCAGCAGGGAGCCCCGGGAAGACTGAGGCTGCCTGCAGTGCCTCATGCCTCGGCACCAATCTGCTGAGGAGAAAAGCAATGGCTGGCTGAGAGCAGAGCCGGGGATCTCACATGAAATGGTCTCTCTTCCTCTGTTTTAAGAACAGAAAAAGGAAACAGGAGAAATCTCTCCCACTCAAATCCTTTCAAGCCCTCAAAGTTACCCTCCCAGCCAACAGAGAAACCTTGGCTATGGCCAACATCCTCCTCTCAGAAGAGCTGCTCTCCTCAAACAATTCCACAGCAGGAGAGAAGCTAACCTTGAAATCCTGGTAACATGAAGTCTCTGACCTCGGGAGCTAACATCAGGTCTCAGGTTACATCTGCATCTACAACTGAAAGTATTCCTGATATTTCTGAAAGAGTTTAATGTGCGGACGGTGCCAACTCTCTCCTGGCCAGGAGCGCAGCACAGCCCGGGTGCCCGCAGGTCCGAGCTGCTCAGTGCAGGACAGGGCAGCCCAGCTTGGGTTACATTTCAAAGCAGATCACCTGAAGTACAATTTGTTGCAATTAATAAAGTCACTAAGTTTAATGACAATACATCATTACATTTCAGCAGAGCTTACTTCACCCCATAATAGCCATGCAAGCCCAGTCTGATGAAGCAGCTTGCCCACTCGTCAGCTGGAGACGCGCTGGTTCCGAGGAGAGGCGGCCACATCCAACAGGTGGCTGATGCTGTGCAATAGTTCACATGCAGCAATCCGCAGAGATAAAAGACACTGAGGAAAAGCAATACGACGCCATCCTGTATTAGTGATGCAATGGGATTTAATGATGTAGAAATAAGACTGCCAGCATGCCTTGTGCTCAGAAGGCACATAGCAGAACAACTAAGCCACCCATACTCAAATGGGATTATGTGCACCCCTCCCACTCCCACCCTCCTGCTCTGTGCAGCACTGACCCAACCGCAGGCTGACACTGCAGGAGCATCAAAAAGCAGGGCTGTTCAGCAATGGCCCCAGAGGGGCTTCCTTTGTGGGCCCCACCTGGGAGGGGGCAAAGCTCCTCATGGGCAAGAGGTCTGCTCCACGAGCACCGGGAGGCTTTGGTGCAACCAAAACCAGAGTGAGAGCACTGCAGCACGATGGCTTTAGCACAAGAAGGCTGCTGCTGGTCTAGCAAATGCAAATTTCATTTCTGCCTAATAACAAATTAATCAAAAATAAATAGCTTACTGAATCCAAATAAATGAACAGCCACACTGATCACAGATGGCCCCAGTGGAAATGTTTTGGTAGGAGAACACACAGCACAGTCTCCCTCACCTCCTAGAGGAAACCACAGCTTCCCAGAGACCTGCAGAGCTTCCTCAGAGCAACAAGCGCTCCTTTTAATAAGAGCCCACAGTGAAGGGTTAGAGCTGCTCTCTGGCTGTCATTAAGCTTCAGTTGGCTTTAAACCACCAGTGGGAAGAGCTCTAAGCACTGATGTTAGATCTCAGCAACCCCACACCACATTTGCCCGGCACAGGGAGCACAGCGAGGCCACAGCCTGTCCTGAAGAGCCCATGGGGAGCAAGAGGGGCAACCACTCAGCATGAGCATCCAAGCAAAAATCTGGCCACACAGACCTACACAATTTAAGCCATGTTTCAGACTGATTCCAAGGTCTGTGGCTGTTTGTTTTTTTACCAACGTTTGCCTCACAGCCCTGGGGCATTCACAGGTCTCACAGCTACAGCACTTTGAGCCACCAGAACACAGCATGCTCTGCATCCTGCATTGCCTCACTGGTTCTCTGAAACAAATTTAAGCCCATTCATGAGTTTTCAGTTTGTCCAAAACTTCAGAAACATTGTTCTGAGAGCAGTGAGGTGACTGCTACAGATCACTATAGCAGTTCAGCCAGCACAAGGTGGGAGCGAAGACTAGACTAAAAGCAAAGGGCAAAGATTGATGCCAACAGAAACACCAAGGTTACAGCTGAAGCAAAATAAGAAAGAAATACAAACTAAAAACAATGCTCTGGTTTTAAACCATGCCCTTACTTTACTGTTACTTAGGCACAAGGAATCGCGCCTCACTGGACTCTCAGCTGGTCTTTTCCTCAGACCGCTCTGGTGTTCATTTCTGCAGCGTGGATCCATTTTCCCACTCAAAGATGAAGGTTCATCACCTCTAGAAGTGCATTTAAGCTGATTTGTCACAAAAAACACCAGATAACCTCTCGTCTTGGAGTCAGTTTAAAAAAAAAAAAAAGCAAAATACAGAAGAAAACTCAACTGCCTAGGGAGACCCAGCCCTGCCCAGCCCCACACTGCAGCAGATGCACCTCCAGAGCACCACCACTACCCAACATCCAGGCAGCATCAGCACTGTGTGCAAACACTGCCCCATGGACCGGTTTTACTCCTCAAATGCAAATAAAGAAACGCATGAACTTCAGACCTTTAAAACTTTTAGAAATAACAGCTTTCTAGTACAGCTAATGCAGCATGATGCAGGAGAGCAAGCAGGACGCTGCCAAGCCCAGTCATTTACAGACTGCTAAGTCAAACAGTTCTCTGCAACACAAAGTTGTTTTTACTGTGCAGAAGGCAGCCATGTGCCTGCACCTCTCTGTGTGCATATTCCTGACCTACTTCCACTTTCTAACTGGGAAACCCAAGAGCAATGCTGCTCGGGGATAGCTGAGAGCTTCCGGCTCTCAGCATGAGCTCAGTGCCACCCCCCAGCAAAGCTGCACCAAACACCACCCCTTGCTCATGTCCCATCCTCATCACACATGTGCTGCTGTTATCACAGTCCTTTCCTCTGCCTCATAGCAACAATCCTCTCCCTCCTGCGTGATGGTCCAGCTCTCCCCCTGAAGTGTTACAACCGCCCATTAGAAAACCTAGCTGTCAGCGATTCAGCCCCTTCCAAACCATAAGCAAACCTCCAAGGTCAGGCGACAGACAGGGCCAGCAGATCCCCTGATTAGGAATCTGAGTTCTGACTTTGTTGCTAACAGACAGCAGCACTGCCTCCATAGCAGTTCTCCATTAATACCTTCATTCTCTGCTCTTTTAACAGCGAAGGTAAATGAATACATAAGTGGACTGGAACTCTTTTCCTTAGAAAAAAACAGCCTCCAGGCAAAGCACTGACAGGAAGGACTCTATGCCAGGTAGACACACTGCTAACCTGCACACGAGACAAGCTTGTTCTGAAGCACTGACAACTGCAGTAACAAAAATAGTCCAAAAGTGCTGCACACAGTCGCTGTCCTTTGATCTTGTGCTAGTTAACAAGAGAGGTAACTTAACCCATAACTGCTCTTGCTGGAAATCAGTGCAGGTACCCAAAGCATTTGTATATTTTTGCACCCAGAAGGATGAAGCAGCCCAGCACATTTGTCTGTCTGAAGGTGGAGAGGGGCAGTCACAACTCTTGCCACTTTAGAGGCCAAAGAAAGCAGCCCCCCCGTCTCCATGACTAGCACAACAGAAGAGCATATCCTGTTATCCAGGAGCCCATCCCCAGCAGCCACCCCTCTGTGTGGCACAGCCGCCAGGACCCTGATGGGCAGTGCTGGGCACATGGGGATGGAGCACAGCTTTGTGGGCCCTCAGCCAGCTCTGCAATGCCCAGAGCCCGCTGGATGAGGCAGGGGAAGGCTTTACCTCCCTCCCCCAGGACCCAGCTCATGCTGAGCAGGGATCACACGATGTAACTTTTTAACCTGAGCTGTGCTTGGCATCTATTTGAATAAATGGAGCACGGGGGGCGGGGGAGGCTCTCCCCCACACACTTGAATTCCTGCCAACCTTAACGCCAGTGAACTTTGCTTTGAGTGACAAACTTCAAAAAGTCACCTCATCACCATACAAACGGGAGAGGGAGGCAGCAGCAGTCCCTTGCTCAGCCAATGTGACCTATGAGGAGCAGCCACGCAGTGCCACACTTTTACTCTTCTTTTTGCAGGTTACCGAGCACAGCAGCAGGCCGAGCTGCAGAGCAGCACTTGGGACGCTCACCTCTTGGAGGTATGGCACTCTGAGCCCAGGATGACCCAGAATGCTGGGCAGGGCCGGTGCCCACACCCTGAAGCAGATGCAAAGTGCCCAGGTCAGGGCGCAGGGCTGCCCACGTCGCTGCCCCCCTCGTTTATTTGCTGTTGGGGCTTTAACGAGTCAAAGCACACAGCATTCAGCCAAGATCTCTCATGAGCTATCTGCTCTTCCCCGGAAATCCCACACATCTGCTTTTGAGCATTCTCTGAGGTGACAGATTCTTGTAGTTCACAATTTCACGGCGGTTCAGTTGTCTCTCACCTATTACAAAGACACCACCATACCGTGACACCGGCCCCAGCACAACTCAGTTTAGAAGAGCACACGAGGCGAGCTGCATCTTTGTGGCCCCAAGATAACTCCCTTATGAGATTATCTCTTACAGACACATACGCATCCCTCTGCAGTCACCCTGCGGACACCAACACCCAGTGACCTCACGGCAGCCCGCAGGGCCCGGGCAGACCCGAGCCGGGCCAGGCAGCAGTAAGGGACGAGGGCCGCGCCACGGCCACGCGAGGCCCCACACAGCGCGCAGCTCCGGCGCTACGGGAGGGGCTTCGGCGCCGGGCTTCGCACGCAGGGTCCCGGCTCTCAGCTGACCTCGGACACGGCGGTGCTGAGCGGGGCCGACCTGGAGCGCACGGCTCCCAGCGCGGCACGGAGCGGCCTCCCCAGCACTCCGCCCAGGCCCACACCGAGATCCGCCGCCCGGGGAGGGCCGCGAAGGCCCCACCGCCCCCCGCCCGGCCCGGACGGCGCCCGGAGCCCCGCGCCGCCGCCGGCTGCCGGAGTCTGGGGAACGCGGGCCCCTCCCGGCCGCCCCCCACCCCCCCCGGGCGCGCCGCGCCGCGTCCGCTGAAGGTGACCTTCACGGGGCCGGGGCTCCCCGTGCCGCCGCGCCGGGACGGAACGCGCCCGGCCGCCCCCGCTGCTCCGACGCCCCGTCCCCCGTCCAGCGCGGGGCCCGACCGAACCCCCCCAGCTCCACCGCTCCCTCCGGCCCCGAGCGCAGCCCCCGCGGCGCGGTGCGAGGAGGCCCCACCGCCCCGGGCCGCCGTCGCGGAATCCCCCCAATCCTCCCGGGCCGCGCCGTCACCGCCGGGCCGCGGGAGCGCAGCGGCGAAGGCCAGCACCGCTCGCGACGTCCCCGGGGCCTCCGCGTCCGCGCCGACGCGGGCCGGGCCGCGGCTCCTTCTGCGCCGGCCCCGCGCCTCGAGGCGGCGGCGTCCCGCGGCGATCCGGCCCGGGTCCCGTCCAGGCCGCCCGCCGCGGCCCCCTCCTCCCTTTCCCTTACCCTTACCGGGCCGCCGCTCGGCCTCCGCCGCCCTCCTGCCGCGCGGCCCCGGCTCCTGCTGCTCTCCTCCCTGCGCGGAGGCCGGCACGGCGGCCGGCGGCATCTCGTCCGCTTTGCTGACCATGGGCGCCCCGCGCCGTGCCCGCCGTGTCCCGTCCCGCCGCGCCGCGAAGGACAGCGCCGCTCCGGCCCACGTGGTGCGGCGACCCCGCTACGGCGCGCGGCCCGGGACCAACCTCCGCGCCGCCCGCAACGCCTTAAAGGGGCCGCGCGCGCGCAGGGCGGGGGGCGGGGTGGGGCGCGGCGGGCCGGCCAAGGCGGAACGCGGCGCGGGGCGGCGGGGCCGGACGGGCAGGGAGGGGTCGACTCCGCGCTGCCCCGCGCTGCCGCGGCCCGGGCCCGGCGCACGGGCATGAGGCGGGCCTCACCGCGGGCCGGGCGGGCTGGGACCGACTGCGGGCCGCTGCCGACCTTCCCGACGCCTGCAAGGTCGCGCGCGGGGCCCCGGGGCTGCGGTGCCGCCGGAGCGCTGCGTGCGGGACGGGCGGGGGACGGGCGGGACCGGGACGCGGGCGGCCGCCTTCCTCGGGAGTGAAAAACGAACGGCCAAAAGCCGATTCCGTTCGGTTTGCGTCCCGGGACGCCGCGCCACGAGGTGGGCCGGGAACAGCGGCACCGCGGCGGGACCGGGCCGTGGGGCCTCCGGGAGCGCGGAGCTCGGCCGGCCCGCAGCTGTGTCCGGGTACCGGGCTGGGGATGGGGACGAGGACCGGGGCGCTCGGCTTCCAGCCGTGACGGAGCTGGAGCCCGGGGCTGTGGGACGGGGCTGCTGCCGGTGGGAGCTCAGGGGGCTGCGCTGGGGCAGGAAAGGGCAACTCCAAAGGGACTGCATTGTTTTCATCAAGAAATAATAGTGGTATCGCAGTGGCTTCTCACGTACAGCTCACAGCTCCGTTCTCTGCTCTCTGGGTACGTAGAGAATACGTTTTGAAAAGCACTTGGTTAAAAAAGTCAACGTGAACGTGGTGCGGGTGAATAATGGTGCCATGTAGTAAACTGCACCCTCACATAAAGCAGCGCAGTGTCAGAGCGCTGGCTCCCTCCCATCGCCGTGGATCTCCCAGCAGGAGGCACACGGTGCCACTGCCCCGCTTAGCTCTGCTCGTCCAGCTGAGAATGCCCTGCTCTGCTCTGATGGAGCTGCAGCTGCTCGAGCCAGGGCAACTGAGTGCAGGGCCCAGCCTGAGGCTCTGCAGAGCCGGTGGGACAGCAGGCTCCTGCACAGCCCCAGCGGTCCCAGCACGTGGCCCTGCACCCACCGGGGAGATGTGGCTCAGCATCCGCCTGCGGACCTCGGCAAGAAGGTCTGGCTTTACAGACACAGGAAGATGTGGGAGTTCAGGGCTTGGCATATCATTACTGGTGTGACTGCAGTGATGGGAAAGTGGATCTTTGAAAGGGCAGCCTGCAGAAAGCCTCGAATTCTGCCTTGGTCAAACGAGCAACCGGACTGGACCTGGGTGTGGGCAGCTCCTCCTGATGTGCAAGAGGGGTGGGACGCCAGCTGGCAGGCTGGATGCAATCAGGGAGCGCTCTGCCAGGAGGGTGGTAGCACTTCAGATGGGCATTGGGCCCATGCAGCCTCGCTCCCCGGGGATTAAGGCAGGGCTCTGCCAGGCTGTGCTGTGCAGGACAGCACTGACACTTCTGGTGGGTGGTATGAAGTCAGGGCGCTGCTGAGCGCCCCAACAAGCACACCACCAAAGCAGGAAGGATATAGCCAGGGGTGCTTAGGTAGCCCCAGCAAGCACATTCAGAAAATAAGGCTTTTTAATTAATGGGGTCAAGAAGGAGAGCTCCCCAAGCAGCCTGCCTGGGGCACTGTGTAAACCGTGGGGCTGCTTCTGCCACATGCACAGCTCCTCTGCCTCTGCTGCGAGGTTGTGCAACAGGGTGCCCTCCTTGGAGAGCAGCTGCAGCACAGCAGGAAGGATGATCACTACACCAGTGCTCCAGGCACAGTGGGCTGCAAGCAGTGCAGAACAGCAGCAGTGGGTGCAAGAGCAGTGCCTGGCTGTTGGTCTGCACGCAGGAGTTGCCAACATGCTGTTTTATATATATCAGGTAATGTTTAACAATGGAGCATTATTGCTATGCATCCATTTCCAGTCTAATAAGCTTTATGCGTCAACGTTACACATTGCTTGTTCCATACAGAGCATGTAGGTGTCAGCAGTTACACTCCCAGTCTATACGTGTCCATGTACAGAGCTCTGCAGCACAACGTACAGCTAACCGCCCCGACTCACGCGGAGCTGAGCAGCGCTGAGCAATGCAGTGATGGGGCACTGCCCTGTGCTGCAGCCAGAGCTGGGGGCAGTGGACCCCCTGCACACATGGGCAGGGCAGGCACTGCCTGGGGCTCCCTGCTGCTCCGTGAGCTCAGTGCACCCAGCAGCATCCCACAGGTTAAACACAGGAGCACTGCCTTTCTGGGTGTTGGGATCATTTAGATCTCGTCGAACATTTTATATAAATACAAAGATTAAAATAATTTATTTCAACATCATTTCTATTACAATCATACAGTGTTTTCCCTTCAAAGCAAGTGCGTTATGTGTATACATATATATAAGTGCGTATATATTGTACTCTAGAGCTTCCCCCCTTCAGGAGCAGCAGTGACCGCAGTGCAGTGCATGAGGCCGGCCCTTCCCAGCTTAGGGCTGGCTCCAGACTCTCATGGCCCTGCTGCCTCCCTGCCCATTCAGGCTGCCATGGGGTGGGCAGAAGCCACGAGGCACTGAGATGGGATGTGCCCCTGGAACTCAGAGCTGATGGCTGAGAAGGGGGAAGGGTCCTGCAGCTCCCACAGGGTTGCTTCATTTACATACTAGGCACTAAAAATGCTGATTGTTAGGAAGATATTTACAGAGAACAGGAGGGTACTTACACGGCCTCCCCTTTCTAATGCTCAGGTTGGTCATGAACAACATGATTTTATCAATAACTTTATAATAAAAATGCAACACGCTCTGTGTATCAGGATTGTCTAGGAATGAGGGGGAACCAGCTGTGCAAATCACAGCACAGGGACGCACAGAGATGTTTTACCCTCTTTCACATTAAAAGAACACTGGGACGTGCTCTCAGCAGAAGCACTCAGAGCCCGGGAAGAGCAGCCCTGTCCCAAGGCCGGGAGGGGTTTACCCACAAGATGCCAGGCTGTGTCTCACCCACTGCCATGCAGTGCCTTTCTGGGAGCATGGCCAGAGGCCGCTGGGGCAGCACTGGGGGCACTGGGGGGGGCCTCCCACCAGAGTTGGACACTTCTCCCAGTGGGTGCCCATCACAGCCAAAGGGCAGCATGAAAGCTGCTCGCCTCCTGCAGAGCTGATCGTACTTTGGGGTTTGATTTCACCATCTGGAGAGCTGGCCTGAGACTGCGACTGAGAGTCTCCTAAAAGCATTGTAAGTTACAAACACCGAGCTACAAAAATAGAGACCTCTGGCTGCATGGCGCTCTGGGGGCTGGAGGCAGGTGATGGTTCAGAAGGAGGGCCATGCTTTCCCAGGGGTTTGAACTGAGCACGAGGGAGGTGGGCTCCGATGGTTCGGACACCGCAGGCAAAGCGTCATCTGCAGCCTCTGCTCCTGATGGGGCTGCACTGTGGCCAGCTCTGCCCCGTGGGTGGCAGCGCACCAGATCCCGCTTTGCCAGTGCCTTGCTGACATGATTTCAGTCTGTGGTGAGAAAACAGCAGCCGGCTGTAGGTGCCGATGAGGAACACGGTGCTGGCGTGCGGACACCCCGTGCGGGTGACGTGGGTCACAGCCGTGCTCCGGCGGGGAGCAGCGCCGGGTGCTGCAGACGGGCACCTTTCGGTTTGGGGGACCCCTGCAGCAGCCTCGTCCCAGCCTCGTTCCTTCGTCGCCCCTCGGCAAGCCTCGTGCAGCGCTGCCCCAGCCCGCTCCGCACGGCGCAGCCCGGCGGGCTCAGCGCGGGGCCGAGAGCGGAGCGCTGCCTCCCCTGCCCCCTTCCCGGGGGACGGCGACCTCGGCTGCTGCTCAGCACGGTGCTCCGGGGTCAGCGCCTTCCCAGCCGCTCGGGCCGTGCCCGCCTCGATGCTCACTCCCGCGCGCGGGCACCGCGGGGCCCAGGCCCCGGCCGCTTGCCGGGCTCGCCCTTGGCTGGCCGAGCCCCGGCTTCGGGCTCCTGCGGCGGCGGCTGGGGCAGCCGTTGCGCTCGGGGGACCGCGGCAGCGCGGCGGGGCCCGGCGTGGGGCTCCGGCGGTGACGGGCGCTGCGGGGCGGGCGGCCGCGCCGCGTAGAGGAAGAGGGCCGGGTCGGGCATGGCGTCGTGCTCCTCGCGCGCGGGGTCCCCGGGCCGGGCGCCGACCCCGGCCGGGCGCCGCGGATGCACCCTATGGCCGCGGCGCGGCTGCCTGCCCTCGGCCGGGGGCTGCGCGGGGGGCGGCCGCCCGCCGCTGCGGGGGCCCGGCAGGCGCTGGGCGGTGGCGTGCAGCTGCAGGGAGAGGTAGGCGGCCGCTTCCGTCTGCTTCTGCAGCTCCGTGTCGAGGATGGTGACGCGGTGGCTGCGCCGCTTCAGCTCCTCCAGGAAGCGCCGCTCTTTGCTGCGGAGGCTGGAGCGCAGCGCGGCCACCAGCGTCTCCTTGTGCCGCAGCTCCTTGCGCAGCTCCAGGTTGTCCTTCTCCTTCTCCTGCAGCTGAGCCTCCATCGCCCGGCACTTCTCTTCCAGCTCCCGGTCCAGCGCGTCTGCGGGGAGGCAGCGGTTAGGGGAGCTTCGCTCCGTGCGCGGCGCGGTTCCCAGCACGGGGCGGCCGCGCGGGGTGCCGGCATGTCCCAGCCGTGCCGTGGGGTGCTGCGTGCTTCTGGGAGTCGTGGTTGCAAAGCCGCCCACGGGCTGCCCAAGCAGAGGCTCCCTCCCAGTGCACGCAGCCCCTCCCTGTACCCCGTGGTCCCCTCTGCATGTGGACGGTTTCAGGCTGGGAGAGAAGAGTAAAGCCCAGCAGTAAGAACATCAGCCCAGCACGTAGGGTGTTGCTGCCCTTGTGCCAAGAGACTGAAAAGCCAGAGTAGAGAACAGAGAATGCTAATCTGGGATTACCGGGCAGTTGGGCCAGGCTCAGCTGAGCACCTCAGCATAAATGCGTGTATGTGTTTTTCTGGGGGCACACACATACACACGTATATGTATGGGCACACAGGAGCCCATATATCTGAAGCTGTTTTCCCTGCTGCTCTCCTTGCTGAGCGTGCAGGAGGGATCTGAGCTCTTCTGCACAGGCGCTGCCAGCTGCGATGCGCTCCCCATGCTGCCTCCCTGCTCCGAACACCCAACCTGTTCAGCTTCTTTCTGCACTGCAGCAGTCACTGCCAGGCACGGGCCTTGGCAGGACATGTTTGAGCAGTGGTGCCGCAGCAGGCAGCACTTCCCCACGGCTCCCAGCCAGGAGTGGGGACCGTGCCCTGCCTGCCCCAGCCTTTCTGAGTCACCCAGCAACACCTGGAGATCAGTGATTTCACACAAGCCCTGCCTGTGACTCCTGCACACTCTGTACCGCCCTGCCTGGGCTGTGTGGGCTGCTCCACTGCGGCTCCTGCTGCCCGCAGGAGCATGGCACTGGCTCCCACCCACCTATCCCACCTTCCTGTACATGCCAATGCCCTCTGTGGAACACGAGCACGAGCTCAGCACCAGGCCAGGTGCCCCAATTGGCCTGAGCCCCCGCCAACTCCCTGAGGGCTGGGTGCAGGGGGTTGTGGCTTCAGGCTGCCGCCTTTCAATAAAGAGCATTCTCAGTTCTACAGGGAACTACACACTGTTGGTGTGGGGACTCCAGGGATGTGGCACCACGCGGCATTCCCTGCACTCCACCATCAGAGGTGTTGTGAAGATGTGAGCAGTGTGGGGCAGGGGGATGTGGTGGAAGGCGGCCGCTCAAGCACAGCCGGAGAGGTGGATGCACAGCCCTGCACAGCACACAGCGTGCCCAGGCGTGATCCCACAGCTTGCAGGAAGCTCTGCCTGTTGTGATACACACTGCAACAGCTTTACAGCTTTGGCTCTTAAGTACTTTCTGCAAAGGAGAAATGTTTTATAATGAGATCTTAAGGAAAGAAGCTGCACGCAGTAATTATTACTGAGTGGTATTTGAAGAGTGATCATTTGGCGGCATCTTAATTTAGGCTGTTGCCCCATAAATGTAGCAAATGGGATTGTACTCTTTTGGAGCCGTTAAGGCATCTTGACGGGCAGCGCCCTGCGGGTGGTGCTGTGCAGGCGATGGTCGCTGCCATGCACTGGCGCTGCTAACACCGGGCGGGCAGGGAGAGAAGCCGAGCCCGCGGCATGCAGCCATGGCATCGTGCTGGGACGGCGAAGGGATGGGGTTTGGCTTCAACCCAGAGAGGAGGCGGAGCTGCTTCCATAGCATCCTCTGCTGGGCACGGCAGCTGGGCAGTGCTGGGCCCGGACACGAGCGAGGGACGGGATGAGGGCTCAGTGCCACGCAGCTCGCCGTGCTGAGTGCGCCAGGACTTTTCTGTCCCTTTTTTTGGAACGCATGGAGTTTTTTCTCATGGGATGTAATGTTACATAACGTCACTGGAAGAGGTTCCGAATTGACCTCCAAATGCCCAGGACAGCGCACAGGGGTTGGGGGAGTGCAGGGGTCACCGACTGTCTGTGTTTGCTTTCTCCCGGGGCTCAGGGGTCTGCAAGCTTTGAGTCGCTCCCCGGGGATCTGCAGTGCCCCTGCGGGCTCTGTGTAAGGGGATTAGCAAAGCAAACCCGAGGAATGCTTGCTTTCATATGCAAATCCTCCCTGGGGCATCGGCACGGGCACTCAGGGCCGTTCTATCTGAGCACAGAGCCCCAGCGATCCTTCAGGCCGGAGGCCCCGTCCTCCCGCTGGGCCCCCCACCCCTCGGAGCGCTGCAGCCGTCCCCCCGCACACTTACTGCTCTCACCTTGCTGGCGGGCCTCCAGCTCCTTCATCTCAAGGTCGTGGGTCAGCTCTGGAAGAGAAACCAGACGGCAGTGAGACGCGGCGCAGCGCTGCTTCTCTGCCACCGCGAGCGGCCACGGAGCGGCAATGCGGGCAGCAGCGGCGGGCAGCGCTCCGTGCTGGGAGCTCTGCAGCTCCTATCTGCTGAACCATCTTCGGCGCTTTAAACCAGGACAAGAGCGAAGCAATGGACTGAAAATAGACCAAATCTAAACTGCCGCCTGAAGTATTTCATCATTTACTGCCCGCAGAGTGATCTCTGCCTCTGTGCGTGATGCAAGCAGACCCACAGCAACCACAGCCCCACGGACCCCACACAATTTCTCAGCGAATATCACAGACCACCAAACCACCAGCAAACAGGAGGAGCAGAGGGACGGCAGCATTCCGTCATCCCCGAGCTTTTTGTCTTCTGAGTATGAATTTAAACGGTTAATCTCTGCCCTACATTTTTCTTTTAATCTGCTTTCGTGTTGACTCTAATCCCCATCACCGCCACCCTGAAACGGAGCTCTTGGCTGAGGCTGCTCTGCCGTCTGACTTGGAAAACAAATCTGTGGTGAGAATGCAGAGTAACAGAGAACGTAATGCAATTTCTGGAAAGCTTTCAGCACTCCTGCCTGCCCCACGGAAAATCAATGGCAGCTGTGTTATTTTACCGAAGTTAAAATAATGGGTTTGGAGTCTCAGAGAGATTCCAAATGAAACCTAAAGCCGTCTCCTGCTGGAAAAGATGTTGCTGCCTGCACAGTGATGCTCAGGACGGGGTCCCCGCTTCTGTGCTGGGGTGCCTGTGCCTCTGAATCCCTCCCTGTGTCGCTCCCACGACTGGCCCCACATGTGCCCTCCTTCCTATGGGTGTCAGGCTCCTGTGTCCCCACTGGTGCTGCAGCCACATGCAGCAGTGGCTGTGATGCCCTCTCTGCACGATGTGGTTCCAGCAGAGGCCATTGCTGGGCCCCGCAGTGAAGATCCCCAAAGCCCAGCACCATGTGGAGCCCTCACTGCCACCACGGCCCCTCCGGGCAGCACTGCTCTCCTCCTGCTGCTCTGCTAACACTGGGATGTGCTAATTATTGCCACAGCAGCTGAGCTCATCTTCCAGTAAAAGGAGAAACAGAGGAGTCTGAAAGGATCTACTGCTATTTCTGCTGTGTTTATACTTTGCAAATAAAATGGGAGTGGGAGGGGAGCCAGCACTGCTGTAATGAGAGGATCCTTCCAGCAGATGAATCACTCTACGCTGCTTTGCTGCGTTTGTCTTCCTGCAAAGCCTCCATCCGAGGATGTTGCACTGTGGGACTTTACTGGGGTCGGCTTCCCCTGACCCCATGGTGCAGCTGGGGGATTGCTATCCCACTGTCCTGTGCTGGCAGTGCAGCAGAGGGCTCAGTGGGTGCTGCAGTCCCTCTCCAGCTGTCGGCGCTCCATTGGTGCACAGCTGTGAAGCCGAGCTGCAGGAGGACAGGCACTGCTGGCGGTGAGTCCACTGAGACACCAAGGTCATGATGCAAAAACCCAAGGTCATAGCAGCACATACAGGTGCAGCAATAACCTACATGCCTGGACCAGGCAGGAAAGTGCTGACTGACCCATCTACCTCCCTCGTGCAAATGAATAGCAGGCAGTGGCACTGCAAATACATCCAAGGTCACCCCAGAGCTACGTAAGAGCTTGGACCCACCATACCCCACAGATGCAGAGCCGTGTGCCTCATGGATGGGGCACGGTGCTTGTTGCAAAAAGCAAATGGGACAGGGCCATTGCTGCCAGGGCAGCTCAGAACCTCCCCGTATGATTTATGCCTGAGGGTCCCCTGGCCTCACGTATCAGGAGAGGCATGGATACAGCTATTAAAACAATGAAATGGAACAGCAAAAGCTCAGAAAGGATGGGTGGGAATGGACAATTTTAGAAATGCCCTCATGTCTCTGTTTCCCGGGAATCAGTGATGATTAGGAGCTGGAAGACAATGAGTAATTGGCCAGGCTGAATTATTGATGAGAGCCACTGGGGTGGACTCCAGGGGTGGGCAGGAGGACGGGGGGAACTGCCCCAGCCCAGGAACCCACGTTCCTCCAATTCTGAGAGGGAGCTCAGCACAGTCCCATGCCTGCTCATCCATCGTCAGTGGAGTTCAGCCATTTTCCTTCTCTTGGGCAAATGGCATCTGGGAGAAAGGGAGAACCAGCTCTATGTTTTAATAATAGGACTGTCTTTGAGGGCAGGATGGGTTGTGCTGTGCTCCCTGTGCCATAGTGCCCAGTGCTCACCTGAGCAGTGCTTCTGCAGGCGGAGGATCTCCAGATGCAGGCCATGGAGCAGCTCCATCTGCTCCTTCTTCAGGAAAGCAATGTGCCTCTGCACACTCTGGATCTGGTGCTCCAGGGACACGGTCTCCATCGCAACTGAATTTGCAGCCCACGCCTGAGGGAGAAGAGAGGGCTCACAGTCAGAGCACAGCTCGGTGGGTCACCCCAGCAGCACCAGCCCCATGACCCGTGGGACACAGAGCCCTGGGCTCTGCACCCTGTGCTCCACAGGGACGTGGCTGCAGGGCAGCAGCTCTGCACCCACAGCCCCGCAGGACAGCACCCATGCCTCTGTTTGGCCCCACTGCCTCTTGTTGCAGGCTTGGGCTGAGAGCCCCAGCACTGCGAAAACAGAAAATGCACCATACAGACCCTTGTATTGAATGGGCTCATTTCTGTTTTAAGTATGGCCTTAGGAAATCTGCCTCATCACTGAGCAGAGATACAACTGGGGCAGGATCACCCCTATGAGCCACACAGCGGTGATTTCAGTTGCTCAGTGAGCCCCATATTGCAAAGCAGCAACTGCAGAACGAGATCCAGGGCATGAAAAATACAATATGGTCTGTCCAACCCGATCAGCATTGCATGGCAGGAGCTCAGCGCTGCCGCACGCTGGGAGGGTCAGCCCCGGGGCATGGAGTTCAGCAGTGTGCAGTGCTGCGTGCTGCCTACCTGCACGGAGAGGGAAAAATGAACCTCTGAAGGACCCTTAGATCTTGGAAATACCACATGTCCCTGTGCCATGCACCAAGATCAGGAGGAAACCTACAGCAACCCACTGCAGAGGTCACTATGAGTTTTGCCAGCAAGGCCACAGCACAGCACATGCTGTCCTGCTGCTGGGAAGCCAATCCACATTCATTTGCTTCTGATTTTCCATTCTTTTCCACAGAAACTTCAGAAGTAAGCAAATGTTCAGCTTGCATTTATAGCATGCCCAGCCCTTTAACGCAAGACATTTTAAGCTAATTCCCACACTCTATATCAAATCAAACTCCATTTAAGCTTGACTCTGAAGTAAGCAATTTTGGCAGCAGCTCTGGCTCAAAGCTTTGTTCTTGCCAAAGCATCTACAGATATGTGAAAACCTTGAAATCGGGGCTCCATGTACCCTGCCTTCCATAAGGAGGAGAGGATGCTCCAGTGCCCGTGCACTTGGGGCTCATTCCTGCTGTGGCCATTGCCCCACTGCAGCCCCAGCGCTGGGCCACTGCAGGGCCCGTCCCGCACTGGATTCAGGTGCTCTGCTGGCACATCCTGCACAGCTACAGCCACTGTGACAGACAGGGAGAATTTTTAGCCCCCTCCTTCCAGCCCTGATACAAAACCCTACAGCACACTGTGCTCCTGGGTGCTGCACGGCGGGGGAGGCTCTGCGTGTGGGGGTGCTGTGCCTCCTGCAGGCAAGAGGCTGGCTCAGCTCACAGCCTGGCTGGGCTTTCCACTCAGGTGCTGCTGCTCCACCTGCTGCTGCGGTGCTGCAGCAAAGCCCCCCGCCAGGGGAGGCAGATAGGGCATGGGCTGGGTGCCTAGAGCCAGCCGGGGCGGTGCAGGAGTTCCCTGGTGCCTGCAGCCCAGGAGCGCACCTTGTGGCAGCAGCACGTCCTCCCCCAGCCCTGAGGGTGGGGAGGGGCTGCAGGAGGGCCAGGCACAGCTTTGGAGCAGCTCCTTTGTGTTAGTGGTGGGACCTCATCTCTGGATGTTTAGAAAGTAGGTTGGGCAGAGCCCCGGAGGACATGTGCTGCTATTTTCAAGTGCTTTGTTCTATCTGCTCGAGATGTGCCCAGTAGAAATGGCTGGAGTTCTGCCATTGAACTTTCCCTCCCCTCCTTTAAGTGGAAAATTATCCTTTTCATAACAATGATTTTTTTTCTCCTTCAAATCAGTAGTTAAGTAATAAGTTGATTAAAAAAAAAAAAAAAACAAACAAAAAAAGCTTTTGGGAGTTAAGGTCTGCTTTGTCTGGTTTGGAAGGCAAAAGATCTGTGTAGTTGACCTGTGTGTTTAAAAACAAAACCAAACAAACAAACATAAAAACCCAAACAAAAAACAAACCGTGGTTTGTCTCTGTGGGTCCCGAGCCCCTCATTCCATGGGGCTGATTTTTGCACCCACAAAGAGCCATCCACGCCTTGGGCAGGGGTCTCCTGGCAGCCACCTGCATGCTGCTCTTCTGATGGCTGAGAGGAGCTGTGGGGCCGCAGTGGGGTATGTGCACATGGAATCCCTGACAGCTCTGCGACAGGTAACGATGTAAGAGCCACTCACTCTTAACGATGTCATGGAGTCTCAACAGCATCTGTAAGCTGTTTGAGCATTTCTAATGTTATCAGAAGGGAACGAATGAGTTGTTGCCTTGCTGGAGTTATCTGCACACATTACCCTAAAGAATTTCCAAACCCAATTCTTGGCAACCATTATTTTCCCTTCATTGCTTTTGAAGTTAAGTGAAGATTGCAACGGCGTTTTGAACATTCAGTTTGAAGCAGTTCCTCTGGTCACTGCACACAGCAAAATCACTTGGGAGGTGCTGGGAGCTAATAAGGACGATTTGCTGCTGGCTTAATGACACCTCATGGAGCCGTCGCACCTTCCAGAGAGCAGTGCCCATGCTCCTGTGTTGATGGCTTCACAGCCCCCAGCAGGTGCTGCAGAGTAGCTCCCGCATGCTGGAGCAGGGCAGGAGTCAGGGCATGGTGAGTGCTGCTGCCCTGGGGGATGGCACCGGTCTGCACAGAGCAGCAGAGGGGCTGGAAGAGGTCCTGCTCCCATCCCTCCCTCACCACCGTGGCTGTGACTTTGCATTTCCAGACTCTGAGTTGGCACCACGAGTGGTGGTGGAAGACTGCACAGAACCATGTACTGCGTGGCTCTGGGGAGACAAGAGCCTGCAGCTTCGGGAGGTGATGTCATGCGGCATAAAAGCCAAGGGTAAGCGATACTCCCCTTTGGTTTAAAGGATGCTCTATGCCCTTGTTGCTCGTAACTGCACACATGCATGGAGGGCAAGAAGGAGGCAGCAGCCTGCTGAGGGTTGTTTGTGCCCCTCCCAGAGGGGACACCTGCAGCCCAAGCTGTCCCCTCCCTGCAGCTCTGCCTGCACTGCTGCTCTGCTGCAGGCATCAGCTCCACTCGTGCCTGAGACTGCACCAAAACCAATTTGCATAGAAGAAGGCTGCACTGGGAGGGCAGTCCTCAGCAGCAAAGGCTGTGCTTATCTGCCCTAGCACAGCCCCATGGGGTTAGGGCTGGCAGTGTTTTTCAGACAGCACCTGGATGCACAAAGGGCCCTTCGCAGTGGGGTGCTCCTGGGTTTTGCAGCACCTCAGGGTGCTGGGTGCCATGCGAGATGTGCTGCATTTTAGCATCACTGGACATCCAAAGGACTTGATTCCATCACAGATTGCCTTCCAGGAACGAGTGGCCCCTGCTGCCCCTGCAAGGTTTTGAGCACAGGACTCCCAGTCTCCTCCTTAGAGACACAGAGAGCCTTCTGCAAGGCATTTGGGATCTGACATTTAGAGTTAAAAATAACTTAAGCACCAGGTGAGTTACGGGAGTTTTCTGAATTGCTCTTGCACTCTGACTCCCATCAACTTGCAAAAGAAAAGGACTGAAGCAACTTCCTGCAGTAACTTTAGTTTAGTTACAGGTCTGCAGATTTGCTTCCATGGCAAAACTGTACAGAAATCTGTTTATGTTAACTGGGATCCCAGAACTTTGACCTAAGGAAACAGCCTTGGTTCCTGATGGAGCATTTCAAAGGCAAATGTGTACGTACTTCATGTCTGCATATCCCAGCACAAAAACTGTCATACAAGACCCAGCCCCTATTCGCATAATCACGTGGCCAGTTACCTCAGGAGTAAGAGGGCATAAACAAGGTTTGCAGGAACAGGTCAATAATTCCTCCAGTTGTGGTTCCCCTCACCATCACAAGAAAACATACTCAGGAACGAACACCGATACATATCAGAAATTCATTCCGTTCCTCTTTATGATCGCAAAGAATTTGAGCGCGTTGAAGTTTGCAGCAATGTCATGAAGAAAGTACTTCTTTAAATGTAAGGAATGTATGGCAAAGGGAAGCTGGGAGCTTGAGAAGGTCACAGAGGCAGTGACGGCACCAGGAATAGAAACTAGAGGTGAAATCCCAGCCTTGGGAAAGTCAGCGGGAGCCTTCCTTGATCTGAGCAGAGCAGAATTACACTCAGCGTCCTATTTCCTATTCATTATCTAACAGTATCTATTCAAAGATAAAATCAATAGGAGGAACGTTGATTATAAATTATTGTGCTTTCCAGCAATTCCTTGCACACCGCTGCCGGTCCGACAGCCAAAGATGGGGACTGCCTCTGGCTGGCAGACGGCGGCGGTCAGGCCGTGCTCTGCCGCTGCCCGCAGGGAAGGAGCCGCGGCCGGGGCTCAGCACGGGGCAGCACGCGGCCCTCAATCGGCGCTGGGAGTCGATCACGACCTGAAACGGGCGATCCCTGCGGCGCGATCCCGCACTTGGGGAATGTCGCAGCAGCGCTCTGGGGGCCCTCGAGTCCTCGCGGCCTTAACCCCGCGGAGGGGGCCGACCCCGGCGGCGCTTCGAGCCGCTTTTCTGCGGCAATCGCCCTCGGAAGGAGCGACGCGACGGACGGCCGCACTCGGGGCGCAGCAACTTCTAGAACAGACGCGGAGCGGGCAGCGGGCAACTTCGGGAGGAGGAGTTCCCCCCGCAGCCCCCGCCGGGACGCCCCCTCCTCGCTCCGCAGCCCAGTGCCTCCCGTTCCCCCGGTGCCGCCGCCCCGCTCCGGCGCTCGGTGCCCGCCGTGCTCGGCCGGCCGCCGCCCGCCCTCCCGTTGGCTCCGGGCTGCGCAGGAGCGAATCTCGCCGAGCCCCGGTTGCAGCCGTACCGCCCGCGGGCAGCGCCCGGCCCCCGCCCCGCCGCCGCGCCGCGTTACCTGGGGGGAGCGTCGGGGCCCCGCGGGGCGCCCGCTGGGCGTCATGGGGCGGCCGCGCCGGGCCGGGCCGGGGCCGGGGCCGGGGCCGGGGCCGCGCCGGGCTCCCGCGCCGCCCGCGCTGCCTGCGGCGGCCCCGCCTCGCCCGGCCCGGCCCGGCCCCGCCGCCCGCCGGCAGCCGCGCCGTAAACAGGCGGCAACGTGACCGGAACTGGGGAGCTCCGCCGGGGCGCCGCGCCGGACCGCCGCGCCGGGCCGCGGTCGGGAAGGGCCGGGTCGAATCGAACCTCTCGGCGACGAACCGAACCGAGCCGCACCGGGCCGCGCAGCTCCGTGCCGCGCCAGGCGCCCGCGGGGCAAGGCGGCTCCGGCAGCAGCGGGGCGCGGCGAGGCCTCTCGGGGGCCGGCCCCAGCGGCGGGGGCATCCCCTGAGCGCCCCGGGCCCCGCCGGGCTCCGCTCCCCGCTCGCCGCTCCCCAGCTCCGCTCCGCTCCCGCCGCCGCTGTCCGCGGTGCTGACGGCGCCCGCCCGCCTCCACCCGGTCCCAGCGCGCCCCTGGCTCTGCCCCGCACCTTCTGCGGGGACCCCCGGCACGAATGTGCCCTGCAGCGGCCACCCGCTCCCCGCAGCCCCTCCCTCGCGGCTCGGAGCCCACGGAGCCGTTTCGCAGCAGGCCAGGAGCCCAGGAGCCGATCGAAGACCTGTGGTGTTTGTGCTTCCCACGACTTGTTAGAGTTAGTACAATTCAGAATGTGTGTGGGGATGCCAAATGTGGGGTAGCAGTAGCTTCAATAAGGAAACCGGTGGGGAGACACTGTCAAAAAAGAGCTTCCTTGAATCTGTGGTCAGAGGGATGATGTGAAAAGGTTTACTCATATGGTTGGTAATTCTTCACACCCTTACATTTGTGTCATCCCGAGCAGCTGAGGCTCCACTTGCGAAGATAACTGCATTCATTGTGTCTCTCTTACAGCAGGGGAAGCTGAAATGTGGCCTGTTCCATGTCACATGGCACTGTAGAGAAATGGTAGAGTCCTCCCATCAGCTGACAGCCTGCTGATCTGCTCCCCACTCTGAAAGCTGCTGCAGAGTGCAGCGTTCCCAGGCAGGTGCTGGTGGGGCTGGGTTGCCGTCCTCACCTTAAAGTTGTGCTGTTCTGCATAGGGAAGCTTTAGAGTATCGCCCCCCTGTGCACAAACAGCACGTGAGTGTGTTGTCAGGCAGCCCACAGGATATGATTTGTGGTGTCCTTTTGTCATCCCTCTCCTGTCTCCTTTCTGGACGTCTGACACCCTGACCAAATGTCTGCGCTGTGCACAGCACTTGGACTCTGCCATGGGAAACAGTCCCACATTCTGCCTACAGGTAGACAGGCCCAAGTTCAGCACATGGAGTCTGTAACATCCCATGCTTTGGGGGAAATGGATTTGCAATGAATTATTCAGACAGTGGTACTTACGGCACAGCCAGCACAACTGAGAGCCTCAGTGTCTCCTAATGCTCCCTTGTTCATACAGATTCTGGTGTGGCCTTCCTCTAAACTTGTTACCTCTTAAAACACAACCTCTTCCTGCAAGGACAAGTTGTTATGAAGTGAGGGATATTTGTGTGAATTAGGCTTTCTTTTTCAGAGAAGCACTGTCTCACTGGGTCATCCCTCACCCATTTGTACCACTGTGTCAGTACTGCCAGGCTATCCTTTGCCCATCCCAGTCCCCTTGCTGTGTGTCGGAGTGTGGCTTTTCAGTGCCTCCCTGCAGCTTCCCCTAACCCGTGTGTCTGCTTTAGTAGAAGTGAATTACAGGCGGGACGGGGGAGGGTGGTTTTGGAGTGCATCGTGTTTCACCAGATCTGTACAGTTTTCATTGATTTTCCAATGAATAAAACAGAAGCCTGCAGACAATCAAGGTCAGGCGTTTGGGGACAGACAGCTGCCTCTGAATGAGGTCATTGCTCCAGGACACGGCCGTGCCAGCACGCGAGGACAGCAGCAGCGCTCAGCATCCAGCAGGCGTGTGGCCGAGCAGCTGCCCTGCAGCAACTGCCCCACAGCTGGGGTTGGGCTGGGGGATCTTTAGAGGTCTGTGTGAGCCCCTCTGTGGCTCTGTGAAATGAAGAAACAACAAAAACGAGGGGCTGTGATGAGTGTGTTATGGAAGCTGGCAATGGTGCAAAGAAAATTAAGTATAGCATGCTCGCTTTTATGACTGGAAGAAGTGAAGGTCTAAGGGCAAGACAGGACCGGGAGTAACAGTAAGAATTCAAATACACTTCTGAAACCATAATTTGATGATGAGGCCACACGTTCAACTAAGATGGGATGATATATGGATCAAATGAAAAAATAGAAGAGGAACAACGAGTTTAGAAGAAGGCAAGATATACGCACGATGCACGCGTGCTATTATTAATTCTAAAGAGCTCTCCCATGTGCTCGCCCTCCTGTACTGAGCTGGTGTAACGGCCGGATGTGCCGGTGCGGTCCCCTCGCTTTGTCCCGGTGCAGCATTGCCCGCCCGCGGTCACCCCGCGCCCCTCCCGGCTGCGCCCTGCTCCGATGCCGGCTCTGCTGCTCCTGCGGGCCGGGAGCTTTGTGACCCGCACAGCGGCGGTTGGTGCCACCATCTGCTGGCGTGCACCCAAATCGGCCCACCGAGATGCCTTCTAACGGGAGTGCGGCAGCACTCGGCCTCCCGCTGCCCCCCGCCCTCACTGGCTGTTATCCGAGCGGTCCGGGGCCGCCCGCAGCAGCAATCCACTCCCCGCGGGCGCTGCGGGGCTCTGCGGGCGTTGTCCGGGGCGCGGCTCCGCAGCTCCGTGCCTGCACTGCCCCCCGGCGGCTCTCCGCAGTGCCGGCCCTCAGCCTCGGGTAAATTGCTGGGGGAATTCTGTATGTATTTCGTTTAAAAGCTCGAGTTTAACTTAGCCTCACGTACTGCTTTTCAACTGAATTGGAACGTTGTGTGTGCGTGCCTGCTAGCTGCTTCGAGAAAGTAAGCTTCTTAAAGCAATGGAGGACTGAAAGCTTGAGAGTTTGAGTAAATTTATTATCAGCTCAATGTTTACAGTGGGGTCTGACCGTATCTCACCTGCCAGGTGTCTGCTCGAGCTGCCATTCCGCCAGCAGCTGCTCCTACACGGCCGAGCGGAGCTCTGGGCAGCCCCAGCGTGGGACACCCGGATGGGTGGGAAGGGCCGGGACCAACCTCCCCTTCGGGGCTCTTCTTCTTTCAGTCTGCCAGGCCTGCAAAACTGTTCCTACAGATCACAGGAGATCTGGGGCCAGGACATCCCTTTGGAGAAACCGCTCTGAGAGCGATTTGAACCTCTTCGGAACGATACCCCATCTGTTTCCTAAGCACCACGGGCCGCCCGACACCGACAGCAGTTCCGGGGATCGCAGGAGGAAAACCAGCGCTCAAAGAGTAACTCTCATCTGACGTTCCTGAGCGCCGGGCCGTTAGCTCCTATGGACGGACATCGGTACCCGACGGAGTCCTTCCCGGAGGTTCGGGCCGCAGCCCCCGGGGAAGTTCTGCGGACCCCGAGGACTCGCGGCGCTCGGCGCTTCAGGCGCTCGGGAGGCGGGACGGCGCGTCGCCCCGCAGGCACAGCCGTGCGCCGGGATGCAGCGCGGTCTCGCGAAGTCCGGTCTGCAAACCGGGGCTCCCACGGAAGCGTCGCTGCGCGGCTCGCGCCGATGTCCCGCGCGGGCGTTGCGTAACGCTTTGCGTAACCGGAGCGGCCTCGCGCCGACCGCGCGCACCTGGCGGGGGGGTCCGCGCCTCCCGCACAGCCGCCCCGCCCCGCACCGCCTCGCCTCACCCTGCGGCGCGGAGTTCCGAGCGCGGCGAGGCCGCCCGACGGCGGAATGGCCTCGGGCAAAGCGGCGGGGGAGCGGCGCTGGGAGCTGGTGCGCTGGTGGGTGCGGGTGTCGTGGCCGCGGGAGCGGCCGGGAGGGGTTCCGTAGGGTCGGTTCGGGGGTCGCTGTGCGTGGGGTCCTGAGCTGTGTGAGCGGGGCCGTCCCGGTGCCAGGAGGGGAATCCCGGCGCCTGGGGAGCTCCGGGCGCTTTGCCGTGTGCGTGCAGCCCCGGCAGTCCGGCACCGAGCTCTCCTGCGGCGCTCCGGACGCACGGCGCGGCCCCGCACGGGAGGCGCAGCTCCGGGCTGCGGCTGCTCGGGCGGCGTTCGGCATCTGCGGTGCCGCGGAGGCGGGAGGGGGTCGGAGAGCTTCCCCGTCCCAGAGCTTTGTGGTTTGGGAAACTGCCTCCGTCCCGCGCGGGAGAAGCGTTGGCGCTGACGGCGATCTGCTTCCGCGCGTGCTCGGCTGCTGTAGTTGCACCAGGAAAGTCTCGCGGACGGGCATGGATGCTTTGGGGGCATTGTGGCTCTTGTTAGGGGGGATACTGGAGCAGCGGTGGAGCGTGGCTACCCGCTATTTCCTTTCGTGGATGGAATGACGGCAGCGGCCGGAGCCGCTGGGGCAGGCTGACATTGGGAACGAGCTTTCTCTGTGTCTTTGTATCTTTAATTGTATAGTTTGTGACGTTCGAGGCGTGTGACTTTTGAGCAGGGCGCTGTAGCCGTGCCAGGCTGTGAACGGAGCGGCTCCGGGGGCTGACGCAGTGCTGGGAGCGGCCCAGGGACTGCCCCGCGTCCGGGGAGCGCGGCTGGGGCCGGGGCTGGGAGAGGGGCTGACAGCCGCCGGGGAGGGGAATCATCTGAGGATTTTTTTTTTTCCTCTCCTTGGCAGTCTAAGTTTGCACTTCTTGCAAACTTAGACACAAAATGTTGTGATGGCTGCTTGACCTGGCTGTTCTGCCATCCCTCTTTACCCCCTCCTTCTTTCCCAAACGACGTTTGGCTTTGCGTGTTGCTGCTTTTTTCAGCAGTATCACATGCAGGAGCTGTCAGAGAGCATTAGGACTGTAGAGCCCTCGCTTCCATCTTCCAGGAGAATCAGCAGCTCAGTCTGTCCCAGGCTCTCTGGGATCCTCCCCAGCTTACTTCTGGCAGGAGCAGCTGCCTTGTGCTGGGCCCAGGTAGTGCCTCTAGGCTTCTCTTCCCTCTTGGCTTCTGTTTGTCCCAATTATTGGGCACAGGAAGTGAAATTCCAGGTGTGTGTATGTGTGTGTGCATCCCCAACTGCTGCTCCAGAGACTTTAAATAATTTATGACTTGCTGATGAAATGTCATGTTCAGAGGAGGGTGTGTGAAGCACAGCTGAGATGCAGGCAGCGGAGTTTTGTGCTGCAAGATGGGAGCAAGGGCAGGCATGGCATCTTGCTCACGTAACGGAGAGCATGCTCTTCTTTTCAAAATAATAAACATCGATTCATAACTTGATTATCATTAAGCTTCAACATTGGCCTGGCATTCAAAACAAGGTTAGGAAGGCATCTGTCTGCTCCTGCAGCCGGTACTGGCACTGGGGCTCAGCACACCCATGTGTGAGCAGGGCAGTGGGGACACAGGTGCTGAGGGGTGCTGGGCAGCAGTGCTGTGCCTCGGTCTCCTGGGGAAATGTCCCCACTGCTCTGCAACTGTTGTTTGTCTTGTGCATGAGGAGCTGCAGCGGGATGTCGGGGGGATGCTGGGGGGATGTCAGGAGGTGCTGCTCCAGGGGTGGCACCTGGCTGGGGCTGTGGGGATGCTGTGAGGCTCAAGAGGGGCACTGATTTTGTAATTTTGCTACTTTCACTAAAGAACATGCTGCTATTATTGCTGCCTGACTTGCAACTTCAAGCAGCGTTTCTGGGCCAGCTGCTCCCTGTACCCTGCATCTCCCTCTCTCGACAGCACCCTGCTAATAAATATTTCAGCCTTTCTCGCTGTTATTTTTAGGTACGTGAGGGAGGGCCGGTTCCGCATCGAGGAGAGGACGCTGACGGCCTTCCAGTGGCTCTACTCTCCCCAGCAGCACCGCATCGTCAGCCGCGCCGACCTGGGCTCACCCAGCAGGTAATGGCACACGGTGCCCCTGCGCCTTGCTTCGCCCGCAGCACGCAGCTCACTCCGGGTTTGCTCAGCAAGTGCATTGGGATCCAGGGGCTGCCCAGCCCTGGTGCAGCTATAAGCGATCCCTCTGGGAGAGTGTATGCTCTGACACCGCAATTTTGTTCAGTGCTTGAAGTCTTTCCTTCTGAACTCCTTGGAAATGTGTCTTGAAGCCATGCTGTGTGTGTGTGTGAGGGCTCTGTCTGCCTCTGGTGCCACACGCACTGCTGTTGGGCTGGATCTGAGTGGTGGTAAAATGTCATTCACACAAAAGCCCGGTGGGCCTGCAGGAACATATAGCACTGTGTCCACGTTTCTGCTCGTTAGGAGAGCTGGGCAGCCCCTTTCTGGGTGGTTGTGTGCTGAAAGTCTTTTCCCTGCCAGCAGACCCTCCAGAGCCCTGCAGCATGCCTGCCCACAGGTGGGGTCTGCCCTCAGGCACACAGCAGGACTGGGAGGAGGAGGAGGAAGGGCTGAAGCACGAGCTGCTTCCAGAAATGGGGTTTCCTCTGCCACCAGAGAGGCTTTGTGGGAACAGTCAAACTCTCTGTGATTGCTATTGATTTTTTTAATGAGTTTTTGCAAATTGCCATCAAAGTTTATATTAATCTCAGTGTCCAGGCACATATCTCATGTGAAACTTAAATGCTTGTAATGTAATTTATAATTAGTGTTAAGTGCTGCTGGAGTTAATTCCATGGGATTGATTTGATTTCCCAGCAGGCTGGGAGGCGATCCATAGTGATCCGCAGGGCCATGCTGGGCTCTGCTCTCTGGGGATGTGGCAGGGCCTGAGGGAATGGCATGGAGCTGTGCTGGGGGGCACTGAGGGGAGATTCTGCACCAGAAGGCAGTGAGCACGGCCCCAAGCTGCCGGGGCTCCAGGAGCTCTTTCTTTATGTGGTGATGGTGATAAGCTGAGCAGGAGGGTGGGCCATCACAGGGAGGGTTGGTGTAGTGGGTGTTGTGTTAGTTTTGTTACTGACACATAGCACTGCTCATCGGTCTCACCTGAGCAGCACTCACTCAAGGATGGGGACACGGAGCCCGATGCAGTTCTACATACACAGTGCTCTTTGTTCCACATCTGAGCTCGGAGACCTCTGCCCTCCAATCCCACTGATGCACACCTGTAATTTCAGCCATTTTTTTAAAACTCATTTAATTTTGGTGGGATTGCTGGTGTGTGACAGCGTGCCTGTCTGGGAATATCTGCGCTCTCAGAAGAGTCTGGGACAAGTCCCATAAACCACAAGGGGTGGCCCCAAACCTGTCCCCATCAGGAGGAAAAGGAATTTTGCCTTTCATTCCTCTGGATCCAGAGTTTGGCCCTGGGAACTCTTTTTTTTTTTTTTTTTGCCTGGACGCAGTCTGTGTCTGTCTTCAGCTCAGCCATAGCAGATGGAAGGGCTCACATGAGGCTGAAATGTGCTTTACAGTGGAATTCACAGATTTTTGCTCCATTTTCTAGCATGGCAGGTCTCTTTTCCCTTTTTTTTTTTTCTTTTTCTTTTTTTCTGCCTTTCTTTACCATACAGTCCTTTAGCTCCAACAGCTGCAGGGAGGTCTGTGGGCATGGCCCCAGCTGTGCTGCCGGGGTCACCTGGCGATGCTGCAGAGCCTCACAAGCAGCAGCTGCAAGCACTGCCCGCAGCTCCTCTTTCCCGGCCCCCGGCGAGCGGTGCGATGCACTGCGGGGGCTGCGGGGCTGCAGAGCACGGCTGTGCCCCCTCCCCCCCCAGCGCCGGTGCCTCTGTCAGCGGAGCACCCCCAGCCACGGTGCCATAGCTGCAGCTGCGCCCCGGGCTGCCGCGGGGCGGAGAAATCCGTTTCTCTGCGCTCATCCGACGCTGATGCTTGCAGTGTTAATTGTGCGTAGAGGGAGCAGCCTGGAAATCAAGGTAAGGTGCTTCGAGTCCTTCCAGATTTGAACTGCAGTCGCAGTACATGGAAGGATTTAAATAGCATGTGGAGACTGGGATGCAAATCTGTACGGTAAGCCTCTGACAGGAAATATTAAGGTCTGCATTGCTCCTTGTTTTGATCCGGGATGGGCTTGGCTGGATGTGAGTGAGGCGCAGCTGGGAGAGCTATTGTTGGAATGCTTCACAATTCAGTCTGCATTTAAATAATGCAGTGAGCACTGGAGGCATGTGGGTGTTCTGTGTCGGGGATGGGGGCACCCCTGCTCACCAGGAGCGTGCCCTCTGTGTGACGATCTCTTGGTGTAGTGACTGCCAGTGCTTATGTTAAATGCTGAAAATTCAAAGGAGGCGACTTCAGAAGGGCTTCTTGGTGCTCTGCTCGTGGGAACTGTGGTGGCTGGTGGGGGCTTTGAGCAGCTCTTGGTGGGGCTGGGGGTACCGTCCAGCCTGTAGCAGGGCACCTCGCTGCCGGGGAGCTGCAGAGCTTCTATCTGACAGAAATAGGATGAGGGAAGAGACTGCCGTGCTGTGTTCCCAGGCACCCTCACCCCGCGCTGCTCCCTGTGCCAGGGTGGAGGCACCATGCCCACGGGCACAGCGCGGTGCTTCCTTCGTGCTGCTCAGCTCCGCAGGCAGGGTGAGTGGTGCCTGGCGTGGGGCTGTAAGGGCTGCGTATTGTTGGCATCCTTGTGCACGGGCATGAGATGGATCCTGCTGCCTTACTTCCTCATCTTTTGCATACTCTGGGCTGTACTATTTTATTTAAGGCTGCTTGTTGCTTTAGGAGCATAAGGGACACAATATCTGTCCCCATGGTGTGATTTATTGAGAATTGGAAACAAGCCAATGAGTCTAAATTCGGATTCAACAAGAGCTGTGCTTCCAGACGGCAGGCGGCCTCCCTGCGTGTGCTGCTTCCAACAAACACTGCCCTCTCCCTTTGCTGCGGGTTCCTCCCAAAGGGCAGCTCGTGACAACCACAGCAGCAGCGCTCTTCTCTTTGAGATGTGGCATCCTTCCTCTTCCCCCTGTCTCCATGAGTGCTGTGTAGAAGTGGGTCTGGGGGCACTCAGAGCCCATCTGCTGCTGCTGCCCTCCACCTGCAGCCACGCTGCTCTGTGCATCCTTAGCGGCTGCTGTGGAAACAGGAACAGGGCTTCAGCAGCAACGTTAGCATGAGGCATTTTTTCCACAAGCTAAAAACAGCTCATCCTCCCCATACCTCTTTCCAAATTCATGGGGGCAGATGAATCCCTGCTTACGCTTAACATCTGCCTCCAATTTGGGTGCCAACCAGAAGGCTGTTTCTTAATTTTTCATTTGGACCTAGCCCAGATCTTGCAAACCTGCCCAAAATGGTGGAAAAATCCAGGTGATGTTAGCAAGGTCTGGCAAGGTCTTGACAAGCTTGTATCCAAACCTGGTGTGTCCTGCTTGCAGCGTTTGGATGGAGCCATTTACAAGTTTGGCCTTGAGTCTGAGTGCCAATTGCTGCCTAAACCCAATCTCACAGCAGCACTCCTGGCTGCAGGCAGCCACATCTCAGCCATCTGCTCCTGGGCCTTGAGGGAGTGGGTGCGAGTGTCCCTGAGTGCTGTGCAGGAGGGCTGCAGGCGTGCAGGACTGCACGAACGGCTTCTTCCTTATGGCTTCATTTAGGGAGCAGTTCCAGGGGCTGTTTGTCTTAAAGCTTATAAACTCCTAACTTCTAGCCCAAATGCGCTCCAGTTTAATTCCTGTGCTTTCCTCCCACCCCCACATTATGCCAGCCCTGCTTTGCAGTTTAAGCAGTTCTTTTTCTGTCTTGCCACAGTTTCTTTGCAGGCTGCGGTCGCATCCCGTCTGCTTGCTGCAGGAATTGGGCTGCGCGCTCCCTGCTCCCCCAGCTGCAGCTCTGGAGATACAGGTGCTGCTGCCCGCCTCAGGGGAAGCAGCAGGACTCAGTTTGTCCACTTTCGTCCTCCTCTAGCGGGAGTTTTCCCGCACCTGGGACAAGGCTGCCTCTCTTAAATGCTTTGAAAGCTGCTGATAATGCACGTGCTGAACTTCCTTGCTATTTTCTGGCCAGTTGAGCATTTTGCTGGGAATTAGCTCTCCATTTCTGTCTGGATGTGTGTGCAATTTTTGCTCTATGTTTCAGGCTGATCCTCCCAGTTAAACCTCGGATGTAATGAGCCTTCTCTAATGAGTTTAACAAGCAGGCTTTAGATAAACAGCTGGTGCAGCTCCGTTCCTTCTACTCCCGAGGAGCAGAGTGGCTCCGTCTGGCAGAGGCCCTCGGATTCTCTGTGCCAGGCAGGTGCCTGGTGGGTGTGTGGCTGTTGGTGCCGTGCTGCCCTTTGCTGGGGCAGGCAGCTGCTCTGCTCACTGCTGGTGGGAGTCGTGGCACCGCTTGGTACTGCAGTGCTGCCAGCTGGGGGATGGCTGCCTTGGAGAGCTGCGCTTGCAGCCCCAGCCTTTGTGGGATGCTGCTGCTTGAGGCATTGAGTTCCTCACTTCATCTTACTCCAGCAGCATTGCTGTTAAAAATATTCCATGTACTGAGTCAGAAGTAATTCAGACTCCTTTCCTTTGCTCTGAGGCTGCTGATATGCGCAGCGTGTTCTTCCTGCCAGGACAAAATCTAATATTTCTGGGTGCCCACAACCTTCCTTAGAACCATAATGGGAAGATGAATGCCCTCAGTGCGCCACATGCAATATTGAAGCACTGATGATGCAATCCATCTCCCTCAGCCCACACAGCAGAAGGAAGAATTGCGCTGCCCTTCCTGGACAGAACCCGGCTCTGCCATGGGGGCCCTTTGTGCTGTGCAGACCCTGTGCTCAGGTACTGACACTGCATCCAGCACTCCGTGCTGCCAGGAGCTGTGCAGGGCTATGGAATCGTGCAGCTGCCCAAGGAACTCTCAGAGCCAGGATCTCTATGCAGATGCATGTTTCTGAGGGTGGCTGGTGCAGGCACAGCTGGAGCCTCTCTGGGCTGCCTCCCATGCAGCTCACCCTGTTGCGTTCCTCTGCAGTGCAGCTGGACACAGAGAGGCAGCCCCACCGCCCCAGCTCCATCCCCAGCAGAGCTGCCCAGCAGCCGTGGCCCCAGCATGGGCTGGCAGTGTGCTTCCCTTTGTAAACAGGATCAACCTAGTAGTTTGTACTCATTAAGCTTTAATGGCACGCAGTTGCCAGCACACTGTTATTACTGCAGCCTCTCCTCCCTCTCGTCTCACTCCTTTGTTGCCTGCTCTTGCTGTGCCACCATGGAGCCACCTGAAAACCTGGGCACCCCCTGCTTGCCAGGCCCCACAGCTCCAGCAGGGCTTGGCTGTATTTGTTTGCTTGTTAACAATTGGATGCTCTGCCCTGTGCCTGGAGAAAAGCAGGCTGGGGCTGTGTGGTGAGCTGGGCAATGTGCTCTTCTGGTTCCGCTGGAGATCCCCTGGGAGACTGTAATTTTGTGTCATGCAGATGGCACCACGGAGGCATCTTCCCCTAGGCTTTTGTTTCCTGGCTCTGGCTGATCAGTTCTGATATGGCTGCACCTGCTCTGAAAGGAGGAGGCTTTTTTCCTCTGTCTTTTTGTGCCCAGCCACGTGAGCTAACTTGGAGGGAAGGAGCAAAGCAGGAATGTGTCCTTGCAGACAAACTCCTGGCTATGCTGCAGAGTGCGGCTGCCCAGGCAGGTGCTGCCCTGCACACAGCAGGGAGGTGCCCATGGAGCTGAACTGACGCTGATGAGCACAGGGCAGCAGGCAGAGCCCTGCAGAGCTTGGGTTGCCATGTCAGGATAACTCTAGGCTTTGCTCGGCCCAAATGCTGCCTTTCACTTTGTGTTTTTCTTGGGGCTTTGGGGCCGGCTGCTTGCTGCTCTGCTTCCTGCAGCCCTCGCTGTTTGCCTGATGCCTCCTGCAGCTCCAAACCAGTGAGTTCACACAGGGACTGGGGTGGCAGAGTGAGATGCAGTAATCGGTGCTTACAGCTCTGTAAAAGCACATTTCTACATGGAAAGCTCCTGTTTTCCTTTGCTCTCAGAGTTGCTTCTGATGTGATGCCAGCTGTGAATTGAGGCTTCCCATGGCTACCTCTGCCATGCTGGTGTTTGCAGGGTGTGCGGGAGCTGCTGCAGCAACATTGTTTTGATGCAGTGCAGAGCTCAGCCATGTGGGGAAGCTCCTGCTGCTGTTTTCAGACGTGGAAATGGTGAGCAGCTCTGGGCAGGGATCAGCTGGTGTGTGTCAGCCAGGCGTGACCGCGTGGAGTGAAGTGAGTGCATTGTGCTGCTGCAGCAGCAAAGGTTTGGTGTGGAGCAGGAGGCTGGGGAGGAATGCGCTCCATGGACTCCATGGAGCTCCAGGTGCTTTGTGGTGCCTGGGCTGCAGCTTCCAAGCCAGCAGCATGCTTTAGATTTTACATTTTTAAACAAACATCCTTAAGAGCTTTAAAATACAAAGGATTTTCATCATATATCTTTTCTTTCAAGGGAGATTAATGAGGGCAGAAAAGTGAGAGCTGTAATAGCTGAGTTACAGTCTGGGCTTTTGCCCTGGATGTGGTTTCTCCCTGTAGTCCTCTATTTCCTCCTCCTTCCCCATATCAGGCAGAATCCGAGTGTCTCTGTGTAGCACTCTACGTGCTGCTCTCCCGTAGCCCATAGGGTACGCTGGGTTTGCTCTGGCTTCTGCAGTGCTGAGACTTTCGGAAGCATGGTTAGGATTCCCGAACTTCCCAGCAGTGGGGTGTGAGCCCATGGAGCTGCTGGGCAGGTGGTGTCACTGCTGACATGACATGGCAGTGCTGTGTTGCAGTGGCTGTGCGGGTGCCCACGGCTGTGACACAGCTGCTGGTTTTACCTCCAGCGCGACTCCACTGCGCCGTGGTGCCAAATGCCGCTGCGGTGCTGCATGGCTCTGGCCGTTAGGAGTAATGCAATGTTTGTGCATAAGGCTGTGAAAAGCCTGAGGTCACAAAAAAAAAAAAAAAAAAAAAAGGAAATGACTTTCTGGTGGGTGTGTGCATGTGCATGCGCCTCGGAGCGAGGCGTAGGGCGGCCAACCTGGCGGCCTTGGGGTCCCCCACCCTGGCAGGAAGCAGCCGTCCCCTGTGAGCCCCGTGCAGCATGCTGCCTGCACGGCCACCGCATCCCCCGGTCACAGCACCGCGGCAGCGCCGAGCGGCCACCATGTTCCAGAGGAAGCGCAGCGTCTCCTTCGGTGGCTATGGCTGGTGGGTGGCTTTCGCTTCAGTGCCTGCTTGTTCATGGCTTTCCTTTCCGCTCTGGGAGCTCATGGTACAGCCTGACTGCTGCTGGGAGTGCGGGGATGCTGGGGAGGGTGTGCTGCTCCTGTTGCTGCTGTGCTGGTGCAGAGCTCCCATGGCACAGCACCTGTGGGGCACCCTGTGGCTGTCAGCTCCCTGCTCACTCCACGGGTACTGCCCAGGCAGCGATGCTCGCAGCAGCCTTGGGAGCACATGGGATGCTCCCACCTGGCTTGGAGCCCTTGATGCCTCCCTGATCCCTCCCTGCACCCACTGTCCTTGCACAGAGCACTGTGGCTGCCACCCTTGTGCCGATCTCAGTGGAATGCTGTATTTCTTGTGTCCCTCTTCTAAGAGTTGTGTTGATCTATAGGGAAAGGCTGTATGAAAATAGCACTTTTCTTCCTCTGTCCTTCCTCCCCTTTTTCTCGCTAAGTTGTTTTATGCCATTTCAGGGCAGTGCTGTGTTTATGGTCAGGTCCTAGGAGCTGATGGCTGAGCTGACAGCTTGGCAGCTCTGTTGGCACACAGCAGGGTGTCCTCCCAGGGCTGTATGTGGCTGCTTCCTGAAGCTGGGCTGCCTGATAGGCAGCAGTGGTTTGGAAAGGAGTGCTGGTGGCTGCTGTGCTGCCTGGGCCCCCGGGAAGTGCTGAGCAACTGGGATGCGGTGTGGGATGGCAGCAAATTCACCAAGGGTTTGCAAAGCCTTTTGGAGTCAGGTGTTCTGTTGCATGGGTTTTTTTCCTTGATATATAATAAAAATTACAAGGAAGCACTCTGATTAACTAATTTGTAAATAGATTTTGTGACATTTGGGCTTGTTTTGCAGTGGAAAGGAATTGTGGTTTTGCCTTCCAGCTGCCATTTGTGGCAGTGCTGGGCTCGTTCCCTGAGCAGTCAGGTGGCACAAGTGCAGGTGAAGCTCGCTGTCTTCTGCTCTGCAGGGCACGTGGGTAATCCAGGCTTTGCTCAGTTCTTCTCCTTCTTTGCTTCAACAGTTGCAGGGAAGAGATAACAGCTAACCAGTGAGCAGCACAGGAAAATTGTTGTGCGCTGTCCTTCAATGGCTGCGTGCTGTTGGAGTGCTGGGTGTGGGCTGATCAGGGAGCAGCATCAGCTTTTCTTATCTTTTAATATCAGAATCAATTTCTGCACAGTGAGAAGTGCAGGCAGCGCTCCCCACAGCCCGGCTGCCCCATTCTCACAGCCGCACGCCCTTCCTGTGGCAGTGCAGGGAGTGAGCCCCAGAGCTGGCCGGCACGCCCCGCGCCCTGCCTGGGCTGCAGCTGCTATTCGCAGACCTGCGCCGAGAGCACTTGTTTTTATCTCTGCCGGCCGCATCCGTTCCCACGGACGTGGGAGCAGTGTGCCCACACGGGGCTCCCTGTGCTCAGACACAGCACTGCACAGCGCAGGGATGGGGCGCTGCGGCGGTGAGGTGCAGCAGGTGCATGCTGCCAGCTGGGCTGCAGCCGGAACGCAGTGCCACTGGAGTGGCTGCCCCGCACCGAGCACCCTGTGGTCACTTAGTGTGCAGCCGTGGAGCACAGGGTGCTCTTTCTCATTCTACAGAATCAGCCCCCATGGGCTGCAGCACGGCACGGTGGGGACGCAACCCTGCATCACTGCTGCTGTGGCCTCGTGGTGATGGGGAGGTGCAGCACTGCGGGGCGGAAGCCATGCTCCTGCAGCACTGTGGTTGCAGTGCACGCAGCAGGGCTTTCAGAATTACTTTTTTTGGCTTTTTGTTATTGTTGGTTTAAAGATAGGGAACTAACCCACGTGGCAGATATCGTAATACTTGCAGTTACTGCCAAAAGACATCATTTTGCGTTTCGAGACATTATAATGATTTGCATCAATTAATATCAGTATGGCTTTAACCACAATAATTCTGTGGGGACCATCATTTATCACCAGTACCAAAGCAATGAATGCTGCACCTCAGCATCTGGTCCTGCTGCACTGTGGATCCTTACCATGTCCCAGACTTCCTGCAGGGCTGTGGGGTCCAGTGTGGGTCCCAGTGCACTGCACTCAGCTCTGTACTCATCACACAGACTGTTGGGGGGAGGGGCTGGGGAGTGGAGCATTGGGGCAGCTTGAGCACGGGTAAGTGGATTTGAGAGCGTGGTGGGAGAGCTGAACCCATATGGAAGAGCCAAGAGGGAAGTACAGGAATAAGCTGAGCTGTGTGTGGGCAGGGTTTGTACCTCAGATCCTCAGGCTGAACATGGGCGCATGAGCGGGATCCGTGGTGGTGTAGACACAGCCCTGTGCCCACAATAACACTGCTCTGCTCTCTCCCCAGGATTGACAAGACGATGCTGGCCAGCCTGAAGATGAAGTGAGTACTGTGCTCTTCTCTTGTAAACCATTGTCCTGCGAAGTGCTTGGTGGGCTGGGCTGGCTTTGAGTGGGGAGGGTTCGTTCCCAGCCCCGGCCACCTCCATCTGGTGCTGGTGCTGCTCCACAGGGCTGCCCTGTTGGGCACTGCCTGGGAGGCACCAGGCACATCTCGCATTTGCGTTGAGGTGGGGTGAGGTGTTTTGGTGTGATGGTGGTGTTGGTTCAGAGCACAGGGATGGAACCTGCTGCACCCAGACAGCTCTGGGCATCCCAGCATGTTTCACCAGGAACGTGTCCATGAGGCCGCAGTTCTCTTGGAGGTCTCACCAACAAAGCCAACCCCAGCTCCAGGGACACCCCGTGTCAGCCCCTGTCTCTCCCCAGTCCCACCTCTGGTGTTGGGGATTTTCCACCATGAGTGCTCCTGCTGCTCCTGGCACTGTTAGCATTGAGGTGTGCTAGCGCAGAAATCTGGCTGAGCCTCCCTTGGGCTCAAGGTAACTTGTGCGGGTAACTGCTCATGTGGTTTCATTTTATAATCATTACTTGTGCAAATTATTCATTAATGGAAAAATATACAGAGAGCCTTTGGGGAACCTGCTGCATGAACAAGCCCATGAAATGCCCTTTGCAAACAGCACAGCAGAAGCGCCGTTGCTAAGCTCACCGCTCGGGTTTTTGGTGAACTAATGAGAAGTTTAAGTCAACGTTTACAGCTCTGGGGCAATCTCGGTGCGTTTTCTTTTTCTGTGCCTTGTACATCATGCTGTGCTGCGCCCTGGTTTTAAATTTTTTTTCAGGGTCTTTGTAACAATTCTGAGGCAGAATTGTTGCACCTTCTGTGTAATTGTTGGACCTTCTGTGCCCACCGTGGGCACTGAGTGCCTTCGCGTGGCTGCACGCTTGGCTGTGGGGCGGTGACCACGGTGTGCACACGAGGGGCTGCAGCTGGGTGCTGGGCAGGGCTGTGATCCCACAGCCCAGGAGTGCTCATCCCCTGTGCTCCCCTGCACCGTCAGCCTGATACGGGGGCAGATGCTGTTTCTGGTTTCTTTCTTTCTTTATTTTTTTTTTCTTTTCCCTTCCTACATAATGCATTTTGGTGATAGCAAACCATCTTTGCTGCTGAGATGTGTTTTTCCTGACACATGAGTGCATGTCTGCAAAGCCTCTCGGAGCACGACAGGGGAAGGAAAACTACTTCCTAAGAGGTGACTTCAAGCACTCGTGAAGTGCAGCCAGAGCTCTGCTGAGTGCAGCTATGGGAGCAGTGCCTGCAGTGACCCCTCCAAGCAATGTGCTTTTCATGGAGCAGAAGCTCCTTTCCACTGTTATCAGTCCCTGTCACATTGCAGCAGTGCCATGCTGGCCCCAGCATGATGCCGGGTGCTGCTGGGGGCTGCAGGGCCCCGGGGTGCTCTGCCCACAGTGCAGGAGGGGCTGTGGCCACACAGTGTCACATGTGGCCCAGAGGTGTTCGCACAGCTGCATGTCCCTGCAGTTGCTCCATCTATTTGCAGCTGATGCTTTCCACAACCTCTTAGCACTTTGGCTTTGTGCACAGATTGCCTCGCAAAATGTTTCTGTAATTGGGGCCCAGCCAGAGCCACATTAGATATTTGTAAAAGCCGTTTTGGTTTTCTAACGCCCTCTTATTATTGCTGCAACCTTCTGGCTGGGATGCCAGGCGTAGGCAATTTGCTCCACTGTATAACTTGTTAACAAAGAGACAAACTGCTGCCTCCACGCCAGGAAGTGCTTCAAGAGGCCTCGTGTGCTGCAGAATCAAATGTGACCTGCAGAAGTCAGGTGGAGGAGAGCAGTGAGTGCTGCTGGGGCCTGGAGCTCTCGGCTGCAGAGGGACCCTGGGGTGGCTGTGTGTCCCTGCAGGCTCCTGGGGTGGGAGCGGAGCTGGGGCCCACTCGTGCAGAGCCGCAGAACACAGCAGGCTGAACACAAACACACAGGTGGCACCAGAGCTTCAAAGCAGTTTTTCCCTCTATCTGTCTCTCCCTTTTCTTTTTTTAATTTGGCTTTCATTAGTTCCTATGGTAACCATGAATATGTCTGAGGGACGTGAGACTGGAGAGAATAAGTGGATGCTGCAGAGGGGGGAGCGCCGGAGGAGGGAGATTGGCAGTCCTGGCATCGTGGTCAGGGTGTGCACGGCCTCATTCTGTTCCGGGAGGCATCGGGACGCACTCGCAGGTGCAGTCGGCGAGCAAACGCACTGCAGAGCTCCGAGCGTCTCTGTGCTGTTCAGGAGCTGCCGCTGAGCTGCTGCCTTTGGGTCTGGCCTCCAAAATGCCCAGGAAGCTCTGGTGAGTGCAGGTCCAGCCGTGCCCCGTGCCCGGCACGCTCTGGCTTTGCAGCTGGCAGTGCGTGCAGAGCTTCGCTTTGTGCAGCAGTTCTGCTGCTGCAAAGTGTGCAGCAAAGGCTCTGGAGGTGCTGGGGCACTCAGAAGGGTTGCATTGAGGTTGTGACATGCGGAGCCATGGGCTGCTCTGCAGAGCTCAGGTGTGTTTGTGCTGTGAGCCGTGGCCATGGGCTGCTCTCGGGAGGTGCCACCAAGTGCTGCCTGGCTGCATGCAGCCCTGCTGGGGGCTGGCAGCTCTCTGGGCTGGAGCTGGTGCTGGGGAGGGTGGGATGGAGGGATGCTACTGGCAGGAGCCCCGGGAGACTGACACCAGCACTGCTGTACTGCCAGGTGGGATGTGTGCAGGCAGGGATTGGTGTGTGTGGGAGTGGGATTCCAGCACAGAGCAATTCTGCAGATAGAGTCACTTCCAAGGCGGGAAAGTCTTCATGACAAAGGATCATTGTGTGTCACACAGCCGCTCTGGGTCAGGTGAGCTTGCTCACACTGATCTGCACAGGGCAGATGCAGGGGCTGCTAGAGCCAGGCAGTCCTAGAGATGCTCCCACCCCATCCCGAGCTCATTGCAGCTCTGTGCTGGGCTCAGTGCAAGGTGGGACGCTGGGATGGGATGCGGCTGTGAGCTGCTTGGGGCTGTGCCTATGGGGACCCTCTGTCTGAGGCTTCTCCTCAGCCCTCGGGGCTCTGTTTGTTTTCTCCACTTTCTTTGTCCTTATGAAGCAAAAATCACAACGAAATTGTGTTTCTGTGGAACAGAAGAGCCCTGTGCACCAACTGCTGCAGTTTGGGGTGTGCACAGCTCACCTTCCCACAGATGAGTGCACGGTGCTCACCTGGCAGCGCGGGGCTGAGCGAGGTGAGCTGTGCCCGGGGCTCTTCTGTGCTCATGGATCAGAGCTGTGCTAAGGGGAGGGCAGCGAGTTGGCTTCCTGCTGGGAGCTGCGGGGCCGGCTGCCGTTATGCTGTATCTGTGTGCTCAGGTCCTGCGGGGACAAGGTCTGGGAAGAAGATTGTTTGAGAAAATACCTTTGATTTTGTTACCCTCTGTGAAAATGGATAATTACGTGTAAATGTATATTTGAAGTTGCCCTCTGGCTGCAGTGGTGCATACGGCTGTGAGCAGTGAGGCAGCACACTGCGTGCCTTGTTTGGGTGTACGACTGTGGATCTTCTGGGCAGCGGGATCTGCCACCTGAAGCTTTCAGGAGCGGTCCCCTCACCAGCCCGGCTGCTGATGAAATTAATTAGTAAAGAAATGTGAGAGAAAAATTGCTTGTGTGGGACCGGTGTGCGAGTTGCACACGAGCAGCGTTCCCGCAGCTCCCGGCTGTGCCCTGGGGAGGTCGGCGTGCGGCGCTGCGGGGCGGGCGGAGCTGCGGGGCGCCTCGGGGCGAGGAGAGCCGCGGAGGCGCTGTGCTCCCACTGCCCACCAGGTGGCGCTGTGCTGCTGCCGGCGGAGGGCGGGGAGGGAAAGGATGAAGGCGGGGAGCGCCGCGAGGCGGGCGGCGTGTGCGGGGCGGTGCTGCAGCCGTGCAGGGAACACCGGAGATTTGAATTATGGTTTGTGCTTGGGCTTTTGGGGCAAAAAATAAGCACACTTCCCAGACGAGTGCGGGGCAGAATCTCCGCGTGGCGCTGTGCACGGAGGAGGGATGATGGCTTACCGTGCGTCATCCTGACCGGCTGTAAGACACCCTTCTCACCCTTGGGAAACGCTTCTTCGTTTGTGACGCTTCTGTTGTCAGCTGTATTGATTTTTATGGATGTGCATGCAGCTCATTTCATCAAAACAAATTCTTCCGAGCTTTTCCGGTGTGATCTTTCTCGGTCCCCTGACTGTAATCTCATCCCTTTTTTTCTATAAAGTTTTTCTGGAAAGCTAACCATCTGTGATGGGCCCATAAATCAGCTGCTTCCCCTTGTGCACGTTTGGGTTGGCTCTCACAGTGTTTCATGTGGCAGCAAGGGGAGGGGAAGCAGGATTCACTCAGAAATGGATTGATCACTTAAAAATGTCAGTGCAAAGAAGTATCAGGGGAATGCAGCGTTGTTGCTTTCTGTGGCTGCTGTTGGATCTGAGGAATGTGGCAGAGGGGAACACCACCTGAGATGCTGCATGGAGGTCTGAGTCCTTCTGGCAGTCAGAGTGCTTTAAACAAACAAACAAGCAAACACATAAACATTAAAGTCCAAACAAACAAACAGTAAAAACCCTCCACTCTGGGTGGGTTTGGGCTCGTGTCCAGCACTATGCAGCGTGACTCAATCCTGCTCTGGGGGGAGAAGATGGCACACATGGAGCATTTCCCTTCTTCTCACGCATGACCAGCAGTGGGCACACAGACATGGCTTGTCTCTGCTCTGTGCTGTATTTGCTGCCCTGCAAAGGGCTGTACCTGAATGCATGCAGTGCTGAAGGCACAGAGCCCTGTGCAGCGCGGGGAAGCGGAGGTGGGAGTCAGTAATTTAAAGGGAGGAATGTATAAAGCAGTGAAAGGAGGGTGAAAGTAGGGCAGTGCGTCTGGTGTCTCGGATGAATCATCGGCCAGCTCTCGCTGCTGCTGCTTTATTTGCTCCTCATGCAAAGAAGTTGGTGTCGGTGTGTTTTCCTCACTGGTTTGGGTTGCTGGGCTGTGGAACAGGACAGCGCAGCGCTGTGCCGGGCTGGTGCAGGTGGTGGCTGCCTGTCCCATAGCGTGGTGCTTCTCTGAAATCTGCGCTTTGCCCTCGTGACAGCGCTGCTGTGGGGCTGAGATAGGATGGCCCTGCCCTGCCCTTCCCACAGCAGCACAGGGGTGCCCTGGCACTGCACTGGGGACGTGCTCTGACGCTGCTGCTGGGCCCGGGTCATCTGCAGGCAGATGGGACTGCAGAGGGTGCTGAGGGCAGCACGCTGCCATTGCACTGCCGTCCTGCCAGCCTTCCTGGGCTGCTACAGCAGGCAGCTCTTGGGCTGGTGTGGCTGTCCTTGGGCAGCACTGGAGCAGAGAGCACTGTCACCTCTGGGCCGATGCAGGCAGGGCAGCTGCAGAAGCATGCAGCCCTGGGCAGAGCCATTCACATGCAGTGCATGGGGACATTGGCTGATGCTGTGTGTGAGAGCAGAACAGCTGTCACAAATCACATTCATTTTCTAAAGGGGGGAAAAAACAACTTGGAAGAAGCCTTGATATCCTATTTTCTTTATGGACAGAAATGAATTTCAGTGGGCACAAAACTGTTTGCTTCTTTTTTTTTTTTTTTTTTTTTTTTTTTGCTTTTTTTCCTGTGGTACTATTTAACTCAAGAAGAAAAGTCTGGAAGGATCTGAGGGGCTTTGGCATGGTCCTAGCAAGCAGGGGCATAGAGGCAGAGGTTGGTGCTCCTCAGGGTGGGGGGCACTGATCTCATGTGCAAGAGGAAAACTTTTGCAGGTGGAGGGGGAGCTGCCCCTTGGCCCAGGATGGCTTCTGCTTGTGCCAGCCCTGGGCAGCTGCTGCCACATGGCACCTGTAAGGCAGAGGTGAGCCAGGGTGCTCAGTTACCTTTTGGACTGGGGCTGCTCACTGCATGTCGTCCTGCAGGACACCCCATGCTGGTGGCAGTGCTGTCAGTGCCGTGAACAGGGACATGGAGGGATGGATGGCAGGGGTTGGGTCTGCAAGGAGGGCGCCCACCCCGTGGGACAGCCCCAGCCTTGTGGGGCTCAGCAGCTGGCTGAGGATTTCCCAATCCAGCAGTCCCAGCACTGCTCCCCTATCTGCAGTGAGCAGATGGTGCTCGCTGTTTCCAGGAAGGGTGGTTATCACTGCTGCCTCCTCCGGAGCCACCCAGCCCCGTGCCCTGCAGCCATCCTCAAAGCACGTACCAGAGCGTGCATGGGATGGAGGAGCTGTTCCCAGAGAGGGAGCGGCTGCGGCCCCAAGGAGCAGGGAGTGTTTTGGCCATTCTGCCTGGTAAGCTTAACTTACATTAATGTTGGGGGCAGATCCTCTAGCGGGAACCCAGCAGAGCCCCACTGATGCTTTTGGGACTTGGCTTTTTTTTTAGATTCCTTCCTCTTGGTGGCTTGCCATAGGTGCTTGGGTTATTTGGGGATTTATTAATGCAGAACCCCAAGCTATGACGTGCAGGCAGTTTGCTGCGATCCTTCAATATGTGCGCAGCTCCCAGGAGACAATGGACACAGCACCGTGGTGTGTGCTGCTGCTGAATCCCATATGTTGAAATGTTGTCATTCCTATCACAACAGCTTTCACATGTTTAAAGCCAGATTATCCGCAATTACATCTGCCCAGAGGACTCAGCAGCCACGTGGGGCTATTTTTAGCTCTGCTTCAGAAGCAATAAACTGCGTTGGTTTGTATATTTCTTCCCTCCTGCTATATTTATGCTTTGTCAAAATAGGAGCTGTTTGCAGAGCATCAAAAGGAGGCCACCTGAAAGAATATCAGCCCTCCAAAAGCAAATATTGTTGTAATGGGGGGAGGGATGCTTAATGGCTGGACTGATAAAGGCACCATCTGGCTGCGGATGTGTGCTCTTGCGTGTCCTGGTTTGCACAAGCACAGAGTGTTCCGTGGGGGCCGTGTGCTGCCCGGTGCTCCCTGGGCAGGGGGGCCCTCCCTCCCCACCCACTGCTGCTGTGCTGGAGCCACAGGCAGTGCCTGGCTCAGGCCATGCAGCTGCAGGGTGGTGAGCTCTGGGAGCTGCACCCGCAGAGGGGCACAGCAGCACTGGGTGTGGGAGTGCAGGCGCTGTGCCAGAGCCCATGGCTGATTCCTGGCGATGATTTGATGTCACTGTGCTGCTTCCATGGTTGTCGCTTCTTGCACTGAGCTGGGTCTTGGCAGCCAATGGGGCCCAGCACTGCAGCCAATGCACCTGGAAATGGGCTTTCCATTTCCAGAGCTTTCTTTCCAGTGGTGCTCATAATGTGCAGCATTGTGCTTGGTTAGCAAATGGCAGGCAGTGATCAGCTGAGAACATCATGTCGGTAAAGTCAGTTGTAAAAGGCTGGAGCATCTCAGGTTCCTATGTGGGAGAGAGATGGGGAGGTTTGATGGGTGCATGGATAGGTTGGGGCTGTACTGTGAAATCTCTCTGAAGACTCAAAGGTCACTCCTCTCAGATACAGTCCTCTCTGATTCCTCTCAAATGTTACTGGTGTCACGTACCATGCACCATGACAGCTCCTTTCTCGCACAAGCAGTTTGCTGCTAATCCTCTCCAATTTGGAAAGCTGAGCTCAGTGTTCTTTTTGCTGGGATGATGCGGATTCTGTGACTCGGTGACATCCTGATAATAATGAGCAACCCTGGCTCAAATGGGTTATGAGAGTGGGGAACAACTCCCATTGGGTCTTCAGCAGAGCTCCAGCCATCAATGCAGCTGCAGGAACTGAAGGGTTTGCCCTATGCTTGCATGTTAAACGGAAGATGGGGAGGTTTGCTTCAGGGCAGGACAAACAGGGGTAGTGGTAGAAGATCGAGTTGGGGGCTGTGTTGTCCTCTCCCTGGCAGTACTCAGAGCTGAGAAATGGAGCATGGCAGTCCTGCTATCACTCTCCTTTGTGAACAGGAAGCGGCGCTGCTCTGAGCGGCTGCGCTGTGCCAGCACTCCTTCTGCAGCTCTGCCCATGGCTGTGCTGGGCTGCTCAGCCCTGCTCCTGCTTGGTCAGGCCCTGCAGCATGAGATACTGAATGACGAAAATGCCCATTTGCCAACACCATCTACTGCACTTTGTATCTTTTAATCAAGAGCAAGAGGCAAGGGAAAGGCTGTAGAACAATAGAAACCCATTTCTGAGCGTGATTGACTTGAGCGCACTCCCTATTGTGGGGATGTGTCACTGAGATAATACCCATGTTTTAGCTCTACAAATTATGCCTTTTCACTTCCTTGCATCAAACAAGGTGTCAGAGGGAGACAGTAAGGGAGCTGCTGGATCCCTGGCGCGGGCGGAGGAGTGCAGCTCAGAGTGCCACGTTCCTGTGGTGCTGGGGCACCGCAGTGCACACCGCTGCAGCAGTGCAGGGTGGAGCAGGGCAGTGGGTGCTCCGGGTCCCGGGGAGGAGGAGAGCTCTCCTCTGCCTGGCACTGGCCTGCTGTGGGTCCCGGGACCAGGCTGGAGAACGGCTGCAGGACAGGCTCATCCTGCTGCTGGCTCCAGGAGCGCTGGGCACATCACTGGTGTTGGTTTGCTGCACATCCTGAGTCTGGCTTTATTAATGATGCTAATGATAGATGATGGCATTTAGCTCACTGATTTGCTAGTGAATTTCAAAGGAACTGCTCCGACTGTAAAGACTTATTTCCTCTGCTGATTTGATCTGATTTAATTTAATGCTGAAATCTTGAAACTTGTTTCTTCAGAAAGCCTTGATTCATAGCAAAAAATACCCCAAGTTATCAGGCATATGATTTCCATTTAATTATGCTGCTGCCGTAGGCAGGGCAACTCCGTGCTGCGTTCCACCAAGAGATGCGGTGCAGCCGAGTTGGAGCTGCCCGGGGGCTCAGCCCTGGTGCCCAGTGCTGCACCCCGATCTTATCTTCTCTCTGCCCCTGCTCCTCTGCCTGCCCTGCAGCACTTCACTTCCTCTCCCTGTGCTGCTGTTTCCGTGCCCTCCAAAGGGCTTTGATCTGCTGTGTCCCATTGACTCTGCGAGGCTGGTGGGGCTGGACACCACGATGTGCTCCTGTGTGTGCTGCCCAGGGCCTCCTGACAGCTTCCCGGCTGCGTCTGTGGGGTGGCTGTTGAAGAGGGAGCAGTTACAAAAATAACACCGTGAGAACCTGTGGACATGTAGAAATATAAGATAGGTATTTGTAGGTACATAGATGGTTATCTACAGATCTTCTCACATAAAAGAGACTGCAGCCCCTGGGCTACCAGGGATGGCTTTGTGCTGAAGACAGAGCAGAGTGCTCCCATCTGTCCCTCAGCTTTTTGGGTCTGGGGGTGTCACTGCAGTGCCTGGGGTGAAGGGTTCTGCCCTCTGTGCTTAGCCTCTCTTTGTCTACAAGGTTTCTTTGCAAGCCATGACTGTAACACAGGTAGTTTTCCTGTGAGACATGACCCATTGTGGCCGGGCATCTTGTGGCTGGCACTGGAGCAGCAGGCACAGATTTGGCCCCAGAGCAGTTGGCCGCCAAGTTGGGTCCTGCCAGGTCAGTGCTGCACAACGCCGCCTGCGCCGGGCAGCTGATGGCAAAGGGCAGAGGATGCTGCAGGCATTGCACGGCCCCGTCACTGCGCTCTGGTACAGCTCAAACACAAATAGTCACACTGAAATTCACTTTCTGTCCTTTGTGCTTTAAGTTTGCTTCAAGGTGGTAGTACAGATTCGTTTATTATCGCTGTGCTAACAGCGTAGAGTTTGCATTCTGCCTGCTGTTGCAATATGCAGTGACGTGAGAGGGTTCACCTGGCAGGAAGGCACCCAACAGCCCATGCTGACAGCACCCCCGCACTCCCCTACCCCGCTGAGGCAGCACACAGCCCCCCTCAGCTGATGCTTTCCTACGGTTCTGACAGTTTCAGTCTAAGCTCTCCAGCAGGCACAGCTGCTCCAGGTGGGTTTTAAAGTCAGATTAACTGCGTGAATGTGGCAGCAGTGGCACAGTGCTGCCAATCCTGTGCGTGCTGCAGCGATGAGCTGCTCTGCACAATGCTATGGGCATTGTGGAGCACAGTGCAGGGCAGAGCTGCTGCCGATCCCACACCCCTCTGTTGCGCAGTAATGGCTGCATGGTTTGCAGGAACAGGGGTCTGTTTGCAAGCAGCAGAAAACAGCTGATTGCACTGAGCAATACATGCACTGAGAGACTCATCCTGCTCTTTTCTGTGGAGCAGAAACACGGGCAGCAGTTTAGGCAGGGCTGAAGGTCCGGGTTCCCAGAGAGGAGCAATTTGCACCGCTGGAGTTAACTGAGTGGTGTTTCTGCCTCTTGCTGAAGCTCAAATTGCGCCTGATCTCTCTTCCACAGGACACGAAGGGGCCCACGTGTGCCTCTGGGGATGCTGCTGGTGTGGCTGTGCACCGCCCCATACCCACTGACAGGTGCTATGCCCTAGCATTGCTCTATGCCCATCTGCTGCTCCCCAGCAGCACAGCTTATCTGAGGTTCTGTTGATCTACAAACACTGCTGCCGCTCTCATGGGGGACCTGTTCCATTTTTAATGGGTACTGATATCTACCTGCACTTTGGCTTCCCTGCGAGACGAGAGGTCATCTGTTTGTAATGAATTTTTGCTCTTTCACTGCAGCTTTGATTGCTTTCCCTGTTTGTTTCCTGGGCAGGCCAATAATTGTACTGCCGAGATGGAACACTGTGGGCCCCGCTTTGCTGAGGGCAGGCAGAAGGTCAAGGCATGCTCTGGGCTCTTGGTGCAGCTGCTCGGGTGCATGCATTGTCTCTATGGGTGCAGTACCAGGTGCTGTGGCAGCACAGGGTCACACCAGACCCTGCTTTGTGCACAGGGCTGCCGGTGCTGGGCTGTCTGTGTTCTAGGAGCACGCTTGCTGTTTCCCGAGCGCAATGGAACACCTGAGCCCACTGCCTTTGTCTGTGGCCAAGGTGCTGGGGCTGCTGGAGGCACACAGCACTCATCCTGCACCGCACTGAGGAGAACCAGACCCAGTGCCTTCGGTCCCACATTTCCTGCAGCCACGGCAGCGGGATGCTCACCGCCATGGGCAGGCAGTGGAGAGCAGGGAGCACTGCCCCTCCCTCCTCGCTTTGTTTGCTAGCTGCTAAACAAATGACCTTCTATCAAGAAAACAATTGAATTGAGTTTTCTGACCTTATTAAATCTCTCCATATGGAGAAGGTAGCAAGCTGGATGTGGGCACAGCAGCCTCCACCCTGCAACCAAGGAGCAGTACAGACTCTACTTGCAGCACTCTGTGCACCTCCTGCCTGCAGACTGGCTGTGCTGCACACAGACCCCTCCCCAGCTGCCCCTGGGCTCTGTCAGCGGTGTGTGCTGAGGCTGAGACCCTCACCTGCATCACAGCTGTGTCTTAGCTCCACCAGGGGCCAGAGCACATTGCTCCCCTGCTGATGGGAAGTGGCAGCCTGAGCTGGGCTCCCGGTGCAGAGGGGTCCTGCTGCCCCTTGGGCCGCTCTGCAGATCCCAGAGCTGTGCTTTTACAGACTTGGGATCTGCATGAAGTACATGGCCAGTCTGAGGCTGCTGCAGCAAGCCCTGATCTTCTGGCCCTCATGTAAGGATGTGTGTTTGTTGTTTGAAGAGGATGTTGATCCTGAACAGCAGACTGGCAGGGACTGTGCCCAGAGCAGAAGCAGGTTGGGAGCTTCCTTGTCTCGTTGGTGGGTTCTCTGTAACCATCTGTAACATGAAAAGTGATTAAGCTTTCTCAAAGTCACCTTTTGCTGCTCTTAATGATGCAGCAGTGCTGGAGTCGATGCTCTGGAGGCTGTCAGCTCCTGGGGCTGAGGGATGCTTCATCTGAAGGGAAAAACCTCATCTGCCTTGTGATTCCTTGATATTTCCTTTGTGTCTTTCTGACATATAGCTCTAATCAGATTACTTGGGGCTGGATGTAACATAATCTAAAGCTCAGTTTCTTGTGATACTTAAAACTGGATGTACTTCTATCCTCATCCTGCAGCACATTTTTAAATGCTGTAATCACCTTCTTCATTTGCAAGCTCCCAAATCCTTTTCTTCCTATGACAGGAGCACAGGGATGTGGCTGCTCCTGCAGAAAACGGGTCGCTGTTTCTGCCTGTGCTCCATGCTGCCACTGCTCCCTTCCTGCCTTTCTCCTCTGGTGTGGGCAGAGCTGCAGCACCCATTTCATCCACTGGGACCATGGCTGTGTGCCATGGTAGGGTGCAGGGCTGGGCGGTGCCGTGGGCAGCAGCGAGCAGCTCGATCTCACTGACGTACTAACACAAAAGCCAGAGCCAACCCGTGAATTTTCAGTATTAACCACATCGCTTATTTGGGGGAGATTCTGCAATGTCGGGGATGAAGGTTTGGTCTTCTCACAGTGTGGCATTTTCAGATCTGCCTTTCTTAGCAGAATGTCCAGGAGAAAATGCCAAGCGCTGCACTAACAATCCAGCAGCCCAGGTGATTTATTAATCATAGTGTGTAATTGTTCCAACCTGAAACGACTTCTCCCAAGCCCCTCAGGACTCAATTTTGTAGTTCACTGCAAATACTGTTTTCTCCGAAGCAGAACCGCCCGGGCAATTCTAGAGAGAGTTATTTCTTCCTAAAGCAGTGGCAGCTGCTCAGCTCGGAGGTTATTTAGGCACTGCAGAGGTAACGCTGCAGCTCTCAGGAAGGACAAAGATTCAGAGGAGCCCCCGAGGTGGTGGGGATCCCCTCCCAGCTGATGGCCCCATGAAGATGAAACGCGATGCACTGCGTGGGGCACAACAACAGCCCGGAGCCAAAGTGGAAGTTCCACCTGCCCTCTTGCTGCCCGCATCCTCTCCTACAGCACACGCTGCCCCTGGCCGTGCTCACAAGGACACCTGAAGATGCTCACAAGGACACCTGAAGATGCTCACTGCGGCGCTTGGCAGCTCAGCCCTGAGCAGGAGCAGTTCTGGCAGACGGATCTCACCGGAGCTGACTGTGCCCCTGTGCAGTGCTGCTGTGCCCTGCAGTGTCCCTGGGGAGCTGAGCACGGCCCTACCTGCCTGCTCCGACCCTCACCATCGTCACCCTGCCTTCCTGCTATGAATTATAGATCCGGTGCAAACGAAGTCCAGAAGAAATTGATTACAGCAAAGACTTGTTTGCAGAATTTGAGTGGAGAGGAGAATAGGGCTAAGTGTGTCTGCGTAAAGTGATTCTCTATTTCCAAATATGAGAGAATTGAACATCTTTAAAAATCAATACAAAGCCACTTCAGCATAAAACAAGGGAAGATTAATACTTAACTTGTCTGGAAGTGGGGAGGAGAGACAGTGGAAGATGTCTCCAGAGACAAAGAGAGACTCAATGAGATCTGAAGCCTCTTGTTTAATGTGAGAGGTAAAAGGTTTAAAATTAAAACCCCTCCCCCTCCATTAAATGAAAGCTAATGAGGTGCTGCAGAACTGATACAATTTGACATTGAAATGGGCTCTGTTTTTTTTTTTTTTTTTTTCCTGTGCCTCAGAAATTTGTCAGACTGATGATTTCTTCTTGGAAGCAGCCAGGTATTTCCACAGGAACAAACTGATTTGCTGGTCCAACCAAAACTTCATTAAAAGATTTTGCAGTATGTGTTAGTGAAAGTGAGGGCAGTGTCCAGGGTTAATGTATTTTTTCCTTCTGCCTACTTGCATCCTCTTGCCCACTGAGAGCAGTTTGGTATCCTCAGATGTTGTCCTGGGGAGGCACAAACACATCCTGGGTGCTTTGTGAGCTGGTTGGGTTCTTTGTTCTGGGGAGGTAAGGAGTTCTGTGCTCGTGTGTGGCAGTGACTTTGGCTGCTGCACGGGGGCTGCTCTGCCCCAGCATTCCCAGGGGCCCACTACAGAGCTGTTAAAATACTAATCTTAGGTTTAAGTCTAGATCTCAAATGTTTCAGGAGTCATGTGTGTGCTGTGCTGGTGAATGCAGGTGGGGCAGCCATGGCTGTGCTGCAGTCAGGTTGTCCTCAGGCTGAATCAGTGTGGCACGTGGACAGAAACAACCTTCCATGCACTTCTGCCTGACTTGGAGCGGAATGCATAAAGAAATCGCAATGAAGATGATGGGGCTCTTGTTTGAATTCAAAGAACACATCTGGTTAGGGCTTGTGCTGGGGCAACGAGGCACTGCGCAGGTTACTCAGAGAGGAGGTGCTGCCCCATCCCTGCAGACAGCGGAGGTGGAGGGGCTCTGAGCACTGATGGAGCTGTGGCTGTCCCTGTTTGTTGTGAGGCAGTGGGATCCGATGGCCTTTAAGGGCCCTTTCCAACTCAGAGTGCAGTCAGTGTAGCGCAGCCCCTCCGTGTTCCTGTGGGCATTCGGGGGCACAGAGGAAGGTGGGGGGAGTGGAGGGACCCGGCAGTTCTATTGCCGTGGCAACATCGACATCCAGGGAAGGATGCTGAGCTCATGGAGTAAATCACTGAGTTTACTTAATGAAAAAAAGTATCTGTTGCCAGGAACGAGCTGCGTGCTAGCTCAGCTCCTGCTTAGGGGCCGAGCCTGGAACTAGTGGTTCTTTGGCCTGGCTGCTGCAGAGGGTGGGGATGTGGGGACGCTGGAACCTCGGTCCCCGGCACTGGCACGGCCGCAGCCCGACGTGGAGCAGCCTCGGACTGTCCCTTAAAGGAGGGGTTTCGCAGTGTCTACCAAAAGCAGAAGGAAACGGTTGCAAGACGGGAAAAAATCCTTCCCACTGTTCGGATATAAGGGGGTTGGAACCGAACCTCATCCCCTCGGGCGCTGAGAAGCCCCGCTGTCCGGGGAATCGCGGGCCGTTTTCGTTAAAACCTCGGCGTGAGAAGAGCAGAGCCGTGCGGTGCCGCGGGGGCTCGGCGCAACCCGGCTCTCCGTGCACGCGGCGTCTTCGGAACCCCGCTAACCCGGCAGCGCGCAGCGACAGCCGCGAGGAGCGCATCCCCGGGCAGCTCCCGCTCGCCCCGCCGCGCCGCTTCGGGCGCTCGTCTCCGCTCTTTTCGTCGCCGCCGCGGGCGCGAGAGGGGAAAAGGGGAAAAAAGCGGAGCCCCGCCCGCAGCCGTACCCAGAGCCCGGCGCGGCCCGGCCGTGCGCGCAGGGGGGGCGCGGCGGGCGGGAGCGCGCGGGGAGGCGCGAGGAACGCGGGCGCGCCGCCGCCGCCGCAGGTGCCGCGCTGGGGCCGGGCGGGCGCGGGGCCGCAGAGCGGCGATGTCCCGGGCGGATGCCGGCAGGATGCACTCCCGGCGGGCCGGCATCCGCGCGGCCGTGGTGCTGATCGGGCTGCTGCACAAGTCCAGGAAGCAGAACAAGGAGAAAAGGTAGAGCGCAAGTTCGTTCCTTTTCTTCTCTCTTTATTGAAGGGTTAAACAGAAATCTGTCCTTGCCGTTGGGTAGCCCGAGTGCGAGCTCCGGGCCGGGGGGCTCTGATCGCGCGGGAGCGGTGTGCGCCGTGTTCCCGGTGCCGGCCAGGCCGTCGCTGCGGCGGTGCTGGGTCGGTACCGGCGGGTGGGGGTTACCTCAGCGCAGGGCGGCGGGATCGGGGGCTGCAGCCGCTCGCGGCGCTCCCCGCGCAGTGCCGGCTGCGTGCGCTGCTGTGCAAGGCGAGCCCGAGCACGATTCTTTGGCATGAGAACATTGAGGACCGCTTTCGGTGCCCGTGGAACTGCTTTAACTCAGCGAACAGCTTTGTCTCCTCGCTGAGGAACAGCTGACATGGTTTCATCTTTCATCGACTAAGTCACGGATTGTACTTTATGTTCAACTCCGTGTATTCAGGAAATAGCCTCTTTGCAATATTGTGTGAGCTGGCGTCTGCTCTGCACGGCTCCCGCATCCCCCCACTTATTAGTGCGAATTGCTGTTTGCTTCAAAGCCTCTCCACACTCTGATTTATTTGTGTGGTCTCGGTCAGGGAGTTCTCTCCTCCAGGACTGCGCTGCTCTGGCAACTTTGTTGTTAAAAATAGTCCGAAATATGCATCCCAATCCCAGTGGTGTGCATACCTCCCATTCGGGGTGGGAGCAGCATGGGCACTGCTGCAGATTGATGGTTTCCTTTTTGTGTTGTTGTTGAAATGGTGATTTTTAAACAAAAACATATGAACGAAGAACTGATTATGTGGAGTCTTTCTTATAACTACACAACTCAGCACACTGACCCTTGGGAGTTCCTTCTGCCTTCACTCCACAGTTTTGGGTCATGGGGCCCTGTGTTCTGCTGCTGGAGGTGCTGTGCATGGGCCGTGGGTGTGCTGGGCAGCAGGATTTTAGGGTTGCTTTCAGTGTAGCTCTGCTGCTGCTGCTGCTCTGAGATATTTTCTCCTTTGCTGGGGCTTTAGGTAGAGCAGCGAGGCTCCCAAAGTGATTCCTTCCCATGGCGTGCCAGATTTCTATGAATGAGCTCAGAATGACACCTGAAGGCTGAGAAAAAAATCTGGCTCCAAACTCATGGAATCTGCCCTGTAACACAGGAGCCTGATTTTTTGGATTTTGTTCCCCATCAAGTTGAGCAGAAACCCTCCCAGCGATGCTCTGGCTGCGGGGTTTATTCAGAACATTGAGAGTCATACAGACACCTCAAGGGGAGAACCAGACCCTCAGGAATTTTTTCTCCTGTCTGCTGTGGTCTGAGGAGCCTTCATGGGAGCAATAGTGAGAATTCAAGCAGTACTTTAATGTGGCTGTTTCATCTTATGCAAACTGCCAGGGCCATCAAAGTGACATAATCTGCAGGAAAAGGAAGGGACTGTTAGCGGTGTAGTCAAAAGGGACTCTGTTCCTCCACCTGCTCCTATTTTCTTTTTTTCCTCCTACATTCAGGCTTTGTTCTGCATTTGCAATTGAATTTTGCTTTCCATGAGCCATATGCAAGTCTGGCAGGATCGGTGGCAGCTGCGGAGTCCCTGGTGGCCCACGTCCCTGTCTTATTAGCAACCAGCAAAGTACAGCACAACAAATGGACTTTGGCAGGCTCCCGTTGCAGGAGCAAGGCGATGCTCACCTGGGCGCTCTGTAGGTCTGTGCGTGTCCTGCACTCGGGCTGAGGCAGAGAAGCAGCGCCCTGCACCGACACAAGGTGCACACCTTGCTGAAGTCATCGGGGTGAAATCTTTGCACTGCTGAAGTTGATTTAAACATTCCCATTTGTTTCAGTGGGGTCGGGGATTACGCTCACTAAGGCATCCCATGGATTTCTGGTCCCTTCCCACCATTGGAACCGCTCCCGTTCCCCTGCCCCACAGCCCGGGGCCAGATGGAGGCAACATCCCTCTGCTTGGTGCTGTTCTGCATGTGGTCGGAGGCTCTGGTTTCTGGGAGCTGTTCTGTTTAATTTGCAAATTATTGAATCAGTTCAGAAGCGGCTGCCCAAGGTTCCTTGGCTCATGTTTTTTCAGGAATCGGATCAGACAATCCTTCTGGTATTAAATGGTCCATGAGTCCCTTGGCTGATTTATCCAAATGCTGCTGGAAATCATTGCTTCCTCTCCACTCCTAGAAGTGAGACCAGAGAACAAAATCTGCAAGTGATAAAAATCTCTTTCCAGTATTATTTGCAGAACCAGCTGTACTCTCCTACCAAGACAAAGTGGGAAGTCCTTGGTGGGCTGGAAGGGCTCCAGCTCCTGTCCAGCTGCAGACAGCAGCACGAGTGGGGCAGGCGGGCGCTGAGTGTGCCATGCCCTCCTGAAACAGCACAGGAGCAACGCCTGCACGAGTGCAGGATGTCCTGAACTGCTCCAACTACAGTCACTCGTGGTGCAGGGGAGTAATTAAAGCTATAGCCGTTTGTAGTTAAATGTCACCTTGCTCTGAGCAGGGCTTTGGTTCCTTGCTTGTGCACACTGTGCAATTGCGGCAGTTCTGTGCACACAGATGCAGGCTGGTAGTCTGGAAACACAAAATTTACTGCAAACAATCTAGACCAGAAAATATTGTTCTCTTTCTTTGCTGATTTTCAGGCTTCAGTGCAGAAAAGCGATAGGTAGCCAAGGGTTACTGGGGAAAACGTTGCACTGTTGAGGCTCTGCCCACACCTGCCCTGAGCTGTGGTGCACCTGCAGCACTGGGGCCGGAGCCGGGCAGCCCTGCAGTGCGTGCCCATGGCCGTCCCCTGGTGCACAGGGCTGCATGGGGCCAGTGCTGCCTGTGTGCCCTGTCTGGGTGAGCCCAGGAGTGGCTGTGGAGCCGTGGCGGTGCGCGTGGGGAGTCAGCCTCTGGGCAAACTTCAGATGTTGGGCACTGAATGTTAAATAAATGAGAGAGGGAGCAGCTGGCAAGGTGAGGCCCATCAAGGGCAAAAAAAAAAACGATGGCTCCAAAAATAGAGGCTGTTAATTTACAGAACATCTTTACTGTCCTTCTCAAGGATAAAGCATCCCGACAGCTGAACTTGTTGCAGATGGGTGTGCTGTGAGGGATTAACACCTCCATGGGCCAGGTTTCATCAGCAGAATTAAGCGAAGGCATAAATGTAACCTGTGATGCTCCGAGCACTTAATTGACACAGCATAACAAAAGGCAGCGCTTACTGCTCGCTGCAAAACGGCGTCACATAATATGTTGACATCTCCCCTTCCCACGCACAATTTGTATCAATGCTCTGTCAGGTTAGACTGCCTGGTAAATCAGACGAACAAACAAAAAGGCAGAATGCGTGCAGAAGTCTTTTGTTAGATGTTAGTGAGAATATAGGAAGAAAGGTACAGCTGAGAGCTCTGTACAGGGTGCTTGTGTCCTTGCTTGTGTCCACACAGCCATGCTATGCCTTAGGGGTGCATGTTGGTTCCAGCCCAGCTCATGCCCGGAGAAGCCCTGCGATGTTGCTGGAGGGTCAGTGGGTGGAGAGCATCTCAGTGTCCAGCTGCCTGGTGGAGCTTGGATGGCACAGCCGGAGGAGGTGGACCAATGTGGTTGCTGGTGGGTGGAAGTAGCCACCTTCCTTCCCACAAAGATCCCCAAAATGGGTTTTTAAAGGCAAACAAACATATCCATGATGTGATTATGTTGGAATTCTGGTGTTGTGCCAGGCTGGCACAGAGCAAGCCCCCCAGGCTGGGGCCATGTACATGGTGCCATGATGGTGCTGTGGGCTGTCATTAGCAGGGCAGCTGGTGTGGGACCTCTTGTCCATGCTCCTGATTTCCTGATTGCCAGGGAGCTCCTCACGATGCAGCAGTGCTGCCTTGCCGCTGGGTGCATTCAGCAGTGCAGCACAGTGAGGGCATGCTCCGCACCCAGCAGCACGTTTTGAGCAGCGTTTCAGCACACCAGCATGGTCTGCCAGGCTCAGGACCTGAATTTGTTCATGCTTCTGGGATGTGACCAGAAGTGCTCTGAATATCAGAGAATGACTCCACCCACCCTGGCTGCTCTGTGGGTTCCCGGTGCCCGCGCTCAGAACGGGGCAGTGCCGCAGAGCCGGTGGTGCGTTGGTTCCTGCTCCCCTTCAGAAAACCCCGCGGCTGGGCCTGGTAACTGCATTAAGGTATTTCCTTAATTAGATTTACTAAGTATGTAGGATTCTAATTCTTTTTTTTGCCTTCTTTCTTAATTTGCCTAATGAGGAAAATGAAGAAATAACATTACCTAAGTGATGTCTGCGCAGCTTTCCGGGAAGCCTCTGCCCTGCCCGGTTTGCCCTGGCCCTGTAGGGCTCAGTGAGGGGCAGCCCGGCCTCCATCCCCCTCTTCCCCTCCCCCCTGTGCTGATTGTCCCACTGCAGCTGTGGGTGAGCTCGGGGCAGAGCTGGTGGCTGTGGGCTGTGCTGTGCTGTGAGGTGCTCAGGGCGGCACAGGGCTGTGCCAGATGCCAAGGTCCCTGTGCTGGTGGCACTGTGGGCTCTGCTGTGAGCTTCAGGTGGGCTCCCGGGGCTGCCGTGCCCTGTGCAGGTGGGGACACACCGACCTTCCCCCGAGCCATTCGTCATCCCATGAGGGCAGACTGCTGGGAGTCAGGCTGGTGGCCCTTGATCCCGGTGCTGACAGAGAACTGAATCACTGCGCTCGGTACTGCAGGTCACCACAGTGTGCTGCTGGCATCAGGGCTGATTGCTGGTGAATGTTCTGTGTGCTCACCCTGAAGTGAGATCGCAGCTCCAGCAGTTTGGCCCCAAAGAAGCAATCAACATGTGATAACAGAACACGTTGTTAACTTGTGCGAGTGATTTTATAATACTTAGAATGCGATGCTATGGCAACCTGTTACAAATCCCAGATCAAATGGAATTATTTGTATGCATCCCCATAACTTTCATCTTTGGAGGTCTGTGCCTTTGAGGCTGCTCTGCAGATTGGTGCAATCAGACAGAAAGAGGGTTGAAAGGAAGAGAGCAAAGATGGGTGCTTGTGTCCATGTCTGGCTGCCTGCAGTGCTCCAGGAAGTCGTAGAACAAAGAGTGCAAATTGCCATCTGGGCACCTTCTCAGCAGTGGAGCTGCGGTGAGTTTGTGGGGAGTAGGAAGAGAGGGAACTCAATGGTCAATGCAGGTGGTCAGCACGTGGCTTCTGCTGCTGCCCATATGCGGTCTTAAAGCATTTCCATTCATTTCTTGGGTGTTGGCCCTGGGTCAAGGCTACTGATGGGGGCCTGAGCCCTTCATTGCCCCATGACCCAACGCTGGCTCCGTGGTCAATTTGAGTCCATGGCTTCCTGTTCCATAGTTATTAACTATCAGGGAACTATTGATCTGTGTCCTGTTAGCACCTTCCCCCAGATCTCAGCACTGAGCTGCAGCCCCTTGCCTCTGCTCTCTGTGCCTGGCTGAGGGCTGAGGACCAGGCAGGGCAGGAGCCCCGCACTGCCCTGTCCTACATGCTCAGCTGGGTGCGTGAGTGCGTACATGTGTGTGTCTCAACAGATGGAGTCAAAGTCCATCAGGGCCAGGAGACGTCTGTTAGCAGAAGCAATTGTAAATACGAGCAGGAAGGCAGGAGGAGCAGTGGGCAGCCCTGTCAGGCCCTTCTCAGTCTGTCATTGCAGGGACATCCCTGCACAGCTGCCCTTTGCCTTGCACGGTAGCAGTGGGGTTCTGCTTTTGCCACAGTGGTCTCATAGAAAACCAGGTCTGCAAGGGCGATGTGGCAGCTCCTTGTGAAGCACCACAGGCACATTCTGCATTGGTGCAGCTGTTTCTCCTGCAGTGCAGTGCTGTCCGGTCCGCAGTGCCCAGCGGGCTGTTCTGCAGTGCAGGGTGCCCAGCAGAGCCCAGCTGGCATAGGGATGCACTGCAGGGATGCGCTGCAGGGACGTGCCATGGGGTGCGCCCCTCCAGCTCTGGGCTGGGAGCAAAGTGAGGCTAATGCAGGTGTTTGTCGCAAGAAGCTCTGCTGGTGTCCCAGTGTCGGCTGCAGGCACCTACCACTGTCTGGTGGGGCCCTGGTGTGCACTGCTGCTCGGCTCCCCATGCACTGCCTCATGCTGTGCTGTGCCATCCCAGGCGGGCTGCCATGGGAGCAAACCTCGTTACTGCGTGATAAACAGTTGGACATTTTGGCCCCATTTCTGCAAGACTAACCTGGCAGGAACGAGAGGAAACAAAATTAAATCTCAGATTTTCTGACTCCCGGAGTAGCATCTGGCAGTACTGCTGCGTGTGACGATTTGATTGTCTGCCTGAGAAGGGATTTTTTTTTTAAAGGCACAGAGTGTTTTTATCAAATCATCAGTGGAGGGCTTTGAGTGCAGCTTCTCAGGGCTGAGGAGAAGTGGGGTTGCATTTTTTGGCAGGCTCTTGGTGCAGTTCTTTTTCCCCTGCTTTCCAGTGTCACATCCCCATGAGACCACCGTGCCAGTGCCACTCTGCTGTGGGTATCCATGTGGTTGGCCCTTGCCAAAGCCCAATCTGGTGGAGCCTGGGGGGGTTCACGCAGCACCACCATGCTGAACTCAGTGGGGCCGTGGTGCTGAGACACGAGGCCGGTTCAACCAAAAGAGACCGGTCACCCGTGTTCCTTCTCTCCTTTCTCCCAGACTGGGCCGCAGGGGTTGCTGACGACACCTGTTCTGTTTTGCAGGAAGCAGGAGCTGCTGAGCAGCACGGATGTGACTCTCCCAGAGCGGCCACTGTCCCCTCCGCTCACTGCCCCCCCCACCATGAAGGTGAGTGCTGCACTGCAGGGCTGAGCACCCTGTGCCGGGGCCGTGGGCGCGCGGTCCGGGCTGGGTGCTGCTTTTGGAAACGGAGCCGGCAAGGAGCGGCACTTCCAACGCAGCGCCTGTAGCAGCTGGGGCCGTTCCGAGCGGAGCAGAGTAGGTGGTTTCTGGAGAGCAGCCGGCAGTATGTTCAGACACCATCAGCTACAGCGCGGTGAGCGTGCCAGCGGGCCCCATTCTGCTGCCGCCGCGTTATGCAATGCCGAGCGGCGGTGCCAGGCGGGTGCAGAGCCCAGTGCTGCTGTCTGATCGGCCCCAGCTCCATGTGCTGCCCCAGGCACCCACCTGCGTGCTGCTGGCACCTGCTCTTTGGCCCCAGCGTAAGCCTTCGAGGTGCGCAGCTCCTCTGCTCTCGGAGTAACCCAAGCAATTAGTGCGAGTGGAGCTTCCAGACAAAGGAAATGGCAGCTCTTCCCCCTGGGTAGCTGCAAAGCATTCGATATGTTGCCACCTGGGAAATTACTCATTAAACTGGTGAAGATGAGATCGAAGAGAAGCTTACAAGACAGCTGAGAACCTGGTTAAATGGTTGTTAAGAGGAGGGGGGCTGGGGATGAATTGAGCTAGAGAAGTTTATTAGTGAGGTTTCTCAAGTTTTGGCTCATTTGCACTTATGTTGGAGGCCCGGGTGCACAAAGCAGGAGTGAGCTGGCAGAGCACACTGGTGGATGGCGGGCGTTATGAGGGGCTGGGGCTGAGGAGGTGGGATAGGGGGACACATGGAGCTGGCAGTGAGTCCTGCCCAGCACAGCTCACTCACTCCTCCCTGCCTTGTAGCAGCCCCCAGCTAGGAGCTCGCAGCTGAGCTGCACAAAGTGAGGAGGTTCATCCCTGCATGCACTTTGTGCTTTCTGCTTAATTCTGGGCACAGGCTGCAGACAGCTTGCTGGAGGCACTGGCTTCCTGCAGAACAGCCCATTGCTAATTCAGCTGTGTGAGCAAACTCCTTCTAAGAGCATGCAAGCTATGCCAGCAAAAATGTGTTTTCCTGGTGTAACTCAAATTCCTTGAAGGAGGCAAACTACAATGGCAAAAACCTTTTTTGCTGGTGTAATTCCACAGTGAGGCTTGCTTCCCACCAGCCCTCAGCGGGAGGAATTTGTCTGGCACTTGTAATGGGCATCACCGTGTAGGAACAGAGCGGCAGACCGAGCCAAAAGAGAGCAGAGCGGAGCGGCCACGGGGCAAAGCCATCCGTCTGCTCCTGGGCTCCCCTGCTGCTCTGCTATGTCCGCCCTGGAAACTCAAGGGGAGAGGAAGGGGCAGCAGGTGCAGGCAGGGACACGGCCCCAGGGGCAGTCATGGCCTCGCAGTCGCAGGCACTTCCAGCCAGGGGACAGGTGGGCACGGCGTGGCACAGCCAGACCCGGGACCTGGCGTGGTGCAGGCTTTCTGACTGGCCTTGTGCGGAGAGCAGCCAGACTGAAGGCAGGCTGGAAGGGCTGCGCTGATACCCGCCCATGGCAATGACAGGTGACCCCGTGGTTGCGGCTGGGGCGAGGCGCTGCCTGGGTGCTGGTTGTGCTGGGCTCTTTGCTGCGCTGCCCGGATGCATCTGGGAGATGGGGATGTGCTCGTTGGAACCAAGCCCCTGTCCCTCCCTCCCCTCCCGCCCCACTCAGCTCTCTGTGCCACCTCTCGCGTCCGTGACGGGGAAAACCTCCCTGAGCCACGTGCGAACTCTCACCCGCTTCCTGCCCAACCTGTTTGGGGCACTTCCCGCGGAGCCACCCTTTTAAATAACAAAGCAGCAGCCCTGCCATGCCTCTGGCTGGAGAAACATTAACGAAGGGAGGTGTCGGTGGGGATGGTGGCCCGCCTGGCGCTGGGTCGCTCCGCGCTGCGCTGCCGGTAGGACCCGCGGTGGCCGCAGCAGCTCCGGCGGCGAGGCTGAGAGCTGCGGGCAGTGCGGGGCTGGGATGGATTTCCTGCGGGGGCTGCTGGTGAGTGCCACGTGCGGGGCTGCGGGCGGCGGTGCGGGCGGCGGTTGGCCGTGGGCACCTCTGGGTGTGCGGCCCTCAGCTGCACACTCGTGGTGCGGTTTTCTTTCTGGATGTTGTTTCCATTGGAAACCTCCGCTGTGGGCACTTTGTGGCTGTGCTTCTACTTCTGCTCCAGGTCGGTCCTTATCTGCTCGCTGCATTGTGCCCGCATGTGGGCTCAGCAGCACCAGCTCTGCCAATGGGGCTTTGGGGCAGATCTCATGATGATGGAGAGGAGCAAATGCAGCACTGTGCTGGGATGCTGGAGGTGATGCTGTGATCTCTTCTCTTCGCTGTCAGGAGAATACTTTTAGCTGTGAGGTAGTGAAGGCATGTGAGCTTAGGAAGAAAACAACAATGGTACTATTTTTGGCTTGGATATTCTGCATTTCTAAGGTCACTGAATCACAGAATCACAGAATCGTAGGGGTTGGAAGGGACCTCCAGAGATCATCGAGTCCAACCCCCCTGCCAAAGCAGGTTCCCTACACCAGGTCATTACTACCAGCTCTGGGACAGGTCTGTCCTGCCTGTGGAGGGAGGGAATGGCTTTCTGTGCCGGTGGTGCCTTTGGTTGCATTTGTAACACAGCTGCAGTCACTGCTGCCAGGAGCAGCCGGGCTCAGTGACTCAGCTCAGTAAGAACAAACTGGTGGCTGAACCACTGCAGGTGACGCTGCTTCTGACTGAGCAGCACAAAGGTATAATTGTCCTAACTATATTTACCAAAATATTTGTGGCGTGGTAAAGCTTGGCTTCAAGTCTGCATAAATTCCTAATGGCTACAGACTGCTCTTTGCTTTATTAAATGTGTACACGTGTTCTACTGGAGCTCACTTGGAAAGGTGGATCGGGTTCTGCTCTGTTGTTTTGCCTGTCTGCCCTGGCTGCTGGCAGAGGGGTGACAACTATTTTCATTGTCTCAGAGAGCGTGCGTGTATTGCAGACACCTGGAGATAAGCAGGAACCTGAAAGGAACTTAAAGTAAAGCAAAGACTTTTTCAGTTTGGACGCAGAGCTCTTTTGAACCTAGGTACGTTTCTCCTGCTGCAGCTGCAGTGATAAAGAAGGGGCATAGTCTAAGGGCAGGACTGTGGCCAGGGCTGCAGGCTGTGCTGGTGCCCGGCCATCGGGCAGCGCCTTCCGCTGCGCTGTGGGAGTGGTGGCCGGCGGCTGCTGCAGCACAGCTCACCTCTGCTGCGTCTGTGCGTGAGAAAACTTGTGTGAGGCACCTTTGGTCTTGGAATGATTTTCATTTCTTCATCTCCCCCTCTGATTTTTCTTTCTTTTCTGTCTTTAGAGGAATTCAGTTGGTTCTAGGGCTCCCCTGAACATACTCTGGTGCTGTGCTCTTTGGCACGGTGCTGTGAGCCCCTGCCCCGAGTCCTGCGTTCCCCTTCTGCAACCACTGCTGGGAGCCAGAGGTGTCACGGCCCTTTGTGGCCGTCCTGCAATAAACACGGATTAAGGTCTGTGGGTGGGGGAGGATAAAGGAGAGGAGAAAGAAGTCCTTCATCATATCCCTGTCAAAGTCATGTATTGGTTTACTAGGAGTGCCCCAGTATTGACATCTGGAGGATGCTGGATAATTTATTTGCTTGTATGTGGGAGTAGGAGGGGCCATGCAGGGTGACTGTGCCACCGTTGTCCCAGTGGTGTCCTGCCAAAGGCCAGCATGCAGGGCCGCGCATTCGGGAGCCACTGCTCACTGCAGCACATGGATCAGCACACCTGGCCAGGCCCAGCCCCAGAGCAGAGCTTTTGCTGCTGGTTTCTGTGTGGAGCAGCAGCCTGGGCTTTGTGCCCACCTGATCTCCAGCACCATGCAGCACTGAGCGTGTGCTGCATCCACAGCGTGCAGTGCGGCTCCTTCCCAGCCCAGGCCTGCAGGATGGCTGAGCTGTTCTGCTCGGCATTGCAGCCCATGTTGGCAGCTCCCGGCGCCCGGTTGGACAGCACGGTTCTCTTTTCTTTTTCAGTCTGCAGAATTCTTCGAGATGTTGGAGAAGATGCAGGTGAGCTGCAGTGCGGTGCGGGGCGGCGTTGGCGTGAGATGTCCTGCTGGCGTCTGTGTGGTGGCAGCTTCTTCGTTGCTCAATCTGTTCACTTTGTTCCAAACAGGCACCAAAACTTGAAGATCAGAAAGCTGGAAGCCAAAAACATAAGGTTTGTTAGATTTTATTTCTTGTGTGGATCTTTCCAGGAGTTCCCTGTTATCTCCAGAAATCGGGGCTTTAATGTGTGTAGTCAAAGGCAGTTGTTTAAAGGACTAAAAGGGATTTAGGAGTTATCTAAAAGCAAGGCACTGATTGAATTGCAGAGATAAGAGAGTGGTGCATGTAAATCCCTAATCCAGCTTTGCGTCCAAAGCGGTGCATCTCTGTTGAGTGATGTGTGCTGGCTGGTTCTGTGGTGCTGTGCGGAAGCTGGCGTGGGTGCAGGATGAGCAGTGCCATGGGCAGAGCAGGGCAGAGCTGGGGCTGCACCCAGCAACATCACTTAGTGTGTTAAATTGGGTTTGGGGTTCAGGGACAGATGGAACCTGGGGAGCAAGCAGTAGTGCGCAGTTCTGTGATTCCCTTTGCAGGAGGACTACATCCCATACCCCAGCATCGATGAGGTAGGTGCTCTGAGACATGCTGCTGTGCCCCCAGGGCAGTGCCCTTCCAGAAGTGTGCAGAGTCTTGCTTCCAGCAGGAGCTGTGAGGCACGCTGCTCCTGCCCAGCTCTGCAGTGCCATACCTGCTCCCCGCAGAGGAGTAGGGCACTGCAGAGGGGCAGGACCTACCCTGAGGTGTGGGGCAGCCCATCATCCTGTGCCTCCCCAGATCCTGGAGAAGGGCAGCCCCTACCCGCTGGTTATTCTGCCCCAGTTTGGGGGGTACTGGATTGAGGACCCAGAGAACCTCGGCACGCCCACCTCATCCGACAGCAGTGTCTGCGAGGAGGAGGAGGAGAACTTCAGCCCCAGCCCCTATGGGTACAAGCTGGAGTGCAAAGGAGAGGCCAGAGCCTACAGGAAGCACTTCCTGGGGAAGGTGGGTGCGGAAAGGGCAAGGGGTTGGCTGAAAATTTCTCCCAGCCAGGAGAAAAAATCAAATCCTACAGCTGTGAGTGGAAAGGGCGAATGCTGCAGCCTTGCTCTGGGCAGGGGCAGCAGGGCTGCTGACTCACAGTGCTGGATGCTGTGCCCAGAGCCTGCGAGGCTGGGGGGAGGAGTGTCATCCTGCCATGTGCTGAGCTCCACCGCCCACCTGCTGCTTCTCTCTGCAGGACCACTTAAACTTTTACTGCACAGCCAGCAGCCTGGGAAACTTGATCCTGTCCATTAAGTGTGAGGAGGTGGATGGCACCGAATATTTACGGATTATACTCAGGTACAGAGGAAAAACATGCAGTGTTTAGCAAAATATCTTCTTGAAAGACTCTCCATTTGTTTCTCTGTAAATACCGCAGGCAGGATGCAGCACACCCGTTGCCATGGTGTGCAGGGCTCGGGGGGCTCGGGGTAGGGCAGAAGCCAGAGGTACTGTCCCTATACTGCTCTGTGCTGGGGCTGCCCGACCACTGGTGGTGAACACAGAGCTTTGATCCACTGCTGAAATCACATCTGGAACTCCTCATGATCCACTGTCATATCTGCTGCCATTTTTCCCCTAATCTGGCAAGGGTGCCTGAGCCGTTGCCTCAATTCTCTTTCAAACAACGAATATTTTAAGAGATGCAGAGATGAAAATAACAGTGGAGCTCTTGGTAACTGACCAAGCCCAGCAGAACACCATGTTGCAGCACCTCCTGCAGTGTGCATGGCACAGAGCTGTGCTGCTGGCAGGCAGGGAGGCTGCAGTGCCTCGGGCTGCATGGGATCCTCCCCAGCTTCTTTTCATTTCTTTTTCCTTGTTAGGTCCAAAGTGAAGACATTGCACGAAAGGATTCCTCTGGCAGGATTTAGCAAGCTGCCCAGCATCCTACAGATCGCGAAGGTAACCTGCGTGGGGCTGCTCCGGGTGGGTTGCTGGGTGAGCTCAGGGAAGGGGAGGGGGAAGCTGCACCCAGGGGCTGCCCCACTGCACCTCTGGTCAGCACCAGCTGGGCACGGGCATCGCAGCAGGACGGGATGCCAGGGGAGCTCCTGCAGCCAAGGGCTGGGTGTGTCTCTCTGATAAGATGTGTGCAGCCATGCTGATGCCCACTGATGCTCACAGCACTTTCCCTTGCTCCCAGGCCTTCTGTGATGATGCCTCTGGACTGAAGTTTAATCCGGTTCTGTATCCCAAGGTGAGGAACTTACCTTGCATTCAGTAGAGATGAGGTTGGGATAATTCTGCCTTTTTCCCCATGATCCAGTAGCTTGCTTTTTGAGCACGGGAACTTGTGCAGAGCTAGGAGGATTCAGTACCTTTGAGAAAGATCTCCTCGGTGCTCTGTACAGATGCAGGGCATAGGTACTATTTTCCTTAGGGAATTACAGAAACAGAGTGGTGAGGCCCTGGCACAGGCTGCCCAGAGCTGTGGATGCACCATCCCTGGAGATGCCCAAGGCCAGGCCAGAGGGGGCCCTGTGCAGCCTGCTCTGGTGAGGGTCACCCAGCCCACTGAGGGACTGGAGCAAGGTGATCTGTAGGGTCCCTTCCAACCCAACCATTCCGTGATACTATGGTGAGAGACGCACCTTGCCAAAGGGAAGGACACACAGACTATGAGGTATGAACCAGCCCCAATCTGGGTTTGGTGCCTGCAGTTTAGCTGGAGCCCAGTAGGACTGAGCCTGTCCTCACTGTGACAGGGCTGGAACTCACTAACCCTAACCCCGCTCCAGGATCACTGGAGCACTGCAAGCTCTTCAGCTGCTGTAGAAACCCATTATGGGAAAGTTTTTCAGCACACTCATCATCTTCAGCCGTTTGTTATGTGTCAAACATGCAGCAGGCTCAGCAGTGCTTTGCCAGGACTCTCGGTGCCCTTTGATGTAGCCCAATTGAGGCAGTTTCATTCACCCGTTCTCATTACCATCTTGCCACCATCCAACACTGGGAGCCCAAGAGCAGCCGCTGCCCACACAGGACAGTGACCCCAGGTCCCACTCCTCAGCTGCCATGGGCTCCCAGCTGTGCCTTGTTTCACTGCAGGCCTCCCAGATGATAGTGGCTTATGATGAGCATGAGGTCAACAACACTTTCAAGTTTGGTGTCATCTACCAGAAGTTCAGGCAGGTGAGTGAGCGCTGTGAGCGTGGAGCATTGCTGTGCCTGGTGCTTCGCACTGCTGTTGGCACTCAGGTGAATGAGTGCCACGTGCAGCACGTGCTGCAGCTGGTGTCCTTACCAACTGCAAGTCTCTGGTGACTTGGATAGGGCCTGACTCATTAAAATACAATGTGACTGAAGAATAATCGATATGAAAATCAGCTGTAGGGAGAAATGGATGTGGAAATGCACTGTAGCAGCCACGGTGCCTTAATTAGATGTGTGTTCAGACAGTGCAAAGTGGTGCATTGGTGGGAGCTGGGAGCCATGCAGACACGCCTGTGAGTGCTTCCATTAGCCTGGGGATGCTGGCTGCAGAGCACGGGCACAGCTGGGTTGTATAATTTGCCTCAGATTATTCTGACAGGCACCCTCATTATCTTTACATACTGCATTTTATTTTGGATTGAACTCATAGAAGACCATTATCAAGGTCTCATTGTTTCGAATACACACATGAAGGATTCAGGTTGGCTGCCCGTTCCTCTCTCAAGATGCATCTGTGTCTTTGCAGACCCAGGAGGAAGAGCTGTTCGGCAACAACGAGGAGAGTGCTGCCTTCAGGAACTTCTTAAATTTGCTGGGAGACACCATAACACTGCAGGACTTTAAAGGGTACGTAGGAAAGACTGATTTTACAAATAAATTTAGCTAGAGACCATATAGTCTGTAAAGTATCTATCGTGTGAGAGCAGAAGTCAGCTCATTCATGAGCAGCACAGAGCAGCACAAATAGCTCTGGCTCGTGGGTCACAGTCAGGGGAGTTCACAGAGGAGATGGAACTGCCGACAGCAGAACTTCCATCCCTGCAGCCCGAGGCTGTGAGGCAGGCTGCTGCACTCGGCTGTAGAGGAAGGGGCTGTGGCAGTGCGGTGGTGCCGTGGGGGTCTGCTCCACGCCTGGAGCTGTGACTGTGCTGCATGCCCTGGGCCTCAGGCTGCACTGCACCACATGCTGCACGGTTTGTTCCTTCCCGTTTGCTAGCAGGTAGATAAAGACAGATGAGATAGTTTGTTCCGTTGCCTCATCCCCTGACAGCCACCAGTGGGCTCTGGTGAGCTGTCAGTGACCATTTCTGCCTTTCTCCCTGACTCTCTCCTCATTTCCAGTTTCCGAGGAGGCCTGGATGTCAGCCACGGGCAGACGGGGGTTGAGTCCGTGTACACCGTGTTCCGGGACAGGGAGATCATGTTCCACGTGTCCACCAAGCTGCCTTTCACGGAAGGGGACACCCAGCAGGTGAGGGATGAGGCTGGAGCGCCCGCGGGGCACGGCCACCTGCCCGTACCAACCACGCTTTCCCTTTCCACCCAGCTGCAGAGGAAGAGACACATTGGCAATGACATTGTGGCAATTATCTTTCAAGAAGAGAACACACCATTCGTCCCAGACATGATTGCCTCCAATTTCTTACACGCCTACATTGTGGTGCAGGTGGAGAACCCCGATGCAGACACTGCATCCTACAAGGTATGGGATCCCAGCTCGCACGTATCACGTTTTGCTCTGTCTGTCCATAGCCACGTGCAGGACAGGCCGCATCTCCAAACCACACATTTGCTCATGTGTGCTCAGGGTGCTCAGGCATCTACATAACTGGAGAATGTGTATATTGAGCATATGTGTGTACATGAACACATACACTTGTGTTTGTGCTATTACAGTGTGTGTGTATACATACATATGTGTACATATAAAACGTGCCCATGTAGCAGTATGCTCATTTACAAGGGATTTTTGATGCCACAGATGTTGCAATGAGCCCCAGAACAGCTCATACCGCCTAAACACAGAGCCCAAGTGTAGGTAGCATCACCCCTCCATCAGGAGGCGCAGCAGGACAGTTTCTCACTCTGAAAGCACACCACTTAGGGCCGTGAGGGAAGAAGGTTTGTGAGAAGTAGATGTGAGCAGTTATCCCATGGACACAGGTGGGCTGCAGCCCGGGGCTGGGCTGGGGGCATCACCCCAAGTGGGCTCTGTGCTGTGCGCTGCCCTCAGCCCACCGCTGCCCCTGCACACACAGGTCTCCGTCACGGCCCGGGAAGACGTCCCCTCCTTTGGCCCACCACTGCCGAGCCCGCCAGTGTTTCAGAAGGTGAGACAGGGCTGAAAGTGCATGCCAAGCTGGGAATTGTGTGTGGGTGTGAGTCTGGGATGCTTCAGGGCACACCTGGAGGTGGAGCTGGGTGTGGGGTCTGTAGGGTCATGGCGCGGTGCTACCAGCAGCAGGACAGTGCAGATGTCCAAGCCCCCACTCTCACTCCCTAGAGCCCCGAGTTCCGGGAGTTCCTGCTGACCAAGCTCATCAATGCCGAGAATGCCTGCTGCAAGTCGGACAAGTTTGCGAAGCTGGAGGTACGGCTCGCTGCCTTTGCCCCCTACTGCCCCACATCACCCCCACAGTGTGCTAGAACTGCTCCTCCTTGCTCTGAGCTGGGTCAGCTCCGGGACAAGTCAGGGACCAGCAGAGTGAGCTTCCTCGTGTCCTCACACCCGGGGCCGTCCTGCTGAGCCTGGTGTCATTCCCCAGGACCGGACACGTGCCGCCCTGCTGGACAACCTTCACGATGAGCTCCATGGGCACACACAGACCATGCTGGGGATGGGGCCCGAGGAGGACAAGCTGGAGAATGGAGGACATGGGGGCTTCCTGGAGTCTTTCAAGGTAAACTTTAGTCTCTCCCCAACAGGAAAGTTAACGTGTACTCAGGGCCGGAAGGTGTCTTTGTGGAAGGTGCAGAAGTGCACTCACTCTGGGCGTGAGTGGCCCTGAAGGCAGAGGAGGGTCCCCACGTTGCTGGTCTCATGCTGGGGGGTGGGTGTAGGCTCAGCTGCATCCTGTTGGGGTACAAGATGCAGAAATTGAGGCATGATGCAGCTGTCCTACAGCGTATTCACGATCTGAGACGCTGATTGTCCTCTCTGCACTGTGGTGCACGGAGAGCAGACACGGCTTTTGGGCTTGCAGGGTGCCCTGGGCCGCATGGTGCGCCCAGCAGCTGGAGCTGGCATCTTCCTGCCCCGCCGCCTTGGGGCCGCGCTGCTGGGCTGTGTGCTGGCGTACCTCCTGCGCTGTGTGCTCTGAGCACCGTGGGGCTGGAGCAGGGTGGGATGTTCTGCTGGTTGCATCACACTGACAAGCTCTCGGCCCCTTCCTCTTGTTGGCTCATCTGGCAGGGTGTGGTAGGGGACATGCCATGCATGGAGTGCTGTGCTGGGGCTCTGGCAGTGCCAGGAGGAGATCCTCCTGCCCACATGCTGCCAGAGCTGGCAGCAGAGCAACCTGCTGCTCCTGCCCACAGACACCATCAGTTTGTACAAGTTGCTGATCCCAATAAATCCAGTCTGATGGATGCTTGCTTGCAGCTCGTTACTCAAGGGGCAGGAGGGGACACCGTGGTCCCTATGCGGTCGGGTGCTGCAGGGTGCAGTGTGGGTTGGTATTGAGGGGTTTTACATGGGGCTGAAGCTGGCAGCAGAGCGGTGCCTGTGCATCATGGATGCAGTGCTGGAAGCCTTCAAAAACATGGCCTTTGGAGGCTTGTTTCCTCCGACACCTCTGTGTCCTGAGCTGTGCTTAAATGCTCTGGAGGAGGAATAGCTGTGGCCTGCTGGGTAGCACAGCAGAAATTTAGGATGCAATAGCTGCAAAGGGAAACTTTCCTGTAATTGGCACACCAGTATCACAGTCCAGTTTGGGCTCTGGTTGCTATGGTTATTACAGTAATTAAAATAAGTGTATAGATTTTTTTAACTTGCGCATTTCCCTGCTGCTCTTCATGGTGTGTGCCAGACTTCCAAAAGATCTCGTGGTCTTATTTGTGAGTGGCTGGGACAACAACTGAGGGAAGGCTTTAAAAATAGCTCGAGTCCTGTTCAAGCATCCAAAATGGGTGTTCAGATTCGCAAAAGGTCTCTGCCTCCCGCATGCACAGCTCTGGTTCCAACAGTTTGAGTCAAAACACGTTAAAGTCATCATCAGCCCCCACGTATTCAGTTCCTGTTCAGAACTGCACCTTTGCTTCTTTCTCTGCACCCCTGGGCCGCTCTGCAGGGGCTGCACAGCCCTCTGTGCTCCCTCTCTGCAGCACCGCTGTGATCTCTGTCATCGGGATGACCCCATGCTGCCAGAGCAGGGGGAACCGCAGCCCCTTCAGTGCGCAGAGCTCGGGCGGTGCTCGAGCTCCCAGGGACTGCTCCTTCCCAGGAAGCAGCGTGCACTGAAAGTGGCGCAAAGTCTCAGGGCAGCTGGCAGCAGGCTACGGGTTGCTGCGTGCTGCATGGAACCGTCAGCCATGCAGGGCCAGGAGGGGCAGGGGGGGCTCCTCGCAGAGCCTTCCCGCAAACCCGGGGAGCGGTGCGAGGGTGTGCGCTTGGACGCTGCCACACCGCCGGGCTGCGCTGTCACTCCTCGGGGGTTTCCGCAGGGCGGGGCCTGGGGCTCTGCTGCTTTGGGTGGCAGCGGTCCCGGGGTGTTGGTGACCGCTGTCTCCTGTCCCTCGTGGCCACAGAGAGCCATCCGCGTGCGCAGCCACTCCATGGAGACGATGGTGGGCAGCCAGAGGAAGCAGCATGGTGGGGGCATCCCGGGCAGCCTGAGCGGGGGCATCGTGCACAACAGCGGCGAGGTGACCAAGACCACCTTCTCGGTTAGTGCAGCCCCACGGCCCTCTGTCCCACTGTCTGTCTGTGTGTCCGCTCCCTCTCATGCCGGCGGGCTGCTGTGGGGTTTCTCGGATGGGGTTGTGCACTCCTCGAGCTCGGGCTGTGTGGTTCTTTCAGCCCCCGGTCTCGGCAGCCGCAGCCAAGAACCAGTCGAGGAGTCCCATCAAGCGCCGCTCGGGGCTGTTTCCACGGCTGCACACGGGGTTGGAGAGCCAAGCAGACAGCAGGGCGCGATGGTAAGCACAACATTCCCGGTGCTGAGGGTGGCGGCAGCCCTGCGGTGTGGCTGTGGTGCCGGAACCTCCCTGTTCTGCATTAGGGCTGTTTCTGCCACGTTCAAGGCTGGGGGGTCTTGGGTGCCTTCCCTCTGACTTAAATCAAAGATGTGGTGTTCTAAGAGCATCTGTTACTCTGAGTTTTGGCACATGGTGCTAGAAATATAATTTGACCATTCGTTTTAAGTCTCCTGTGTAACTCACACAGCCTTTTTGTGCCCTCAGTGACAGTATTTCTGGAGCACAGAAGACACCAGATACTGGACATTCATCCCAGGAGATGAAATCTGAGACCTCATCCAACCCCAGCTCCCCTGAAATATGCCCCAACAAAGACAGGTGAGCAGCACAGAACCAAGCTGCCATAGTCCCTGCAGTCAACAGCCAGAGCACCAGGGGCAATCAAAAATAGGTTCTACTATGAATAAGTTGAGGGACTAAAATAGAGGTTCTGGTGATTCACACACACTGCTTCTTTATGATTTGAAAATAGCCATCTTTAGAAAAGAGCAGCAGCAAGGAGCCCTGTTGGCAGGAGTTTCCAAACCCTGCAGGTGGGGGCAGGTGCATGGAGTGAGCTCCCCGTGCAATGTTCCCACAGCTGCCAGCTCCTGTGTTCCTCCTTTGGAGGGGAATGCTCCCAGCAGTGCCCTGGCTCCATCCCATGGTGGCTACTCTGTGCCCAGCAGAGCTCATCCCACAGTGCTCAGCTCAGTGCTCGGTGCAGTGACCACATGCTTTCCTTAAGTGTCTCATCACCCCCCAGGCCCTTTGTCAAGCTGAAGGAGAATGGCCGGTCCAACATCTCGCGCTCCTCCTCGAGCACCAGCAGCTTCAGCAGCACGGCGGGGGAGAGTGAGACACTGGAGGAGTACGACAGCATGGTAGGAACCCAGTTCTGTGCTGTAGCTCTGGGGGGGGTCTGCTTCTGGGGGCTCCTTGGGGGGACGCCACAGCCTTGTGCCCCTGTGTGCTCCCGGTGGGTGCCAGTGTGATCCCAGCAGGGCGGAGGGAAGCGTGCGTGTCCACTTGGGTTGGCTCCTATGGGATGAACAGTCCTAAAGGATAAAGGCTGCTGTTCCGTGCTGAGCCATGCTGTGCCATGTTTTGCTGTTCTGTGCCACGTTGTGCTGCAGAGCGCAGCTGTGCTGGGCATGTGCAGAGCACCAGGTAGCAGCTTGCTACAGGGAGTGGAGTCGTGTCCCACTCTATCCGTGCAGGGCAGCCAGCCATCCACAGCATCGCCCTTCAAGCAAGACGTGTTCATCTACAGCGCATCGCCTGGCAGCGATAGCCCGAGCGTGGGGGCTGCGGCCACCCCGGTCATCATGAGCCGGAGCCCCACAGGTGGGTTCTGGGGCAGCCTGGTGTTGGAGCAGCTATGGGAGAGGCAGTAAGGCTGCAGGATGCACCCTGGCTGCAGGATGCGGGGCCCCGACTGTGAGCAGCTCGCCCGGCTCACCCATCCTGCAGCACGGAGCTCTAAACCAGCACAGGGAGGGCTTCTAGGGCTCTCCTGATGGACATTTGCAGTAGCCTTGGAAACTCGCTGTCTCCAAGGAATGAGCTGTGACTCAGGAGTTATTTAATAACCAAGCAGCTCTCTTTGAGCCTGGCTCTATTACCCTTCCTACTAACCAACTCTGCACTAATTCCATCCATTGGAGCCAATTAGCAAAGTGAGGTAGGAGTCAACATGAGCCAAATAGGCAGAGCGGGCGCCCGCCCCTCACCGCGCAGCGCAGCGCTGCAGTTTCCCTGTGCGCTGTGGTCCTGCTGGAAGGAGCCATGATTCAAATGAAAGCACACTTTAGGAACTCGGGAGCTCTTTGCAGAACAGCCGGAGAGCTACAAATCCACCAGTAACAGCTCGGTAATTGGGAGCAGCTTGACAACTGGGAGCGGCTCCGGAAAAGGACAGAGCTGGAAGTGCAGCCTGGCTCTCTTTCCTTGGTATCAGCACCCCACCAGTCCTTGTTTTATTAGCAATTTTCAGAATGAACAAAACAGCGTTTTTAATACTTAAAGTGTTTATTTTGCATTTTCCTGCCAAAAGCATTGAAATCCACCCCTACTTACATAGATCAGTCATTTGCTGCAGCCTTTTCAGTGGCATTTCCAGTAGAAACACTGTGAGATGTAATTAAGCCTCAATTTATTCCATCAAAAACACTTAATGTACAGATTTTGCCAAACGTTCAGTCAAGATAGACTAAATATTGGTAACATTGGTGACAAAATATTAAAGCTCCTGGCTGCCGCCTGATTCAGCAATCGCATTTGCTTGTGGGTTATTACTTTGCTTTGCTTTTCTCCACCTTCCAGCAGATATAAAGAACAGAAACTCCCCGAGGTCAAACCTGAAGTTCCGCTTCGATAAGCTCAGCCACGGCAGCTCCAGCACGGTACGCAGCGTGGGGATGCCCTGCAGGGCGCAGCGCGGGGCTGTGGGGCAGTGCTGCTGTGTGTCGCTGTGCCTTTGTCTGCAATCCAACCTGAATTCTGGTTTCTCATTTAGAGTCACTAGCAGGAAAAAAGGAAGTCGAGAACTTTTCAGCGGTGAGTATTTGTAACACTGTTGTGTGAAATGATTCATCTCATCTGTGGTCAAATGCATATATTTTAACGACAGCACGCAGCGACCAACTGCAGCGTTTATGATTAAATGTGTGGTCAGTACCAGATCTCTGGGCATCCTGAATGCTTTTGTAAGATGAGGACAGCACTCAGTGAGAAAAACAGTAGTGATCAGTGACAGAATGATTGGTGTCCATCAGTGCCATGATGCAGCGCTGCATTTTATTTCTCTTTTTTTTTTGAGAGTATCTCTGACACTTTTATCCTTTTTTTTTTTCTTTCTTTTTTTCCCAGAGAATTTTTGTTTCAACAAAGGGAAAACTTCACCACCCCGTGGGAACGCACACACCTCACACTCCAGCACGGTGCCCTCCCCGCTGCAGCCAACCCTGTGCCGCCAGAGGACATCACCTCCCTCCCGGCCTCCGAAGCCCCAGCCCTCCCCGTGCCCCCCTGCCTGCCCTACGGCCCCAGCAGGCTGCGGGCGGGGAGCTGGGCGGGCACCGGAGAGGTCTGGAGTGTCCCTCCGATGCTCGCACTACCTGTGCACACACACTCCTGGGAGTATTTTTCCCCGTAGTCAGGCACGGGCAGCTCTGGTTCTCCGCTTTTGGAGCTGGTGTGGCAGTGCTGAGGGACTGGGGCTCACGCGCTGCCCCTGCTGACCCCATCCCCAGCTCTTGGGCTGCAAAATACTTGGGGCCGCACAGCCCCATGCTCCCCCCGGGTGCTGGCACAGGTGGCAGCGGTGCCGTCTGCCCTCTCTGCGTGGCCCGAATGCTTCTTCCCTGCCCAGAACTTCAGCGTGGGCCCGGGACAGACAGAAGCCAAAGCTGCATTGTAACTGAATCCCAAACTGGTGCTCGGAGCACACTGAGCCTGCGGGCTTTGCCTCCTCCCGGGGCTGCTCCATCCGCCGGTGGCCGGGATGGCGTTGGGCTGCTCCACCCTTTGCAGCATCAGCTCCCGCCTCTGAGCGCGCGTCCGTTCGCTTCGAAAGAGGGCGGTTACGGCTCTGCAAGGTGACCTCCCCGTGCCGCTCTGCAGGAGATGCTTCTGACCACGCAGAAATCCCTCGGCCCTTAGGGAGCTTTGTCTAAGGTTCGCTGTAAGTCTGTCTACTATGTTCAGGGTGGTCACGGATTTCCCCCATCCACTTTTTAAATGCTGCAGAGGTGCAGCGCTGCACCTCGCCACAATCCGTCACCTTTGCAAAAGTAACCGCCAGAAGCGATGTTCTTCATTTCAAATGGAAACCGTTTTTTGAGTTCATGATTCCTAACGACACACAGCTGGGAGTGCCGAAGCCGTCCGCGCGCGGCTGCAGCCCCCGCCCCACAAACGGCCCCGGCGGTGCTGTGCGCGCCGTGCCGCCCCGCGTGGCCCCGTCTGAAGGAAGGGCTGCGGGCCGGTGGGGCGGGGATCCGATTCACGAAGGAATCGCGTCGCGGAGAACGCGAGGAGTCCCGACGGGCGCTGAGCGCTCCCTCCCGCGGTCCGTGAATTGCTTTTAAGTCGCGTTTAAATCTCGAGCTGCTCTTTGCCGGAGGCGGTTTCCCTCGCTTTGCTGCGCCCCGGGAGCGCCGAACCCTCGCCCTTCCGCGGAGCGCTGCGCTGCGGGGCCGCCGCGTGCCCGGGGCTCGGTGCGGCTTTCCCGAGGAGTTGTGTGGTTCTGTGGGTGTCGTTGTTCGCGCGCGTGTTGATCTCCGTGAGATCTTTCAGCAGATGCAGTGGCTGCTCTCGTCCGGGCTTTTTGTTTTCGGGTCGTTGTTTTGTTTCTGTTATTACTTGAATCTGCGAGGTTCCTTCTGACCCGGAGCGGTTTGCTGTTGTCGGAGGGCTGCGGCCCCGGGGCCGAAGCGATGCGTGGGGCGTCGCGGGCCGCGGTGTGGCTGCGCCGCTCTGCCCGAGCGGACCGTGCGGGGCGCGGCCGTGCGCTGGCGGAGCGCGGAGGGGTTTTTGTGCTCCAGCGGTGGGTGAGGACGTTCCTGCGTATATATTGCAAAACGTTTTGTGCTTCTACGTGACACACGCACACGTGTACGCACCTACATACAAATGGAAGTGCTTTTTTTTTTTTTTTTTTTTTCCTGGATAAAAAGGGACCGTCCTAAGCACAGACTCAGTTTGTTTCCAGAGTTTCGGGCTCTATGGCGACGGCAGATGCAGGGCTGGAATGTTTCCTCGGCACCGGCAGGCACGGTAACCCTGATGAAAGCCGCTACCCCGGGTTTCTTCAGCTGCTGCTGGGGCAGTTGGTGCCGGGGTGCCGCGTGGCCCCGATCCCCGCGGGGCACATTGCACCCACACTGCTGGGCCGCGTGCGGCTGGGATGCGCTCAGCTCGGAACCTTAGAGCATGCTTCGTTGTTTGAAGGAATGTAGCACTGCGTGTATCCTGTGAAGGAAAATACTGAATTTATATCATTAGAATGTGAAGAGAGTTTTTAGAGTGAAAACAAATCTTGAAAAAATGTATCTGACAGAAGTCTATTTTTTATGTGGAGAGGCGGTGCTTCGTAGTTCCTGGTGGCCTATTTCTGTTGTAAATAATGTACATTTAATTTATTGCTATGGTAGCAGATTGTATTTGTTATGTATAAAACTAAAGGTTCACAAATGTATATTTTGTTGCTTAAATGTGTCTTTGCAAAATTCACAATAAATAACATATTTTGTGTCCATATGTGTACTATGTTGTGCACATCTGTGAAATGACAACATTAGCTGAACACGGTGAGGATGTGCTGCCATTCCCAGCTCTCTCCCTCCTAGGATGCTACAAAATGCTTTCATTTTTTGGAACAGTGTCTGTGTTTTTTCCCTACAGCTTGGGCTGAATGATGAGCATTGCTTTTGACCAGCATTTTTTCCAGCAAAAATGTGGAACGGTGATGAGAGTGAGCCCATGGATGTACCAGCGTGAGAACAGGATAATGTTGTGGGGTGGGAGTGAGTGGCAGAGGGGTCAAGGAAGAACAAAACCAAAGTTTGGATTTTCTAAATCAATCTTTATTACAAAAATAATTCTTGCAGCTCCCCCCTTTGCCAGTAATTGGGAAGACTGCTTCATCCACTCTGGCATTCAGCAACTGCCATCACCTTCAGCCTGGCCCAGCCTCCTGCTCTCCTGCACTGAGACACCCAGCAGTGCTGACAGCACCTGAAGCTCCTGGGGCCGTGGCTGCTCCTTGCTGAGCAATTGGGGCACTGTGCCTAGTAAGGTTTGGGCTGGGGGGAGAGAGAAGGGGGTTTAGTGCTGAGCACGAGGGAAAGCACTGACAGTCATGTGGGAGAAACAGGAATGTGAAGTGCACCCACCTTAGTTGTGCTCCTCGCTAGGGTAGGAAAAAAGGAAAACAGAAAAAAAGAAAGGAGGCTGTGAATAAGAGGACAACAGGCAGGCTCTGCAGCCCAGCACAGCCTCACTGCATCTCAGGGGCATCTTGGCCACCGGCATGGCACAGAATTGCACAGCATGGTATAGCCCTCTCACCTCCAACCCAGACACCCCTGTCCCCCCACCTGAAGCTGTTCTCACCTTTGTGGAGATGATGGAGTGAGGCCACAAGGCACCCAGTGAGGCCGAGCAGTAGCAGCAGCAGCCAGGTGGTGGAGGTCGCTTCTGCAGATGAATCAAAAGGAGGATGGGGACAAATGAGGGCCGGGACCAGGATGGCTTTTTTGTTTGTTTTACTCAAAGCAATGCTGAGAACAGGAACGGGTGAGTGGGCCGTTCCACCCCCTCCAGCCCTCCATGGGATCAGTGCCCAGACAGCAACAGCACAGAGCTCGGTACCTTTCACTGCCACTGTGACGCTCCTGCGGATGGGTGCCTGCAGGCTGGGGTGCTCCACGCGGCACGTGTAGGTGTGGCCGTCGTCATGCAGGGTCGCTGTCAGCAGGAAGAACCTGGAGAAGCTGTAGGTGCCATTGCTGTTGCGCCGGTGGCTGCTGGTGAGGACGTTGGGCACGGTGTCGGGGAGCTGCCCGGCGTCCCGCGGCTCACGGAGCCACTGCGCATGGATGTCCGCAGGGTAGTAATTGCGGATGTCACAGACCAACTTCTGCTGCTCCCCTTCCACCAGGGACAGGGAGTTCACGTTGATGGTCACCGTGGGCTTTTCTGGTGAGCAAAGATTTATGGCACTGTTGGGTTTTTCGGCTCACCGTTTCTGTCTCCATCATCGAGCTGAACTGACCACAGATCTGTGCACTGCGTCGGAGCGCCGTTACCTGTTATCTGCAGCAGGACCGCCTGCTCCAGCACGAGGGCTGCCGCCTGCACCGCGCAGATGTACGTCCCCTCGTCACCGAGCTCCACGCGCCGGAGCAGCAGGGATGCGTTACCGCGGGGCTCCTGCGGGAACATCTCAGCGCGGCCGCCGCCGGAGGTGGCGATGCGCCTCTCGCGCTGCCCATTCTGCCGCAGCGCCCACTGCACGGCCACGGCCACCCGCGGGTCGGCGACGAAGGCGCAGTCCAACAGCGCGTCCTTCCCCAGCGCCGTACGGACCCGGGGCAGCCGCGTGCGCACCGCCAGCACCGCTGCGGGTCGGGACGGCGGTGAGGCGGGCGGAGCGGGGCCGGCTGCCACCCAGACAGCCCCGCCACCCAGACAACCACGCCGCACGCGCCGGCTCAGCCCAACCCCGCGCCGGGTGCGAGCCCAGAGCCCGAGCTGCTACACCGCGCCCGGGGGCACGGCCCCGAGCCCTCCGGTAACTGCTCGTATTGCTGTCCCGGAGCCATTGCTAAGCCTCTTTTATGCCTCGCTATATACGACAGAGAGGGAGATGTAGTGGTTCCCCCACGACTCCTGCCGTAACATTGGATTTAATGAAGCAACACCTCCCCGAGCCGCGTTAGGAATAGTTGCAGAGCTGCAGGGGGAACGGAGCGCTCCGCGGGACCTCAGCACGGGCTGCGGTCAGTCCCAGAGCGAGGGGACTGAGGGCACCCTAGGTGGCAATCAGAGCCAGCTGAGCCCAATTAGCCTCGGGGGGAGGAGTACGGTGGGGCTGAAAAAGAGAGCTGGGAAGGTGTGCGCCTCACTTGGTGGTATGACTTGCTTGGTTGTAGCTGTCTCAGAGAAGCTCCTGTGATGGGGTGAGTAAAAAATGAAAATTTGTTTTTTCTTACGGGGGAGGGGCGACGTGGGGTGAGGGGAGCATCTGGGGGTGTGAGTGCTTGTGCTGTGTTCTTGGCTCCCTCCAGCAGGCAGCGCTGCTCGCTTTGCTGCCCTCTGCTGCGGTGCCTCGTGGTGTGTCCCCACTGTTAGACTGTGGAGTCCCGGTCTCCCTATTTTTAAACACTGCAGCCGCTTATCTGTGCTCAGCTAAGGGCGAGCCCTGGCAGGGTGCGGTTCAGTAACGACGGTCTGCAGGCTGGACCCGGAGCGCCATTTCTCGTCCGGATGAGGCTGCAGCCCTCTGGCAGATACCAACTGCTTTCTGCTCCTTCTCTGGAGCCTTCTCCCTCAGCTCAGCAAGCAGCTCATGCTGTGGGTTGTGCTTCCAGTGCAAACACTGTGGAAGTGTTCTGCCTGCTGAAAAGCTCAGATCAGCCTTAACGTGTGTCTGTGTTAAAGCCTTGGTGGCTTCTGTATTTGCTGTTAGGGCTCTTAGAGACGATGGTATAGAACTATGTAAACAGAAAACAGTTATGCTTTTGAAAAGCTGCTTTGAAGTTATTCATTTCTGCAATGTGTGCACAGCTCTCAATACAAGGGAAAGCATATGCTTTTCAGTAAATGTGTTTTGCCTTACAGTTGCTAAAATGTTATCTTGAGCTATCTGTAAACTTATGGGGCTGGTAAAAATAGTCTGAGGTCTGTAAGCCCAGAAGAGAAGTGTTTGGGTGGTGACATTAAGCAACAGCTGGTGGGACACAGAAAGCCAGGCTAGGAGTTAATAGCACCCCAGCATAGCTGGAGAGGAACAGGTGGTTTCCCTCTACATAATCCCTGTGTAAACGACTCTGGCTTGCTGCTTGGGGTGCAGTTTGGGACACAGCTGAAACGGCTCAGTGGTAGTTGCTAGCTAATTACCTTCATAGCCTGCAGGTCTGACAGTTGTGCTCCAACCCCCCCCTTACCCTCCCCCTTCCTTCATTAGGAATGTATGATGTTCCCCAGAGAAGCATTACCTGACACGCGTGTCTGCTCTGCGATGCCTTGGTGAAGCTGTCCTGGAGTTTGGTGCTCTCTGTCCTCGTGGCTTTGCACAAGGAAGGCTGTAGCTGTGTATTTCCCAGCTGTGTGCTTTATGGTGCAAGTGAACCAGGTGTCCAGGCCGTGGGCTCGAACCTCCCTCCCAGGCCAGAGGATCTGAGTGTTGGCTGTAAAGTAAGGGCTGATCCTGCAGTCAAGCATGTTGATATCCTCATCTGTGTGCTGCAGAATATTCACCGAGGGCTCTGTATGAACACATGCATGGACTTGTTATGATCCCGGTTCACCTAAGGGCAGCAGAAGCAGTCCTCTGTCTGCACACAGCTCTCAGTCTGATCCTGCCCTGCTCTGTCCCACCCCGGTGCACTCCAGCAGGACTGATCTCACCTAGCTGGGATGACATTCTGCCTGGCACTGCTGGATCTTGTCCTGGGATGGGGCTGCCCAGCTGCCTTCCTTGTGTGGGAGGGGACCAGCTCTCCCAGCACAGGTTGGGCTCTCACAGGGCAGTGGTCTCGTTGGATGCAGATCTTCAGCGGGAGGTGAAGCTGTGCTGAGTTGTGAAATGCTGAATTTTCTGTATCCCTATCAGCTAAAGTACAGCAGGGCTGCCTGTCTGCTCACTTCTTGCCAGGAGCCGGGCTTGGTCCTCTGAGCACATAGCTCACCTTGTACAATGAACGAGGGCAGGCTGTCTGCAGGAAGGCTTTCTGTCCAAGGCCTTTGAGCACCTTCTGCTCCAGCCACAGGCAGCAGCAGCCTGACGTTCAGCAGCACGGTCTCTGTTTCGTTGGACACGGGAACGGTTTTTCTCATTTCAAATATGCAGGGAAGTTGCAGGCTCCTCCTGAGCCCTGGCTCTGCAGAAGCAAAGCTGTTTGGGGTCCTTGTGATTACTGAAAAACAGATTATGTACACTCAAGCTACGTTTAAAATTTTAACAGTTGATTTTGAAATCGCCCCGCGGATGCGGGAGGTGCCGAGCGGCGGCGGAGCTCCGTGCTCATCCCCACCACCCGCGTCCCTTCCGCTTCCCAGCCGCTCTCGCAGCGCAGCCGCCGCGCCCCCGGCCCCGTCCCGCACGTACCGGCGCTCAGGAGGCAGCCGGCCGCCAGCCACGCTCCGCAGCCCATCGCTCCCTGCCCGTCCTTTCGCTTTCGCTCCCTTTCGCTTTCGCTTTCTCCGGTTGCGCAGCGGGAGGGGCTGCCCGGCCCCGCCGGGATGGGGCGGTCGCGCACCGGGCCCGAAGGCTCGGACTGCACCGCACCGCGCCCAGCGGGACCCGCAGCGCCATTCGGGTGGCGCCCGGGGCGACGCAACCACTGCTCCGCGCTCGGGGACGCGTTTGCTGGAAAAGGGAGCCCTCCGGGTTTGTTTCCCTGCGTTGTTGGGAGCAGCAATAACAAAATACTACAATAACAACGAAACTTTAACTTTATTGAGCAGTAAAAAAAACCAACTCCAACCTGTACATCCATCAAGAACAAACAACATAATATTTATGCCTTGTAACCGACACCAAACAAGTGAAACCAGGAGGGGCCTTCAGCTGTAGCCGGGTTCAGTCTGTACTGGAGAGCCGCCTGCTGGCACTAAGTGTGGCCGCATCCATCCCCGCAAGGTGCCCAGAGCTGGGGCTGTGCTCAGCGGCTCTGTGGCCATCTGGCCCTGCAGACCGGAAGCTGTGCTTTATTGCCCAGCCCTGCAGTGAGGAGCGTTGCCTTCCTACAGGGCACGAAGCTGGGGCTGGGCAAAGTGAGAATGCTTTCCCTAAGAATTTGTAAGGAGAGGAATGAATCATTTGCTCAAACCAGTCTGTGGCCATCAAAATACACATCGTGAATGAACTGGAACATCTTTATTTTGACTTTACGGGTGAGGAAAAGATACACAGACGTTAATCTAATGAGAACAAAGCAGAGCTGTGCGCCTCCCCAGCTGTCTCTCAGCACAGCTGCACACCTGGCTCTGAGAGCTGTGGGCATTTGACAGCCAGGGTGATGGCACAGGGCTGGATGGCGGGGGGCTCAGGCTGCAGCACAGCAGAGCTGTGGGTTGTGAGCAGTTCTCACTGTGTGAGACATGAAATGTAGTTGTTATGCAGCGTGAAACTCTTGACAGTTCCTTGTGTGTAGAGCAGTATCAGCCCAAGATTGTTAAGTTAAACTTTGTGGTGTGAGGCAATGTCGAGATTTAAAGGTAAACAAACAGCTAAGACATACCTTTAAAGGGGAATATAAATATTTACAAACCTGACAGATGGGTGACTTTGGAGTTAAAAGCTGAGTATTGCAGCCGTAAAGTTACTTTGTGGCATCTGCTGTGTCACAGCCCGGCCCAGGGCTGAGCTCTGGAGCTCGGGTGCAAGCAGTGCACTCCCCAACTTCGTGTAAGGGTCAGCAGCTGAGGGAGCAGCATCTCTAGGCAGAGATCACACTCCTCTCACACCCTCATCAGAAGGGCTGAATTAATTTTTTCTTTGCTGTCTTTCGTTGTTCCATAGTGCTTGTGGCCCAGCAGATGGCACTGCCATCACTCCTCTGCTGCACAGTCACTCAAAGAACGTGGACTTAACACTTGGGAGAGAAAGAACTTCAGGGAGCTCTGGGCCTGCAGTTGTGCTGCCTCATCTCTGGAGGAGCCCCAGGCCGTTGATGGGGCCCTGATCCGGGGGGGCTCCATGGTGGGGGTGGGGCCGGGGGGCCCTCTGAGGTCCCTTTCAACCAAACCGTTGTATGGTTCTATGAAAAACACCTCGTAACAGATCTCACTGCAAGAACTGCCTCCTCTGTTCTCACAGTTCAAACGAGGTGTGAAGGCTCTGGGAGCAGACATTTGAATTCAGGTTCCATAAGATTTCGAGGGCAGCCATTGAGGTAAAGTGTTTGCTTTTAGAGGTACAGGCAGTCTCCGCTATAAATGATGTGTTAGAGAGTGCTCAGCTGCTAAGTCTGCTCATCAGGTGAAGAGTAAAAGCAAATATTGAAAATCATTTTCCCAGGAAGTCATTAACTTAGATGACCTACAGGTCGGGACTGTTTTCTGGACAGGAAGCTCATTCAGTTTTAGCAGAATTGAGGACCTCATTCTGCTCAACCTTGCATGTTTGAGGCACTCATCAGAACTTACTGCAGAAGTAGCTGCAATTACAGCACGCTGTGTACACAACTGGTACAGCTCTTCCTCCATGTAATTTTGATCTTAAGATGTTCAAATCAGGATCCTAATTTTCTACGTCTTAGACTTGCACGATGAATGGCACTTGGAAGCTGTGCTACTCTTCATTTTCTTAAGAACTACAGAACATCCAATCAAACATGAATCTGAGCATAAGAGCAAAATAGTCATTACAGCATTTATCTGCTAGAAGTGTATTACTAAATTACATACTGAATTAAGGTGTTTTCTTTAGACATGGGACTGCTCATAGGCTTGGCTAACTTCCTCACCAGGCAGCAGTCCTTCATTTTCTGTGCTGCAGAACTCATTACTGCTTTGCTTTGTCTTCCATTTGCTCATCTCCTGCTGCCCCACGGTGTTACAGCGCAGCTCAGTGGCACTGCCACACACCTGCCTTTCAACCGTCCCGTGCTACAACTTCATAGCAATTGTTAATGATGATGCCCTGCTTACTTCGGAATTCCCGTTTATGTGCCTGTGGTGGGACAGTGTTGTCACATCCGAGCCTCACTGCTCTGCGTCATCGTGTAACCATCAGGCTGCTGGGAACGCTCGCTGCCTTCTCTGCAGAGCGCCAGGAGGCGGTTTGGGCCTGACGCGGGGCAGTGGGACAGGCCCGTACCCGCACCTCCGAGCACCAGGAGCGGCTCCTGCTGCCTCCCGCCCGCTTCCCGGCAATCCGCTGGTCGCAAACAGCTCCGTGCGCACGCGGCGCCGCTCCGCCCGCAGGTTGGCGCTCCGGCCGCCAGGTGGCAGCAGCGGCACGCGGCTGAAGCGCAGCGCTCGGGTTGGGCGCAGTGCGCGGCGCTCCGCGTTGCGGGGGAGGTTTTTTCCCGGCCGATGCGCGCGGCTTTACGGCAAATAGGAAGGAAGGCTGATAGGAACTGCCACGGAGCAGCTTGAAAACGTGTCCGAGCTCCGCAGATGAATTAATGTAATTTGTCATAGCTCTCAAAGCTTGGGAGAGCGAGCCGCGCGGAAGGGACTGTGGTTCATCAGCACCTCCCGATGCGTTTGTATGAGCAACACCGAAGTGGTAATTTGATGTCTCTCTTGCCGTGCATCTCGTATAAATAGTGGTTTTTGTAAGCATTATGTTTTCTTGGTATGATGCATCGGCCCTTCTGCAGAAAGTCCCTACAAAATTAGAAATAATGATTCAGTGAGTAATTTCAGAGTCAATGCAGGGAAAGAGACAAACTGGTTTCATGTACTGCTGGGTAACACAACAGCACCAGCGACTGGACTGAGGTCAGAAATTTTTAGCTTTAATAATTCAAGTGTGGTTTCTCTTACTGTAGCAGTGCATCTTTGCAGGTCCTAGGCAGCTCTACAGGAGCTGTGCAGTTACTGATGAGCTGCCATGGCGTTTGGTGCACGCCCAGAACAGGCAGTCGTTACACCACTCGTGTTACTTCTTTTTAGTCTGACTGCGTTACCAGGACCAGTGCTGCCAATTTTGCTGACTCTGCTGCTCCAGAGCGCCGTTACAATTGGCATTTGTGGAGAGGTGTGGTGCCAGTGTTTGGAAATGCTCACAGTACCCTCGGAGTGTTATTAGCAAAGGGATGCAGGCAGAACCAGGGCTGGGCTGCTCGTGCACTGCCCGCCCTCCGGCGGTGTGGTTCCCAGGGAGGACCTCATTGCTGCCTCGTGCTTCAGAACCACTGCTGACAATTTATTCCAGCTGAATAATTTAAGAGGTTTTTCTGCTGTTCTTCAGCTGTTCATTTCCCGCATTAATTGTGATCCAAACTGATGTTTTCAAAGAACGCTCCCGCTGTGTCCCTGCTGTCACCATGGTGACCATGCTCCTGATGCACATTCCTCCTCTGTGCTCCTGCAGACAGAAAAGTGAGGCAGTAATTCCTGCTCTCCTGACGCAGCAGGAGATGGGGCAGCGTGTTTGCAAAAGCACTTTAATGACTTGATCTATATTATCAAAATCCCTTCAATCCCCAGGAGCAAAGCGAGCCGCTGGTGGCACTGCTGTGCTGGGAGCAGGTGGGCACTGCTGGCTCTCGTGCTGGGCTGCAGCTCTGGGATGCGCTGCCTTCAGGCGTGGTGCATGGAGCTGCTCCTGAGAGCGCTAAGTTTATACTGGGAGGCAGGAGAAGCTGTTTGTGCTGAGCCTTCCCTCTAATCTCAATCTGCTGCTTGATGCTCGAGGACAGGGAACAGAGAGGTAGAGATATGAAGGAAAGGCAGAGGGATGGGGAGGGGAAATCAAAACCGCTCACTGACAGACCCTGAAACTCGTGCTCTTCATCTTGGGATTTTTGGCATTTGGCACTGCTTTGCCCGAGTCTGTGCTGAATACTGATGTATGAACTGGGGTGGCTGTTGTAATCTGCAGAAAGCACGGCTGTCCTTAGTCTGGTGGTGCAGCACTTCATTTGAGGTTGCCTGAAGGAAACCAACAGCCAACCCAACCTGGATTCCTGAAAGCAATGTGTTCTCTGGGGTGGCTGTGAAGGACAGCTGCCCACAAACTCCAGCTTATGTGCTCTGCACTGGAGTGTTGTGCTTGCTGTGTGATGAGGGACACAGCCTGGGCTGCTGCATGCCCGGGTTCCCTGAGCTCTGCTGGCAGGGCTGGCTGCTGTGACCATTCAGTAGACTGGGGGAAGATTGTTGAATAATGGTGTCCCTCTGTGACAAGCAGAGGCCTGGCCAAGGTTCAGGAGCTGACTTAAGGCCTGGCAGTTCCTGTGGTCTTAGTGCCAGTTCCGCAGTCTTTAATTTCTGTGATGTCTCTAGCTATGTTTCTTAGGTCCAATAATAAACTTTGGAAAGGAAAACCAGTATGTATCTCCTTCTGTGCTCACATGGGGAGTCCTGAGATAAGCTGTGTGGCTGCATGAAGTGTCGGGCAGCACAACCAACCATGCTGCTGCCTTCTGCTCTGTGCCACTGATTCCTCTCCCCTTTGAGTTCCCTTGTATTACGAAGCCCCCCGTGGCTCCTTCTGGACAGCCCCCCGCCCATCTCTGCATTGTCCAGCAGTGTTCTCCTTGCACCTCCTGATGCGATTTCCCCTCTGCTATCTGAAGGCAGACGTTGGCTGCAGTTTGTAATGCAGTAGCAGCCTTGTGGGACACACCAGTCGTTCCTCTGAGGGGCTGATCTCTCCGATAGGGGCAGCATTACTTTTTGTTTTGGCTCTGCTGTGCTTCCAGAGCGTCAGGCAGAGGAGTGGAGCAGTAGGGTTTGCCATGCTCTGTCTTCCCTTTGCTTGAGATCTTTCTAGTCGACTTTTTATTAAACAAATTAAACGTGATGGGAACAAACCACAATTGCTCATAATTGATAATTAGTGTAAAGACTGGATTGTGTACCACTGATACCAGTGGGGATATTATGACTGACATCAATAAACACAGCATACAGTATCTACAGAGAGGGCTGCTCTGAGCATGGCTCTGTCTCTGAAGAAATGACCATGTTACTGGCAAGAAAAATTAATCCATTGGCTTTTGTTTGCATGCATTTTGCAGGAGCAAATCCTGCTTGTTTTCAATTTCTGCACTGTGAGAAGCGCATTGATTTTTCTTCACTTCTGATTGTTCACATTACTGGATTGCTTTTAAATAGCTGACAGAGAGATCATTCATTTTCCTGCCCCAACATATTTTACAGCACATTTTTGTTGTATTTGTGCGTGCGTTTTTCCCAGCAGTTATACACCATATTGATCCCATTTACAAACTGCAGTCCATGCATGTGTTAGGAGCTGATCCTCCAAGGCCTTTGTTCCCTTCCCACCCTCCCCAGCAGCTTCACATCTGCTTTTCAGGGCTTTGATTGGAAAGTGGAGACAAGGTTCTAAGATGGCCTCTAAGCCAATGGTCAGAAAATGCTGTCCCAAACACCCCATGCCATAGGATGCAGCACTGTGCTCACAGCCAGACTGTAGTGCAGATGCCAACCAGTGAAGGGTTGCAGCCAAGGAGCAGGTAGGATACTGCATTTTTCTTTGAAGATTAGCATCAGGAAAATATGGAGCAGCTGACCGTGGCAGTGCTTATGCCATTCCATTCCTGAAGTTTACCTCTAGGGAGTGGTGAAGTGTAATTTTTTTTTTATGCTTGCAGATTAGTGACATTAAAAGCCAGATCTCCTAAAATATGCAAGCTTGTCCTGCCTGGAAGTTATGTCGACCTCAGCAGGAATTGCACATATTAAAGGCTATTGCCTAGAAAGGTTAGAAACATCTTGTCTGTTCAGCAGGACGACTGAGCCAGAAATAGCTCAGTGCCTGGGGCAGGAGATGGCAGGGGAATAACCAACCACTGGGTTAACTCAATGCAGAATACAAACCCTTCATTATATCATCTTACTCTTTTTTTTTTTTTTTTCCTCCTGGCCCGTAATTTATCTGCCTTTTGCTTTGATAGTAGAAAAGCGAGCTCTGAGGGAAAGGATATTAATTCCTCGTAGCTCTTCACCCTGGAAAAATAATGGGACAACTCAGTGCTCATAGTGAATGTCACTGAGGTCAGTGAAGGTGCTGCAGCTGCCCTGAGCAGTGCCATAGCAGTAGCAGTGTGCCATGGTGGGGGTCTCCCTGCTGTTGGCACGGCGGGGTCCCAGCACTGCAGCAGCTCCTGCTCCACCTGAGATCTGTGTCTGCACACTGACAGCATGGATGGCCTGGAAAAACAACAGCAGCACTTCATAGGCTTGCTTTACGCCTTTTGGTGTAGCTCTAGCCTAAAAGAATTTTTTAATGGAGTTTCAGTGTAAATCCTTTGGTTTCCAGGGCATTTAGCATGGGCATGAAGGCAGCACAAAGCTGACCAGAGAGCAGACTGCGGGTTTGGAGCGAGGAGAGCTCATTGCAGCACCTGTCACCACCCCACAGAGCTCCCTGGGCACCTGCAGACATTTATGGATTGCAGCATTTATTTCCTGAGGCGACTCATACGTCTTCCCCCGAGAGCGATGCGGTTGCTGGGAGAGCACGTTCCTCTGATCTGTCTCTATCAGGTCTCGTGCTGCCAGTCTGAGTGAAGCATCCAGGCCTGACTTGCACCTTCACTGGAAGAAGATGGATTGGGTGTAGGACTGGTCCCACACGCTCCAGAGGGCTGCTGCCTGTTTCTAGGGCATTTGCCAGCAGACAGATTCAATTTAGTTCAACAACACCATCCTCGAAAGCAGCTAAATGAAATGAATGGCTGATGCAGCACTGCTCAGCAGGGGGAGCGAGGTGCTCCGGGTTTACCCACGCTGGGCACAGTGCTGCTCAGTGCCTGCAGCTCCGGGGGCTGACTGCAGGGCCACGGGTGCTCATAATGAGAATTAATAATGAATTTATCACATTGCTCTTGGTGAATTATCTCCAATAATCACGTGCAATTTGCTACTTCAGCGGATACTCTGATCGTAAACAGGTCTGGCAGAATAAAGTCATGGGAACTGAATCTAAAAGGAGGGAGAAAATGGTCGAGATTAATTACATGAAACGTTCGAAGGAACATTTTTGCACATAAACATTTGCAGTGTTTGCCCAATGCTAGCAAAATGAATTCTAGACAGGAAATGTGAGGAAAATTACCTTCTGATGTGGTACTGCATTCAGTGCAACTGAGGCTGAGCTGCAGGTAACTGCCCATCATAATGGAGTGGCACTCAGTGTCCCCATTTGCTCCTGCCTTCGCTTTTTTGTGCTCACAACACCGCTGGGTTCACGGGGCTGTGCTGACACAGCCAGCAGCTCAGGCCATTGGCGTTTCCTTTGGCATTTACTGCAGAGCATTTTGTGAGCAGGGCAGACTCTGGCACCAGTGTTGTGCTGCAGCACTGCTGGGAGCTGCTGAAACCTCGTCCTGCTGCCCGGAGCGCACACCTCTTCCGGACTGCTAACAGGTCCCACTCGAATTACGTTGTTTTAGTTGCGGTCGGTGCTCGCAGTGCCCCCTCCCTGCTTTACCCCCTCCCTGCTGCACGGCGACGTGTGAGAGTTGGATTTCACAGCACTGAGAAAATTAACGCTTCGGAGCATTTATCTCCATTATTGATGTTCTGTCGGCTGCAGCACTTCGGAATTCTCTCCAGAGAAACGAATGGTGCTGACAAACCCAGTGAACTTCTGTTCCCATCTAAATATCTAGATAAAGGATGGCATTTCTGTATGCAAGAAACATTATTTGGTGATAGCAAACTATTATCTGTTAACTGTTTTCCCTGTACCAGGATATTTGTTAGGGTTTCTTTTTTTCTGGCTGACATTCTGAAGTGTGATTTGGCAGGTGTTATTTATGCACATGTTGGTCTCTTACATCTCTTTCCACAGAAGCATTAAGGCGTTTAACTTTCAGTTAGGGCACTAATTTCCATTACTTTCAGCTAGAAATGTCTCCTGGAGCCTCGGTGACCCCGCGTCTGTGTGTGGGTCTGTGCAGCACTGCATTGCTGCATGGCTGGCACTGACACTGCTCAGTGATCGGGGGGTTAAGCTGGGGCTGAGCTGTGGCTGGAGCTGCGGCTGGCCAGGACCGACACACTGGAGTGATCTCACCCCTCGCTGCGCCATGTGCTGCCCTCCTGCAGCTCCTTGGTTTTGTTTTCAGCTGGGTCTGTTAAACAAATCCCCCCAACCAAAGTCACCGCTAGATGTTATTAAGTTTGTGAGCAGAGCCTTCCTGGTGGAAGTACTGCCAGCACATTTCCTATGCAGTAGAAGCATGTGTGTTTCTTGAAATAAAAATGAGAGTGTAACAAAATTATAAAGAATTCAAATATTCAATGTTTTGGATGGCTGAATTGGAAGTAAATACCCAGGAAGGATGTATGCATTTCCTCATCCGGCCGCCTGCAGTGCATCTCAGTGGCTGTGCAGGAGCCTGGGGACAGACAAGGCACCCACAGCTCCAGCTGAGGCAGCGGGCTGCTCTGCTCATGGCCCAGGCAGGTTGGGGTGTTGTATTCAGTGACCTGAGGGCTGTCCTGACAGAGCCTATTGCTGAGCCATAGCAGCCACACATCCACAGGGCGCTGCTGAATTTTTAATGGACTTCAGCTTGCTTGCAGCAGTGAGCCAACAGCCCTCTGTGTGCCGCAGCAGAGCCCAGCACAGAGTCCAGCCAGACGCTGCCCGGTGTGAGCCCCTGTGCATCACCCCCAGCACACAGCTCATCCACCTGCACTGTGCCACTCCTTGCTGCATTCCTTCGGGCTGCAAGAGGACTCTGCACCCGGGGAGGTGAGGGCAGCTCAGTGTTGATGAGCAGGGTTATGGTAATGCAGATTATGGAAATGTTTTGGGTTTTGTACAGTTCCTGGTGCCACTCATGGGAACAAGTGTTTTCTGGTGTGTGAGCAGGCTGCAGAACAGAACCCTGCACCCTGTTAAAAATGCTTTACAGGAACAGAAGTGTCTTCGGAGGTTTACTTCTCTAATACCCAGCCAGTGGCTGTGAGCACAGCACGCGCTGTGCAGAAGCCAAATAACCCTCCAGGAATTCTTCCTATTAAAATAATTGCTAGGGCAGAAGAGTGCTGCAAACAGCTGTGGTTCATCCTATAAACATATTCTTCCTCCTTTTGGAGCCTCAGGTTCCAGCGTATGCCAGAGCCTGTCAGCTGCAGGAGTGGTGGAACATATTTCCTTTACAGAAATGAAATGATTACTGTTGAATAAATATGTTATGCATAGGCCTGAACTATCCAGTGAGTATTGCATAAGTGAAGAGGAAAAAAGTGACATGTTTCACACTGAAATGAGCTGAAGCAACAGTTCATCTGGTAGCATGATGGCAGCAGAGCTGTGCTAGCAGTCTGGCAACACTGAGTGCAATGAAAAAATCCCCTGGAACCAGTTCAGCTCTGAACGGCAGCATCCTGGCTTGGATGTGCCCATCTGTGGCTGGGAGGCAGTGGGACACAGCGGGTCTCTGGGGCGAGGTGTTCCCTCCTGCTGGACACTGTTCCTCACCATGCTGTGCACGGGTCTGGTTTGTTTCAGAGGGCTGTGAGCTGGGGCTGTACTGGGCTGAACCTAATCCCTGAATACCAGGATGCTTCTCCTGTAAAGCTGTAGCTGCGAGGGGCGTGCCAGAAGTGTGTGTGTTGGTTTGTAGTACAATGGGACTTGTTGCAGGAGCAGGTGTAACGTTTGTAGCACAGAGCCTTCACTGCACTCAGACGTGGGAACAGACTTCTGGGGATGGCAAAGTATTGCACCTACAGCTTGTTGTTGTTTAAATACGCTCAGATTGGTACAGTGCCGGGGAAGAGAAGCACCAGCTGTTGGACAGGTGCCTCTCTTCAGTACCTGGACAGTACTTGTAGAAACTATCATTTGCATCTTGCACTGTTTCTTTATTATTCTGACCATGGGCCTGGACAATGTAATCCAATCTTGCCTCACAACAAGGCTAGGCTGGCTCTCAGCACTATGGAAACGCAAGGGGTTCCCTGATGGGTTCTGATTGCAGTGCAGCTGTGAGGAGAGCTCTGAGGTCAGCACAGCCCTTCCTGTGGCTCTGCGGCAGGCAGGGGCTGCAGCCGGGGCAGTGGGGAAGCAGAGCACAGAAGCATCAGGGAAAGGCGCAGCAGCCGAGGGGTCCATTTGCCCTCATGCTGCAGGTCTGGCATTTGACAGCCCAGACTCCTGGCAAAACCATTTCTTTCTCATGTCCAGTGGGAGCGGATGAGCAATGCACACTGCTGCCCCTGGACACACTGCACTGCTGCCAGCCCCCCGCCCCGCCGTCTCTCCCTGCAGCACACAGCTCTGCTGCCCGCCTGTGCCATGTTTGCACAATATTGTTAATCAGAGGCACAGTTCAGGGCTTCTGAGTGGCACATCCAGCTACGCGGGAGCAAACACATGTTGTAAAACCACTGTGCTGAGGCCACCTTCCTAATGAATGCAAAGTGGGAGCGATCAATCAGAGTGAGAGCAGTCAGCACTCAGCTCCCTGCATCTGCAAACGCAAATTGAATGAACAATAATGAGTGTTATCTAATTAGTCCTCACAGCTGCAATGTTACAGCCCTGTATAGGACATACCTTGTTAAATTTCATGGTATGTATAATAGAGTGTCTGAGTTAAAATGATTGAGATTCACCACGTGCACACTCAGCACAATAGACATAGGTAGATTCTCAGCGATAAATGTATTGTCCTCAGCAAATGGCCTCTGCATTAGCTAACGCCAGGCTCGCTCCAACAAAAGCCAGTTAGAGAGAGCAAATCACCAGAGGCAGCACATGGACTGGCTCAGGACTACGGGTAGCTGGAAGCTGGGGTCACTCCTGGGCAGGAACGCTCCTCCGTGCTGCTCCACATTGGACCCTGGGGCTGGATCTGTCCCTGAGGCAGCTCTATTCAAAACCACACCAGGAGTTTGGACAACAAAGTGCTTCAGGCAGCTCTTTAGACTATCACCTTTGTGTTCAGTATCTGCTCCTCCAGCAAAATCTGTGGTGACACTGCAGGGGATGGTGTTTAAATATTAATATTTGAGCAGTTTATGTTTTTAATACATCCTAATTTACACATGTGTGTATTGGACTCATGGGTCTCAGTCCCTCCCAGCTGGCAGCAGGGTGGAGGCAGCTCCGTGCTGATGTCTCTCTGCCTCTGAGTCCTGATGACTGGGCACATCCTGGTGCCGTGGCAAGACTCACCAACCCACGGCTTCACCTGAGCCATGAACATGAGATAGACAACTCGGTGTATTCAGAATTAGATCTTTTTAACAAACACTGGTTCTACCCCTTGCTGCTTTAATAAACTCCTTGGTAGCAGGCTGGGGTCAGTTGTGCCTGGAAACAGGGAGGAAGGCAGCGTGCCTCCCCAAATGGGGGAGAACTTTAACAAGCTCGGTATCATTCAGGGGGAATTTTGCAGCTGCAGTGGGAAGATGTATTTGCACCAGGAGCAACCATCACGTTGTCTCTTCCTACAAGAAAATCATTAATAAAAGATCCATTTGTTCTTCTCCAGGCAGTTCTTATGCCACCATGCACAAGATGTATTTTTGGAGCGAGGTGATAAGTTTGTAGGATGCAACATCAGTTTTACAGTAGAGCCGTTGGCATTAGTGAGAGCAGAATGGTAACAGAAGCCATAAAAATAACAGATGGAAGACAGATACAATAAAGTGGAAGCGCAGGCAAATTATAAAACCATTCAAACTGTTCATGAAGATAAAACAAGAAAACAAAAGCATCTGAAATCACGAGGACTGGGTGTCTGCTGGGGAAAAATCTCTGATTTTGTCGTTTGTGGTGGAGATGTTAGTGTTTGGAGGAGCTTAGGGAGGAGCAGTGATTTGTGCTGCCGAGGGAAGCGTTGCTGCTGCACTCACCATTGGGGAGGATCATTGCTGTGTGCGGGCATGAAGATGGTGTTTTTTTCTCAGCCCACACTCCAAATGTTCATGTTTGACTCCTGTCAATGCAGTTACTTTATTACTACACTAAAATATCATCCGACTGCAAGAAGCGCGGCAGCAGGAGGGCTCAGCGTGCACTGAGCCGGGAGGCTGCAGCTCGGGGCGGCTGCTGGGATGCGGGCAGAGCCAACGGCTGCTGGGGACCGCAGCCAGCATCCCGTGTGAGCCGGGTGGGCACCAAGGGAGCTGTGCCATGTGTGAGCTCCAGGTCACGGCAGTGAGCAGATTAGGGGCGTCCTGAGCCAGAAGGCACACTGGGCCGAGGGGTTTGTAGCCACAGGGAGGCTGCTCCTCTCTGAGTTAACTGAGTTCCTCTTAAAGCCATCCGCCCCTCCGGCTGTCACGCCTCTCCCCGTGTGACTACACAGCGCCTATCACTGCACCACGTGCCCCCTCATTGCTCCTTCACACTGCTTATCCAAAACCTCACGGAAGGTTCCCACAACATCTGATGCTTATTAATGCCTCAGTTGCTGAAGATGCTGGTCTGCAGCCTGGTTTCTTTTCCTCAATGCCTTTATGAGTGTGTTAAGCAGTGGGAAATGAGATCAGAACGTTTTCTAAAAATTCTATCCTGAAGGTAAACAAAGACCCTTGGTGAATTTCTGTTTGGAGGTGTGACAGTTCCTAATCCAATCTCACGTCTTTGGCAGAAGGGAGGAATTGGTTCATGGGAGCTCCATGCGTGCAGTGAGCAACAGTTTGCATTGAGGGCTCTGCACGGCCGGGCTGCCAGCATGGGGCAGGAGGGGGGTCTGCTCTGCCCAGCAGTGGGTGTGGGCACGTGGGGGCAGGGGAGGCAAACAGAATGCACCCCGGCACCTAGAGCTGCATAACTGACTCTCTGTTCTCAGAGACTGGCATTATTACTCTAAATTTCATAATTCTTCCTAATAAAGAACTCACTTCAGGATCACAGCATTTGGAATATTGCACAGAAACATTTGGATCATTGCAGCGGTGCTGGGAGTTATAGTAATCATTATGTTGTACTGTGAAATGGGTGCAATTAAGAGAGACTTCAGAGTGAGATGTGGGAAAAGATGAATGCTCGGGGGCTGAACGGGATGAGACAAAAAGGTGGTCGATTTGCTCTCCCTGAGCTCAGTGTCCCTACAGCCCCGCAGCACTCACCGTGTGCACCGTGTGCCAGGCACAGCCAGGCGGGCAGCGCAGCGATGTGAGCCCTGCAGGGTTGGGGGGTGGACCTCACCTTCTGCCCCACACCCTTCTGAAAGGCACAGAGAAGTGGGCACAGCCACCAGCAGGGAAACCCACACTGAGGGAGCTCCCCGTGCCCTGGCACAGCTGCACAGCACACAGCTGCTGCTGCACAGCACAGCACACCCCTGAGTCCACATCCCCCAGAGCAACGAGTGACCAAAGCTTTTGGTGACCTCTTTGTAGCTGTGTGTTCCTGCACTTCTGCACAGAAGCGATCTGAGCAGGAGAAGCCATTGGCCCCTCTGTGATGCTGCAGAGCTGCTTGTGTTTTTCCTTTTCTCTTTGGCTGGGATTACAAGGATAACGCTGCTTCAGAAACCTGTGGTTTCTGTGGTTCTTAAAGCACTTCAGTGTATTTTACATTTAAATAGGAAAGAGGCCTTCTTGAAACAAATCTATTCCAGTTGGCTTTGCACACTGATGATTAAAGAACACGGTTCAATTTTTCCTCTCTTTGTGAGCAGTGTCTCATTAGCCGTGCTCTTATTGCTGCTCATATCCGTCACGATTTGTGTCAGCAGAGCGCTTACACGGACGGACAGCTTATTATCAGCTCTAAGTAAGAAACAGAACGCAGGAATGCTGCTAAAAAAGGGGAAAGGTAATTAAGGCTGGTGCCAGCACATAAACGAATCTTGGCATTTCCACTTTCTAAATCCAAACGAACCCCCATCTCGGTGCTGCAGAACACACAGGGAATGCTGCAGCCCTGCATGCACCACTGCTGCACGGCCCCATGCGGTGCTGCGGGCGGCTGTGGAATCCACAGGAACCCAAACAGCTGCTTTTTCAGCCCCCACCAGAATGTTATCACCCTGATGTGATCCTTCTGCAGAGCAACAAGGCCTGGTTATGTGATGCATGAAGTGGGAGTAGGAGTGAGGGTCAGGGAGGACAGATTAAAGCGAACTGGGACTCTCTAAGCGAGGAGGAAAGGGGACCAGAGGGAGCCCTGATAGCTCTGTACAAATAGTGAGAGGGACATAATATGGAGGACAGGGACCCATTACTCTAATTAGTGAATGAGAACCGAACGAGAAGTAATGGCTCACACTGCAGCAGCACAGCTGTGATGGAAAGGTTCTGAGCAGAAGCACAGTGTGAGCCAGTGGTCTGTGGGGCTGCTGGAGGCTCCAGAGGGCCCAGGGAGCTCCTCGCTGTGCTCCTTGTAGGGCTGGGGCTGTTCACAAAGCGTGGGGAGCAGCCCTGCACAGAGCACCTGCTGTGCTCTGGGATGTGGCTCAGAGCACTGCCCGGCCCTCACCTGGTCCAGGTACAGAGAAACTCCATCTGACTGCAGCCAGTGTCCCACAGCTTCAGGCAGGAGAGGCATGGAGCTGCTGCAGGGCTGAGTGTCTCAGTGCCTTTGAGAAGCAGTGAGCAAACGTTCATATTGTCTGAGAGCGGAGCAATTAGCTTGTGTCACCACCGTGCAGTGTTTCTTTTGCCATAATATGGAGCTTTTAAGAAGAAAATTAAACCTGCCAAGCACCATTACATTATGCGCATGATGAGCATCAGCCACGCCGATCTCAGCAGCGTGCACTGGGGAACCCAGTGGGGTTCAGACCACGCGCCCTGTGTAGCTGGGCAGTACATCTGAGGTGATCTTTTTGCTGGGTTTGTGTGTACGTGGTGCTTCCTGTTCAACTATGGAAAATGTTCCCATTCCTGCACTGATTCCCACTATCTGCAGGTGACACAACAGGCACAGGGCTGCAGCCTGCTGTTCTGCTCCTTTCCATCGTATGCATCATACTGAGGTGGAAGTGCATGTGGGAATAGCTTTGGAAGCTGAGAAGGAAACTCTCAGAGTGCATTAGTGGTTGGTGAGCTGGGCACAAAAACCACTCAGGAAATTAAAAGGAGGACAAGATTTTGAGGTGATAAAACATTTAAAATATGAAACTTGCATTTGAGTCAGATCCAGAGTTAATTTTATCTTTTCAAGCTGCAGCTTAGGAGAACTTTGGTTCCATGCCAGCAGGCGAAATCTTTGGGCTATTGCAGAGGAGAGGAGGAGGAATCTGGTGGTGTCAGAGTGGGTTCTCAGAGGTATACTGATGGATGCACAGCACTGAACACAGTCACAGGGCAGAGGCGCTGATGGCACAGCTGAAAGCTGAGGGCAGGGGCTGCTGCACTGCTGGGTTTGCTCATCATCTTTGGTGGCTGTTACAGAGGTTCAGATTTCATCACGGACATTTGGTGGAAAGGGATGATAAAAGCCAAAGGGGAAAGGCAAGAAAACACCATTTAAGAACTAAATGCAAAATTACGAAGCCTCGGCTTGCTTCAGCAGGAGAGATTTTTATGCATTTTTTGGCATTTACAAATCCTTTGTGAAAAGGTCACCCCGTACTTGGAAGCTTATTAATACTGAAGATCGCCCAGAAAATGTCATGTCTTTTTACCATGATATTTACACAAAAAAGAGCACCCGAGCACATGCAAGCTCCCAAGGCATGGGCAGGATGGTGCAGGGGGCCGGGGCACAGCTTGGCTGGGGGCTGTGCTCCTGCACACCTCGCTCTGCCGCCCGTCCCTGCAGAGGCTGCCCTGATCTCTGTGTGCTGAGGGCTGAGCCGGGGGCTGCAGGCAGCACTGTGCTGCCCATTACCCACCATGGGCTGCACAGACAATGGCTTGTCTTCATCACCATCACCACATTATAATTGTTGCATGAAACAGATCCAAAATAGGCCTCTCTGTTCAGCATTACCATGATTAATTTCTTTTTTTTTGCGGCAAGAAAGACAAACAATAAAAGGTTTTTCTCTCTGCTCTCTTCAAGCAAGCAAACAACGTGCAGCCCTGTGGGCTCAGGTCTGTGGCACTGACCTTGCCCAGGGCGCAGTGCAGGGACTGTCAGTGCTTCCAATGGAAGGAGGCCCTGTGGTTACCCCCTGAAGCCCAACTCACACTTGGGATCATCAGTGTCAAGGAGCAAATACCATGGGACAACGACTGCATCCCCAGTGATGTGCCTCCTTTTATTGTAAATTACTGCCCTGCATGCCCTTCTACCTACACACAAGTGCGGGGCTCCTTCGGAAACAATACCTTGCTAATTGTACCACAGTCATTTTGCTACATCAAACATCTTATTTCATAAAGATGTGAGTGGTACGGGATAATGAATGCCTGCCTGGGGAAATTAAAGTAATCAACCACCAAGGCCAACACATCTTAGAGCGAGTATGGAAAAAATTGCAGATAAGGGCTTTTAAGCCATGGGGCGGAAAATGCGCACATTATTCTTTGACCGGTTTTAAAATATGAACAGATGAAATTTCTTCATCAACTACAGCGATAAAATAGCAGGCTGTGGTGAGCAGGGACCTCTGCCTCTGGAAACCACACTGCAGGGAACCACAGGAGCGCCGGGCGGGCGCAGGGATGGCCCCTCCTGGACACGACCCTGCAGTCTCCATGCCCCCTGCAGCGCATGGCTGAGGCCAAGCTGCCGCTTGCTAACTTTGGTTCTGCACCTCAGTGCTGGCTTCTTCCACCTTTAATGTTTCTGGCAGGGCTGAGGCATTTATTTTAGTAAAACAGCAAAAACAGTTTCAAGAACGTTGGCAATCTATGCAATTCTTGTCAAGTCGCTGCTTTTTTAACGCAGTGGCTTGGATCGACCTGGCTGAGCTCTGAGCACACACAATCAATCAAGACCAAACCTTACACTGTGCCCGATTTTCTCATTTTCAATAGTGTGCACAGCAAGCTGTGCTGCCTGGCACCACACCGCACTGCCCACAGCCACTGTGCCCAGCACTGCATTGCCCACAGCCACTATGCCACAGCATCCCATGGGGGCTGCTCAGCACCCAGCAGCACTCCTATCACACTCCAGAGTGATGTCACAGAGCCAGGGATGCAGGAGGTCGGCTGCAATGGCACCCTGACCCCAGGCATCAGAGAGCGCTCCCTGTGCCAGGCCGCAGCGCACCCCTGTGCCCCCACTCTGCTGCTCAGGTCTGCTCTGTGCTGGAGCTGGCTGTGTGTGGCACCCAGAGCCCCACCAGCTGCACGCGGGCGGTGGGAAATGCCCCCGAGCCAACTCCATAAAAGCTGAGTGCTGGTTTTATAAATGCGCCTCATAAACAGCAATATTTCCTAATTCCACAGAACAACAAGAACAAATCACTGGCTTCTTCCAGAGATGGATTATTTCCCTTTAGACAATACATTGATCCTAACAGAGTTCCATCTGTCTTCTGGACTTTCAAAGAACAGCTATTACCATTCAATTATCACGCTTCATTAAACAGGCTAAAACCTATACAATGCACAGGTTTGGCTGGAAAGAACGTTCAGCAGCTGTGCTGTGCCGTGCAGTCCTTGCTAAGCTCCTGTGCTCAGAACAGCACTGACAGCACGGTGCATCCGGCACAGCTGTGCGCTGCTCATGCATGTGACACTTAAGAATAATTATATATAAAGTTCTATGACTCAGGTAGTTAATTATCAAAGCAAAAATAAAGAACAGTGAACTTTTCCCAGGATTGCTGCAGCCTTTAGAGCCAGGCTGTCTTCTGCCATTACCTGTTCTAATTAACTGCAGCCCTCAGTGCTCACAGTGCACCAGAGCCATGAGCTGGAGCCCGATGGGATGCCTGTGCTGCAGTGTGAGCACACAAGCAGCAGCATCTGCCCTGTCTGGGCCACGTCCCATCTCCCATGGGTGTTTTTGCAGTACAAAGAATAAAGCTGCACCAACACGAGACCATCTGAGAGGACCAGTTGAAAAGAACATCATTATTCTTTGTTCAAAATCTATGCCTTGGCTTCTGGGTCAAAAAGCCATTTTGCTTTTTTTTTTTTTTTTTTTTTTGCATTTATTATTTTCACCAGAAATGGAGCATTCTTTGCAGCTTTGCAGATGGAGAAAAGGAAAAAAATGTCATCGCTCAGCAGCACGTAGGCAGCCTGAGCTTGTGATTACACAACAAGAAACAGCGCATTCTGTGCCTAATGCAAAATTAAACATTACGAAACTCTCTGAGTGATGTGTTTGGTCCCAGGTGGGATTGGTTCAGCAACACAGACAGCGATGCTCATCTCCCACCACCGCACCAGGCATCAGCAGTGGGAACACAACTCCTGTGCTCCAACGAGCAGTGAAACCAGGGCTCTGCCTCCACCTCCCAGCAACTGCACTTCCCCTTTTTTACCATGGGAATTTTCCGTTCTGATTAAATTGTCTCTTTATCCGTACCTTCCCTCTAATTTTGTCTCTCCAGCCCATCCTCCCTGCACTTTTATTTTTCATTTTCTTCTTTCACCAGCACAACACGCATTTGTACACGTGTGTTGGGGAAAGAGGAATGGAGAAAGGAGGAGAAACAGAAGAGAAAATAGAGAGAGCTCAAAAAGCACTGACATGGGACATTGCTGGAAACATGCTGGGTTTCAGCATGCACTTAAGAACCCATGAGTTGACCACACCACTAAGACCAGCTCCATTGGTTGGAAAGCCCCTTTCACAAAGAAGAAAAAATTCCTGTTCTGCTGCAAATCTGTGAACTCTGAGTTCTGTGCCTGAGGGCTGTGTGGTGGGGCAGTGCTGGGCTCTGTGCCACCATATGGGTGAGGAGTGCCAGAGCTGTGCTGCAGGACCAGACCGACCCAAACCACTGCATCCCATCACTGTGCTGCACTGCCTGCATCTGCATGTACAATCTAATGAAAAATGTATGACTGTTAAACACACGCATATGTCATAATTAAACACAAACAATCATTTCCAAATAAGTGTTTACCACATTACATATGCCGTTCTGCAATTAATTTCAATGACTCTTTCTCCTTGCACATGAGCGTGGAGGCAGCTCCCGGCAGCACATGGGGCTGCACTGACAGCATCCCTGCCTGATGCACAGGTTGGAGCTCTGTCAGTGTCAGACAGATGCCTTGTTCTCTGCTGTTTGTTCTGAGAAAGCCTCAGAGAGAGATTTATAGGATGAGTGCTGTTCAAACATTAATCCCAGGAAATTCAGTTAGGAAAAAAAGAGGAGAGGTGAAAGAAGCAGGAGCTGCAGGGAGGGATCACCACTCCCACTGCCCTGAGCCCCCCCCTGTTGCACACCATCCCAGACCCTCAGCCCACAGCAGAGCCATTCTCACTGTCTGGAAACCCCTGGTGCTTTCCAGCATCGAAGTGACCCCTGTAATGGGACTCACACGAGGACAGCGAGCAGACAGCACAAGAAGAGAAAGTGGATTTCATTTCTATGTATCACCTTCTATTAGCATCAGAGGAAGGTCTCTATTACACACTGCTTGTCTGCAGAGAGGGCACGCTTAGCAAATTGAAACTGAAATCTGTCTGTAGAGGAGATGGACACTGCTGTCAGCCACCACTCCCTGCCCAGCACAGCTCTGAGATGCACAGCTCTGCACAAAGCTCAGCTGCAGCCCACGAGGACAGAGCGGAGCTCCACTTGGTTCTTTGTGCACAAACAGAGGGCTTTGCCCCCAGAGCAGCCCTTCCAAATCCCAGCAGCCCTCCTGCATCCCAAAGGCTGCTAATTGCTAATGAACAAGTTTCCTTGCTAGCATGTAAACGATGAAATTTGGCTTTTATGCTGCATAATACGACTCCATAAACTACCTTGTGAGATGGAGATTTTCCAGGGTATGCCAACATTCCAATTATCAGCAAATTGCCAGCACTTGGAACAGAGCTGCGTATTAACTCCAAGCAAGCGAGTGTTCACTGAATTATTTGGAACAGTAAACAGCTCTTTCTGGGGTGTGTAAATAATCCCAGGGTATCTAGGAAATTAGAAAAAGAGATTTAAAAAATAATTTGCTTGAGTAAAATTTAGAAGGAAATCAGTAAAAGAAGGGTTATCCACGCAACAGAGGTTGGTTTACAAATGCCCTCCAGCCCAGCGCTGACCCTTCGCTCAGTGCCACCCCATGGGGCAGGGGCAGCCCTGGGCTCTGTGCTGTGCCAGGATGTGGCCCCCAGGTGGGTGGGAGCTGACAGCTGATGGGCTGCTGAGCAGCAGAAGGCTTAGCACATGGGCAGGGCTCTGGGCTTTCTTCCCACTTTTTTTTAAATTTAAAATTCAGCTCCCTCATCTCTGAGCTAATGCACTAATGGATAGTCACCATTACCCAACTTCTGACCTAATGGGCACAGTAAATAAGTGAAAGGCTCATAAAATCAGATTTACTGAGCGTCCTTCCTTTTGCTGTCCATTAACTGAAACTATTTATTAGGTTAAGGATACCTGGAGTACAGAGCTGTGTTCTCTTGCATTAACGCTGTCACACTGACGTCTCAGCATCCAGGGACTCCCAGCAGCCATTGGGTCACAGCCCCCAGCACACCCCCTGTGGGCACAGGGTAGGCACAGGGCTGGGGGAGCAGGGGCTGCAGGAACCCCATCAATCACTATGGTTGTCTCCTCTGCCACAGCCTATCCCTGCACTGGGAGCCCCAGCCACATCCCAGCTGTCTGCCTCTGGAAATGGACACATCAACCTGCTGTGTGCCATATAAACCCTCCTCTCTGTAGTGGGCTCTGGCGACAGCTGTGTCAAAAATGTATTTTAATTTTTGATAATTTCTTAAGAACCTTTAAAAGAAATGAAAGCTCTGCACCCTGGTCTGACAGGGCAGGGAAGCCCTGATGCTGTGCATGCAGACACTGAAGCCCCGTGCTATGAAACCAGGAGGTGCCTGAGGTGCCACGGGAGCACCCAGAAGCATTAACGAGTGCTTAAGATTTAATTCTGCCATGACACCTCCTTGGAATCACACTGCTAATTGATCAAATTTTGCCTGCCTGTTATTTAAACTTTCAATAAAACATGGATGAATGGGAGGTGTGATTCTCTGGGCAGAACGCAGCCTCACACTGCCGTGCCAGGTACGAATAGCAGTGCCCCACACACAGCATCCAACCTGTGAGCACAGAACTAACCACAGTGGTGCACTGATTCCTTAGTTGCTCAATGGAATTTTCTCTGCAGTTTCTCCCCCCCAGACCTGGACAAGGCACAGGGTGTGCAAAAGAGATGGCAGAGTGCAGCCGCTGCCCCGCACACGGCCATGGGCTGTTGGCAGAGCTGTGTGCCTGCACTCATATTGGCACTCACAAGAGCAGAAATGCCCTTATATGTGTCCCTTAAAGTCGTGTTTTCAGCATATTCACCTCTTGCCTGACAAAGACCTCTTCTATCACGCAGAATTAAAACCAAAAAGGGGCACTAATGAGAGGAGGAACAAGTAGGAAAGCAGCAGCTACTTTGTATTCTTCAGTGGTTCTGTTTGTTGTGCAGTGCTAAATTAACTCCCATTAATTCATCGTGAAAACCAACCTTAGAGAATAGGATGGAACTTACATTTTCTGCTCCTGAACTAATGTTGCATGGAAGCACTTTATTTTAAGAATAATTAATGAAAATGGTGAAAAAAGTCTTCTAAAGAATCTGAAACGTGTCAGTGGTAAATGGTCACCATCTCTGCTGAGAGCACTGCCTACAGCACAGCCACGGAATCCCACAGCCGTGATGCAGCTTTCCATCCTCCTATACCTCTGCAGACAGGAGGTCAAGCTGGGTGCTGGCCTCACGCTGGCAGCAGATCAGGCTGCAATGGGTGCCGGCTCCACGCAGACGCCTTTGGGCATCTCTCCCGGAACGGCTCATTCTGCTACTTCTAAATTTACTTCCTCTGCCACCACTTAAAATTTAATCATATCCTCAGTGACTCATGCAGGAAAATGCTTAGCTGAATAGCAGCTGAATTCAGAACAACAGGGCCACAAACACAGCACAGGAAGGGGCTGTTTGTTCATTCCAGCATTTTCTCAAGCAAATTCCTTCTGTACTGCTGAGAAATGATGCAAAGAATGCACCATCTCCAGCACCGTGTGTGGCATTTGCTGCCAATGCTCACTGCACACGCTGATGCCTCCCGGCTCGCAGAGAAGCCAACAATCCACAGCTCACAGCTTGGGCAGCCCTTGGAGGGTGCAGCTCACAGCCATACCCAGCCCTGCACAGCACACAGAGGGCAATGGGAATGCACCACTGCTCACAGGGGTGGGGAAAAAGGGCTGCAAACAGCAGGAGGACACAGGGGGAGGACAGATGGAGTCACTTCTATTGCTACTTTTCCTGGTGTTTCCCTGAAAGGCCTGACTACCTGTGGAAAAACTGAGGATGAAATAAGGAAAAGATTTATTGAGTCTCAAAGCCTCCAGTTAAAATTAAATGCAGTGAGAAAAGTGGCTTTCCACATCTAATTGTCTTTTCCCCAGCACCTATGTGTCAGTCTCCTCTAAAAGCCTATTAATTCTGTAATTTAGTACCAGCTGGAGCTGCAGACAGACAAAACCACCACTGCATTTTGCTCCCAGTTCATTGACTACCTGTCATCAGGCATCAGCGTTAGGGTGCTCTCCCCTCAAACACTCCAAATACTAAAAATTAAAAACTTTTTATAGGCTATTTAATAAAAAATGTGCTGGCACATCAGTTAATAGAATGGATTCTGTGACACTTTATGTTGGGATTTTAATTACAGCTAAAAATAACCCAGCATGTCAGGAGAGACACAGAGAACCCCCCCAGCAGAGGGGGTTCAGCTCAGAGGGTTCCCACAGTGAGACATCATTTATTTGCTTAGCAGTGAGTTCAGAGTTTGCCCTGAAAGTAGATAGAGTTGTTAATGGAGACAGGAATGGGAGGAAGGGCTGGAAATGAAGACAGCAATGGGAAGGCAGGCCAGTAGGTGCACTTCTCACTGCCACTGTGCAGCAAGTCCCTCCAACAGCATCGAGCAGCAAAGCAGGGACAGCACCGCCAGGAGCAGCTCCTGGGCTGGGAAGGATCCCTGCACTCCTACCCCGCTCACCAGCTGCTGTTCCTCCGGCATCATTTCTGATCAACCAGGATACAATTTCCCTATTTCCCCCTGCAAATTAAGCAGAAGTTGATAGGAACTTTTCCATTACCTTGTCAGCTGCTCCAGCATCCAGCTCTGCTGTAAACTAGTACAGGTTTTATAGCTGGCACAACCCAAACTTTGAACCCATTTGCCTATTTTGAGGTGTTTTAAGGAGTGCTTCATCTAGTTCCTCAAGCAAAACTTCTACATAGTATCTCTCCCAGCCTCTTGTTGCCGAGCTGCTTCTGGAGAGGTGCAGCAGCACCAAGAACTGCAGCTCCCTGCAGGCAGCCCCCCCAAGCTGTTCCTCACCTCTCTGGATGAGCTGTTAGGTACTCAGGGAAACAGTTTCTCCTTGGCACAGCTTAAACCGAGCAGTCATCTAATTTCCTCTAGAGAAATGCGTTGGAAAAATCAGTAAGATAAATCTGTCATTACAAATAGCAATAAACACCTCCTCTAGCAATAGCTGCATATTTAGCAGAAATATCTGAATAGTGACAGTGCACAGTAAAACCCACGATGGCCATAGCTCTGTGCTGAGCACAGGACCCACTGCTCTGCCCTTCCTGGCACTGCTGAACATCAGCACAGCCCTGAAAGTGCTCTGCAGGAACGGCTGGGCCACTGCCCCACTGCTGCCACGAGGCAAAATGTGCAGAGACACAGGCACCAAACCCACACTTGTACTCAGAACCAACACAATTCTCACCTCCAGCATCCAGCTGGAACTCATCCTGTGTCTGCAGGTGGAGGAATGCACTCTGTTCTCATGCAAAATCTTGCTGATAGCAAGCAAAACAGCTGAGAATCTCATCACTGTTGGACAGGCACAGCTTCTCCTGAAAACATTCACTGATGGAGCTGCCACTGGAGCACATGCAGAACCCCATGTGCAGGACAGCACCGCAGAATCCCCCCCAGCATGGTGAGGACATCCTTATCCCCTGCCCAGGTTCTTCCATTTGTCACAGAATTCAGCATGCTGCTCTCAAGTTAAGCATCAAAACAATGAATACAAAGGAGGAAGGAAGCGTTCACTTGCTGAAGGAGAATTACTAAGAGCACACCGTTGTATTACAACACATCTTCTATGACTACACCATTTGTATTAATGTATTGGAGGCATCTACAAAGACAAACCACAGCCTGGTTCAGAATGAAGAGTGCAGAGATGTCTGCAAAGCACCACAGGCCAAACGCAGCACCAGCTTCAGCAGCAGCCTGGGGGCTCCTGGCTGTGGGCTCCCATCCCTCCCCAGGCATTGGCCTGTAGGCTGCATGCAGGAGCTGTGCAACTGGAGGAGAGTGGCCCCAGTATTTCTTAGGGCATCACCTCAATGTCCTGTTTGCTCAGCCCTAAGGGACACAGCAGCACCCCGCTGCCAGGCAGCAGTGCAGGCATGAGCTTGGACACAGGCATTGCCCACCCCATCCTGAGATCCTGCAGGAAGAATTAATTAGTGCGGATGATAAAGCACTATGGGGAAGGAGAATCAAGGTTAATAATGGATATTAATAAAATATCAGCAAGGAAAAATGAGTGGTTGTGTCCCAGCTAAGCCATCTCCACGAGCGCAATACGTCCCTGCCGCTGTAAGTGGTTATTTCTTGATAGATCAGGAGGGGGAAATAATGGAGAGGAAATAATGCTGCGAGATGGCAGCTCCACGTGCTGCTCTGCTCAGTGCTCTGCTGGTGACAAAGCTGGTGCCACAATAGGAGCCAATGTGGCAGCTGGGAGCAGTAATTACTCTGGAAGCCATTACTGACACATGTTTGAGGGGGGCTCCAGCCAGGTGCAACATTGCCTGCAATGGAGTGGGCAAACTGCAGGCAGTCACCTTCCCGTGGCACCACGCAGCACAACCAGCGCCGGTGGCAGCCCATGCCCTGAGCTGTGCCAGTCTGGGCAGCACCAGGCAGAGCACAGGCAGCATCCCAGGCTCCATGGACAGCAGCACCATGCAACGTGCAGAGCCCACAGCGATGACAGAAAAACCACAGCACTTAAAATGTAAACTTAAATAGAACACAGGCTGTAATGAATCATATACGCAGGCAGAAGGATCTAGCCTCGGCACAGAGCTGTAAGGCTGTTCTTACTGCCATTCGTTTGAACTATGCCTTATTCCCAAAGACCAGGCTTGGGGAAGGAGACACTGACATGCTGCCAGTTGTCATCCTGCCCCAAAATGTGACCTAGATGTTTCTTCATCACCCCCAAATCCTGCATTATCACTCCTGTGAGGCTCCTCCCTGCTTGGTGCAGCTCCATCCCCACACGGCATCACTCATGCATGAGCCAAGCAGCACCCAGAGAAGCCCTGCAGGCAGAAGACAGCCCTCTGACTTTTACTACAGACCAGTGTTCTCACCAGGGCCAGGATGTGAAGGGCAGTAATAAAAGGAACAACAACAAAAGCATCGAGTCCATTCAGAGCTGAACAAAACACATTTTTTCATCTGTTGAAGCCATTAGAAGGGAATGGAAATTCAGCTCACTCTCTTCCATCTCCCAGAACAAGAGCATTGGACAAGGGGAAATGGTTTGAAACTAAAAGAGGAGAGATTTAGATTGAATATAAGGAAGTTCTTTATGGTAAGGGTGGTGGGCATAGGCTGCCCAGAGAGGGGGTGGTGCTCTGCAGACAGTCAAGGTGAGGCTGGAGGGGCTCTGAGCTCTGATGGAGCTGTGCACTGTGGGGCAGTGGAACCCGATGGCCTCTAAAGGCCCCTTTAGCTCAATTCCATGGCTCTGCGGTTCTATGAGAGCTCCGGTCCAGGACGTTCTGCCTGGAGGAAGCCCCAGAAGTGGTCCCAAAGTGCAGCACCACGCATGGTGCAAGCTGCTGGCTCCTGCTCCACAAAAGAAAGTGTGCATTTATAAACAGTAATCCCTCCACAAAGAAAACAGGAGTCTGTGGTGTTCCATGATTTGTATTGATCTATGTCACTCCAAAGCTTCTCACCACATGCTCTTTTAATAACTTAGCAGTGAGATGAAAAGCTGCTTTCCTGCTGCCAGAGGAAGGTTAATGCATTATAAAGGAGAGAGCATTTGCACTTAATGGGTGAATTCTAAAAGCTTTGCTGGATTTCTTGAAGGCCACTTCTGGAAAGTTGATTCCCATTCAGAGAGCTATTGCTTCTTATAACTCAGCTGTGCAGCACTGCAGGACTGCCCTGAGGGAGCACAGGGTGAGAGCTGCACCGCCAGGACCGACCTTCACAGCACAGCAGCACCAGAGCCTGAGCACAGAGGGACACAGCGATGGGCACCGGCCCACGGCAGCGCGGTGCGGAGCAGCGCCTGCAGCTGGCAGCGCCTGTGCGACGGACACAGCACTCCCACCACGGTGGCTGCAAGGAGAGAACTCGAGCAAAAAAGGGCTTTGCACAAAGATGGCCATAAATCTCAATGTGTTTACAACAGAAGACTGACCAGAAGAGTTTATTAAATCTATAAAGGATCTGATGTATATCAAACCGCTACATAAAGTCAATACTTTGGAAAGAAGCAGACAATAAATACTCTGCAAGAGGCAATATTTCTATCACAGAGAAAGCAATCACATAAAGATTAGGAGACCAATTTCAATACTGAATGTCAGTCTGCCGTAAGGAGACATTTATTGTTTCTCTGAGTTATCACAGAGGAGAGAGATAGCTGTAACACTGCGCTGAGCCGAGCTAGCCACACTATCGAAGTTAGAAATACTTTCACCTTTTAAAAATCATCTTTCTGCTTTGTAAATATAAGGGCATCCTTTCACAGGGCAAAGGGAGGAGCAGCACAGCTACAGCTGCCAGTGCCTCCCAGCGCCCCGCGGTCACAGCTCTGCTTTGGCCTGTGATGTGGTCTCCTTCTTTAATGGAACTGTTTCAGCTCCTTATGCTATGTGGGCCATGCTAAAACTGCATTTCCCTGTTAACACTGCTCTGTAATTAGCACCACTGGATCAGAACTGGTAATAACACCGTCTGCATTGCGCTGTCAATTACATTCGTTCTGCCACACAAACCACGATGCACTGCTGAATGCTCTCTGCTACTTTGATCGGTTGACAACCTGCCTCTGATCTTCCCTCTGTCAAGTCCCAGCAGATTGTGTATCTGCTCTCCAATTGACACAGAATGCTTATTACCACAGAAAAAGAGAAAAGAAGAATATTCTTGTTTACGCACACAGCTTCTGCAGCACAATCCGGAAACCTCAGAATTACCACTTACTTTGCAGTTCAACTGCTTTTGGTTATGGGAGAAGTTACGCCAGGAGCAGCCCTGTGCACAGCCCCATGCACAGCTCCACACACAGCCTGGCCTCCCCCCGTTTCCTCAAGCAGCATTCCCTTCCCCTCTGCCCTGGCAGCTCCTGTGCAGCGAGCACTGGGAGCACCCCTGGCTGGCACAGCACCGCGGGCAGCCCCAGGGCTCTGGGCACAGGGTTGGGCACACAGCCCCCTCCCCATCCTGTGGACAGCACTGGGAGCAGAGCTGTTCTCCAGTGCCACCTTCATTCCATCATTATCTCCTTTAAAAGGCAGAAGTTGAAAATGAGATGCAGAGCCAGTGGCCCCTTTTGAGCTATGGTTATTAGCTATGTTGAGGATGAAAGCGGTATGACTCCCTAGATAAATACACAGTTCATTAAAAGTGCTCCGGATCACTATATCCTCCTGATCAAAAGCCTAAATCACACAGCTGTGACATTAAGGAGCTGTGCTGTACGCAGAGCTGAAACAGGACAGAGCCTGCATGCCAAGAAGGGACAGAGGGGCAGTGGAAAGTGCAGGGGTGTAGGAGCACAGGGATGTGGGAGCACAGGGGTGTGCAGAGCACGGTGCCTGGCACTGCAGAGGCAGCAGGGTGTTTCTGAAGCACTGAACACGCAGAGGCCCCACAGCACACAGCCACTCTGTGCAGATGCTGCTCTCCCCACTGCACCCATCCCAGACCACATGGCAGGAAGTGCAGCACCCGCAGGACAGCAGCTGGGGAACACAGCACCCAGCATCCCCTGCACCAACCGCAGCAGAACCAATCTGCCCACTACTTCATTCTGAAGTCAAAGTGATCCTCAGCACAACGTCAGGGCGCGCAGCTCAGCTGACCTGCAGTGCTGCAGCCACATTCGTCACCAGGACAGTGTGAGGGAGCCCAGTGCCACCAGGTACTGCCAAGCCAAGGCACTGCATTAACACTGCCACTTGCTGGGGACTGCCTATGCTTTTCATTTTCCTGGGCAGGTGCTCATGGAAAGGCATGGCAGCCCTGGGCTGAGGAGTGACACCAGTGTGAGCCCTGGGCCGTGTCCCTGCGTGCACCACTGCTCTGCAGAGCTCTGCCTGGCTACAGCAAAAGAGCTTCAGGCTGCCCTTCCTGCTCATCCCTCTCAGAGAGCTCTCATCTCGGCACTGACAAATTGAACGCAGCACTCCTGTGACTAAGATGGATGGCGGGTGTAAGTGATACCCATGGAACAAATGGCTGATCTGTGTATTCTTCCATTCAGGATTAGGCTAATAAGATGTTCATTTATGGATCTATTACTCAGTCATTTAACTGCCTGAAATAAGAGGAGCAGGCAAGTTCCACCATCCAGGCATTGATTTCCATCTTCTCAGACTATGTTCTAGCGGGGGGTTTGCTAAGGTAATTTAGTGGGACGAATCCAAACCCTCATTAAGCAGACACAGCGCTTTTAGACACATGAGAGGAGCCAGAGATGTCTAAAAGATTACAGTGGCTGTGTTCCTCCCCATGTTTTCCCACCCTCCCATGTTACGCTACAGATGCAGTGAGCACTCACACTGCTCCAGGAAGTGGACCAGAGGGAAAACTCAGCTGGGCTGCACCGCGGACTGGCAGCCAGTGGCGTGCAGGACAGCACCGCGGGGCTGTGCCAGCACTGCTGCAGCTCTGTGCCCCACAGGCATCGTTCCATGCACAGCCTATGCTGCTGCCAGCACAGCTCATTCCTGAGCTGCATTTTCCAGGTGCCTACAGCATTGGTCTGCGTGCAGCTGGAGCCAGGCCTGTCACCGTCCCTTCACAGTGTCCTGAAGATCTTTTTTTTTTTGGCATTCTGTCGCATTCAGGATTTCCTGCTGTGTCAACACTGCTTAGAACTGGCACAGCATCTCCACACGCTGGATGCTCCTCTAGCTGCCCACTGCAGCCAGAGCCACACAGAACACAGCTGTGCTACAGGGAAAGGCTGTCCCCAGGCTGGTCCCAGCAGGCTGCCGTGGTGCCAATACAAATGTGACCTCCAGGGCCTCCGACCACTGCAGCACTTCCCTACAGCTGTGCAGGGCACCAGGGCCGAGTGGGGGGGACCGGCTGTGCCCTGCAAGGCCCACAGCAGCTGCCATCCCACTCCCACCAAGTGCTGCAGGCAGCCCTGCTGCCAGCCTTGCGCCTCTCCCTGCTCCTGGGACCTCAGGTTGCAGCTCACCAGTGCTGCCCTGCACAGCCCATTCTGTTCCACTGCTTCCAAAATGAGTGCAGATGACTGAGCTGCAAACTCGTAAAAAGCTCAGCCCCATGTTAATTTCTCTCTTTTGCATGATGTATTTAGGAGTGTATCTATTTTATTTTTAATCACAGAATAACATCCCTCTTGTGCAGCCTGGCATCTTTGTGCTGTGCTGAGGGCCTGCTTGAGCTCAGGGAACAGCTCAGCTGACCCCAGGGAACAACAAACAGACGGACACTGCCGCAGTGCCCGCAGCCTCGCACCTCCCATCTGTTACCCAAACACAGGTTTGCTCTCACCCCCATGCAGACGCTCCCAGCCCTCAGCCGGGCACACAGCCCTGCTTGTTTAGCTCTGTGTAAACGGCACACTAATATTCCCCTTAACTGCTGCACTTAGACAGCTTCTCCCTACAGCTGTTAATCATATTAAAAGGTATTGGATACATAATTTCCTTTAATTATATAAAATATTGGTGGCTTCCTTCCTTTGGAGCGCTACGCAGAGTGCATTTCGACAGCAGTCAGAGAGCTCGTAATTGTTGATTTATGCCCTAATTGGAAGACACCTGCTTTCTTTTTTCTTTTGATTTTTACTTTGAGTCCAAAATTATTCCGCACATGTCATCATTACATTCATCAATACGTGCTTTGTCTTCCACAGATCCGCCTAATTGCCTTTCTCATTTAGACAACCCTGGAGTTATTTGCTAATGAACACCGACGCGGCACAGAGGATTCACACGTGGTGCTGTCAGCAGGTGGAGGAGCAGGGAAAGGCGCTGAGCGCCCAAAGCACACCGTTCTCACTGGAGGCCACAGCCAACACCACAAAGTGCCTGCAGAAAATGCCTGAGAGGACAAAGTGAGGGAGAGAGCGTTCAAGGCAATGATAAAAGGAAAGTTTAAAGCTTGTATTTAGATAAATTGGCTGGAAAATTTGATCCACACCATCTTTCAAATATGATTATACAAACAGAATTTGCATAAATATTATAATTAAAATTCTGCCTATAGCATAATAAAAGAGGGAAAATACTATTAAATGATCAAGGCATTTGAATGTCTGAAATATCACCGTGTGATGTTTCATGCTATCCACTAAATAAGTAATTTATTGCAAAACCTATCAAAGCAAAAGGAAATTAAGTCAGATAAGGCCGCCTTTTATTTTGTAGTTCAGTTTTGCAGAGAACGCCATTACTTTCAGAGCACGTTTGATTTTTTCCAAGGAAAAAACTGCAGGCAATTCAGCACAGGCCCTGCGACACACGGGGTGCAGCAGCCCCAGCAGTGGGCGTGGGCACCATCAGCCCCCATCAGGACAGGGCAGGGCACAGCCGTGCCCCAACACCCCCACCTCCAGCCCATAGGCTGTGCAGCATCGCTCCTAACGGCGTCTGCAACACCAAACATTTGTGGCATCACTAACATCCTGGCTCACCAGCACAAATAGAAGTTTAAATGGAATTCTTATCAAATCAGCCTCTCATCAAGATCGCACAGCGCCGCACACACCACCTTTTCAGAAGCTGTGTACACCACGGCTGCAGGAGGTGCGAGCAAACTCCAGTCAGACCACTCGGCATCTGGTGCAGCGCAGCAGGCGGCGGTGGGCTCAGCGCGGTTTGGGCAGTGGGTGCTCGGCAGGATGTGAGCACACAGCTGGCAGGGCAGGGGCAGAGCCACAGCCCAGGTGTGACACAGACACGGCTCGGCCCCGTGGGTCCCTCCCCACCTGCAGCGCGCAGAGCAAACGGCACGGCACAGCTGTCTGAAGGACTCAGCCCCAACAGCAGCGCGGGCGCCTGTGTGACAACCTGAGAAATATTTCTGCAAACATAATAGAAGAGATAATGGTAATTAGGCCAGCGTTTTGTGCCATAATGTTCTTGAATGCCTACAAAAATACAACATTTTCAGCAAAAGATAATTGAAAAGATTATTTGCCTTATCTAAAATAAGTTTTTCCCAGCCTCAGCACATCTGTTACCAGAGTCCTCGCAGACGTTTGCTGCGATGCCACTCGGTGCTGTTTGTCACTGTGAGAAGGGCTGAACAAAAGCCCCGATGTGTTGGTTCCATTCGGGTCTCTCTGCAAGAAGTGGCCCAGCACCGCATGGCTCACATGCATCCCTCCCTGCACACACCTTCAGGCAGTTGCTGCCACCAAGCTGTGTGCGCCAGGTTCCTCACGGGACACCTTCAGTGCAGCAGGCGAGGTGTGAGCTCAGACACGGCTCGTGTTAACCCCACGCACCCCACAGCAGCCATGCTGACAAGAGCTAGAATCAGACGATCTCCCAGGAGTAAAGGACCTCCGTGCTTACGGAGCTGACAGGTGAGCAAACTTCTGCAGGGGCTCCAGGTGACATTTTAAATTCTGACCACTTTTCCTTTTGCAAACACAAATCACCTCCTGAAATTACAAGCAAATAAAGCAGACTTCCCAGAAACTGGCAATTTCAGTGATCTTTAATTGCTTTATTCTTTATAAGGGAAGAGAATGATCAGCGGTCGAGGGAAAAAAAGCCCTCCCAGAAATGGATTTCTGCATTTCTCCCTTTTAATCATCGATGGGAGAAGAGCAATGGGGAAGAGATGGCACTAATTCTTGTTGTAAACTACTCTGGGAACGTATTTTGCTCAGAGCCATTAGCAGAGAAACACATTAACAGGAACAGCCAGTGGTACGGCACAGTCCAAACGTACACGAAGGTCCGAGTCCTTTATAACAGCACATTTTCTCCACATTTCTCACTTCTTGTTACGAGGTCTGAATGGGTTCGTGCCCCTCCAGGCTTTCAGAACCCCTCAGGAGAGGAGGAGAGTCCTCAGGAACAGCTCCTGGGCTGAGCCCCCCATCCAGCGCCCATCTCTGGCTGTGCAGGTAATTTTGCTCTTAATTAAACAAATGCCACAACGACACCTGGGAATTGGCAGCTACAGTCTGACCAAATAAGCATTATACCTCTGTTAAAAGAAAAACCCTCGCAATTTCCCTAATGAAATTTCCACTCAGATAAGATGGAACAGTATAAATTTGCAAAGCAAGAAATAACCCAGGAAGACCAGCAATTCTGCCAATGTATCTTTCTTGCAGAAAAATACTTAAGCTAACAAGGAAAAATGAAGCTGTAGACGTTGCAAAACAAAATCAACATTGACTGATTTTCAGCTTGGCTCTGCAGACTGCTGCTCCTAAGTAATGACTGGGAAAATGCGTCCAAACTTCCCTTACTCATTTGTCCCTATGCTGTCCATCCCAAAGTGACCCTCACAGAGCCTTCCACACCAGGCAGGGAGCCCTGAGGGCACTGCACCCAGCCTACAGCACAGGCCCCACAGCAGCACTGCCCCTTTGTGCACCAACAGGGCTGCCCTGCCCCATCCTTCCTGCAATGCAGTGATGCAATCCGTCCCTTTTTTCTTCTCTCTCTGTTTTCTTTTGTTTCAACTCTTTGCTGCCTCACAATGACCTACTTTTGCCCACAGAGGAGCTCTGCTTGCCTCTGATGTTGGTCTCCTCCTTCCCTCTCATCTGAGCTAACTGATCCCAGGATTGCGGGTTCTCTCAGGATTCAGTTTTTGCACTGTTTACCTGCACTACAATCAGTACAACGAACCCATGAGACCTGATAGGGTTTTCCAGGTCCTACTGAGCAAAAACCAGCCAACAGCAAGCACTGCAACAGGGCAGTGGCTGGTAGCAGCATTTCCAACTGCGGCACTCACAGCCCCAGGTCCCCCCAGTACTCCAAGCAGCCACCACTGCCACATTTGTTGCACACATTTGGTGTATTTCTGCATTATTCTCAGTGATGTATTATTTATGCGAAATAAATATTAATCAATGTCAATAAATATTCATGCACCTATAAAAAGAGAACGGCAATAAATAACGGCCAACAAGTGACAGCATATGTCCTTCCACTCGGAGAACTTGGCAAACAGCATAAATATCTCAGCCAGACGCACACAAACACAGCCTGACTCCATGTCTCAGCCGTAACCAGGTGTAAACACTGCTACAATCAGCAGCACAGCAATGGCTTCGCAGAAGCACAGCGATGCGGTTAATGGGGTGACCCAGGGGTGCGCTCATGGAGCAGGACCGTCTGCCTCCCTGCTGCTACAGGACTGCTATGGAGCATCGGCACTGCCGACCCGCCCCAGGATGTGTCGCTGCAGCAGCGCTGCCCGGCGGTCCCTGCAGGCAGAGCGGCTCTGCTGGGCCGAGCTCCGCGGACACATCTCAGACACCGTTCGCCAGCCACGCACCTCTCTGCTGGCACCACCGGCTCTCACCTCCCGCACAAAAATACACGCTGATGCGTAACCCCGTGCTCGCCACAGATGAGTTACACAGCAGCACTGGCGCTCCACACCAGCAGAGCTGCCCCACTCTGCACCGCATTAACATCGCCGCTCTCCCGGTGCGGGCGTCCCTAAGGAGTCTCCGCACAGCTCTGCTGCCACGCGGGGAGCCGAGAAACCCGCCGTGCGGCTGTGACACGGCAGAGCAGCGGGGGGACAGCCGCAGGAACACGGGGCGGCAGGAGGCAGCGCGTTTCGCCGGGCCCTCGGACACCGCGCCGCCGAGCAGCGTTGCGATTCGCTCCTGCACGGCGCCCGTCCGGTCCGCAGAGGGCAGCAGCATCCGCAGCCCCTTCCTCACCTCCCGCACCACCTCCCATCGCCCTCCCATAAGCAAAGCGGCTCTCGTCGGTCCCTCTCGCGCCCGACGGCCACCAACTATTTTCAGCCCAGCCGCCTCATCTGCTTTTTCAGGCTATGAAAATAACGGAAGGTGTGCAGCAGTATTTGTGCAGTGCTGCGTTGATTCCTGCCACCAAAGATTTACTTACGGGTGAAGAAGAAGGAATAATCAGGGTGAGAGCACTCAGAGAAGCTGAAAGCCCACCAGGAGCTGTGGGGGGGAGGAAGCTGCCGCTGATCAGTATGTGCCACCATATGCTGTCATAATTTCAGATTTCCTGCGTGTCTCTGGGAGCCTCCAAGGGCTTTTTGCGCTCTTCACTCAGTTTTGAAACTTGTGGCTGTTCTCATCAATAAAAGATTTGGTTTACTCACTGTGGCAACCATGTAATGAAAAACAGGTGCAGCTACATAGTATTTCTCTTTAATTACTGTTTGTGGGGTGAAAAAGAAGAATTATTCTGCATTGTTGGAGCAGGATGAACCACCTACTAATTACAACCTTGATTTTAACTCGGGTGATGTTGCATAACATTCTATTAATGAAGTAAATACTATTGCAGGCTGTAACCATTTTCCATGTGCTCTCCTCCCCAGGACAGGCACATCTCAGCTGTGCATTTCTCCTCCACAACATCCAGTCTGGAGACACAAAATACTTTTGCTCAGAATTCAGGATGCTGGGTTTTCCTCCCCAGGATATCTTCTCCAGCACCAAATTGTTTTCGTGACTTATGGGTGCAGTACATGAACCCAAGAAAAGTCGACTGCTGTTATTTATCCATGCCGCCCTCCAAATACAGGCTGCTCACCAACACTCCTTTAACCATACATACACACGAATGGATCTCTGCTGGGCACTGTATCTGCTAATAAGTTTCCTGACAATCAGCCTTTAATTCCTGGCAGACTCCGATGCCCAAATCGCACCAAAAAGCAGCAGCACACAGAACTCCCCACCCACAATGGGGTGTTAGCACTGGTGGGGCTGCACACTCATGGTGAGCCACGCAGGAGGCTCCAGCACCACTACATCATGCATAGCTGTGCATTCAGCAGATCCCCTGCTTTATTTGCAGGAGTTTCACTTGTCAGAGCACTCAGAGGAAGAAGGGGAGGCTCTTGGCAGAATGAATGCAGCCAGATAAACAGAGGCTTTCACCATTTAACTGATGAAGTTCTGGGATTCTCTTCTCTCCCTCCTTCCAGCACCACAGCCCTGGCAGCACACTGGCACTGAAGATTGCAGCCCCCAGGCTGAGGAACAGCCCTGGTGCTGCACCCATAGCCCCAAACACTGCTGCACCCAACACAGCACCCCATGGGCACTACTCCCACCTGGCTGGGCTGTGAGCCTATTGCTGCCAGCACAGAGACCCCATGTGCAGCTGATCAGAATCACAAAACTGATGTTTCTACTGTTGCAAAGCACTGTCTTGCTGGAAACAGAACTCCGTTGCCAGTGCTGAAACTAATAACTGTATTTTGAGAAGACTGGAAATAGAAAGCCCTCAATCTGCCTACTTGTACTGCTTTGGCTTTGTTGAAGCACGGGACTGGGGGATGGGGCTGGCTTTGAAACAGTCCCTTGTTTTGAAATTTATTATGCTGGTATTTATCACTCACATCATTGGAGAACACAGCATGGCACTGAACAGAACTCTGTTCTGTTGGTATATCAATATTCACGTAAAATACAATTGAAGGAAGCTCTGATTTTATTGAGCAGAATGACTTGTGTGCAGCAAAGCAAAGCCATTTAGAAATGTTAATAGCCCTGTAAGCCTGATTCCTCTTTTGCTGTGTTCCAGTTGAGAACAAAACCCTCATGCCTGCCAAGCCCCCACAAAGCCAACTCTGTTTCAATGTTTTTAGAAGTGGACTGAACTTCCCATCACATCCCAAAATCACCATCAACTGGTGCTGCCACATCAGCGTACCCATCAGCTGCTCACGATGCTCACCCAGGCCATTCAGGGAAATAACCATTTGTACAGAACCGTGAGAGTGCACCAAACTCCCCACTTATTGGCAGTCGCAGCCTGGCTGCCTCCCACAGCAGCGCTGCACAACGGGCACAGGGGGGCCAAGACGAAACTGAAAACAATGAAAAATGTAATTGCATGGCTCTCGTACCTGGGAACTGACCAAGGAAGGAGATCAGAGCAGGGCAATGGGGAGAAGCACACAGCAGGCTCCAGTTGCAGCATCCCTCTGCCACAGGAAGCACACGGCAGCAGATGCTGCGCCCAGGCTGAGCTCACAGCCCCATAGCAGGCCATGCGCCCCAGCCCCACAGCTGGAGGTGGCGGTGCTGAGCGGGTCACAGCCTGCAGGGACAGCCATCCTCCTCCAGTGCCTCCCTGCATAGCGAACCAGGGAGGGAAGCACGGCCCTGGTTTACAAAGGCTGCCACTCCAGCCACCCAGATCCTCTCTGTGCCACTTCACAGCAGAATGAACCCACGCAAAGCTGCAGCCCTTCTCGCTGCTAAGGACAAGGGGTGATGGCAGGGACCTTGTCCCATTTGGCATGGCAGCTGCAGAGACCAGTGCCCATATGGGTTCTGCAGTTCTCTGGAGAAACTGCCCAGAGAACTGACAGAGAGAGCAGGGGAAATCTATTGCCTGAGGCAGCAAACACGTTCAACTATGCTTTACTTCATAAGATATATGAAATCCTCTGACAGCAACAATAGATGTTTATTACACGTACCCTATACTATGTAGACCAACACTACTGCCTTGCACACTGCCCTGCACTCAGCAGCTGACCTGTCTGGGGACTTGAAGTTACTAATACTACATAATGCAGGAGGTTTCTAATACAGATTTTTATGTATACAGAATCCTAAGAAATACTAATAACAAGAAGGGGAAATCCAACTGCCTGCTCTGATGGTTTGAAGCACAGTATAGATTAATTGCAGCTCTCCAGAGTTGAAAACCAACCCAAGAATACATAATCATCATAGATAACTGCTGAACAAAACAGCTGTTCAGGCCCTATTACATATATTTATAGCAGTGACAATTCAGGAAAAAAAAAAGATACTGCTTTACAGAGAGTTAAAAAGTGATGCAATTTGCAACACACACACACAGGCATTAAACAACCATAAAGCTTCCCTGCTGCATTGGCACAGTATTGTAATATATGTTGGCATTATGTCAGAAAAAGCAGTTTCCCAGACTCAGCCACATTAATGTTCATCCTAATGAACTCTCTGGAGGAACTGTCATAAATGACAGAATATCATAAAAGAGCTTCGCTTCCAATAAAGGCCAGAGATAGCATACACAATGATTATATTCAAGGGACAAGCTCTGATCTGTGATGTTCCAAGGCAAGGCAGTGATATTTCTGGTTTATCAGTTATTCATTGGGTTAAGCTTGTTCCTTTCATCTCTGCAGTAGCATTTGAAGTAGGAGTCATAGTAAAGAACTTTAAAGATGTCCTCTAAAGTTATTAGAAATAATAATTGAAATAGTTTTTGCCTGACAATAAAGTCAATGGCTGAAATTATTCAAGCTTTTAGAATCAGATAATGAACTAAGTTTCTTCCTGCTGGTAATCAGCTCATTTGGTTGCAAAGATCTTCTTAATAAAGTCAGCTTGATTAACTCAAGCCTAGTTAAAGAGGGTTGCTGAATGTTGTGCACTTGATTTTTAAACAAAAAAAAAAATGCACAGTTACTGGGAAAGAGGAAAAGATGGGATCGTATTTTCACCAGGAACAGCTGGCATACCTGCTCTGAGCTAAGCAAGGCTTTCTGAATAGTTAACATGGAGATGGGAAGGCTGGCACCACTTCACCTTCCCCAGTGGAAAGTTTTGGCTCCAAACCCATTTGTGGAGAGGAACACCCCCTGAGCACAAGGAAACCCCATGCTGGGACATCAGAAGCTCTGATGGATGCCAGCAGCATTTCAACCCACCGAGCTGAGCAGGGCCTGAGAGCCAAATGCTGCAGCCCTGCTCTAGGGAATATCAGATATATCAGATATCCCTATGATGGGAATCGCTGCTGCTTTACCCAGGGGAGAGCCATACAAACCACACGTGCATCTCAGAACTGACCGCTCTGAAGCAGTCCATCTCCAAGGCCATGTGAGAGGCCTGTCTCTTCCAGCACACCCTTTGCTAAGTACTAGCACAGCAGCTTTGTCTCAAATACTTACAAGCTTATTACCTTCCTACCATTGGATGCCACTGCAAAAAAACTTAATCCAGCAAGCTCCTGATAAGCATAACAGAAATCACCAATGCCTCACAGACTGTTTGCATACTTCACTTTGGAAACATAGGCATATACCTTCCCCATTTGTAATGTATGTTATCTCAGGATGTACTGCATTGCTCACTCCCCAGCAGCTGACTGCACACTGCAGCCTGAGCCTCTCCCAGTACCCAGCATCCAAACAGCAGCCACTGCTGCTTCACTCTAAACTTCTGCCTCCTGAGGTCACAGAGGTGCTCCCAACAAAAAAGCACAGCCAAGTCCTGCTTCATGTTTTCCCTTTCACTTTTTCTTGAGAAAATGTTTACTGAAGATTAAAATGCAGCCAAAAACTCAAAGAAAAAAACAAACACTTTCTTCCAGGGATCTGGTTACAAACCCTTGTGAGATGACCATGCCCACATACCCAATGTTGCACATAAAGGAGAACCACAGAAGCAAACAATAGCTGCAGGATCCAGAAAGCCAGCCTGTCTCTTATGCATTCCTGCAGTGTTCTACTGCTGCTAAGGTTGGGGAGGTCAAGGAAAAAAGCTTTGTAGTGTCCACCCTGCCCAATAGAGATTCCAGACTTGGAGAAGCAGGATGACTTACGTTGTCATACCCAAAATATTTGGGTGACTTGGTAATTATTCCAAATCAGGCCTATCATCTCTTTTTGAAAAGAGCAATTCTATATAAATTGCAACTGCTGTCTGTTTTCTAAAGAAACAGATACTGAAGTGTAGGATGCAGATTGCGGCCCCCACACCACAAACGTATGGAACACAAACCCACAGCACAGGAAGAAGCAAACTGACTCAGCAACTTCATCACTCCCACGGCCAGCAGAGGACAGGGCTCCTCACACCTACCAGCAGCCCTCGGCAGCAGCACGTGCTGAGATAATGCGGATTCATTCTCCTCTCTGAGACCGGGACAACAGCAGCAGCACAGACGGGCTGCTCCCCCACCTCCCAGGCTCTACCACAGTTCCCCAGGGATACAATCCCTCCTCCATTCTTACTCTTTCCTTGCTTTCTTCTCTGACGCCTACAAAGGAATACACAACACGTGCTAATACCCCTCCTGCGACTTCAGAGCCCATCAGCAAGGTGCAGTATCCTCATTTAATGACCTGGCCACCTCAATCGTCCCAGCAGCTTCAGCAGTTACAGTCTGACGCAGTCAAAAGACGAGCGAGTCCCACAGCTTTCCTGCCAGATGCCGCCCGGCGCCGCGAGAGCCTCCGCTGCGCATCTAAAAGCGGCTAAAGAAGAACCGGTCGGCGGCACCGCGACGCGAGCAGATCCGCGGCGCTCAGACACGCGGGTTTCATGGCTGCCTCGAGGCACCGCCTGCGCTCCGCTCCTCGCCGCGGAGAAAGCCGCCACCAACGAGCGCTTCGAGCCCAGCTCACAGCAACTACCACAGCGCAGCCCTGCTGGAGCGGTCAGGTCCGCCTCAGGACAAAGAAGTTCCGAGAGAAGAGAAGCGGGGCGGCTCCCCCGCCACGTGCCGGCCGCATTACCCGCCCCGCTGCTGGAAGGCACAGAGCACACGGTAATTAAAAACGTAATTCCCATCCTCTGCCTGAGACTCGTGTGGGATTTGTGCTATTAAATACCGTAACGGCAGCAGGAGCAAAGCAACGAGAAGGTGCTACAAAAAGAGGAACACTCACCCGTCTCCGAAGAACTGGGCTTGTAGAAAAGCTCCACAAAAGAGGGATCTCCAGGACAAGAACCATCCTCGGTGGCAGTCAGCCCTTAAGTGAGCTGAAAGAGGAACCAGGCTACACCCCCTCCGGTCATACAGCTGAATTGCCTCCACCTGTGCTCCCAGGGCAGAGCAGGTCCTTTCCCCAGGTGCTTCATCAGTTCAGGCTGTGACTCAGCAGTTCCCATACCAGTACCATCACCTTTATGCAACGAGGCTGCTTTACTAAATGAAAGTATATCAGACTCTGAAATCGCAAAGCGTTGCAGCCTTTACCCACATAACGGGTTTCAGAAAATATTCTGGTGTAAGGACCAGAGGAAAAGCATCCTTCATTCTCTAGAAAATACCTTAAAAAGCAGATGTGAGAGAAAATTGACACCTTTTAAATATTATACCTGCTCTGAAGTGATATTCTTATATAATTTTGTTTCAGCAATTAAGGTGACGCTTGTCATTTATGTGAAGTTTGTATATGTGTTTTCCTACACCAAGATGTTAAAGCCTCCTGTTACAGAGTGCCATTAATCAGCGAATTTCCAAGGCTCAGGATGGGAGTACCACTCCTTGCTGTCCAAGCAAATGCCGTTTACTTTTTACCAATTCTCTGCAGTGTTCTTAGTGGAGATGGACCAGGAAAGCCCTCCAGTGAGAACAAAAAGAAAAAGGATTCTTCCCACAGCCACCAAACGGCCTCCATGTTCAGAGAAAAAATTTTAGGAGAAAAAAACTAGTGTGATGAAAAGTAATTGGAAAGCTGCTGGAACTGGGTTAGAATGATTGTCTCTGGGGAAAGTGTCCATTTACCAGGAAATAATGCAGCTCAATGTCCTGGGGACCAAGGAATGCTGGGCACAGCGATGGCGCACGCCTCTGGGAGCAGCTCCGGGCTGACACAGCACTGAGCTCATGGATGTGGGCTCACCTGCACTGTGCTTCTCTGTCCTGCGGGCTGCCACACGGAGGGACTTCCAGAGTCCTCTGAGCCGCTGTGAAAAGATCCCACAGAAAAGCCAGGCATTAGCAACAGATGTGAGCAAGGGATATTTGTGTAACTTCTGTGTCTGAATGATTACTGTGGCAATTTGCAGCTCTAAATGTAACCTTTGATGCCTACAGACTCTGTGTTCCCCACCAAGGAGGGCTCCTCCCTTCTGCCCTGGCTCATTCTGCAGTAATGTTATTCCAGGAATTCAGTATTGAAATGATTTGTTCTTTTAATTGGGTTGCACTGTTTTTAATACAAGCGCAAACAAATAGCTATAATGTTGATACTGCAATATACACCCATCTCTCTTAGAGAACACTGCGATACCAATTTCCTCCTCCATTTTGTGATAGGCAGCATCGGCTGCCTCCAGTGCAAGTCCCTTACACCAATCACCACTTTGGCCTTGCTTTGATGTAGCGATTACATGGATGGAGACATCACTGTGAGAAGCAGCAGAATTGAATGAGCAGTTCGAGAAATAGCCGCAGAAAAGCAGCTGGAGCAAAGCCTGCAGGCTGAAAACATCCAGCGGCACATACTGAGGCTCTGCATTTCTCACAGTTGCGTGTGATGAAAATGGTTTGCTACATCTTTTGGAGGACAAAATTTGTTTTTCTCTCATTTGCATTCCCCACACAGACCTTACAAATTGCAGCAGGCTGAAGGTGACAGTGCTGCCCAAGATGATGCAATCAGGCTGTGGAGCTGAGCAGAGCCCACTGCTGGGCGCTGTTACCGCAGCTCAGGGCTGTGCTGTGCTGAGCAGTGCTGGGGCTCACCCCCAGTGCCCACCTCCTGCACAGTTCAAACACCCTTATGCCTCCCTCTAAAGCAGGATTTGTCTCATGCTCATGGATGCTGTGCTGCTGAGTGGCAGGAAGGTGGTCTTGGCCAGAAGTTGCCATGGGGTCACAGCATGTGCAAATCTCTTGGCATCAGGAGTGCACAGGGAGGCAGCTGTGGCCCGTGAAGCACCAGGTTACATTGACACGGAGTACAAGTGAATATTGTCACGTAAATAACGACCACGTGGCTCTACGACTGCTATTTGTTCCCCAGTGTTTTGAAGTTTGCACTTACAGTCACTATAAATGACTTATTTCTGAACCTAAATCCCAATCAGAACTACCCATAGCAATATTCCAGCCACAGGCAGATGCAATATAATTGATCAGGACATTGACACACAAAGATACAAGCAAACGAACATGATAAACTGCCAGGAACTGCAAGGAACGCAATGTTCTCTTTTGTAACAGCGCCTGGCAGGGATGGTTATTCTGACTTTGTTCTCGCGTAGACAATAGCTGCTCAAATCACCCAGGAAGCCAAAGCTTCCCCCAGCAGAACAGCGGCAAAACGCAACGTGTGCCCGCAGACAGCGCTGCCCCTGCGGTGTGGGCCGGGGGCAATGCCGGAGGGGCTGGGAGGGAGGGAAGCAAAATACGTCTGCAGTGGGAGAATCTTACTGCTTCCCCTACGATACAGCCGGGATTAAGGCTAAATAACGGAGATCAAAGTCATTCACCACGGATAACAGGCCGTAACTTCAGTCCCAGCACATTCAGCAGCCACGGGCTGCAGCAGCGGCACACGCAGCCCCGCAGCCCCGCACGGGCGCGTTTCTCGCAGCGCAGCCCTGGGATGGAGCAGCTCGAGCAGCGCCCACCGCTCCGCCGTCACCGCGGGGCTCTAACGGCGCTCAGGGCGCTAACGGCGGGCAGAGCGGCCCCGGCACGAGGCGGCGGCGCGGAGCACCCGCAGCTCCAGGCGCTCAGCCGCTCCCTCTTTCTGCACGGAGCCGAATCCGGCCCAGCGCTGCCCCTGCAGCCCCTGGGCACAGCGGGCCGCTCCGGACTCTGGCAGCAGCCCGTAAAGCTGAGTAGAGAAGCGGGGCAGAGAAGGGAGCTGGGCACCATCTCATGCATTTTAGCCGCAACAAATCCGAGCAGAAACTGCAGAGAGCCTCTGCACGCAGGCTGGGCCAGCGTTCCCAAGGCATGACCGACGACTTCATTTAGAAGTAATGCTACAGGAGCATCAGAAGACCCGGAGGAGTGACAGAGAACTGCCCGTTCTGCCCCATGTGCAAATAAAGGCTGTCAGGATGATGTCTGCACACAGCTGTTCCACAGTGAGCACAGGGGATCTCCCTGGGTCAGAGGAGTCTCACCCGACCTACAGCGAACACAGGAGTGGGACAGTGGGGGGTGCACAGCCAGCGCTCAGCAGCTGATGATCATCATGGAGAGAGGAGTGAGCAGATCGTTATGCTTTTGCATTAGGTGAGCTAATTACAGAGATGGAGGAAATTACAATCAGTGGAAAAATGAGGTAGCTGCTGTCTGGAAATGGAGAAACGTCCTGTTGGCCACCACAGACACAGCGGGGTGTGCTCAGCACTGGGATCACACGGGACGAAGCAGAACTGGCTTTTTGAAGGAGGAAAGTAGAACAGAATAGAAGCAGAAAAGGCATGGAAGCTCTGGTGAACCCTGAAAATAAAATCAAAGTACTTTGGATATGCTCCTCCGTGCTCCTTGCTTCTAGGAGATTGTGATCTTATTTTTCTTCTGCTTCTCATCATTATGCAGCTCTTCAGATTAAAGCAACATCCATGAAGTTGCAGTTCTCCTGTGAATAGATATTTTTGTTTCCATTTGCTGGTGTGTTTGGAAGTCAGCCTGCAAAGATGTTCCTGCCAGCTGGGGAATCCCAGAGGACATGTTCCTTCCTCTGCTTTGCTGGCAACCGTGAGGACAAATTATAATGAATGACCTCTTTTCTCCCTCCCTCCTGCACCAGCTGGCTGCCGTACCCCTTCCCAACCTCTGCCTGCCTCCGCAGCTAAAACCAAATCTTATTTCCTAGATAAACAGACTTCTTTGGGCTTCTCAAGATAATGCGTAACAGGAAAAAAACAAACAAAAACACAACAGTACAAAGGAAGTATTTGCACAGCCTTCCCTCTTTTAAATGTTCTTAGTTTGTTGTTTAGAAGCTGCTGAAAAAAAGCCCTTTTCCTGTCTGTTAATGCCAGGTCTGCACAGCGCTGGCCATGCTGAGCTCCATCAGATCACCTTCAAACAGGGGAAGGGGCTCTGGGATTTCTCTGACAAAACTGTTTTGCTGGAATAAAAACAGTCAGTCAGTCTTCAAAAACATGTGGGAAAAAAACCGACAACCAAACAGATTCCTCACAGTTTCTGATTGACTGTGCTAACCGAATTCGGGCAGTGCAGGACGGCCCAAAGCCCCCCCTGCTGCCAGCAGAGCCACAGGCAGCCGTTCTGCAGAGCTGTGCCAGGCCGAGGCTCTCCCCCACCATAACACCCTTCTCACATGAGGTTTTCTCCATTTTCAGTTGTTTTGGTTCAAGTGGGAATGGTAGGTTACTTAGCAACTGAAATTAAAGTTCGATTATTGCATTAATATTGATGCTATCATTGTCTGAATCACAATTCCAGTAGGATGAATGATTTCACTTTTTAAAAACACTGATTCTGGAAAGATACCGGTGTGTAGGCAATGGGGCTGAGTTCCCACTGCCACAGCAGTCAGCAGAGCTGCTGGGTGAGCCGGGGCAGGTGGAGAGCAGAACAGCAGCAGGAAGATGGGGCTCCAGCAGAGCTACCTCAGCTCAGTGCGTGGGTTCAGGATAGCACAGAAACATCACTGATTGGAATGAGCTGATGTCCTCCTGGCACAGATGTCTCCCGATGCCAGAGATCAATCAAGTTGTCAGTTGCACGTATTGCCACAACCCACAGGGTGAGTGGGCTCACCTTTCAACTTTCTGAATGCTAAAAGCCCCTAGGAAATTAAGTCCTGATTTTCTTTTTCTTCCTTTGCTAAATCCTGTCACACATTTCAGTTAAAATGTTCAAAACTGTCTTTTGGCAACAGCTTTTCACTGTCACTACAGTGCTCATCTTTCTCTGGGAGCTCTCCTGGCTTCATTGAGACTAATTCTGCAGACACAAGCTCCCAGCACACAGAGGACAATGGAAATCGGATTTTGCTGTTAACAAACCAACTCCAACCTGGCTGTGGGCTCAGCAGTAGCAGAGGGAAGAAGGTGTTGAGCTGCTGTAACACCATGGGAAGCACAGCAGTGATGACAGAGCAGCAAGGTCCAAGGCTGCAGCAAGTGAGGATTTGTTCAAATAAACAGCTGTGGGCACAGAAACAAATGAAAGAATCTGCTTACCTTCAGGCCTCGAGTAGGCAGGGATCTCCAGCAAGATACCCTCACCTCCATGCCAACCCTTTGAGGAGGCCTGGGAGGGGGCAGGCAGATCCTGGCTCCAGCCCCCCCGGTCATTCAGGTACATTGCAGCTGAACTGCTCTGGGCTGGCCCTGCCTTCCGCCAGGTGCTTCATCCTGGTCTAAGCCCTGATGTAGCATTTCTGCTATAGCTGCCTTTGTTGGATGAATGCATCCCCCTCCCTCCACCTGTGTCCATGAACAAAAGCTGTTGTCAACTGGTGGTGAATAAGCAGAAATTACCCAAGTCTCCTATGCTTACAACTGGCACCAGTAGCTTTTGTTTACAAAATGACACAGTGGTGTTTGCAGGTTTTCTCTTGGCTGAATTCTGCATATCCTCATCTAAAATCTGCCCTGGTGCTCATGGGAGCACAGCCCCTTCTGGAGCTCAGCCCCGCAGCCGTGGGACACCTCAGGGTACAGACACAGAGCCAGGAGCCTTATCAGGGGGTGCTGGGCTGATGTCAGGAATAGAGAGCAGTCATGAATGCGGAGCTCCCTTTAAACAAAGACTGACTTGGAATGCTTGCCAGATGAAATGCAGAAAATAGGTTATATAAATAACATTCTGTGAAAATTTCTTTAATGATGGTGCGTTGACATATCTTTAAGATCATAAACTTCAGTCTTTTTAATGTTTTTGGTAGGACTTGTAATGAGAAAAGACAATTCTGAAGTCCTGACATTAATAAGTCTATTGTAGAAAGGTCACCTTCCCCTAAGAATGTTTTATTATCGGTGGAGCAGAATAGCTCTGAATATGTAATGACTTTTATCTGATGATTGCCCTGTATTCTCTTCTAAAGGAAGAAGGCTTCAGATGTTGAAAATTTACATATAAGCACTGAAGTGTTTGGCAGCAGAAAAACAAACCGGTTCAGAGAAACTAATTACAAAGCGGTTATAAAAGGCGCATGAAAATTAACTTCTGATCTTCAGACATCTCCAGGAGGTACTGAAAATCACCACAGGACACACTGACCCCGGGATGCAGCAGGGCAGCACTTGGCTGCAGGAACACGTGCTGTGCAGCTCCTGTTTCTGTACAACTGATCACAAAGGATGTACCTCATCTGTGCTTTGTGTTTGGTGTAAAACACCGCCGCTCACACGTAGCAGCATACAAAGGATCAGGGGGCGCGCAGAGAAAACAGGACTTAGTTTCAGTTATACTGAGAGCTGTGGTGAACCACTACATCCAAAAACTGCGCACGGAGCCACGGCGGGCTGACGGCCGCTGCCCCTGGGCGCTCACAGACCGTGAGAGATGAAAGGGATGGAAGGGACGGAAGCCCGCGGCCGGGCTGCGGGGAGCACAGCGCGCCTGCGGTGCCGCTCCGACCCAGCGCTCCTTTCCCACGGGGTTTCCCAGGAGAACCGCTGTTCTGACACAGCTACGCCAAAGCTTGTTTGTTGCCTTGAGTCATTAGATTACATTGCACCTAATTACTCCCACCCTACCACCGATGAAGGTTTTCCAACAAATGCTGCTTTTGTTAAGAAACTGTTTTCATATACTGATGGTTTTATCTTAAGATATAACCATCTTTTCAAAGACCATATAAACAGCAGCATGCTCCATTTGTCAGGGGGCATACAGGGAAAAGTACATATGTAATCCATTTTTTCAAGAAAAAAAAAATGTTTTTCTAAGGGTGCTGTCTGGGACAACAGCTTTGCCTTGTGGGAAGGCCATTTATGAGGGGACTAATTAAATGAGTTTCATCAGTGAGACATCGTGATGCCAATCATCAGTAATTCAAAGCAAACCATATGGGCAGAGTAACAGAGGATGCTGCAGCACCGGACCCTGGCAAACACAAGTGGGTGGGTTTGTTCCCTTTCATCTCCTTACTTGGAAGCAATTATTAGGCTGTCAGTGGTACCAGTGGACCCAGCCAACCTAACCCTAACAACTCCCCTGCTCATTTCTGTTTATCCCAGCCACGTGCACTCCCAAGCTTGTTCAGGGACGAAGAACCAAGCAGCACAATTCACTGCCCAGAGAGGTGATGGCATCTCACAGGCAGGGCTCCAGAACAAACATCCATACACAACCAGGTCCAGCGGGCCCTGTGCGGGAGACAAAGGCTCTCTCAGCATTCCCCACCTCCCACCAAGATGGCCCTTTGATTCTTGTCACACACCGAGATCTCAGAGAACGGAACAGTTTTGAGGCATGACAGAGAGAGGGGATGGAGAAGAACCCGAGTGCCACGGGGCAGGAGGGGCAGCAACGGAGGACATTTGAGTGAGAAGCTGCTAAGATTTAAACCAGAAACAGGACTGGGCTGAACAGGGAAGGAGAAGCAAGGACAAAGGCAATTCGCCTGCTGTAAAACTGAGAAGATGTGGCCCTCCTGCAGCTATGAATCAGATTAGCTGAAGTTGGGCTCTTTAGGTGCTTCCAAGCATGTCCTGTGCCATTTGCACCAATTACAGGGCTGCCGTCCAGCCTGCCTTCCCGTTTGGAGCTTAATGTGAAACAGGAGGAGCCTTAATATCTTTCTGTGAGGAAATGGGTATTTAATCCAATTTTTCCAAATCCTAATTGCATCCTTATTTTTCCTAATACTGAGCTGATCAATGAGGCAGCTCAGATTTCACCCTGGCATTTCAGCACACCATAAAAAACAGCAACAAAACCCACACCAGGCGCAGCAGCTGTTAGATAGGCTGCTCATTCACAGCAGCACAACTCAAACGCCACGTATCACAGAGGGGTTCGGCAACCCACGCTCTGTGGAGCAGGGCGGGCTGAGCAAGCAGGGGAACTGCCTCATCTGGGGCTCCTTTCTGCTTAACTGCATTGCATTGGAGCCGGTTTACACTTTCTCCTTTCTCACCAGTGCATCTTTTCAGATGGAAAAAATCCTGTTAGAGTGGCTGCATCCCCAGAACACAGTTAACTCAAGAATGAAGCAGTGACATTTAAGGTCACAGGCACTGGGGAGTTTGTGTTGAACTGAGCTCCCTCGTGTCTCCAGTAAAGAAGGAACAGCGACAGATTAAGACATTTTTATGGCTTCTATGAAAGCTGCTTCATTTTTCAACCTGCCATGGATGAAACACTTCCTTAATGCCTTTTACATCAAAGAAATAATTTCTTTATGTGCCATCATCCCATCTGCTTTCCATTCCCAATCTCTGCTCCCTTAGAAGGCAGAGCATCAATTGGTATTCAGTGAGGAAATTGTCATTACCTTTATTAATTATATCACACTATTCAGCACCCGAGATATGGGAATTACTGCTCTCTGTGCCACACAAATGGATGCAGATCCCATCAGGAGAGACCAGAAGCACCGCCTGCCAGTGTCAGATGCCTTCTGTCAGCACTTCTGGGGTCGGAACTCTGCGTTTGGGGGCACATGCCATGGGGACACTCATTTTTTTGTGGGCAGAGTGGCAGAAGCACAAAGCCTGAGAAGCTTTCCTAACACACAGCAGAGCTCAGAGTGGAACATGAGCACCTCACATTCCAGTGTCTGTTCATGTGCTGGACTGCCTTTCTATTATTATCGTTTTAGTGGCCACAAAACATCTGTAATTTCCAGCTTGTCAGCATACAAAAAACAGTCTGCCTTTTAGCATATTTGTTGCCCTCCAGAAAAAAAAATCCCTCTTACCAACGATTCTGCACCGCATACATAGAAGACTCCTGCACAGCTACCTGGGCTGTAACCTGCAGAATACAGCAGCACAACAAAAGCAACAAGGCTGACACTTGGTTGTGGAAGGACTGGGCCACCAGAGCTTCTCCCTGTGAAGCTACCAGCTCCAGCGGCTGCACTGAGGGGTGAGAAACCCCACACTGCATCAGAGCAGAATAAAAATCAAGTAGAATAGTGCTGATCTTTTGTCATTGCAGCCAGTTGTGTTTCAGTACCCCCATGTATTTCCAAAGAAACCTGTAAATAAGAGCCAACCCAATGAAGTTTGATTTACCTTTACTCATTCAGGCCCCAAATATTAAGCACAGTGTAATCCATGCAACTGAAACTGGGCTGGGGACTTCTCTGTGACTGCAGGAAAGGGGTGAGACAGAAGTTCCTGCAGTCTCACTGCTTTCGTGTGTCACAAGCACTGAACTTGGGCAGTGCGGAGAGCAGCAATGCAGCCTTACGACTGACATACAGAGAGGGGGGATGCTGCTTTCTTTTGTCTCGTGTTTTACATATACATTAAGAGGAATAAACCTGGGGCAGGACATACCTGTGCCCCATTTCCAACTGCACATTTTGGTTTTGAACCCAGAGATGAACAGACTGCAATGTAGTGAATTGTTGTGATAACACTAAAAATTCAGGGGAACTCATTATCCAAATTTAATTGCTCCTTCCAAAATTCTGTCAGACTCATTATGTTGGTTCCCTTTCTGACATGGTTTAAGCTCCTCCAGAGAGCAGCTGTACCGTAGCAATAATAATGATTAAATTGCTGTCTAAAGCTTCGCTGGCCATCAGAAATAAGTAGAGTAAATTCACACTCGCAGCCACTTTTAAAGACAATTATTGTGCCATAATGGCAGAACTTATGAGACGTCTTTCTGGAGTTCACGAAGCACAGACACACTGAGAACGCAGCCCTGCTGGCACTGCCCACAGAGCTGAACAAAACCTGGGCTTCCAGACATATAAACTGTAAGGAAAAGGGCTGCAAGAAAAATGAAGTCTTCACAGGTTCACGTGGAAGGCAGGAAGTATATTCAGTCACAGGTATGAAGATGGCAGCATTTCTTAGGTAGTCACACAGCACTGTGAGAGCACAGAAACAAGCTCTGGTAGCACAGCCCACGAGGCCTCATTTAAGAAAACTCCTCAACACAAACCCACGTGGATCCTCTTTGCAAATAAGGGCCCGGCGTGCTGAGCCCGGCAGGACAAGTCATGTATGACATGCCTGCTTCCAGGGTGCGTTAAACAGAGCTACACACAGTTAATACCATCAATCAAATCTGTAAATAATTCCAGCAACTCATTAACAGTAGGAGTGAAATCACTGGAGCTTCACCGGTTTATGAGCCCTATGGATGTGTGTCCATTTATCTGCTAAATCGTGCCGTGGCTTTGCTGTGTACAGCAACTGCTAATGCAGAGATGCTGCCAACAAGCTGCACAGAACCAGAACAGCATTCCAACTGAAGTTCCACTTCTGCACCCAGGGGTTAATTGGGACACAATATACAAAGTCAGTGCTAACTTCTCCTTAAACTGTCATTTTTTCCACTCAGACTCAGCCAGGCTGCCTTCAGCTGCCCTGGGAAGTCACAGTGAAAGGGCAAAGATCTGAACTGCACCCGGGGCACACGATGTATTTGGTGCTTTGAAGCACTGGGTACGTCCCAGTGTGCCTTGCTAAATAACACACTGCAGTGAAAAGTTACTCTGAATTATTATTAACAAGCACTGCACTGTTTTAATTAGCCCCCTGATGAATTCTGGCCAAAGAGTGGGGACAGTAAATTGCCTCCCTCTGTGAAATTTCCATTTTGACTTTAATGATAAAAAAAGGCTCCAGATGACACGAGAAGCACCAAACGCTCTGTGTTCTCTCAGAGCTGTGGTGAGAGCTGATGCACACAGGGTGCCCTGCTGGGAGCTCTGTGATGCCCCATCCGCTGCAGCACTCAGGGCTGGGCCACCCTGCAGCCAGCAGCAAACAAAGCCCTGCATCATCTCGTGTCTGAAAGGAAGGCCTCATTAACTCGCATGTTTCTGACAGCTCCGGTTTAGATGAAAATGTTCAGCCTCAAATGTCACCCCCCAAAAATACAAGACAAAACAAAACAAAAACCCCACAATGCTGCCTTACTGTGCCTCACCAAACAGCAGCGCTCACTTGTACCCAGGGGAGTGAGAAGGGCTTCCTGCACTTCTGTGCCAGTCCCCCCCCCTCAGTGTCCCAGCACTGCTGAGCGGGGTCTCAGCTCTGCACAGCCCGGGCTGCTCCGTGCTCAGCATGAGAAACGCACACATCTCAGCTGGGGTGGAAGTGATGCCAAAGGATGATTTGCCAGGGCCATCCTCACACGCTGGCTCCATAACTGCAGTAAAAGTTGGACTTCATTTGGTTATATTAAAACTGCACTGACTTGTGTAATACCTGGCAACTAGGTCAGAACTTGTGCTGCAGCTACAGAAAGGAATATAACTGTAAGTCATGTAAATATCCTCAGCCCAGTCAGCAGCACAGGGATGTACAGCGCATTTCTCATTTTAAGGACAAAGCATATTCCCAATTAGTGC